>NC_092053.1:78994775-80194775 GCF_003086295.3 Arachis hypogaea
GTCTCCCACCTAGCACTTTTAGTTAAAGTCCTTAAGTTGGACATTGGAGGAGTATCCTGTTATGGGGGTTTATGTTTAAATTCGTCCAAAAAATCTCCACCAGTGCTTGGAATGCCAATAGCCTCCGGGGTCCCAAACTAGGCATGCAAAGCTTCCGAGCAGCTTCAAATATATTGTTAGGCTCCCGGAATGACAGATGTCAGAATAAACTCCAGGATTCCAAGCCTTGCTTTTAAATCCGCCTCCGTCTTGATCTACATGTCTCCATCTGGGCAGTTTAAAAGGTAGAATCTCACCGTGGTGACCAAATGTTCTCCGTGATCCATGCAATTGAGCATGATACCAATCCGTGTACTTCGAGGTGAAGCGTGGAACCTTATTGAACCTTGTGCACCAGCTCTGAGTACGAGCCATTTCCCTCTTACTCTTAAAGCCGTAGAGAGCTCTAAGCTGGCCATCTGTTTCAAGCAAACCATATTCAAGTGAATAAGTAAAATTATAAGTTAAGGATTGTACCCACTTGAAGCTTGTATTAGGTGGTAATGGCCTTGGGATAGGTGTTTTTGGTGGTTCTGCAAGTTTCGTTTCCTTGTGCTCTTCTGTGAATTCCTCCACTTCTTTGCAAAGATCTTCAATTGTATCTGTGTCCTGGTCAAAGTCTTCTATGTCTTCCTCATCACTTGAGTCATAGATTGGAGGTTGAGAGAAATCTACCTCCGCATCATCTTCATATTCACTTGGGGAAGATTCTTTGTTCTCAGAGAATTCACTTGCGGATGCAAGTTCATCACCAAGAGAGCTAGACTTGTGACTATCATCATCAAGGAAATTTGCTTCTTGGATTATTCCGTCTAATTCCTCATAAACGACTTGCCTTGGAGATTGTACAGTATCCTCCTTAGCATCAACTGTAGCATCCTGGACGGAGTTTTCCTCAATTATGGATTCCCATGGAAGTTTAGCATCTCCTAGGTCTTCAACCAACTCTTCTTCTTGAACAATGACAGCTTCTTCTAATTGTTCTAGTACAAATTCATGCTCTGTCTTGTCCACTGGAGTTTCTGGCAATTCCTTCATGCTCTACTCTTCATTGGGCTGTCCACATGGGGCTGTGGCTAATCCTTGTGTATTTGAGCGCCTAGAAACCCATTGAATTATCGCTTGCTCCAGTTGTTGAATGGTTATTTGAAATTTAATTACTGTTTCCTTTAGACGAGCCTCTGCTTCCTGGGTTGCTGGACTTGGGCATGACACAAAGGAAAGAGGTGGTGTTTGGGAGCGGTTGGATTGGTAGCGGGGTAGGGAAGGATCATATGGTGGCGAATGGTGAAGAGAAGCTTGTGAGTGTGGTGGTTCGAGGTTATGTTGAAAGGATGGTTTATATGCACGGGGTGGGGCTTGTTGGTAGTTACAAGGTTGTCCACCATGTCTTTCAGCTGGGTATGCACTGTAGAATGGTCTTTGTCCAGGATATCTCGGAGGGTGTTGCTGCCAAAAGGGTTGATTAGATCCTCTTGGTCCCATCCATCCTTGATTGGTCTGACCTTGATACACATTCCTGCTGTAACTTCTATTTCCTTTAACAATATTAGAACCAAACTCAAAGCGAGAGGGGTGAGAGTTCATAGTAGCAAATAAAGATAAAAAGGAAAAACAAAAATAAATAAACAAGCAAAAGAAAAATATTTACAATAACCAATAATAAGGCACACGTTAGCAGTTCCCCGGCAACGGCGCCATTTTGATGAGAGAAACTTTTGCGTGGTCTAGAAATTTGCGAATAAATCCTCATTGCAATTATAGCTTCTAAACCAACAAAAGTCCTTTCATACAAACGTGTTGGGTGTCACAAGTAACAAACCCCTTTAAAAATTGTTAACCGAGTATTCAAACCTCGGGTCGTCTTCTCAAGGAACTGCGAGGAAGTATGTTCTTATTATTGACTATAAAGGTTGTAAGCGGGGTTTAAAAGGTGAGAAGCAAGTAATTTGAATGACAAGTACAGTAAATGGCAACTAAAATAAATAAATACTGTAAAGCAAACTTTTGGCAAGGTAAGAGAAATTAGAGGTCCAACTTAGTTATCTCTCTCAACTATAATGAAAGTTGAATCTAAACTCCACTTGGTCAACCTCTACTAGGGCAAAGGAAAGTCAAGGGACTAATAAAATTGACCTTTGAATCCTATTTATTTCCTAAGAAAAGGTTGGGATTACTTAAGTTCAGCTCAATTAGCAAGATAACGATTATCAGTTATGTTGAGTTTAATAACTGTTGAGTTACTGAATTCTTAACCAGGACAAAAAGGGGAAAAAGTAAAATTGCTGGAATAATAAAAATATCCTTAGATGGGAAGCAATGGTAACTTAAATCAAAGAGAACAATCATAAACTGAAAATACCTCAAATATTATTAATTCAGATAACAATCTATAACATGGAAGAAATTCATAAATTCACTGATCAATTCAAGTGCTGGAATAAATAAAAGTAAAAGGAAGCTAAAACAAAGGAACGTAAAACCTGGATTGAGAGTCACTCTTAAAGCAAGAAGAAATCCTAAATCCTAATCCTAAAAGAGAGAGAGAGGAGAAGATCTCCCTCTCAACTAAATCTAAATCATTGAAAATTAAAATATATGCGAGCTCCCTTTGAATGGGTGCATTCCCACACTTTATAACCTCTGGTCTATGCTATCTGTACTTGGATCTGGGCCAAAAAGGGCTTCAGAATTCGCTGGGGGCGTATTCTCTAAATTCTGATACGTGGCCTCTGTCACGCATCCGCGTGGGTCACGCAGTTGCGTCATTAAGAGGTTTTCCTTGCCACGCGGTCACGTCAGTCACGCGTCCGCGCCGTATGCGTTCTGCTTTTGGCGCGCGGTCGCGTCAGTCATGCGGCCGCGTCGCTGCATCTTCGCTTCTGGCACACGATCGCGTCATCCATGCGATCGCGTGGATACCAGTTTCCTTAAAGCTCCGTTTTGCTTTCTCCTTTCATTTTAGTATGTTTCCTTTTCCATCCTTTAAGTCATTCTGCCTTAGAAAATCTGAAACTACTCAACACACTAATCACGGCATCGAATGGAAATAAAGGTAATTAAATTAATTAATTTTAAACCTTAGAAAACATGTTTTTCATTTACATCACATTGATGAGCGGATAATTTATACGCTTTTGAAACATTGTTTTTGGTATGTTTTTAGTAGAATCTAGTTACTTTTAGGGATGTTTTCATTAGTTTTTATGTTAAATTTACATTTCTAGACTTTACTATGAGTTTGTATATTTTTCTGTGATTTCAGGTATTTTCTGGCTGAAATTGAGGGACTTGAGCAAAAATCAGATTCAGAGGTTGAAGAAGGACTGCTGATGCTGTTGGATTCTGACCTCCCTGCACTCAAAGTAGATTATCAGGAGCTACAGAACTCGAAATGGCGCAATTCCAATTGCGTTGGAAAGTAGACATCCAGGGCTTTCCAGCAATATATAATAGTTCATACTTTGGCCAAGAATAGACGACGTAAACTGGCGTTCAACGCCAGCTTTCTGCCCAAATCTGGCGTCCAGCGCCAGAAAAGGAGCCAAAACCAGAGTTGAACGCCCAAACTGGCACAAAAACTGGCGTTCAACTCCAAGAAGGACCTCTACACGTGCAACACTCAAGCTCAGCCCAAACACACACCAAGTGGGCCCCGAAAGTGGATTTATGCATCAATTACTTACTCATGTAAACCCTAGTAGCTAGTTTATTATAAATAGGATCTTTCACTATTGTATTGGACGTCCTTTTGACCATCCTGGATCCTGGATTGTATTTTGATCCTGTGATCACGTTTTGGGGGCTGGCCACACGGCCATGCCTGGACCTTCACTTATGTATTTTCATACGGTAGAGTTTCTACACTCCATAGATTAAGGTGTGGAGCTCTGCTGTTCCTCAAAGATTAATGCAAAGTACTACTGTTTTCTATTCAATTCATCTTATTTCGCTTCTAAGATATCCATTCGCACCCAAGAACGTGATGAAGGTGATGATTATGTGTGACGCTCATCACCATTCTCCCCTATGAACACGTGCCTGACAAACACTTCCGTTCTACATGAAATAAGCTAGAATGAATATCTCTTAGATCTCTTAACCGGAATCTTTGTGGCGTAAGCTAGAATGATGGCGGCATTCAAGAGAATCCGGAAAGTCTAAACCTTGTCTGTGGTATTCCGAGTAGGATTCAATGATTGAATGACTGTGACGAGCTTCAAACTCGCGATTGTTGGGCGTTAGTGACAGACGCAAAAGGAGGGTGAATCCTATTCCAGCATGATCGAGAACCGACAGATGATTAGCCGTGCTGTGACAGAGCATGTGAGCATATTTTTCACTGAGAGGAGGGGATGTAGCCACTGACAACGGTGATGCCCTTGCATAAAGCCAGCCATGAAAAGGAGTAAGACTGATTGGATGAAGATAGCAGGAAAGCAGAGGTTTAGAGGAATGAGAAGCATCTCTATTCGCTTATCTGAAATTCTCACCAGTGATTTACATAAGTATTTCTACCCCTATTTTATTATTTATTACTCGAAAACATCATTATCAATTCATATCTGCCTAACTGAGATTTGCAAGATGACCATAGCTTGCTTCATACCAACAATCTCCGTGGGATTCGACCCTTACTCACGTAAGGTATTACTTGGACGACCCATTGCACTTGCTGGTTAGTTGTATCGAAGTTGTGAACCATGGTATTGGCACCATGTTCTTGGCGCCATTGCCAGGGAAAGAAAGAGCCATGAATTTTACATAATTAAAGTGTAATCACGATTACGCGTACCAAGTTGCTCACGTTACCAGGGATTGTTCGAGCCTAGACATCACAATTTCGTGCACCAAGTTTTTGGCGCCGTTGCCGGGGATTGTTCGAGTTTGGACAACTGACGGTTCATCTTGTTGCTCAGATTAGATAATTTTCTTTTTATTTTATTTTCAAAAATTTTTCAAATATATTTCTAAAATTTTCTCATCTGATTTCGAAAATAATATAAAAATGTTTTCAAAAATTTTATTCAAAATTTTTAAGAATGAATTCTAGTGTTTCATGAAGCATGTTGAAGCCTGGCTGGATGTAAAGCCATGTCTAATTCCTTTTGGAATGAGTATGTCAGGCGTGTCATGTCTGAATTACATGCTGAAGCTTGGCTGGCCATTGGCCATGTCTAGTGTTTTGGACCGGAGCTTTCATTGAAAGCTTGGCTGGCTAGTGAGCCATGTCTAATTCCTGGACTGAAGCTTTAGACTAAGAATGCAAGATTCCTAGAATTCATATTAAAAATTTTCGAATCCTTATATTCCTTTTTCAATTAATTTTCGAAAAAAAAAATTCAAAAAAATTTAAAAATCATAAAAATCAAAAAAATATTTTTCATGTTTCTTGTTTGAGTCTTGAGTCATGTTATAAGTTTGGTGTCAATTGCATGTGCATCTTGCATTTTTCGAAAATTCTCATGCATTCATAGTGTTCTTCATGATCTTCAAGTTGTTCTTGGTAAGTCTTCTTGTTTGATCTTGATGATTTTTTGTTTTGTGTCTTTTATTGTTTTTCATAGGCATTCTTGAATTCTTAGTGTCTAAGCATTAAAGAATTCTAAGTTTGGTGTCTTGTATGTTTTCTTTGCATTAAAAGTTTTTCAAAATTGTGTCTATGATGTTCATCTTGACATTCATAGTGTTCTTGGTGTTCATCTTGACATTCATAGCATTCTTGCATGCATCACATGTTTTGATCTAAAAATTTCATGCATTGCATCTTTTTAGTGTTTTTCTCTCTCATCATAAAAATTTCAAAAATAAAAAAATATATCTTTCCCATTTTCTCTCATCAAATTCGAAAATTTGGATTGACTTTTTCAAAAATTTTTAAAATCAAATTGTTTCTCATGAGTCAAATCAAATTTTCAGTTTGAAAATCTTATCTTTTTCAAAATCTTTTTCAAAAATCAAATCTTTTTCAAAATTCTTAGTTATTTTCAAAAATTCCAAAAATATTTTTCAAAAATATTTTTCTTATTTTTATATCAAATTTTCGAAAATAACATAATCAATTAATGTTTTGATTCAAAAATTTGAAGTTTGTTACTTGCTTGTTAAGAAAGATTCAAACTTTGAATTCTAGAATCATATCTTGTGATTTCTTATGAATCAAGTCATTAATTGTGATTTTAAAAATCAAATCTTTTTCAAAACTAATTTCAATCATATCTTTTCAAAAATATCTTCTTATCTCTTTCAAAAATTTGATTTAAAAATATCCTCTCTAACTTCCTAACTTCTTATCTTTTCAAAATTGATTTTCAAATTTGTTTCAACTAACTAACTAACTTTTTGTTTGTTTCAAAACTTTTTCAAAATTTCTTTTTAATTTATTAATTATTTTAATTTTTAATTTTTAAATCTTAATATTCGAAAATTACTAACATTTTTCAAAAACTATTTTCAAAAATCACTAACTCTTTTTCAAAAATTATTTTCGAAAATTCCTCCTCTCCCATCTTATTCTATTTATTTATTCATCTACTAACATCTCATCTCACATCTCAACCCTCCTCACAGTTGTGTTTCTTTCATTATATTACATTCTTTGTCTCCCCCTCTTCTTCTACTCACACAGAGATCCCTATACTGTGGTATAAAGGATCTCTATTATTATTATTATTATTTTTTTCTGTGCCCTCTTCTATGAGCAGGAGCAAGGACAAGAATATTCTTGTTGAAGCAGATCCGGAACCTGAAAGGACTCTGAAAAGGAAACTAAGAGAAGCTAAAATACAACAATCCAGAGATAACCTTTCAGAAATTTTCGAACAGGAAGAGGAGATGACAGCCGAAAATAATAATAATGTAAGGAAGATGCTTGGTGACTTTACTGCACCTAATTCCAATTTACATGGAAGAAGCATCTCCATTCCTGCCATTGGAGCAAACAACTTTGAGCTGAAACCTCAATTAGTTTCTTTGATGCAGCAGAACTGCAAGTTTCATGGACTTCCATCTGAAGATCCTTTTTAGTTCTTAACTGAATTCTTGCAGATATGTGATACTGTTAAGACTAATGGAGTAGATCCTGAAGTCTACAGGCTCATGCTTTTCCCTTTTGCTGTAAGAGATAGAGCTAGATTATGGTTGGATTCTCAACCCAAAGACAGCCTGAACTCTTGGGATAAGCTGGTCACGGCTTTCTTAGCCAAGTACTTTCCTCCTCAAAAGCTGAGCAAGCTTAGAGCTGATGTTCAAACCTTCAGACAGAAAGATGGTGAATCCCTCTATGAAGCTTGGGAAAGATACAAACAGCTGACCAAAAAGTGTCCTTCTGACATACTTTCAGAATGGACCATCCTAGATATATTCTATGATGGTTTATCTGAGCTATCAAAGATGTCACTGGACACTTCTGCAGGTGGATCCATTCACCTAAAGAAAACGCCTGCAGAAGCTCAAGAATTCATTGACATGGTTGCTAATAACCAGTTCATGTACACTTCTGAAAGGAATCCTGTGAGCAATGGGACGCCTATGAAGAAGGGAGTTCTTGAAGTTGATACTCTGAATGCCATATTGGCTCAGAATAAAATATTGACTCAGCAAGTCAATATGATCTCTCAGAGTCTGCATGGAATGCAAGCTGCATCCAACAGAACTCAAGAGGCATCTTCTGAAGAAGAAGCTTACGATCCTGAAAACCCTGCAATAGCAGAGGTAAATTATTTAGGTGAACCTTATGGAAACACCTATAACTCATCATGGAGAAATCATCCAAATTTCTCATGGAAGGATCAAAAGCCTCAACAAGGCTTTAATAATGGTGGAAGAAACAGGTTTAGCAATAATAAACTTTTTCCATCATCCACTCAGCAACAGACAGAGAACTCTGAACAAAACACTTCTAATTTGGCAAACTTAGTCTCTGATCTGTCTAAGGCCACTGTAAGTTTCATGAATGAAACAAGATCTTCCATTAGAAATCTGGAAGCACAAGTGGGCCAGCTGAGTAAAAGGATCACTGAAATCCCTCCCAGTACTCTCCCAAGCAATACAGAAGAGAACCCAAAAGGAGAGTGCAAGGCCATTGACATAAGCACCATGGCTGAACCTACAAGGGGAGTAGAGGACGTGAATCCCAAGGAGGAAGACCTCCTGGGACGGCCAGTGATCAATAAGAAGCTTCCCTCTGAGGAACCAAAGGACTCTGAGGCTCATCTAGAGACCATAGAGATTCCATTGAACCTCCTTATGCCCTTCATGAGCTCTGATGAGTATTCCTCTTCTGAAGAGAATACGGATGTTACTGAAGAGCAAACCGCCAAGTTTCTTGGTGCAATCATGAAGCTGAATGCCAAACTATTTGGCATTGATACTTGGGAAGTTGAACCTCCCTTGTTCATCAATGAACTAAGTGATCTGGATCAACTGACATTGCCTCAGAAGAGACAGGATCCTGGAAAGTTCATAATACCCTGTACCATAGGCACCATGATCTTTAAGGCTCTGTGTGACCTTGGTTCAGGAATAAACCTCATGCCTTTCTCTGTAATAGAGAAACTAGGAATCTATGGGGTGCAAGCTGCTAAAATCTCATTAGAGATGGCAGACAGTTCAAGAAAACAGACTTATGGACAAGTAGAGGACGTGTTAGTAAAGGTTGAAGGCCTTTACATCCCTGCTGATTTCATAGTCCTGGATACTGGAAAGGAAGAGGATGAATCCATCATCCTAGGAAGACCTTTCCTGGCCACAGCAAGAGCTGTGATTGATGTTGACAGAGGTGAAATAGTCCTTCAATGGAATGAGGACTCCCTTGTGTTTAAAACTCAAGGATCTCCCTTTGCAACCATGGAGAGGAAGCAGAAAAAGCTTCTCTCAAAGCAGAGTCAACCAGAGCCCCCACAGTCAAACTCTAAGTTTGGTGTTGGAGAGTTTCAACAGTGCTCTGAATATCTGTGAGGCTCCATGAGAGCCCACTGTCAAGCTATTGACATTAAAGAAGCGCTTGTTGGGAGGCAACCCAATTTTTATTTATCTAACTATATTTTTCTTAGTTATATGTCTTTGTAGGTTCATGATCATGTGGAGTCACAAAATAAATATGAAAATTGAAAACGGAATCAAAAACAGCAGAAGAAAAATCACACCCTGGAGGAGCATCTGTCTGGCGTTCAGCGCCAGAACAGAGCATGGTTCTGGCGCTGAACGCCCAAAATGGGCAGCTTCTGGGCGCTGAACGCCAGAACAGGCATGGTTCTTACGTTCAACGCCAGAAATGGCACACAAATGGGCGTTGAACGCCCAAAATGGCCACCAACCTGGCGCTGAACGCCCAGAGTTCGGTGCAAAGGCATTTTTACATGCCTAATGGGTGCAGGGATGTAAATCCTTGAACACCTCAGGATCTGTGGACCCCACAGGATCCACTCAGGATCTGTGGACCCCACAGGATCCCCACCTACCTCCACTTACTTCTTCTCACCACTCTCTTTCATACAACCCCATAAACACTCTTCCCCAAAGACCCTTCACCAATCACCTCAAACTCTCTTCCCCATCACCTCTCCACCACTCACATCCATCCACTCTTCCCCATAAACCTACTTCATAAACTCCACCTACCTTCAAAAATTCAAAACCAATTTCCCACCCAAACCCACCCATATGGCCGAACCTTAACCCCCCTCCCTTCCCTATATAAAGCCCTCCATTCTTCATCAAATTCACACAACACACCCCTCTACACCCCTTTTGGCCGAAACCACATCTCCCTTTCCATATTTCTTCTTCTTCTTCATCTATTCTTTCTTTTATTGCTCGAGGGCGAGCAAGATTCTAAGTTTGGTGTGGTAAAAGCATAAGCTTTTTGTTTTTCCATTACCATTGATGGCACCTAAGACCGGAGAATCCTCTAGAAAGGGGAAAGGGAAGACAAAAGCTTCCACCTCCGAGTCATGGGAGATGGAAAGGTTCATCTCTAAAGCCCATCAAGACCACTTCTATGATGTTGTGGCCAAGAAGAAGGTGATCCCCGAGGTCCCTTTCAAACTCAAAAGAAATGAGTATCCGGAGATCCGACATGAAATTCAAAGAAGAGGTTGGGAAGTTCTAACAAATCCCATCCAACAAGTCGGCATCCTAATGGTTCAAGAGTTTTATGCTAATGCATGGATCACCAAGAACCATGATCAAAGTAAGAACCCGGATCCAAAGAACTATGTTACAATGGTTCGGGGGAAATACTTGGATTTTAGTTCGGAAAATGTGAGGTTGGCGTTCAACTTGCCAAACATGGAAGAGAATGCACGCCCTACACAAGGAGAGTCAACTTTGATCAAAGGTTGGACCAAGTCCTTATGGACATATGTGTAGAAGGAGCTCAATGGAAGATTGACTCCAAAGGCAAGCCGGTTCAACTAAGAAGATTGGACCTCAAGCCTGTAGCTAGAGGATGGTTGGAGTTCATTCAATGCTCAATCATTCCCACTAGCAACCGGTCTGAAGTTACTATAGACCGGGCCATCATGATCCATAGCATCATGATTGGAGAAGAGGTGGAAGTTCATGAGATTATACCTCAAGAACTCTACAAGGTGGCTGACAAGTCCTCCACCATGGCAAGGTTAGCCTTTCCTCACCTCATTTGCCACCTATGCAATTCGGCTGGGATTGACGTAGAGGGAGATATCCTCATTAAAGGGGACAAGCCCATCACTAAGAAGAAGATGGAGAAAGCAAGAGAGCCCATTCATGGAGCTCAAGAGGCGTATGAAGCTCATCACCATGAGATCCCGGAGATGCCTCAAATGCACTTTCCTCCACAAAACTATTGGGAGCAAATCAACACCTCCCTAGGAGAATTGAGTTCTAATATGGGACAACTAAGGGTGGAACATCAAGAGCACTCCATCATGCTTCATGAAATAAGAGAAGATCAAAAAGCAATGAGGGAGGAGCAACAAAGACAAGGAAGAGACATAGAAGAGCTCAAGGACATCATTGGTTCCTCAAGAAGGAAACGCCACCATCACTAAGGTGGATTCATTCCTTGTTCTTGTTTCTTCTGTTTTTCGTTTCTATGATTATGTGCTTATCTGTGTTTGTGTCTTCATTACATGATCATTAATAGTTAGTAACTTTGTCTTAAAGTTATGGACGTCCTATGAATCCATCACCTCTCTTAAAATAAAAACTGTTTTAATTCAAAAGAACAAGAAGTACATGAGTTTTGAATTTATCCTTGAACTTAGTTTAATTATATTGATGTGGTGACAATGCTTCTTGTTTTCTGAATGAATGCTTGAACAGTGCATATGTCTTTTGAAGTTGTTGTTTAAGAATGTTAAATATGTTGGCCCTTGAAAGAATGATGACTATGAGACATGTTATTTGATAATCTGAAAAATCATAAAAATGATTCTTGAAGCAAGAAAAAGCAGCAAAGAACAAAGCTTGCAGAAAAAAAAATTTATAGGCGAAAAAAAAAATAGAAAAATAAGAAAAAGAAAAAGCAAGCAGAAAAAGCCAATAACCCTTAAAACCAAAAGGCAAGGGCAAATAAAAAGGATCCCAAGGCTTTGAGCATCAGTGGATAGGAGGGCCTAAAGGAATAAAATCCTGGTCTAAGCGGCTAAACCAAGCTGTCCCTAACCATGTGCTTGTGGCGTGTAGGTATCAAGTGAAAACTTGAGACTGAGCAGTTAAAGTCAAGGTCCAAAGCAAAAAAAAGAGTGTGCTTAAGAACCCTGGACACCTCTAATTGGGGACTTTAGCAAAGCTGAGTCACAATCTGAAAAGGTCCACCCAATTATGTGTCTGTGGCATTTATGTATCCGGTGGTAATACTAGAAAACAAAGTGCTTAGGGCCACGGCCAAGACTCATAAAGAAGCTGTGTTCAAGAATCACCATACTGAACTAGGAGAATCAATAACACTATCTGAACTCTGAGTTCCTATAGATGCCAATCATTCTGAACCTCAATGGATAGAGTGAGATGCCAAAACTATTCGAGAGGCAAAAAGCTACAAGTCCCGCTCATCTGATTGAAGCTATGTTTCATTGATAGTTTGGAATTTATAGTATATTCTCTTCTTTTTATCCTATTTGATTTTCAGTTGCTTGGGGACAAGCAACAATTTAAGTTTGGTGTTGTGATGAGCGGATAATTTATACGCTTTTTGACATTGTTTTTAGTATGTTTTTAGTAGAATATAGTTACTTTTAGGGATGTTTTCATTAGTTTTTATGTTAAATTCACATTTCTGGACTTTACTATGAGTTTGTATGTTTTTCTGTGATTTCAGGTATTTTCTGGCTGAAATTGAGGGATTTGAGCAAAAATCAGATTCAGAGGTTGAAGAAGGACTGCTGATGCTGTTGGATTCTGACCTCCCTGCACTCAAAGTGGATTTGCTGGAGCTACAGAACTCGAAATGGCGCGCTTCCAATTGCGTTGGAAAGTAGACATCCAGGGCTTTCCAGCAATATATAATAGTTTATACTTTGGCTAAGAATAGACGACGTAAACTGGCGTTCAACACCAGCTTTCTGCCCAAATCTGGCGTCCAGCGCCAGAAAAGGAGCCAAAACCAGAGTTGAACGCCCAAACTGGCACAAAAACTGGCGTTCAACTCCAAGAAGGACCTCTACACGTGCAACACTCAAGCTCAGTCCAAACACACACCAAGTGGGCCCCGGAAGTAGATTTATGCATCAATTACTTACTCATGTAAACCCTAGTAGCTAGTTTATTATAAATAGGACCTTTCACTATTGTATTAGACGTCCTTTTGACCATCCTGGATCCTGGATTGTATTTTGATCCTGTGATCACATTTTGGGGGCTGGCCACACGGCCATGCCTGGACCTTCACTTATGTATTTTCATACGGTAGAGTTTCTACACTCTATAGATTAAGGTGTGGAGCTCTGCTGTTCCTCAAAGATTAATGCAAAGTACTACTGTTTTCTATTCAATTCATCTTATTTCGCTTCTAAGATATCCATTCGCACCCAAGAACGTGATGAAGGTGATGATTATGTGTGACGCTCATCACCATTCTCCCCTATGAACACGTGCCTGACAAACACTTCCGTTCTACATGAAATAAGCTAGAATGAATATCTCTTAGATCTCTTAACCAGAATCTTCGTGGCGTAAGCTAGAATGATGGTGGCATTCAAGAGAATCCGGAAAGTCTAAACCTTGTCTGTGGTATTCTGAGTAGGATTCAATGATTGAATGACTGTGACGAGCTTCAAACTCGCGATTGTTGGGCGTTAGTGACAGACGCAAAAGGAGGGTGAATCCTATTCCAGCATGATCGAGAACCGATAGATGATTAGCCGTGCTGTGACAGAGCATGTGAGCATATTTTTCACTGAGAGGAGGGGATGTAGCCACTGACAACGGTGATGCCGTTGCATAAAGCCAGCCATGGAAAGGAGTAAGACTGATTGGATGAAGATAGCAGGAAAGCAGAGGTTTAGAGGAATGAGAAGCATCTCTATTCGCTTATCTGAAATTCTCACCAGTGATTTACATAAATATTTCTATCCCTATTTTATTATTTATTACTCGAAAACATCATTATCAATTTATATCTGCCTAACTGAGATTTGCAAGGTGACCATAGCTTGCTTCATACCAATAATCTCTGTGGGATTCGACCCTTACTCACGTAAGGTATTACTTGGACGACCCAGTGCACTTGCTGGTTAGTTGTATCGAAGTTGTGAACCATGGTATTGGCACCATGTTCTTGGCACCATTGCCAGGGAAAGAAAGAGCCATGAATTTTACATAATTAAAGTGTAATCATGATTACGCGTACCAAGTTGCTCACGTTGCCAGGGATTGTTCGAGCCTGGACATCACAATTTCGTGCACCACACTAATTCAATTAGCAAAAGATTAGCGTCAATGAAAACAATATTAGCTAACAACTCTAGATCACCAACATGAGTTGGGTTTTCATAACTCAAGATTGTCTAATTACTCTATCCAAGCTAAGAATGCTCAAAATCTACTCTAAAGCCCAACCAAGCATTTTGTCAAACACTTGGTGGGTAATAAAGTAAAGCTTAATAAATGTGCAAGAATAGTAAAATCTACCAACTATAAATTGCAAGGAAACAAGATCAACAACTCAATTCAACAATAAAGAAACATCAAACATTAAATTGCATTAAAAGAAAATCAAATCCAACAAGAGCATCCATGACCATCAAAGAGAAATTAACATTACAAATCATGAGAATGAAAGAGTAGAAGTAAGAAACCATAAAAGAAACAAGATGAAAACATGTAATTAAATCTAGATCTAAGATGGAAATTAACCTAACCTAATTCTAGAGAGAAGAGGGAGCTTTTCTCTCTAGAAACTAACCTACATGATGCTAATTCTACAAACAATTGCTCCCGCTTGCTTGGACTTCAATTTTGCATGAAATACACTAAAAAACAAGTTGGATTTGGGCCTGGGCAGCTCAGAAATCGCCCCCAGCGTTTTGCCTTTTAGTGGGCCATGTAAGTGTATTGGCGCGTGCGCGCCATGTGTGCGTGCGCGTCAATTGGCAAATATTCCATCTGCGCGGACGCGGCATGTACGCGTGCGCGTCTGCAGGCGAGACCACTTTTGCGCTGCGTGCCTTGTGCGCATGTGCATCCTTGGATGCATTCCCAATCTTTGTTTCTTCATGTATTCTCCCCTTGTATGCTTTTCTACTCATTTCTTCCATCCAATACTTGCCTTATGGACCTGAAATCACTCAACAAACACATCAAGGCATCGAATGGAATTAAAGTGAATCAAAATCACCAATTTAGGGCCTAAAAAGCATGTTTTTACACTTAAGCAAAATTCAAAGGAGAATTGCAAAACCATGCTATTTTGTTGAATAAATGTGAGAAAAGGTGATAAAATCCCCCAAATTAAGCACAAGATAAACCACGAAATCGGGGTTTATCAATCCATCCATGAAAGCTCCAGAGGCTTGGCTGGTGGTTCATTGCTGTTCTACTTCAAAGAGCTCTCAATATATTCTTCCTTTAATTCCTTGTTCTCTTGCTCAGACTCATGCATGGGCTTGAAGGCCTGGAAAGTGAGCTGCTCATCATGTATTCTTAGTATCATCTCTCCTCATTCTACATCAACGAGTGCTCTTCCAATAGCCAAGAATGGTCTCCCTAAGATGATTGGGTGAAGATGGCTCTCTTCCATTTCAAGAACGACAAAGTCAGTGGGGAGAAAGTAATTCCCCACTTTGACCAGTACATTCTCGACTACTCCTTCAGTTTGCTTATGAGTTTTGTCATCCAATTGGATGATTACATCTGTGGACTTAAGCTCATTGATTTTCAATCTCTTCATGAAAGACAGAGGCATCACATTTATGCTGGCTCCCATATCACAAAATCCTCTATCAATCATGATATCTCCTATAGCACAAGGAACGTGAAAGCTTCTCGGATCCCCTTTTTTTATGGGTAATGCCTTCTGAATGAGAGCACTGCAGTTCTTGTTCATCACCACTGTTTGGCCACCCTTCAAGTTGCTCTTCCTAGCTAGTAACTCCTTCATCGACTTGATACAAGTAGGCATCTGTTTAAGGATTTAGAGGAAGGGAATGTTGACATGAAGAGTCTTAAATTCATCCAAGAATTTAGTGTATGTTCTCCCTTTCTCACTGTCCTTGAGTCTCTGTGGGAATGGTGCTTGTGGCACATATGGTTGCAGGGTTTCTTTCTCTTGTGATTCTCTCCCTTGGGCAGGATCAGTCCTTTCCACAATCTCTTCTTTCCTCTCTTCTGAATCTCTTTGATTGTGTACTGTAGAATTCGTAATTTCTTCCGTCCAAACCTCCTCACTTGCGAGGTTTACTGCTTTACATTCTTCCCATCTCACATTTTGTGTTCCTTCTCTTGGATTCATCTCAGTATCACTTGGGAAACTATCAGTGGATTTGGGGATTTGTTGAGATAGGTATCCCACTTGTGACTCAAGCTGCTTGATAATTTCTCCTCAACTTTTTATACTACCTCTCACTTCTTCCCTGAATTTTTTCATGTCTTCAGACTCCTTGCAAAGGTTTGCAAGCATATCATCCATTTTGGCCATTCTATCATCATCGTGTGGCAATGATTGGTTGGAAGTGAGGTGTTGAGAATGGTTATTGTGGTTTTGGTATGGTGGCTATGATTAAGTGTTTTGTGTGGTCTGGTATGGTTTTGGTTGGAGTTTTGGTGAGTGGATTTGTTATACTGGTTTGGATTATGGGATCTATGATCTTGGCCTTGGTTTTGTTGGTTCTCCCAACCATAGTTTGGGTGGTTCCTCCAACCTGAGTTATAAGTTTTGGAATATGAGTCATTAGCTTGCCTAGATGAATTTCCAAGGTAATTAGCTTCCTCCCAATTAACTCCTTCTTCTGTGTCCAACTCTCCTTGAGATGATGGTTAGGTGTGGATGGCCGCAGCCTGATACTTCTCCATTTTCTTGGTCAATTCAGCCAGTTGCTTGGTGATCATCTTATTCTGGGCCAGGATTGCATCCATATGGTTTAATTCTAGGACTCCCTTGTTGTTGCTCCTCTCCGAGGTATAAAAATACTCATTGTCAGCCACTATCTTTATAACATCAATAGCTTCTTCAATGGTCTTCTTCTTGTTTAAGGAACCTCCAGATGAGTGGTCTACAGCTTTCCTTGATTCACAATTCAGCCCTTCATAAAAGATATGAAGTTGCACCCACTCATTAAACATATCAGGGGGTATTTCCTTATCAAATCTTTGAATCTCTCCCAGGCTTCATAAAGAGTCTCACCATCCTGCTGTCTGAATGTCTACACTTCAGTTCTTAGCCTGTTTACTTTTTGTGGAGGGTAGAACATTGTTAAGAATCTATTTACTAGATCCTCCCAGGTGGTCAATCTTTCCTTGGGAAATGATTCTAGCCATTTTGATGCTTTGTCCCTCAAAGAAAATGGAAACAGTAACAATCTATAGGTGTCAGGATGCACACCATTAGATTTAACTGTGTCACATATCCTTTGGAATTTGGTGAGATGCTGATTAGGATCCTCTTAGGCACTTCCTCTAAAAGAACAGTTGTTCTACACAAGAGTTATGAGCTGAGGCTTCAATTCAAAATTATTAGCATGAATAGTTAACTTTTGAATGCTGCTACCACAGTTTCCTGGGTTTGGATTGATGTAGGAACCCAGAACTCTCCTCTCTTGTCCAGCAGAGTTGGCTGCACCTCTTCTGGCATGATTGTTTACCTCTCCTTCATGAATATTTTTCATATCATCCTCTATGGTTATATCCAAATCTTCCTCCTCTTTTTCTATACCAACAACCCTCTTTTCTCTTGCTTCCCTTCTTAATCTCAGGAAGGTTCTTTCCGATTCACTGTCAAAGGAGGTTGAAACCTCTCTTCTACCTGTCATACAAGTAGCACAACAAGTAGCAACCAGCAAGTGAAGGATTCACAATTAATGAAAAAGTGTGGTTAGAGCAATTGAGGTAAATAATCAAACAGTTAATGAGTTCGTGGGTTAGTTTTACTGGAAAGTAAAGAAGTAAGGTAAAATTAAAGAAAAGCAACTAAAAATTGCAGAGAACAAAAATGAACAAATGAAATTAAAATTCAATTACTCAAAAGAAAAGAAAAAGTGCTCAATCTAGTTATCCTCCAATTTAGTAATTGTCAATACAAAACCAATCCCTGGCAACGGCGCCATAAACTTGATTCACAAAAATTTGCCTCTCAACAAATTTCCTACCGGCAAGTGTACCGGATTGTCGTCAAGTAAAAACTCACTACAGAGTGAGGTCGAATCCCACAGGGATTGGTTGGTTGATCAATGTTAATTGGAGAATTATACTAGTTGAGCGAAATCAGAATTTAGTTGAGATTGCAGAAAGTAAATTGGCTGGAAAGTTAAATTGCAAGAAAGTAAATGAACAGAAATTAAATTGCTGGAAATTAAATGACAGAAGCTTAACTTGCAAGAAATTAAATGGGAATGGGGATTAAGCACGAAATTAAAGAACAATATATAAACAGAATGGGTAGATCAGAGATGGGGATTCATTGGGCTTTGGGAGATATTGAACTCTCCGGATCAAATCATTTTCATCTCTTCCTCAATCAATGCATTCATTGACATTGCTTGGCAATCTTAGATGATTGGATCCCAATGTCTTGGCTCACGAATCTCTCTAAGCATGAACAATTGCCCAATGTCTTGATTTAATTGCTCATGGGAAGAGTTGAAGTTTGGTCGCTGACTATACCACACAAATTCATAGATCAATGTATTGGTAGGATTACATGTCACTATATCCATCCAACCTCCAATCTTATCCAATGTGAGAAAAAAATTCTAGCATGAATTCTTCATCCCTCTCTCAAGGATTCGAAGAATTCCAATTATGAATAGCTTCTTTGTCAAGACAACTATCCAATTGAATTAAGATCGAAAGCTTTCTTATAAAAGAAAGAAGAAGAAGATGAAAACTACTATTGATCCATTGAATTACAATAGAGCTCCCTAACCCAATGAAAGGGGTTTAATTGTTCATAGCTCTCAAAATGGAAATTTGAATTGAAAGATACATTCTGGAATTTGAACTGAAAGCAAAAATGAAGTAAAAAGTCCTCAGTGAGAAAAAAGGTCCTTTCTCACTTAAATGCTAAGCTATTTATACACTTTCTTCCATTGATCCTCAATCTCTGAATTGGGCTTTTGGCCTTGATGGAATTGGGTTGAAATGGCTTCAATTGGTCTCCCTTGCTGTTGAGAAGAGATCTGTTTGATTTGCATGTTCTGGTGCTTCAAGTTGGAGTCAACGTTTGATGGCCAACGTTGACTCAAACGGCTTCTTAAAAACCAGATAAAGTTGCTGTCATCGGCGTTTGACTCAACGTTGGAAGGCCAACGTTTTTCTACCCACGCGTACGTGTGCCTGGCGTGTTTGCACCCATGGGGTAAAAATGCTCATCCACGCATGCGCGTGCTACACGCGTGCGCGTGGATGCAAAATTATCATTTTCCAGTTTTAAACAAAAGTAGAAGAGCGTTGGCCTCAGCGTTGGACTGGCAACGTTTCCTCCAACGTTGGCCAATCCACGCGTGCACGTGGATTCTTAAAAGTTGTGCCTGTGTGTACGTCTCACGGACGCGTACGCATCGTTGCGCGTTTTCAGTTTCAAAATTTTGAGATCAACATCGCGGACGTTGGCCAAGAACGTTGGAGGTAGCGTTTGGGGTCCAACGTCACCCACCCACGCGTGCGCGTGGATTGTCAAAATTTCAAATCCACGCGTACGCGTACAGCACGCGTGTGCGTCGCTACAGTTTTTCAGAATTTCTAGAAAGCTGATTTGTTCACAACGTTGGGGATAACGTTGGATGTCCAATGCTCCCTCCAATGTGAGCATCAGCAAATTATGTAGACAATTTCTCTGCCTCCCTTCAACGTTTGAGGCAACGTTGGTGGTCCAACTTGGCCACCAAAATTGCTTCTTCTTCATCTTTTCCAGGCTCCTTCTTCAACTTTCCTCCAAGCCTTCTTTCACCTGTCATCAACCAATACATGCATCAAAGCCTTGCTAAAGTCATGAGAATTTTCATCATTCTTAGCACATAAGTAATTATAGCAGAATTCTCATGAAATTACATCAAATTAACCATGGTTAGATGAATCTAGGTATGCATGAATTTCCACCCAATTTGCTTACTTATAGCTCAAGAAAGTGCATAAAACCTATTAAAAACACAGAAAAAGGATAGTGAAACTAGCCTAAGATGCCATGGCATCAATTATATGGGTTTTTATTTGAACAAAAAGTTATTACTTTTGAATTTGCGGAGATCTCATAGGATAAAGAAGAAAAATATATTCGCTTGCGTAATAAGTAATAAATAGATTTTTAGTCGTATTGTGGTTATGCTATTTTAGGGGCTATATCTTCAATTTTTGTTTTAATATTTGTTGATCAGGTCCCTCGTCGGAACAGTCTCTAAACCTAATTAATCGGGTCCAGGCCTTCTTCATGGCCTAAACCAACTCGGTAATCCCAAACCCCTAATCAACATTCAAAATCAAATACTCCTCTTATTTTAATTAATAAGATAAGGTAAGATAACAACCGCAAAGGCTCCCTTACGTACGTTACACATTCTAATCGTCACCTGTACCTCTCAAATCCATTCTGACTTGAGCGTTGAAGTGTCTTTGCAAGTACCACCCTCCGCCGCTCCAAGTAGATCCGATCCCGTCACCACCTAAGGCTGGTGAGTCCCTAATCCACCTCACAACCCGTACTAGTGACATCTTGTACATTGGCACTGTCTATGCGGACTTGCCAAGTCTTGGCAACATGACAGAAGAATTCGGGGAGTGGTTGTCAAGCCACCTCCACGAGTCAAACATTCCAAACCCAACACCTAGAGCAACGTCCCCTGATAAGTGTGACTTAGTGACACCGAGCTACCGAGATCATGGAATGCTGTGAACATACGAGGCTACTACTCATAGGCAAGCCCCACCGAGTTGATAACTTCAGCAATTTAAGGTATATTTGTAGTTTTTGTATTTCCTTTACTTTGCTTTACCTTTTCTATTTTTTGATGTTTATGTCCAAATCGCTTTTATGGGCACTCTTTCCTACCCAGAAAACAACGGGAGGTTTTAACGAGGCCCAGCTTTTAATAAATGTTATTCATGCAAATACTCCTTTTTAAGCTTTTGTATTTTTACCCAAGCAAATGGTACAAAAAATAGCTACCCCAGTGCCCAATCACCCTCGAGGCCAATGAAACAAATATTCAAATAAACAAAATAAAGCGTAAAATTTGGCCCATAAAGAGGCCTACAAATAGTTCATAAGAAAATTGCCAGGAAAGGACACTAAAGCAGTTTTAAATTGCTGAACAGACGGCTTACAAACGTAAAAGAAATTGTTTCACAAAACAAGCAATGTATATATGTCAAACAAATGGCTTACAAACTTCAGAAATAAAATAAACTTAGCTACTCAAGGTCCATGATCTGCCTGTCCTTCATAGTTTGAAAAGCTCCCACAATGGACACATCTACATCCGGAGCCAACACTTATACCTGAGCTTTTAAAGATTCCTCAGTAGCCGATATGGCTGTGTTCGCATCAGCTAGAAGACCAGCATTTTGGTTCTTCAGACCCTCTACCTCGGCCTTTGCAGCCTTAGCCTCTGAACGAGCCACCGCAACAACACTCCTAGCTTTGGCCGTAAACTTCTAAGCCCTAGCCACCTGGGACGTAAGCTCGGTTTCCCTCTCCAACAATTGTAGAATCTCAAAACTCGCATCCTCGGTAGCAATAGCCGCCTTTGCCCTTGCAGTTTCAGACGTCTCTAGCTGTCCCTTTAGAGTGCTAAGCTTCACTTATGCTTGACGAAGTTTCCTATCCAGAAGGAAAGTCTGCGAAAGTATTGGTTCGGCCCTCTGGATGATAGCGGCCAATCGAAGGAGAGTAAGGTACACCGACTTAGCCTGACCAGAAAGATCACAATCCCTGAAGAACTCATTAGTGCTGGAAAGCAAATGTCAATCAATATAACCAGGAGCGTCAAAGGGACAGTCCATCACACAGGGGGTAACCACACATGCACTAACACCTTCCTGATTATCCCCAGAACTCTTACGCTTCCTGTTATTTTTGGGGACCGAAATCTCCTGGATATCATCGTCCCCGACAGCCCTCTTTTGAACGATCTGTTGTAAGACCGACTGGGAATTAGGGATGGATGCTGCCGAAGGCATCGATCGAGAAGATCCCTCATGCCCATCCTCTAAAATATGAACGAAAGCAGCCTTCAACCACTGCAATATTGTCATCCCGTCAACTATCCCAAGTATGAAACACAACCAAGTTGATGAATCCATATTTGATGATGATTTTTGGTTGAAATTGAATAGATTTCATCATATAAACTTGCACTTATTCCCTTAAATAGCATGCTTTTGAACTTTCCTCCTAATTTGTTCTTGATTATGAAAATATGTTCTTTTGTGCATAATTTGATTAATTTTATCCCATTTGCCTTCCATTCGATGCCTTGATGTTGTTTGTGAGTGATTTCAGATGTATAAGGTAGGAATGGCTTGGAAAGAATGGAAGAGGAGCATGCAAAGTGGAGGAAGCATGAAGAATCAAAGGAGAAGAGCACAGTGATGTATGCATATGCACAGACCTGTGTGCATACGCACAACCATCAGAGCAGAGCCACGCGTCCGCATAGGCTGCATCGTGTGCGTCGCGCGTCTATTCAAGCATCGCCCAGTGTGCGTGCACACAATCTCTTGTGCGTACGCACAGGTGGCCACACATGCCTTCATGAAAATGACATGTGACTTGCAATTTTGGTGGATTGGAGGCCCATTTCTGAAGCCATTTAGCTCATAATGAAGGGAAATTGAAGAGAATACCATAGCATATCATTAGGGTAGCTTAGGAGTAGTAGTAGGAAGCTTTAGTATAGTTTTTTCTTTAAGTTTTTCATCATCTCTATTAGGTTTTATACTAGGGTTTTTACATTCAAGTGCCATTTCTATTTTTGATCTTGGATTTTGCTAGCTTCCATTGTAAGTATCTATTTGTTACTACTCTTTGTAGCTACATTATTTTTACTCTTTCTTATATTTCAAGTTATAGTTCAATTTCACTTCTCTTTTCCAATTTCAATTTTTTGTTGATGAATTTGATAATTGATGATTGTTATATGCTTTCTTGAGTTGTTATTGTTGATTGAGATCATTTGTTGCTTTTATTTTCAAGCATTTTCTCATTTTCCCCATGTTTAGTGTTTTTGCCCACCAAGTGTTTGACGAAATATCAATTATAATTTTGGGCTAGTTTTCTATCTCTTGGCTTGGGAAAAGTGAGCAATTGGGTTCCTAGAGTTGGAATGTCCAACATTCAGTGTCAATTCTTGGATTGTTAATTGTTCTTGTTCCCACTAACGCTAATTTATTGCTAAGGCAATTAGCAAGCAATTTAGGATTTGTGGGTTAAGAACACTTATGCTCATTTAACTTACTCTCCGATGTGAGGGTTAATCAAGTGAGATTAATCCATTCTAATTGTCATAGTTGTGGTTCCAACAAGGAAAGGACCCTTAGCTCATCCCAAGCCAAGATACCTTTTATGCTTTAATTTGTTCATACACATTTACATTAATTCCTTTTATACCTTACTTGTCTATATTGCATAGTTGATTCGCTAATTCCTTTATTAGTTTATTTATCACAATTTTGCATGTTCTTTTATTGCTTTATATGTTTATCTCTTCATTGAAAATCCCATGAGCATTACAACCAAAATTGTACACTCATTGGTCTCAAGTGTCCTTGGGAGATGACCTGGGAACTAAACACACCCGAAATACCAATAGTGACATCCCTTTGAATCCAAACTTTGATTGTGAGAGGTAATTGTTGGTTTAGGCTATGCTTGCAATGAGACTCTATATCGGTTTACGTACTAATGACGATCTTTGTACTGGAGTTCTTTTTCTATTATTTCTTTTAGCCATATCCTTAATAGCGGGGTGGTTACACCTACAACCGAAATGGAAACTGAGCGTTTCTTGGTTTAAAAATGCCGAATCCCATCTTAATCATCATTTTTCAGGACTATTCAGAGTCAGTTCCTTGGCTTGGACAGGACATTTAGTTCATGTTGCTATTCCAGGAGCTAGAGGGGAATACATTCGATGGAATAATTTTTTAGGTGTATTGCCACATCCTCAAGGATTATGTCCACTTTTTATAGGCCAGTTGAATCTTTTTGCTCAAAACCTAGATTCCATTAGTCATTTATTTGGTACCCCTCAGGGAGCAGGAACTGCCATTCTAATTGTGAAATTCTAAACCGACATTAACTGCTCCATCAAGTTTTTGGCACCATTACCGGGGAATTCACTTTAAGTGCAATGAGTGCTATAATTTTAGTTGTTGTAAATATGTGAATAGTGTGAATACTTGGTTTTTGTTTTCTGATTGACACTAATTGGTGGATGGTGCAATTCCAACATTGGTTCATATCAAAGAATGGTAGGCCAATTCGAGGGAGGGTCACAAGCAAGCAATTCTTGGCAACAAGGACCTTTGCAAGGACCCTATGATCCTAATGTCTATCAATGTCTCACACCAAGTAGAACACATCATCATTACAATTTTTTTCATCCATATGTTCATACTTCATACCCTCTACATGAGACACAACCATTAAACCCTCAAGCCCCTTTACCATTCCCACTACCAATTTCTTCTCAACCAACCTACCCATTACCATATTTGGGACAACCTAGCTTTCGTCACCACCCTACTCACATCAACCTCCCTCATGAGGAGCATAACTTTCAAGCCCTCATCCAAAAATAGCAGGAGGTTCAAAGAAAACAAGATAAATGCATAGCAACTCTTGCCGAGATTTTGTCCCATTTAGCACCTCCTCATTCTACCCCTAGCAACCTTGCTCCCCCACAACTTGGGACGCCTAATGATCCACCCTTGCCACCTCCATCAACTCTAAAGTCTAGTATTGATGCTATAACCCCAAAGGGAGGCGAGCCACTTGAAGAGATAAACTCTCAATCCACACTTACTATGGAGGAATCCATTGATGGGGGTGAGAACTTTGTTTAGAGCAGAAGAGAGGATGAACTCAAGGTAGGCAACCACAATGAGATACAAAAAGGTCCAATTGATGAAGAAAGTTCAAAAGAGGGAGAACTTGAGGATGAAGAATATGAAAGTACCTCACCAATTCCCCATGACCAAGAGGATAGGCTACCACACCAAGAAGCGAGGGAAGATTTGAAACCGCTTCCACCCCATGTTAAATATGCATTCCTTAACAAGGAGCACAAATTTCTGGTGATAGTGGCAACCGATCTTTCCAATCAAGAGGAGCAACAACTCCTTGAGGTTATCCAGAAGTATAAGAAGGTGATTGGATGGAGCCTAAGTGACATTGTGAAAATAAGCCTTCAACTGTGCCTTCATAGGATTTTCTTGGAAGAAGGTGCTAAGCCGGTCCGGTAACCGTAAAGAAGGCTAAACCCCACAATCCTTGATCTAGTCGAGAAAGAAGTAACTCACCTCTTGGAAGCGGACATCATCTATCCCATTTCAGACAGTGAATGGGTAAGTCCGGTCTAAGTAGTGCCAAAGAAATCCGAAGTAACCATGGTGAAAACAGAAAGTGGAGAGCTTGTTGCAACCCGGATTCAAAATACTTGGCGAGTGTGCATTGATTACCGCCGGCTGAATCAAGCAACACGAAAGGACCATTATCCGTTGCCGTTCATTGACCAAATGTTGGATCGCTTGGCAGGTAAATCCCATTACTGCTTCTTAGATGGATATACGGGATACTTCAAAATTCATATAGCTCATGAGGATCAAGAGAAAACTACATTTACTTGCCCCTTTGGAACGTTTGTATATAAAAGAATTCCGTTTGGCTTATGCAATGCAATAGCAATGTTTCAAAGGTGAATGACAAGCGTTTTCTCAGATCTTTTGGAGGATTGCATAGAAGTCTTCATAGACGATTTCAGTGTCTATGGTAGCTCCTTTGATGCATGTTTAGGGAACTTAGCTCGGGTACTAGAACGATGCACCAATACTAACTGCTGAGGGAAAATCGATTCTGCACAAACTAACCGGCAAGTGTACCGGATCGCATCAAGTAGTAAAACTCACAAAAGTGAGGTCAATCCCACAGGAATTGATGGATTAAGCAATTTTAGTTGGGTGATGAATTTAGTTAAGATAATATTGATGGTTTAAGTGAAATTTGATTAACAGAAGGTAAATTACAAGAAAGCTAGAGTGCAGAATGTAAATTGACAGAAAAGTAAATGGAAGGAAGCTTAAATGACTAAAATTTAAAGTGCAAGAAATTAAAAGAGGTGAAACTTAAATTGCAAGAAAGGTAAATAACTGAATCTTAAATTGCAAGAAAGTAGAAGTGCAGAAACTTAAATGACAAGGAAACTTAAATTGCATGAATTATAAAGGGAATTGGGTGTAGGAAATCAAAACAAAAATCAACAATGTAAATTGCAGTGAATCAGAGAGATCTAAGTTGAAGAAATTCAAAGAAAATGATTCATCAGGGATTGGAGATATCATAATCCATCATGAACCAATTGAGTCTTAACTCCTTTCTCAATCATATGAGTAGATCTATGGCGGATTGAAATTGATTGGATCCCAATTCCTTGGCAATTTAATCTCTCTAATCACAATCAATCTTGCCAATTCCTTGATCTAATTGTCATGAGAAGAGTTAGAGCACATTCTCTTATCCATAAGCCACACAAATTCTCAATACCTCAATTCCTTCCGAATGGTGTTGGTTAGGAGAATTGTGAAGGATAGAGCTCCAATTCTAATGTAGGTGATTCCCCTTTCGAGCCTCACACCCACATTCAATCGAATTAAACCCCCTTTCGGAGTGAATAAATCACAATCAAAATAGAAGATATCCTATAGCTACTCAAGCGGATTGAGAAGAAGAAGAATTTCATTGATCCATAGTGATTACAATAGAGCTCTTCCCCTTAATAAATTTGGGGTTATAGTTCATCATTGCTCAAGAAAAAAAACAGAAAAAATCATAGAAAAGGAAAATACAAAGAATGTAGAATTCCCCAATTGGGGTCTCTGCCTCACTGGCCTTCCAGATCTGCTTGCCAGCCTCTCTACAAATCAAATTCTCCTCTATTTGTATACTTTCCAATTTAGTATTCTAGTACCTGGATTGGTCTTTTCTGGAATTTGTTGAGGTAAGTCAGAATGGGTCTTCAGCTGGTAAGGTGGTGATGCTTCCCAGGTGAACGTAGCGTTCTCAAAGAGAGCGCAACGCTCGTTCACCGACGCGTACGCATCTCCTGCACATTTGCATCTTTGATCGCTGAGTACTCATCACGCGTACGCGTGTTGCATGCCCACGCATCCCTTTGCATTTTTGCCCATCGACGCGTATGCATAACATACGCGTGCGCGTCCTTTGGTAGCGCTCTTTAAACGAGCACTACGTTCGCGCCATGAGCGCTCCCCACGCATGCGCGTCCTCTACGCGTGCGCGTTGCTCTCAAATTAGCATTTCCACGCTATAGCATCATACACGCATTCGCGCTATTCATCACCATTGTTGCATCCATGCGTATGTGTCAGATACACGTGCGCGTTGATGGCAAATCTTCAATCCCAAATTTGAAAGTGTCGCAGGCGCTCGTTTGAAGAGAACGCAGCGTTTCTTTTTGTAACGAGCACTGATCATACCCACGCGTATGCGTCATGCACGCGTACGCGTGGATCTTCCAAAATTCTTGCCCTACACGTAAGTGTTCTATACTCGTGCGCATCGCTAGAGAGCGTAGCGTTCTTCAATTGAGCGTAGCGTTCCTCTGCCTTGCTTCTTTCTCTGTTTCTTCCTTTCATCTTTTCATCTGTCATTAGTCAAACATGCAATCAAAGCCTTGCTAAAATCATAATATTTTGCATCATTCATAATAATTACATAATTCTTGCATAAATCTCATGATAATGTATAAAATTAATAATGTTTGATTGGATCAAGAGAAGCATGAAATTCCAATCCAACTACTTACTTATTGCCTAAGAAATGCATGAAAACTAAGTAAAAATGACTAAAAAGGCTTGTGAAACTAGTCTAAAATGACTTGTCATCACAACACCAAACTTAAATCTTGCTTGTCCCCAAGCAAGCACTAAAACATAAGGAGATTGAATGAAAATAGAGAGAGGTATAACCCCTTTATTGGAAGACATTCAATACTGGTTAATGGAGTTTTCATGCATGGTGCCTTAGTAATTTTTATTCTGTGGTTAAGGTATCAACATTCCTTTGGATCTTTACTTGAATTACAAAAAAATGAGACTTTGTTATTGCTTGGTCCTTAGTTTTTTTTGCTCTTTTTCTTTTGATTGAGATTTATTGCTTGTTGAGTCTAAATGCTATGTGTTAAGGCAGCTCTTTAGAGTAAGGTTTCAGCCAGTATTCCCGCCCCAGTTGGTTTAAGATGCTAGGTGTTGAAACACCCTTATGGGCTTACTTGCTCAAGCCTCTCCTTAGCACACACACATCACAGGTATTTAGCTCGGTTTGTTCTTTGGAAATTGATGCCTAGCACCTCTTTGGGTCACTAAATGCTTTGTCTCAAAGTAGCTCTTGATGGTGGACTTTCGGTTGGTAATCTCGGGTTAGTTAACCCAAGTTGCCAGGTGATGAAGCACCCCTTAGAACCTAGTTATCCAAGCTTATCTTTGTACAAGAACATCACAGGCATATATCCAAATCTCAAGCCATTCGTGCCCAGCCTTGTTTATTTCTTTTTGTTCCTTTCTCTTGCATTTTCTTTCTTTTATTATGGACCTCTTTCATTTGTCAAGTCTCATGGAATGTAACTCAAGTTCATATCTCAAAGTTATACCACACTTTAGCCTTATTCATAAATCAACTAATGAACCAACACATACCACCACATAACCTTATTCTGTCTCATATTAAACCAGACCTTTACTCTTTCTCTATTTCACAATAATTTTTCTTTTATTCAAGCAAAAGGGACAAAGCATACATTTAAGCAAGATAAAAATGAAGCAAACACTTAGACTAGCACACTTAATTGACAATTAAAAAGACAGTAAATAAACAAAATACATACAACTCAACTAATCAGCAGGGGTACATTTAGACTTCCAACTAAAACATTTCAAATCAGAAGGAATAAGTAACAATACAACCTCTTGGTGGTATCTTCTAGCTCTTCCTTTGTCTTCGTCATCCATAGCTTTGTCTTCTACTGTGTGTCCTTGGATGATGGTGCATAATTTTTGCAAGAGATTGGTTGAATTCTTGCAAAGTTGTTGGAAGTTGCTTGTTCCCCAAGCACTTGAAAGATGGTTAGCATGTATAAATGGTTGTAGGCTTTTGAACTTATTTTGGTGTGTGAACACTAAATTTAGTTTCCTTGCCACTGTCTGTTATGCATCAGAATAATCATATACATGAAACCTTGTGCTTTTATTAAAGAAGACAAACTATAAACTAGAAAGCAAACCATGGTTAAGTAGTTTCCCTGATTGTTTGGAGCCAGTGACCATTTATGCAGAGGGTTGAAATATGTTTTTAATGAAATCTTTGGTGGAACACCAAACTTAGCATCCTACACTCACCCTTGGATTCTTTTGGTGTGCAACACCAAACTTAGCTCCTTGTAATACAGATAAATCTACTTAACCCTTTTATTGAAATATCTAGGAAAAGAAAGAGTTACCTCTGGTTGGGTTGCCTCCCAACAAGTGCTTCTTTAATGTCACTAGCTTGACATCTTGTCCTTTGATAATGGAGGTTGAAAATCATAGTGCCTCAGTTTTTCCCCTCTTACTATGAACTTCCTTCCGGTCTCCTCTTTGATTATCTCTAGGTGTTCAAGTGAAAAGATCCGGTTCACAGTATAGTGCTCAGACAATTGTGGAGACACCTTCATTGGTTGGGTGTTTAACATCACTTTATCTCCTTGGCGAGAAGCCTTCAGTGGGGATCTTCTTGTTTTTCCACCCTCTTGGCCTCTTCTTCTTTGCTTTATCATGAGATAATTCATGCCTTGGTGGTTCTTTATCTGGAGGCTTCTTGTTGGGGATCTCATCTGGGGGTTTTGGATCTAGTTTCTCCTTGACTTCTTTGGTCTGTTGCACCATTTCTCCTTCTTTTAAGCATGGTTTCAGAAGCCTTGGAGTTAACTCCTTAAATGCCTCCTTTAAGCTATTATCTCTGGCCTTATCCTTCATGCATTCTTCTTCTTGAGTGGGCTCATGTAGGGTCTTAAAGACATGAAATGCTAGGTGCTCATCATGCACTCTTAACAATAATTCTCCTTTTTCAACATCTATCAATGCTTTGCCTGTAGCTAGGAAAGGCCTCCCCATGATGATGGGAGTGTTAGGGTCCTCTTCCATATCTAGAATGACAAAGTCAGATGGGAGAAAAAATTTTCTCACTTTTACCAGCACATTCTCCACAACTCCCAGTGCTTGTTTAATGGATTTGTCACTATTTGGAGAGCTATTTGAGTGAATTTCAGCTCAAGAATTTAAAGTTTCCTCATGAGAGATAGGGGCATCAAGTTTATGCTTGCACCAAGGTCACAGAATGATTTCTCAATAGTTATACTTCCTATGGTGTAGGGTATATAAAAACGTCCAGGATCATCCTTCTTTTCTGGTAAACCTCTTTGGAGAATAGCACTACACTCCATTGTGATTTCAACAAATTTTCCTTCTTTCAAGGATATTTTCTTTGTTAGCACTTCTTTCATAAATTTGGCATATAATGGCATCTGTTCAAGTGCTTCTAAGAAAGGGATATTGATGCTGAGTGTCTTGAATATGTCCAGGAATTTTGAGTATCGCTTCTCCTCGTTTTCTTTCTTGAACATTTGAGGGTATAGAAGTTTGGGGACATATGGCTTCATTCCTTCCTTCTTCTCTTGTAGTTGTGGTTCAAGGATGTTCTTGTCTCCCCTTAAGATTTGTACATTCTTGGTTTTCTAATCCTCTTCACTTCTCTCCTCTGTCTCTTCTTGTGGAACTTCTCTGTTGTGTTCTCCCTGAATGATGGCTTCTTTGTCCAAAGTCTTCCCACTTTCCACTGTGATTGCTATGCACTCCTCCCATTTTGTAGCTTTTTCTTTGTCTCTTGGGTTGTCTTCAGTGGCACTAGAGAATGCATTTGCTTGCTTCTCACCTATCTTTGTGATTTGTTTAGCCATTTGTCCTAGTTATCTCTCAAGATTTTTGATTAAAGCTTCTTGATCTTGTTTGGTCATCTCTTGAGTTTTTATGATTTTCTCCATTAACATTTCTAAGTTGGAGATTCTTTGAGATTCTGGATTTGGCTGTGTGAGATGTGATGGTTATTGGTGGAAGTTGTTTGAGATGTTTGGGGAGGTGTTCTGTGGTTGTGTGTACTAATTGTTGTTAGTGGGGGGTTGGTTGTGCTTGTTTGTGTTGCCAAAACTGTTGGAGTTGAAGTTCCTTTGTCCTTGATTCTGGTGTTCACCACACCTCAAGTTAGAATGAGTCCTCCAGGATGGATTGTGTGCATCACTATCGAAGTTATGTTGGAATGAACTTGAGGTGTTATTCATGTATTGCACCTGCTCAGGGCCTTGTTGATCATAGTTGAATGCCCCAAAACCTTCTTCAGATTGATTCTATCCATGTGAGATTTGAGATTGGCTTTGTGTATTCACTGCAACAAGTTACAGTCCATCAATTCTCTTGGCCATCATCTCCATTTGTTGCTGAATTTATTGATGCATCTGTTTGTTTTGTGCCAAGATAGTGTCTACACCTTCAAGCTCCAAGACACCTTTCTTGGGAGCTGATTGGTGTTGCCTTTAATGAGCATAAAAGTATTGATTATTGGTCACAGTTTCTATAAGATTCTGAGCTTCTTCAACTATCTTCATTAGCTGTAGTGAACCTCCTGTAGAGTAATCCAGGGACTCTTGAGCTTTTAGAGTCAAGCCCTCATAAAAATTCTGAAGTATGTCCTATTCACTAAACATTTCAGGTGGACATTTTCTTATCAAGGCTTTGTATCTCTCCCATGCCTCGTACAGTGATTCTCCATCCATTTGTATGAATGTTTGCACCTCTGTTTTTAATCTTACGATTCTCTGGGGTGGATAGAACTTAGCCAAGAATTTGCTTACCAAATCATCCCAAGTGTTGATACTTTCTTTAGGAAAGGTTTCCAGCCATTGGGCAGCATTGCCCCTCAAGGAGAGTGGGAATAGAAGTAATTTGTATATGTCAGGATGCACCCCATTTGTCTTGACCATTTCATAAATCCTCAAGAAATAGACAAATGTTGGTTGGGGTCTTCAAGAGGGCCACCTCCATAAGAATAATTGTTCTGCACCAAAGTGATTAACTGAGGCTTAAACTCAAAGTCATTTGCATGAACATTTGGGGTGAGGATGTTGCTCCCATAGTGTCTAGGATTTGGGATAATGTAAGAGGCCAACACCCTTCTTGCAGGTTGGGCATTGTTGGTCACTCCTTCTTTATGCACCTCATCCTCCATGATTTGCATAATCACAAACAAACCAAATTAAAATTGGACATTCTAATGCTAGAATATCGTTAGAGGGTTAGGGGACACAATGTGTCAGACAATTAATATGCTTAAAAAGAAAAAAAAAGAAAATTGCTTAATCAGATTATCACCTACTTAATCATTGTTGATCTAAATCAATCCCCAACAATGGCGCCAAAGACTTGATGCGAAAAAATCGATTCTGCACAAACTAACTGGTAAGTGTACCAGGTCGTATCAAGTAGTAAAACTCACAAAAGTGAGGTCGATCCCACAAGGATTGATGAATCAAGCAATTTTAGTTGGGGTGATGAATTTAGTTAAGCTAATATTGATGGTTTAAGTGAAATTTGATTAACAGAAGTTAAATTGCAAGAAAGCTAGAGTGTAGAATGTAAATTAACAGAAAAGTAAATGGCAGGAAACTTAAATGACTGAAACTTAAAGTGCAAGAAATTAAAAGAGCTGAAACTTAAATTGCATGAAAGGTAAATAACTAAATCTTAAATTGCATGAAAGTAGAAGTGCAGAAACTTAAATGACAAGGAAACTTAAATTGCATGAATTATAAAGGGAATTGGGTGCAGGAAATCGAAACAGAAATGAACAATGTAAATTGCAGTGAATCAGAGAGATCTAAGTTGAAGAAATTCAAAGAAAATGATTCATCAGGGATTGGAGATATCATAATCCATCATGAACCAATTGAGTCTCAACTCCTTTCTCAATCATATGAGTAGATCTATGGCGGATTAAAATTGATTGGATCCCAATTCCTTGGTAATCCAATCTCTCTAATCACAATCAATCTTGCCAATTCCTTGATCTAATTATCATGAGAAGAGTTAGAGCACATTCTTTTATCCATAAGCCACACAAATTCTCAAAAGCTCAATTCTTCCTGAATACTGTTGGTTAGGAGAATTGTGAAGGATAGAGTTCCAATTCTAATGTAGGTGATTCCCCTTTCGAGGCTCACACCCACACTCAATTAAATTAAACCCCCTTCCAGAGTGAATAAATCACAATCAAAACAGAAGATATCTGGTGCGCAGAAATCGTGACGGTTCCATTCCTTGGTAACGGTGTTGAAAACTTTATACGCACGTTCATAATCTTAATTCTTTATCACAACTTCGCACAACTAACCAGCAAGTGCACTAGGTTGTCCAAGTAATAAACCTTACGTGAGTAAGGGTCGATCCCACAGAGATTGTCGGCCTGAAGCAAGCTATGGTCACCTTGTAAATCTCAGTCAGGCGGATTCAAATGGTTATGGTGAATTGATAATAAAAAGATAAACAAAACGTAAAATAAAGATAGAGGTACTTATGTATTTCTTTGGTGAGAATTTCAGATAAGCGTATAGAGATGCTTTCGTTCCTCCTGAACCTCTGCTTTCCTGTTGTCTTCATCCAATCATTCCTACTCCTTTCCATGGCAAGCTTTATGTAGGGCATCACCGTTGTCAATGGCTACATCCCATCCACTCTGTGAAAATGGTCCAATGCGCTGTCACTGCATGGCTAATCATCTGTCGGTTCTCGATCATACTGGAATAAGATATACTATCCTTTTGCATCTGTCACTACGCCCAGCACTCGCGAGTTTGAAGCTCGTCACAGCCATCCCTTTCCAGATCTTACTCGGAATACCACAGACAAGGTTTAGACTTTCCGGATCTCAAGAATGGCCATCCATGGGTTCTAACTTATACCACGAAGATTCTAATATCTCGGACTCGGTCCTCTGTATTAGATATCTAAGAGATATTCATTCTAGCTTGTTTGCATGTAGAATGGGAGTGTTTGTCAGGCACGCGGTCATAAGTGAGAATAATGATGAGCGTCACATAATCATCACATTCATCATGTTCTTGGGTGCGAATGGATATCTTAGAATAGGAATAAGCTTGAATTGAATAGAAAAACAGCAGTACTTTGTATTAATTCATGAGGAACAGCAGAGCTCCACACCTTAATCTATGGTGTGTAGAAACTCTACCGTTTGAAAATACATAAGTGATAATGGTCCAGGCATGGCCGAATGGACAGCCCCCTAAACGTGATAAAAGGATCAAAAGATGTTCCAAAGATGTAAATACAATAGTAAAAAGTCCTATTTATACTAAACTAGTTACTAGGGTTTACAGAAATGAGTAAATGATGCAGAAATCCACTTCTGGGGCCCACTTGGTGTGTGCCTGGGCTGAACATTGAGCTTTACACGTGTAGAGGCTTCTCTTGGAGTTGAACACCAGTTTGTAACCTGTTTCTGGCGTTTAACTCCACTTTGTAACCTGTTTCTGGCGTTTAACTCCAGAATGCAGCATGGAACTGGGGTTGAACGCCAGTTTGCATCATCTAAACTCGGGCAAAGTATGGACTATTATATGTTTCTGGAAAGCCCTAGATGTCTACTTTCCAACGCAATTGAGAGCGCGTCATTTGGAGTTCTGTAGCTCCAGAAAATTCACTTTGAGTGCAGGGAGGTTAGAATCCAACAGCATCTGCAGTCCTTCTTCAACCTCTGAATCTGATTTTTGCTCAGGTCCCTCAATTTCAGCCAAAAAATACTTGAAATAACAGAAAAATACACAAACTTATAGTAAAGTCCAGAAATGTGAATTTTAATTAAAAACTAATAAAAATATACTAAAAACTAATTAAATTATACTGAAAACTGTGTAAAAACAATGCCAAAAAGCGTATAAATTATCCGCTCATCACAACACCAAACTTAAATTGTTGCTTGTCCCCAAGCAACTGAAAATCAAATAGGATAAAAAGAGGAGAATATACTATAAATTCCAAAATATCAATGAAACTTAGCTCCAATAAAATAAGCGGGACTTGTAGCTTTTTGCCTCTTGAATAGTTTTGGCATCTCGCTTTATCCATTGAGGTTCAGAATGATTGGCATCTATAGGAACTTAGAATTCAGATAGTGTTATTGATTCTCCTAGTTCAGTATGTTGATTCTTGAACATAGCTACTTTATGAGTCTTGGCCGTGGCCCTAAGCACTTTGTTTTCCAGTATTACCACCAGATACATAAATGCCACAAACACATGACTGGGTGAACCTTTTCAGATTGTGACTCAGCTTTGCTAAAGTCCCCAATTAGAGGTGTCCAGGGTTCTTAAGCACACTCTGTGTTTGCTTTGGACCTCAACTTTAACCGCTCAGTCTCAAGTTTTCACTTGACACCTTCACGCCACAAGCACATGGTTAGGGACAGCTTGGTTTAGCCGCTTAGGCCAGGATTTTATTCCTTTAGGCCCTCCTATCCACTGATACTCAAAGCCTTGCATCCTTTTTATTACCCTTGCCTTTTGGTTTTAAGGGCTATTGGCTTTTTCTGCTTGCTTTTTCTTTTTCTTTTTTTTTTTGCCATTTTTTTCTGCAAGCTTTTGTATTCACTACTTTTTCTTGCTTCAAGAATCATTTTTATGATTTTTTAGATTATCAAATAACATTTCTCCTTTTTCCTTATTCTTCAAGAGCCAACATATTTAACATTCATAAACATCAAATTCAAAAGTCATATGCACTGTTCAAGCATACATTCAGAAAACAAAAAGTATTGCCACCACATCAAAATAAATAAACTAGTTTCAAGAATGAATCCGAAACCATGTACTTCTTGTTCTTTTGTTTTTAAAACATTTTTCATTCAAGAGAGGTGATGGATTCATATTCATAACTTTAAGGCATAGACACTTAGACACTAATGATAATGTAATAAGACACAAATATAAATAAACATAAAGCTCAAAAAATCGAAAAACAGGAAAATAAATAAACAAGGAGATTAAGGAATGAGTCCACCTTAGTGAGGGTGGCGTCTTCCTCTTCTTGAAGAACCAATGGTGCTCTTGAGCTCCTCTATGTCTCTTCCTTGTCTTTCTTGCTCCTCCCTCACAGCTCTTTGATCTTCTCTAATTTCATGGAGGATGATGGAGTGCTCTTGGTGCTCCACCCTTAGTTGTCCCATGTTGGAACTTAATTCTCCTAGGGAAGTGTTGATTTATTCCCAATAGTTTTGTGGAGGGAAGTGCATCCCTTGAGGCATCTCAGGGATTTCATGGTGAGGAATCTCCTCATGCTCATGTTGAGGTCCATGATCTCTTGTTTGCTCCATCCTTTTCTTAATGATGGGCTTATACTCTTCAATGAGGATATCTCCCTCTATGTCAATTCCAGCTGAATTGCAGAGGTGGCATATGAGGTGAGGAAAGGCTAACCTTGCCCAAGTGGAGGACTTGTCAGCCACCTTGTAAAGTTCTTGAGGCATAATCTCATAAACTTCCACCTCCTCTCCAATCATGATACTATGGATCATGATGGCCCGGTCTATAGTAACTTCAGACAGGTTACTAGTAGGAATGATTGAGCGTTGAATGAACTCTAGCCATCCCCTAGCCACTGGTTTGAGGTCATGCCTTCTTAGTTGAACCGGCTTGCCTCTTGAGTCAATTTTCCATTGAGCTCCTTCCTCACATATGTCTATGAGGACTTGGTCTAACCTTTGATCAAAGTTGACCCTTCTTGTGTAGGGGCGTGCGTTTTCTTCCATCATTGGCAAGTTGAACGCCAGCCTTACATTTTCCGGATTGAAGTCTAAGTATTTTCCCTGAACCATAGTAAGCCAATGCTTTGGATTTGGGTTCACACTTTGATCATGGTTCCTTGTGATCCATGCGTTTGCATAGAACTCTTGAACCATTAGGATCCCGACTTGTTGAATAAGGTTGGTGAGAACTTCCCAACCTCTTCTTTGAATCTCAAGTCGGATCTCCGGATACTCATTCCTTTTGAGCTTGAAAAGAACCTCAAGGATCACTTTCTTCTTGGCCACAACTTCATAGAAGTGGTCTTGATGGACCTTTGAGATGAATCTCTCCATCTCCCATGACTCAGAGGTGGAAGCAATTGCCTTCCCTTTCCTCTTTCTAGAGGTTTCTCTGGCTTTAGGTGCCATAAATGGTTATGGAAAAACAAAAAGCAACGCTTTTACCACACCAAAATTAAAATGTTTGCTCGTCCCCGGGAAAAAGAAGAAAGAAAGAAGTAGAAGAAGAAGAGTAATGGAGGAGAGGAAGAGAGAGTAGGTTTTGGCCAAGTGGAAGAAGAGAGGGTTGTGTTGTGTGAAATATAAGAAGGAATGAGGGGTTTATATAGAAGTGGGGAGGGGTTTAGGGTTCGGCCATTTAGGGTTGGGTTTGGGAGGGAAAATATTTTGAATTTGATGGTAGGTGGGGTTTATGGGGAAGAGAATATGGATGTGAGTGGTGAGGGGGTGATGGGAAAGAGTGATTGAAGTGATTGGTGAAGGGCATTTGGGGAAGAGAGTTATGAAAAGGTGTAAAGAGGAGAATAGGGTTAGGTAGGGATCCTGTGGGGTCCACAGGTCCTGAGGGGATCTTGCGGGGTCCACAGATCCTGAGGTGTCAAGGATTTTTGATCCCTGTACCCTTTAGACGTGTAAAACGCCCTATACATGCAATCTTGGCGTTTAACGCCAGATTGCTGCCTGTTTCTGGCGTTAAACGCCACTTCCATGCTCTGTTCTGGCGTTTAACGCCAGGTAGATGCTTGTTTCTGGCGTTAAACGCCAGCTTGGTGCCTGTTTCTGGCGTTAAATGCCAGACAAATGCTTGTTTCTGGCGTTTAAACGCCAGACTGTTCTCCTCCGGAGTGCGCTATTTTTCATTCTATTTTTCACTCTGTTTTTGATTTTTCAGTAGTTTTTTATGACTTCACATGATCATCAACCTAAAGAAAACATAAAATAGCAATGGAGAATAAATAAACATGATTAGATAACATTGGGTTGCCTCCCAACAAGCACTTCTTTAATGTCAATAGCTTGACAGTGAGCTCTCATGGGGCCTCACAGATGTTCAGAGCATTGTTGGAACCTCCTAACACCAAACTTAGAGTTTGAATGTGGGGGTTCAACACCAAACTTAGAGTTTGACTGTGGGGGCTTTGGTTGACTCTGCAGTGAGAGAAGCTTTTCATGCTTCCTCTCCATGGTTACAGAAGGAGATCCTTGAGTTTTAAACACAAGGTTGTCCTCATTCAGTTGAAGGATCAATTCTCCTCTGTCCACATCAATCACAGCTCTTGCTGTGGCTAGGAAGGGTCTTCCAAGGATGATGGATTCATCCTCATCCTTCCCACTATCTAGGATTATGAAATCAGCAGGGATGTAAAGACTTTTAACCTTTACTAGCACGTCCTCTACTTGTCCATAAGCCTATTTTCTTGAGTTGTCTGCCATCTCTAATGAGATTCTGGTGGCTTGCACCTCAAAGATTCCCAGTTTCTCCATTACAGAGAGTGGCATGAGGTTTATCCCTGATCCAAGGTCACATAGAGCCTTCTCAAAGGTCATGGTGCCTATGATACAAGGTATTAAGAACTTTCCAGGATCCTGTTTCTTCTGAGGCAATCTCAGTTGATCTAGATCACTTAGTTCATTGATGAGCAAGGAAGGTTCATCTTCCCAAGTCTCATTACCAAATAACTTGGCATTCAGCTTTATGATTGCACCAAGGTACTTGGAAACTTGCTCTTCAGTGACATCTTCATTCTCTTCAGAAGAAGAATACTCATCAGAGCTCATGAATGGCATAAGGAGGTTTAATGGAATCTCTATGGTCTCTAGATGAGTCTCAGATTCCTTTGGTTCCTCAGAGGGAAACTCCTTGTTGATCACTGGATGTCTCAGGAGGTCTTCCTCACTGGGATTCACGTCCTCTCCCTCCCTTGTAGGTTCGGCCATGATGGTTAAATCAATGGCCTTGCACTCTCTTTTCAGATTCTCTTCTGTATTGCTTGGGAGAGTACTAGGAAGGATTTCAGTGACTCTTTTACTCAGCTGGCCCACTTGTGCCTCCAAATTTCTAATGGAGGACCTTGTTTCATTCATGAAACTCAAAGTGGCCTTAGATAGATCAGAGACTATATTTGCTAAGCTAGATGGATTATGCTCAGCATTCTCTGTCTGTTGCTGAGTGGATGATGGAAAAGGTTTGCTATTGCTAAACCTATTTCTTCCATCATTATTAAAACCTTGTTGATACTTTTGTTGAACCTTCGATGAGAAATTTGGATGATTTCTCCATGAGGGATTATAGGTGTTTCCATAGGGATCACCCATGTAATTTACCTCTGCTATTGCAGGTTTCTCAGAATCATAAGCTTCTTCTTCAGAAGAGGCCTCTTTAGTACTGTTGGATGATTCCTTCAATCTATTCAGACTTTGAGAGATCATATTGACTTACTGAGTCAATATTTTATTCTGAGCCAATATGGCATTCAGAGTATCAATTTCAAGAACTCCCTTCCTCATAGGCGTCCCATTACTCACAGGATTCCTTTCAGAAGTGTACATAAACTGGTTATTTGCAACCATGTCAATGAGTTCTTGAGCTTCTGCAGGCGTTTTCTTTAGGTGGATGGATCCACCTGCAGAATGGTCCAGTGGCATCTTTGATAACTCAGACAGACCATCATAGAATATATCTAGGATGGTCCATTCTGAAAGCATGTCAGAAGGACACTTTTTGGTCAGTTCCTTGTATCTCTCCCAAGCTTCATAGAGGGATTCTCCTTCTTTCTGTTTGAAGGTCTGAACATCCACTCTAAGCTTACTAAGCTTTTGAAGAGGAAAGAACTTGGCTAAGAAAGCCGTGACCAGCTTATCCCAAGAGTTCAGACTGTTTTTAGGTTGAGAGTCCAACCATATTCTAGCTCTGTCTCTTACAGCAAACGAGAAAAGTATAAGCCTGTAGAGCTCGGGATCAACCCCATTGGTCTTAACAGTATCACAGATCTGCAAGAATTCAGTTAAGAACTGAAAAGGATTTTCTGATGGAAGTCCATAAAACTTACAGTTCTGTTGCATTAGAGAAACTAATTGAGGTTTCAGCTCAAAGTTGTTTGCTCCAATGGCAGGGATTGAGATGCTTCTTCCATGTAAATTGGAATTAGGTGCAGTAAAGTCACCAAGCATCTTCCTTGCATTGTTATTATTTTCGGCCATGTTGTCTTCTTTTTCAAAAATTTCTGTCAGATTTTCTCCAGAGAGTTGTGCTTTGGCTTCCCTTAGCTTCCTCTTCAGAGTCCTTTCAGGTTCAGGATCAGCTTCAACAAGAATGTTCTTATCCTTGTTCCTACTCATATGAAAAAGAAGATATAGAATACTCTATGTCACAGTATAGAGATTCCTTTATGTGAGTGGAAGAAGATAAGAATAGAAGAAGAGAAATTCGAACACCAAGAGGAAGATAAGGTTCGAATTTTGAGATGAAGAGAAGTGTTAGTAAATAAATAAATAAATAAATAAATAAATAGAAGGAGATGAGAGAGAGGGAATTTCAAAAATTAATTAAATTAGAATTAAAATTTAAAGTTAAATTTTGAAAATTAAAATTGAAATCAAATTAAATTACATTTTTAAAACAATTAATTAATTAAAAAAGAATTTTTTTGAAAAAAAGGGAAGGGATTTTCAAAAATTAGAGAGAGAATTAGTTAGGTAGTTTTAAAAAGATATGATTGAAACAAAAAGATAAGATTGATTGAAAAAGATTTGAAAATCAATTTAAAAAGATAAGAGGTTAGAAAAGATTTTGAAATTGATTTTGAAAAAGATGTGATTGAAATTTATTTTGAAAAAGAATTGAAAAAGAAATTTAAAAAGATTTGATTTTGAAAATTAAAGTTGATTACTTGACTAACAAGAAACTAAAAAGATATGATTCTAGAGTTTAAAGATTGAACCTTTCTTACTAGGCAAGTAACAAACTTAAAATTTTTGAATCAATCACATTAATTGTTAGCATTAATTTTGAAAATTTGAAATAGAAATAAGAAAAAGATTTTTGAAAATCATTTTGGAATTTTCGAAAATTATGAAAGGAAAAACGAGAAAGATTTGATTTTTGAAAAAGATTTGAAAAAGATAGAATTTTTAAATTGAAAATTTGATTTGACTCATAAGAAACAACTAAATTTTAAAAAGTTTTGAAAAAGTCAACTCAAATTTTCGAAAATTTATGAGTGAAAAAAGGGAAAGATATTTTTTTGATTTTTGAATTTTAATAAAGAAAGAGAAAAAAGGAAAAGATATCTTTTTGATGTTTTTCTCTCTTTTTTTTTTCTTTAAACAGCAAGAATGAAACAAAACATGAAGAATTAAGATCAAAACCAAAAATGCATGCAAAAACACTATGAATGTCAAGATGAACACCAAGAACACTTTGAATTTCAAGATGAACACCAAGAACTTATTTTTGAAAAATTTTCAAGAAAAGAAAACATGCAAGACACCAAACATAAAAATTTTTATTCTTTAGACATTAATAATTCAAGAATTGATATGAAAAACAAGGAAAGACACAAAACAAGAAAATATGAAGAACAAACAAGAAGACTGGCCAAGAACAACTTGAAGATCATGAAGAATGCAATGCATGAAATTTTCGAAAATAATTTTTAGAAAATTAAAAAGATGCAATTGACACCAAACTTAAAACTTGACTCTATACTCAAACAAGAAGCATCAAATATATTTTTGATTTTATGATTTTGTTAATTTTTTTTTGTTTTTTTTTTTTAAATTAATTGGGAAAAACGAGAAATAAGAAATTTTTTTTTGTATTTTTCGAAAATAAGAAATAAAAGCTTAAAATTAAAATAAAATTACCTAATCTAAGCAACAAGATGAACCGTCAGTTGTCCAAACTCGAACAATCCCCGGTAACGGCGCCAAAAACTTGGTGCGCAGAAATCGTGACGGTTCCATTCCTTGGTAACAGCGCTGAAAACTTTATACGCACGTTCATAATCTTATTTCTTTATCACAACTTCGCACAACTAACCAGCAAGTGCACTGGGTCGTCCAAGTAATAAACCTTACGTGAGTAAGGGTCGATCCCACGAAGATTGTCGGCCTGAAGCAAGCTATGGTCACCTTGTAAATCTCAGTCAGGCGGATTCAAATGGTTATGGTGAATTGATAATAAAAAGATAAATAAAACGTAAAATAAAGATAGAGGTACTTATGTAATTCTTTGGTGACAATTTCAGATAAGTGTATAGAGATGCTTTCGTTCTTCCTGAACTTCTGCTTTCCTGCTGTCTTCATCCAATCATTCCTACTCCTTTCCATGGCAAGCTTTATGTAGGGCATCACCGTTGTCAATGGTTACATCCCATCTTCTCTGTGAAAATGGTCCAATGCGCCGTCACTGCTTGGCTAATCATCTGTCAGTTCTCGATCATACTGGAATAGGATTTACTATCCTTTTGCGTCTGTCACTACGCCCAGCACTCGCGAGTTTGAAGCTCGTCACAGCCATCCCTTCCCAGATCCTAGTCGGAATACCACAGACAAGGTTTAGACTTTCCGGATCTCAAGAATGGCCATCCATGGGTTCTAACTTAAACCACGAAGATTCTAATATCTCGGACTCAGTCCTCTGTATTAGAAATCTAAGAGAAATTCATTCTAGCTTGTTTGCATGTAGAACAGGAGTGTTTGTCAGGCACGCGTTCATAAGTGAGAATGATGATGAGCGTCACATAATCATCACATTCATCATGTTCTTGGGTGTGAATGGATATCTTAGAATATGAATAAGCTTGAATTGAATAGAAAAACAGCAGTACTTTGTATTAATTCATGAGGAACAGCAGAGCTCCACACCTTAATCTATGGTGTGTAGAAACTCTACCGTTTGAAAATACATAAGTGATAATGGTCCAGGCATGGTCGAATGGCCAGCCCCCTAAACGTGATCAAAGGATCGAAAGATGTTCCAAAGATGTAAATACAATAGTAAAAAGTCCTATTTATACTAAACTAGTTACTAGGATTTACAGAAATGAGTAAATGATGCAGAAATCCACTTCTGGGGCCCACTTGGTATGTGCTTGGGCTGAGCATTGAGCTTTACACGTGTAGAGGCTTCTCTTGGAGTTGGACACCAGTTTGTAACCTTTTTCTGGCGTTTAACTCCACTTTGTAACCTGTTTTTGGCGTTTAACTCCAGAATGCAGCATGGAACTGGGGTTGAACGCCAGTTTGCGTCGTCTAAACTCGGGCAAAGTATGGACTATTATATATTGCTGGAAAGCCCTGGATGTCTACTTTCCAACGAAATTGAGAGCGTTCCATTTGAAATTCGGTAGCTCCAGAAAATCTATTTTGAGTGCAGGGAGGTCAGAATCCAACAGCATCTGCAGTCCTTCTTCAACCTCTGAATCTGATTTTTGCTCAGGTCCCTCAATTTCAGCCAGAAAATACCTGAAATCATAGAAAAATACACAAACTCATAGTAAAGTCCAGAAATGTAAATTTTAATTAATAACTAATAAAAATATACTAAAAACTAATTAAATTATACTGAAAACTGTGTAAAAGCAATGCCAAAAGGTGTATAAATTATCCGCTCATCAATATCCTATAGCTACTCAAGTGGATTGAGAAGAAGAAGAATTTCATTGATCAATAATGATTACAATAGAGCTCCTCCCCCTAATGAATTTGGGGTTTAGTTCATCATTGCTCAAGAAAACAGAAAACAAAGAAAATTACAGAAAGGAAAAATACAAAGAATGCAGAATTCCCCAATTGGGGTCTCTGCCTCATTGGCCTTCCAGATCTGCCAGCCAGCCTCTCTACAAATCAAATTCTCCTCTATTTGTATACTTTCCAATTCAGTCTTCCAGTACTTGGATTGGGCTTTTCTGGCCTTTGTTGAGGTAAGTTAGAATGGGTCTTCGGCTGGTAAGATGGTGAGGCTTCCCAGGAGAACGTAGCGTTCTCAAAGAGAGTGCAACGCTCGTTCACCGACGCATACGCGTCTCCTGCGCGTGCGCGTCTTTCCTCGCTTAGTACTCATCAGGCGTACACGTGCTGCATGCCCATGCGTCCCTTTGCGTTTTTGCCCATCGACACGTACGTGTAACATACGCGTGTGCGTCCTATGGTAGCGCTCTTTAAACGAACGCTACGTTCGTGCCATGAGCGCTCCCGACGCGTGCACGTGGCTGTCAAATTAGCATTTCCACGCTGCAGCATCATACACGCATTCGCGCTGTTTATCACCGTTGATGCATCCACGCATACGCATCATGTACGCATGCGCGTCGATGGCAAATCTTCAATTCCAATTTTGAAGGTGTCACATGCGCTCGTTTGAAGAGAACGTAGTGCTTCTTTTTGTAACGAGCGCTGATCATACCCATGCGTATGCGTCATGCACGCGTACGCGTGGGTCTTCCAAAATTCTTGCCTTAGACGTAAGCGTTCTGTACGCGTGCACGTCGTTAGAGAGCGTACCGTTCTTCAATTGAGCGTAGCGTTCCTCTGCCTTGCTTCTTTCTCTATTTTTTCCTTGCATCTTTTCATCTATCATCAATCAAACATGCAATCAAAGCCTTGCTAAAATCATAAAGTTTTGCATCATTCATAATAATCACATAATTCTTGCATAAATCTCATGATAATGTATAAAATTAATAATGTTTGATTAAATCAAGATAAACATGATATTCTAATCCAACTACTTACTTGTTGCCTAAGAAATGCATGAAAACTAAGTAAAAATGACTAAAAAGGCTTGTGAAACTAGCCTAAGATGACTTGTCATCACTAACCTTGTATTGAACTTTGAAAAATATCACTTTATGGTGAAACAAGGTATAATGTTGGGTCATATTGTATCTAAAGACGGAATCTCCATCGACCCGGCTAAGATCGATGTTATTTCGAGTTTACCTTACCCCTCCTCGGTGAGGGAGATCCATTCCTTTCTTGGTCATGCAGGTGTTTACCGCCGGTTTGTCAAGAATTTTAGCCAAGTTGCCTTACCCCTCTCCCGCCTACTTCAAAAGGATGTAGAATTCAATTTTGATGAGGATTGCAAAAAAGTTTTTGACAAATTAAAGAAGGCATTGACCACAACTCCTGTTGTGTGAGGCCCAAATTGGAATCAACCTTTTGAGATCATGTGTGATGCCTCGAATCACGCCGTAGGTGCCGCGCTAGCACAGCGCGATGGTAACGCCCCTTACACTATAGCGTATGCTTCAAAAACCTTAGATTCGGCCCAGTCGAATTACACCACTACCGAAAAAGAGCTTTTAGCCATTGTTTTTGCATTGGATAAGTTTCGACCTTATTTGCTAGGCTCTAAAGTGGTGGTGTAATCGGATCATGCTGCTTTGAAATATTTGCTAAAGAAGAAAGAGTCAAAGCCTAGGCTCATTAGGTGGATATTACTTTTGCAAGAATTTGACTTGGAGATCAAGGATAGAAGTGGGTCCCAAAATTTGGTAGATGACCATTTGAGTCGGCTTGAACATTTAACCCCGGATCCCACTCTTATCAATGATTCATTTCACTTATATACCTTGCAAGCAATATCCCAAAATACCTCTTGGTTTGCCCCGATTGCTAATTACTTGGTCGCTCACGTTTTTCCCCCACAATTTTCAAAGCATCAAAAAGATAAATTGAGAAATGATGCTAAGTATTATCTTTGGGATGACCCACATCTATAAAGGCATGGGGCGGACCAAGTAATTAGAAAGTGTATGCTGAAATCTAAGTTTCAGTCTATCCTTCAATTTTGCCACTCATTTGAGAGTGGGGTTCACTTCGGCCCACAACGAACAGCAAGGAAGGTTCTAGACTGTGGATTTTGGTGGCCTACTTTATTTAGGGATGCCAACCAATTTTGCAAATCCTTTCATCAATGCCAGAAATCTGGAAATACCTCACAAAGGGATGAGATGCCCCAACAACTGATGATTTTTTGTGAGATTTTTTTATGTTTGGGGCATGGACTTCATGGGGCCATTTCCAAATTCCAATGGGTTTATATATATTTTGTTAGCCATGGATTACGTCTCAAAATGGGTGGAAGCAATTCCTACCCGTTGCGATGACACTAATACCGTTGCTTTATTTTTGAAAAATAACATTATTTGAAGATTTGGGTTGCCACGAGCAATCATGAGCGACCAAGGAACCCATTTTTGCAACAGGAAAATTGAGGCGTTGATGAAAAAGTACGGGGTCATTCACAAAGTTTCCACAGCCTATCATCCTCAAACCAATGGGCAAGCGAAAGTGTCCAATAGGGAGATCAAGAGAATCTTAGAGAAAGTGGTTAATCTACAAAGAAAGGACTGGAGTTCCAGATTGGGAGATGCATTATGGGCATATAGGACTGCTTACAAAACCCCAATCGGAATGAGCCCCTTTCGTATTATTTTTGAAAAGCCTTGTCATCTTCCAGTTGAGATCCAACATAGAGCCTATTGGGCGGTGAAGAATTGCAATCCGGACATAAAGGGAGCGGGAATGGAACGTAACCTCCAATTTGAGGAATTAGAATGTCTTAGGTTAGAAGCGTATGATAATGCTCAGTTCTACAAGGAAAAAGTCAAGACATTCCATGACCAAAATATTAGAAGGAAGAGTTTTAAGATAGGTGATGAAGTGCTTGTATACAATTTGAGGTTGCGATTGATGCCCGGGAAGTTGAGATCTAGGTGGGACAGTCCATTTAAGGTGGTGGATGTCAAGCCTTATGGAGTGGTGGAAGTGGTTCACCCAATCAATCGGATCAAGTTCAAAATCAATGGTCACAGGGTGAAACTCTATCACACTCAACCCAAGAATGCCAAGGAGTTGGAGATTTTCCTTCTTGGAGAGGTCTCAAATTGATCAATGAAGCCATGCAAAGTCCAACTTAGGACATTAAACCAAAGTGCTTGGTGGGAGATACCCCACCATCGTAACATTGTTCCAACTTTATCTCTTGTTTATAGCTTTTTGAATTAGTTGTTTTCTTGTGATATGATGATTAGCTTAGGTTGGTTTGATGTTCTTTTTGAGTTAAATAAGTTGAAATGCTTGTGGATCACGAATTTATGAATGTTTGTATGATTTAGGGTTGATATGTTGATGCACTAAGGGTTGGTACCTTAGTTTTGAAAAATTTTTGTGAAACAAGGTATCTGTGCGTACGCACCTTGCTGTGCATGCGCACACAACTGCGTTTTTCACCATCTGTGCGAGCGCACGAACACTGTGCGTCCACACACCCCTTGCAGTGCCTTCTGGTCGCAGCGCTAGCATAGTCTGTGCGTGGGTGCTGCCCTGTTTTCTATGATCTGTGCGTGCCCACTGCTCTGTGCGTACGCACGCAATTCCCTTTTTGTGCTATCTGTGCGGCCGTACAGACGTGTGTGTCCGCACACCAATTGGCAGCCCCTCTGGTGGGAGCGTTGGCCTGTGTTGTTGAGAGAAGCGAGAGAAGCCATCTGTGCGAGCACACGCTTTTGTGCATCCGCACGCTTTAGTGCAACCGCTCTGGTGGGAGCGATCGCACCCTTTGTGCACTCGCATCCCCTTGTTTCTTTCACGCCCTGTGCGTGCGCAGCCGCTTGTGCGCGCGCACACACCTCTCTTTCTAGATACCCCTGTGCACACGCTCAACGCTGTGCGTCCGCACACTCCAGTACACACTCTCTGTTTGCAGTGATCGCACGCTGTGTGCGTTTGTACCCCTCTAATTTCTGCTTTATGTGCGTGCGCACAGGTCTTTGTGCGTACACACACGACTTGTTTTGGGCAAAAATAGGGCACGCCCTCCTGTTGAGTAGCAGCTCCCTTCTTTTCTTTTTCTCTTCACTGCTGTTGCTCTCCACCTCTGCCTAGCCTCTCAGGCGACCCCGCCACCGGCTACCGCCGCTGTCAGCCTTCCGCCATCTCTCTCTCTCATACACCCTCTATCTCTTACTTCTCTTCTCTTTCTTTCTCTCTTTATTTTCTCTTTTCCTTCTTCACCACCGGTGAGTTTTTCTCCTCCGGTGCTTTTCCGGCGAACCCAACCGCCGCGAGCTCGCAGTGGCTATAAGGAGTGCCATTGTTTCTTCACCAATTCTTGTCTTCTCAACCTTCAACTTTCAGGTTCTTATTTTCTTTTTGTGTTTTTTTTGAAATTGTGTTTATTTTCTTTTCATGTTGCTTAGATTAAGATTATTGCTTTCTTTATCTCTCTTTGTATTGCAAGTGTTGATATTTGATTGTTGGGTTGATTATGTTTGAAATTGAGCATTAATTCTGATAAGCTTTCACATTGCACACCACATGTTTGATAAAGTGCCTCAATGAACGTTTTGTTTGATTGATATGACATGGCCATCATATGCATTCAATCTATCTCTTGTTAGGCATATTGTATGAATTGTGCAACTTCAATTATGACTTTTGGATGACAATCAAGTTGAATTTACCAATGCATTTGAAGTTTCAAACACCCAACCCTTTCATGACTTGTGTACTTTGTTGATGGGCGATTTTAGTGCAAAGGTATTGTGCTTTGTGGAATTAAAATTTCATTGTTCATTGTAGAATTTTCACTAGGTGATCACTTTACAAATGTTCAACTTTTGATTATGTCCTGATCAAACATCTTTCGGCTTTAAATCAAGAACATTGTACATGTGATTATCACTTCTTGAGAATGAACAATTGACAAGTCACTTTGAGTGAATGGTTATTGTTGTGTACAACCTCTTTTGTTAATGAACTTTCCTGCTGACAACCTCAATGGCCATTCTACTCAAAGAATTTAAATGAATCATTCGGTGCTTGCTTGAAGTCGCTTTCATGTGCATGCTTTAATCTTGCAACTTAAGCACTTGATTGAGAAGCATCGAACTTTGATTGTTTTACAGTGTGATTGCCGCTTTATCAAGCCGGTGTGTTTTTTCCTACCACGCGTATTTTTAGAATATACACACTGTTGTCTCTTAAATCACACTATTTTGAAAGCTTCCAATTGAGATTTTAACCTCTTCTTTAGTTTATTGGTGCTTCCTCAATAATCTTACTTTATTTGTTGCCGGATAATCTTGAAATCTTTTTGTTTTTGATTCTTCTTTTTAGGATGCGGAAGAAAGGTAAAGCACCGGTTATACCCACCGGTTGTGCAACCAACATCTCGCCCTCCTAATATTTGGTTGGATCGCCGAGGTGTGAAACCAAGTACCTTGGTTAACCGATGAGCCGACTTCCAATATGAAGCAAGTGAGAAAAGAACAATCCATTGGGAGCAGACACTGAAGGTTCCAAGCGAGTACAAGGCGATTATTCATGAAATGATTGCCTCACTTCATTGGGGATTTCTTGAGCAAGACCCCATTGAAGTCAATGAATCCATGGTAAGGGAATTCTATGCGAACTACCAAGCTTGGAAAAAAAAGTCGGCATTCCTCCGGGGAAAAATGTTGGACACTTCCAACAAAGCTCTAGCGGCTATTCTGAACATCCCCCACATTCTGCCTAGAAGGACGATTATTCAAAGATCAAAGCGGATGTATTCAAGGGGAGGATATCTTTGGCTCCTATTCTTAAGAAAATTGGCCATCCTGATGCATCTTGGGAGTTTAACAAAAGGACAAAATCTGTTCCCACTAGTATCACTTAGTTCGATTTGAATGCCGAGGTGCGTATATGGCATCAGATTGTGGCGGACTACATCATCCCGAGCACCCATGCTACCCATGTTAGATTTAGAACTGCTTTACTACTTTGGGCTATTATGGAAGGAAGGAAGATAGCCATTGCCCCTTTGATACGCAAATCGATTTGGAAACTCATTGAGAAGAAAAAGATCAACATTCCATTTTCGTCGATGGTGATGCGTTTAGTAATAGCAGCGGGGGTAGAGAGGCAACCAACAGACATCATGTTCAAGAGTCCAAGAGGCAACAAGTTCATTCCGAGGGGAGAATTGGATGGATCATCAAAGAAGACACCCTCCAAGAGGAAAGCACCCACATCACCACCAACAAGTCTACCAACTTCATCAACTCCTTTACCATTTCTTCAGCCTCTTCCAGAATTATTCCAAGACATCTAGCACGACATCCACCGCATGGAGCATCTTGAGCACAAACGTTTCGAGTGGATAGCTGCAAAGCTACAAGGAAGAGACCTCGGCCTAACTCCTAAAGCTTCATATGAATTAGTTGGGGAGGAGGAGGATGAAGGTGACCAACCAATTTTCGAGACCACCAGCTGAAGGTGGACCCCTGAAGTTATTTTCCTTCCACATCGTAAGCATGTACAGAGTACCGTGCACGAACTAAGTGTGGGGGAGGATCGACAACTTCGTGGGGGTAAAAAAAATTATTTTTTCAAAATACTTTGCAATACTCTATTAGTTCTTTTTCTTCATTTTTAGTAGCTTTATCTCTATCGCATGTTGGTTGGTTTGTTTGTATATATCTCTTTATTGTTCATAGCTATATGGTAGTTAATGTTTGCATGTTGCATGATAGAGTGAATAAGTTTGGTGAAACACCAAGTTATTTCCATGAAATCTTTCTTAGGGCGTACCATTGGTTGAATTGAAGAAAAAAATCTTGTTTTTTTCTACTTGCTTGAAGTATTCTGTTTGTAGAACATAGAAAAGAGCTAGAACAACATATCTTGTGAGATTTGAGCTCTAATAGATGGTTGCATTTTTCAACCATAAAGTTTGTTCTGGTGTGATGATGGCCACGGAATACCATCGGTAAGGAAATTCACAACATTTTCACATTGCAAGTATAGCCCTCAACTGACAAATAATCTGCGAATCAAATTTCGAAGGAATTGGTTGTCAAAAGTTCAACCCCAATAAAAGTAACCAAAGTATTCAAACCTCGGGTCGTCTCACAAGGAATGGGCAAACATGTGCATCAACATTGGTTAGATATCCGGGGTTGCAAGTCATGAGCAAGAAATTAAACTAAGAATCCTAATAAGCAAGTAATCTTGAAGTGTAAGAAACTAATTCAAATAACTAAAGCAAGATGTGAGCAATTCCAAACTAATAAGATAACATCCAATATAAGTCTACTCTAAAACTAAACAATTAACTATGACTAAGACAAAGAAATTAGGATTTTTGGGTTTTCAAATATGAATGATAAAACAACTCTTGGCTAGACATGGGAATTGGGGGCACTATCCTTGTCTAATAACCATATCTTGACAATTATGAGAAATCAAACTCATTAAGTCTACTTCTATACTTGAAGTATGTTAAATGGTTTAGTCAACATCAACCCATAAGGTCCAACCTAGCTACTAATTGACTTAGTAGTAGGCTACTGTCAATGGCTATCAAATTGACCACTAACGATACCCAAATTATCAAATCCATTAGACCTAATGACTCAAGTTTACCCAATTTCCTTAGTCTAGACCAAGAGTAAAGAGAACTACTCCATAATCAAGGGAAACATTTCGTCAAACACATGGTGAGCATTACTAAAAGACATATTCAAAGTGCAATTAAATTGAAATTAACAAGTACCCACTAACAATTATCAATATAAAATCACTCAAACAATACAATTAACCATGAAAATCATCAATGTAACATTAACAATTCAAGATTCACAAGATTCATGGAATGGGTATAAAATGACAATTGACAAGAAAACCTAAAACTAACACAAGATCTAAACAAAATTATGCTAAGGAATTCAAATTAAGCAATCAAAACTAGTAATTAACAACATCCAATTCAGAATTTCAACAAGGGAAGATCAAATCAAACTAGATCTAGAGAGGAACAAGGGTTTCTCTCTCTAGAATAACAAGAACCAAAACTAGCTAAAATTTGTGTCTAAGTGTGAATGAATGATCCCCCCTTTACCCCTAGCATCCTTGGGTCTTTTCCATGTAGAACTAGCTTGAATTTGGGCCTCTTGAGCCTCAGAAATCGCCAGGCACAATTTCCTTTAATGAGGTCACGTGCAGCTTATTGCGCGTACGCGCCATGCGTGCGTGTGCGCCGATTGATTTTGTGATCCACGCGTGCGCGCCATGCACGCGTGCGCACCGGTGTGGATTTCTCTAATCTGAGCGGATGCGCCAATCTTCGCGCGCTGCTTCCAGCTGTCCACATCCACGCGTGCGCGCAAGGTGCACGTGCGCATCCATGCTGAAATTTTCAAAATCCAAATCTTCATGTTCCTTCCTCTTGTGCATGCTTTTTTTCTCTCTTCTAGGCCATTCTTGCCCTATAAATTCTGAAATCACTCAACAAACACGTCACGAGATCGAATGGTAATAAAAGAGGATCAAAATATAGCAATTTTAATGCCAAAGAAGCATGTTTTCCATCATGATGCAATATTAGGAAGAGAACACAAAACCATGCAATTCTTGTGAATAAGTGTGAAAAGTATTGACAAAACCCCCCCAAATTCTACACAATATGAACTACAAAATTAGGATTTATCATGTGATTATACTCCTTTTTTATTGTGATCATTGATTTGCATGATTCTTTATGTCCTTTATTTGTTGTTTGGATGAATTTAGCATGATTGAGGCTATCTTTCATATTGAACTCACCAACCTATATGGCCAACCCTTGTGAACCCATGTTGAGCCTGTAAATCTTCTTTTGTTCTGATTTTAGCACATTATTCTTTCTTAAGCGGAAAAACCATTGATGTCCCTGAATTACTCTTTGATTAGCTTGGGTGGATTAGTATCTATATTCTAAGTGTGGGGGGGATTATTGGGAAGCATTGGTGATAGAGGAATGGAACTCGTTGGCCTTTTAAATTCATTGGCTAGGCTTGGGTAATGCTCATGCATTCATTATTTTAAGTCATATGCATCCCTTGTGCTAATTAAAAAAAAAAACTTGTGCATAATAGAATGTGAAATAAAAAAAGTTGAAATAAAAGATGCATATGTTCATGTTTCGAAAAGAAAGTGCATGAGTAGGGTGAGATAGGAGAAAAATGGGTAGATAAGTTGCATTGTTATGAGTATATAGGCGATATAGGATTAGGTGGACACTTAAGCTAATCAAAGAACTAATTTTTTAAGTCCACTTAACCATATTTATCCTACCTAAACCCTAGCCCATTACAACCCTTCAAAGACCTCATGATATTTGTTTTTCATGCATCAACTACTAGTTGATTGTTAGATGACTTGCAAATCTTTGAAAAGTATGATTAAAGGGGAATTGAGTGATTAAGCCCTAAACACTGAGCGAATTGCGTGAATACACATCCGATGAGGGGTTCGATCGCTCAATTCTATGTTCTTGCATCTCACGTTGTATCTTCTTGCAAGTTGTTTGTTGGTTAGTTTTGAAAATTTCAATCCAACTATTTGGACATTGATTTTGTTGCATAAACTCTTTGTATTGGCCCTAAATTTTTCTTGTGATGGATTGGAATTTCATGGTTTGTTTTAACAACTCCTTGCATAGTACATATTGGTAGTAACCTTTAGGATAGTTGCATGCATTTAGGTAGTACATAGAATAAATCGATTTTCCTTTCATCTATCTCCTTTGAGTATATTTCGCATGAGGACATGCTAGTGTTTAAGTGTCGGCAAATTGATGAATCCATATTTGATGATGATTTTTGGTTGAAATTGAATGGATTTCATCATATAAACTTGCACTTATTCCCTTAAATTGAATGCTTTTGAAATTTCCTCCTAATTTGTGCTTGATTATGAAAATATGCTCTTTTGTACCTAATTTGATTAATTTTATCCCATTTACCTTCCATTCGATGCCTTGATGTTGTTTGTGAGTAATTTCAGATGTATAAGGCGGGAATGGCTTGGAAAGAATGGAAGAGGAGCACGCAAAGTGGAGGAAGCATGAAGAATCAAAGGAGAAGAGCATAGCAATGTGTGCATACGCACAACCATCAGAGCAGAGCCATGCGTGCGCATGGGCTACATCGTGCATGTCGCACGTCCATTCAAGAATTGCCTAGTATGCGTGCGCACAACCTCTTGTGCATACGGACAGAAAGAAATTTTGGCAGAGTGTGTGTGTGCACACGTCTGTGCGTACGCACAGGTGCCCGCACATGCCTTCATTAAAATGGCACGTGACTCGCAATTTTGGTGGATTGGAGGCCCATTTCTGAAGCCATTTAGCTCATAATGAATGGAAATTGAAGAGAATACCATAGCATATCATTAGGGTAGCTTAGGAGTAGTAGTAGGAAGCTTTAGTATAGTTTTTTCTTTAAGTTTTTCATCATCTCTATTAGGGTTTATACTAGGATTTTTATATTCAGGTGCCATTTCTATTTTTGATCTTGGATTTTGCTAGCTTCCATTGTAAGTATCTCTTTGTTATTACTTTTTATAGCTACATCGTTTTTACTCTTTCTTATATTTCAAGTTATAGTTCAATTTCACTTCTCTTTTACAATTTCAATTTCTTGTTGATGAATTTGATAATTGATGATTGTTATATGCTTTCTTGAGTTGTTATTGTTGATTGAGATCATTTGTTGCTTTTAGTTTCAAGCATTTTCTCATTTTCCCCATGTTTAGTATTTTTTCCCACAAAGTGTTTGACAAAATGTCAATTAATGATTTTGGGCTTGTTTTCTATCTCTTGGCTTGGGGAAAGTGAGCAATTGGTTTCCTAGAGTTGGAATGTCGAATATTTAGTGTCAATTCTTGGATTATTAATTGTTCTTGTTCCCACTAATGCTAATTTGTTGCTAAGGCAATTAGCAAGTAATTTAGGATTTGTGGGTTAAGAACACTTATGCTCATTTAACTTACTCTCCAATGTGAGGGTTAATCAAGTGAGATTAATCCATTCTAATTGTCATAGTTGTGGTTCCAACAAGGAAAGGACCCTTAGCTCATCCCAAGCCAAGATACCTTTTATGCTTTAATTTGTTCATACACATTTACATTAATTCCTTTTATACCTTACTTGTCTATATTTCATAGTTGATTCACTAATTCCTTTATTAGTTCATTTATCACAATTTTGCATGTTCTTTTATTGCTTTATATGTTTATCTCTTCATTGAAAATTCCATGAGCATCACAACCAAAATTGTACACTCATTGGCTTCAAGTGTCCTTGGGAGACGACCCGGGAACTAAACACTCCCGGAATTGAATTGGTTTTCAATAGTGACATCTCTTTGAATTCAAACTTTGATTGTGAGAGGTAATTGTTGGTTTAGGCTTTGCTTGTAACGAGACTCTATATTTTTGTGAAATTCTAAACCGACATTAATTGCTCCATCACAAGTCAAAGAGCGTAAGTTACGAAATTGAAAGGCAGATACACAAACTCAAAAGACTCACAGGAAACTACCAACATACAACCTGCCTGCCTCAAGACCTCCCAAGACATCCCAAGGGTTTAATGGTCTATCCCCAAATATCACCATCAACATATCAACATATCAACAATATCCTTATTTTTTGACGAAAGGCCCTCATAAGTTATCCTCTTGAGGTAGAAAGCCATGCCCCGAAATTCCAGTATGGGCGAACCCGATGCTCCCCCTCCTGAGATAACCAAAATGGGTGATGACCTCAAACCGGATGGACCTTAAAGTACTTTGCTTTAAAACCATGGAACAAATCCTCGAACAAGTCAAAGATTTGATGATTTGGCTGAGCCCGAAAAGAAATATACCCCCTCCGAAGTTTTCCCTCCTTGCGTGGGATGGTACACAGGAAGAAGAATAGAAAGACCTCAACACAAGCCAGAATCTCTAAAAATTCACACACCAGCTCAAAGGTTTGGATAGCTGCCCAGCTATTTGGATATAGCTGAGACGGCACCGCGGATACATAATTAAAGAAGGCCATCACGAACACAGAGAAGGGCAACCGAATCCCCAACTTGGTAAACAAGGATACGTGTACCCATATCCAGTCGAAAACCTGGGGGAGTCCAGATTTAGGTAGCACACCCTCTCATTCTCATCAGCGAGCACAAGCTCATACTATTGTTCTCGCTTGCCTCCTCCTAACACGGCACCCTCATCCCGGAGTTTTTGAAGGTCCCCCTCAGCTAAACGGGAGGGTGTACCTGACATCGGATGTCACCTAATGATAATGATCCGGGACACCTCTAGCCGGTAAAATCAGACCCAGATTCTCCTAAACTCTCCTCTGTCACACCATACATATATCCAAACAAGGGCAACCACTGTCAGGCCACTCCCCAGGAACACAGAAAAAAACAGAGAAAATACCTACCTATATCGAAGCTAGTCCAAAATCCAACGAATCTCATAAATCCCAAACCATAAAAGAACTAATGACATCCCCACATTTCCTCTACCACGACATGAAGAAAGCCCAAAAAGAGATAATGCAGATTGAAAACTATAACAACAAAGCACAAAGAATAAAAATAAGGAAAAAAAAAGCACCAACCTATTTTGAAGTCTGAAAAAGGAAGAAAAAACACAACTAGCGGAACAAAGCACAGTAACCAACGACAGTCAATCTAAACAGTAGCATCAAGAACCAGAAAAATGATGGAATGGAACAATGAGGAAAACAGGGAAGAAAGGAACAGTTACAGGGAGATAAAAGTAAAAAAACCGTAAAACTTCCAAATGGAAATACAGAGAGATAAGGGTAAAAATGGAAAAAGGCAAAAAACCCTCTCTCTCCCATGACGCGTCATTATGACGCCTTAGATAGATACCCACTATCGAGAAACATAACGGGCAGACGTAGAAATAACTTGCGCCCTGACCACGGTCAGATGACCTCCCGAACTACAAAGAACCAAATACATTAGCTAGCGATGAGACTAAGCACGTGCTTACACTCACGCTGTTGGGGGAACTGTTCCTGACTTGGCGTTTAAGGCCCCAAATGGTCCAACGATGACCTGGCCACGAACCTGAATCATCCCTATAGTTCTGAATGGCTAGAAAGCCAGAAATCCATAACTAACATTCGAATTAAAATACCTCCCTTATTTTAGCCAACTAGATAAGATACGATAACAAGACAAACTATATAAAGAGAGTCAAGGGCTCCTTCAGGTACGTTATAGATTTATAACCTTCACCTATACCTCATCTATACCTCTTAGAACCATTCTTACTTAAGGAGATCCTCCCATCAACCGTACCAGCGAAGTCTTGTACATTAACTAATTTCTGTTTTAATATATTTTCAAAATTAATAAAAATAGGTGTCATTTTTTAAAACAAAATTCTTACTCCCTCTTTCTTTTTTTCCTTTTTTGTATCAAAGAATTATTAATTGATGAGGAATCGCATTTTTGTTAAACATTTAGAAATACTTCACAAATAAGTCTTTTAAACATGTGGTAATTGGAAGCTGTATGAACATCTACATTTATATTTTGCTTGTCTTTCTATACAAATGAACCTAACATCTTTTAATACGTCAAACTTTGTTCAATTTTCTCATATGATTTTCTAGACTCTAGAATATCGTAATAGAGTAGTTTTTTTCAAGGTAGAACTCTACAATGAACATGTGGTAGATTAAGCATTTCTGAGTGTTTTAGAATTGACTGACTCGTTGCACAATTTATTGTTAGTTGTAATTTTACAGATTTATATAACGCAATTGATTGCAACTACAGTAGCATTTAAAACAAATTTTATTGATAAATAAAACATACAGAAATTAATTTTCAAAATTAAGAATGAATTGTTATTTCTAATCATCAAAGATTTAGATATTGGCAAAGATAATCATAACAAATTAACTACAAATTAATTTAACTCACAAAACTGACGAACCATTAACTACAAGTTAATTTTATTATTTCTCTCTTTCATTTTCTACTTCATTCAATAAAATTTTTATATCTGCCCTCTTTCCTCTTTTTTTTCTAAATCTCACATCCCTCCCTCCTCATCTAATTAACTCTAATGTCATTGTTGTCATCGTAGCCTCCCTCAACTGTATCTCCTATTGTCAATGTTGTGACCTCTGTCTTCTGTTGCCTCTCTGTCTCTCCCTTTTTTGCATCATTGCATATCAAACCCTTTGTCATTTTTCAGATTTGCTTTGCGTTCCTTTATCATCACTTTTGTCTTCTTTGTGCTCCTGGTCTCCCTGGACAAGGTCTTTGATCTTCTAGAAGCTTCTTTCCCTCAATCTTGCTCTGTGTCTCCTAAACAACACCAACGGTTTTTGCTATTGAGCTTGAATAAAGAGAGCACAATCAACAATAATAACAAGAACAAGGAGTAGTGAAGAGGAGGAGGTGGCAGTAACAAAGTGACGCTGGAGAAAAAGAAATTATTTTAAACTAGATATGTTCTGAACCTGAATAATTCAAAACATGAAAGAAAATACTCTGAGAAGATAAGTTAGTAATTTGATGACCACAGAAGATGACTAGTTACCTTAAAAGTGATATTATGTGCATCTCAAAAACTCGACTATTCCGCTTCCACTGACAAAACGATTAGAGGTGGGAAATCACTAACCTCAAAAGAGTTTCTTTGCTTCTAACGTTCTAATTTAAAGCATACTTGAGAAATTAGGATGTTTAGAGAAGATTCTTATCCCAACTAAAACATAATAGAGTAGAAGATACCATTCTTAGCAAAATGCACTGATATAGGCTAAAAGTAGTTTGACTTTCATTATCATCTGAGGAATGTGGAGACAAAAATAAAAGAGGTGTTTTTGGCATATCTTTAAAGTCCTCTCTACCTATATAAAGCATATTCAAACCCTTAAAGAAGAAGAACAATCATAGATAATAAAGTGTAGCTCTTTTCATATCTTAGTTTTTCTTAGTTTATTCTCTTTTTTCATTACTCTATATTAAAAGAAATTCCAGTTATTCAAATTGTAATCTAGACAGATTATTATTTCATATTTTAGAGCAGATTACATTCTTATAATTCTGATACTAGTATGTGTTTATTTGTGTTATCTTTGTTTTCAAAGTGCATCTAAAGTCCCCTGAAAACTTTAGAAGACATCTTTCTAAAGTTGATATCTTAGAATCTGCTTTAACAAACTTAGAACAAGCTCGCAATCTGAACATGCTAACTTATATTTCTATTGCACACAAATCAAAGACTTGAGAAGTTTTTAAGTTCTTTTTTAGATACAAAAGAAATTAAGCACGATTCAACCTTTTTCTGTGCACTTTTTAGTACTTCAATCATGAGTTGTTGAACTTCTTTGATGGAATCGCACTCTTCATATTAATAATATAGTAAAACACTTCTCTGGATTACTCTTTATACCTTATGATATAAGCAAAAAACTAATAAATTTGCTCTTGCTAAAATGATACCTATAAACATTTAGTCGCATGTTGTAATTTTTTAGTTGCCCAAATTTTTTTAGCAAATCAACACAGTATAAAGTAGAAGAAACAGTCTTTACAACCATATCATCTACATATACTTCCAAATAACGTTATGTTGTAGCAAAAATTGCCACTCTTAGAAATAAAATCTATCTTCTCCTCATAATCTAGATGCATTGGGATTTAGTTATAACCAGAGTAGTCAACCATAATGATAAGGACACCATAACCAATAAATGGATAAGCATCCTTTGGATAAGTTCAGTTTAAATCAATAAAATCAATGTAAATGTGCCAATTACAAAAGCTTTCTTAACCATAACAACATTGACTAGCCATGCAGTAAAGCAAAGTTCTCATATAATAAAACTAGCGGCAAATAGTTTTTGGATTTCAAGAGTGGAAGTTTTTATTCTTTTTGTTTTGAGATTACGTTATTCTGAATTATAAGTTAGACAAAACACTGTAACTGACTTCAATAAAAGATTTATTTTAACAAATACACACACCCTAACTAGTTCTGGCTTAATGTTTAAGTTTGTCCATAAAAAATGATATATAAGTTAATTTGACATCAAAAGATGTAATTTGGTTTCTAGAAGCCAACAATGTAAAACAAACTGGTTATTTGGATAATTTTTTTTGACTTGTCATCATTAAATGCTACATAGCTTGTTAACAATATGACAAATAACAAATTTTACTTCATACGCTAGCAAATTCAACAATACAATAAAAATATTATGTTCTGGACCCGATCCTCGGGTCCATTGCCGGAGCAGTCTCCAAACTCGATTACCCGGGTTCAGGCCTCCCTCACGGCCTAAACTAGCCCAGTAATACCAAACCCCTACCAACATTCAAAATCAAATATCCCTCTTATCTTAAACAATAAGAAAATATATGATAATGACCGCAAATAAAGGGACCCAAGGGCTCTCTCAAGGATGTTACATTTTCTTAAATCTCACCTATACCTCTTAGACTCATTCGGACTTGAGCATCAGAGTGTCTTCGCATGTACCACCTCCTGCCGCTCCAAGTAGATCCAATCCCATCACCGTCCAAGGCTGGTGAGTCCCTGATCCATCTCACAACCCATACTAATTACATCTTATACATTGGCACCGTTTCTGGGGACTTGCCAAGTCTTGGCGACATGATAGAAGAATTCGAGAAGTGGTCGTCAAGCCACCTCCACGAGTCAGATCCACCAAACCCAACTCACGACCTCCCCCCACTGACCTACGGGAGGATAACCAGCACCGTGCACCACTATCCAACCCTTGGCAGACAACGACCAAGAGAGGACGACCACCAGCTAGATAATACTAGAATAACCGATGGCTTGGGAGAGAAAGCAATCCAAATAATCCAAGAGCTCTACCAGAGAGTACAAACCCTAGAAGGCTGATTCGCTTCCAAAGAGCGATACCACCTGGAACATGAAAGTCAAGCAACCTCCGAGAGCCAATCACAACGAGAAATGAGGAACGAAAGATTGCCCGACCGGCATCCTAAAAAATGCTAGAATTGTAGTGTTTGCCGGGAACCCAAGCACTGACACGACAATGAAGAGAGAAAACACTGTCAAGATTCCAAACGAATAAGGAGCGAGCACATGATAATAGGAGTCACCTTATTCACCGAGAGGATCCCAAAGGCTAAGTTACCAAAGAGTCTTGACAAACCAACCGATATGAAATACGATGGCACGAAAGACCCCTAGGAACACCTAATGACCTTCGAGGCCAGGATGAACCTGGAAGGAGCTACCGATGTGGCTCGGTGCAGGGCTTTCCTAGTGACCCTGGCCGGCCCAGTGATCAAGTGGTTTAATGTTCTCCCAAATGGTTCAATCACTAACTTTGAAGATATCTCCAGGAATTTTATGGAACAATTCTCCACTAGGATTGCAAAAGCAAAACACCCAATTAGCTTGCAGGGAATGACACAGCGGCAAGATGAGCCCATGAGAAAGTATCTCGATAGGTTTAACGATGAGTGCTTAACGGTAGATGGGCTCACAGATTTTGTGGCCAGCATTTTTCTAACCATCGGGCTCATAAATGAAGACTTCCGTAAGCATTTCACAACTAAACTGGTCTGGACCATGCATGAAATCCAGAGCGTCGCCAAGGAATACATAAACAACAAAGAGGTAAGTTAAGTCGTGGCAGCCAATAAATGGCAGCATAGCAGCACGGTACTGGCATGCGCAGGCGTGATGAGAGAAAAGGAGGAGGTGACGCGTACATGTGGGTTACGCGTACACGTGAGATGGGGAAAGAGATGCGTATGCAAGAAGTAGGGACATAGAGAGTGCTCTCTGCCTGGGTGGTATCCGTACGCGGGAGGCGATTGCGTACACGTCTGGACCTTAAAAACCCCTGACATGCACACGTTATATGGGTGCTTACGCAGGAGTGTTCGGAATCGCAGGGTCACGGGTACGCGTGGGTCACGCGTATGCGTGACAGGGTGCTCTTTTTTTTTTTTAATTTTCCCAACTCTTGCACCAAACCAATCGAAATATCCAAACAGTCACCTAAATGCTACCAAACCTTATTTAACACACTATACTACCAAGTAAACTCAACCAACCAAACTAAACATGAAATTAAACTTATTTACCAATATATACAAAAGAGAAAAATGAAAAGAGTTTACCATGGTAGGGTGTCTTCCACCTAGCACTTTTGTTTATTGTCCTTAAGTTGGACTTATGGAGAGCTCTAATTAAGGAGGACTGTACTTGAATTCATCCTCAAACTTCCACCAATGCTTGGTTTTCAAGTAACTGTCAAAATCTCCAATCAAGTCCACCAAACCTTGATGAAGTTCTCCCCAAACTCGGAGCTCCCAAAATTGATCTTCATCACATATGCCGGGGTCCCAAAATTTGTTATTACACCCATCTTCTAATTGATAATCATGATTCCATCTGGGTGATAGGCATATAGAATTCTTATTTGAGCACCAAATTCTCCTCCTATATCCATTCAATTTAGCATTCCTCTAACCATGGGACCTATGCCTTGAGGGTTCAAACTTAATGAGCCTAACATCATTTTGCCAACGACTACCCAACCCTCTCTCACTCTTTAATCCACAAAGAGTTCTGAGTTGACCATCCGTTTCAAGCAACCCATATTCAAGTGGAAAAGTAAAGCTTAGGGATAGAAGATTTACCCACTTGAATGAAAGAAAGAATGATGGCGACTTAGAAAGAAAGGTCTCTAACAACTTTGGCAATGTGAGCTTTACTCCCTTTGACTCCTCCCTGATAACTTCCACCTCTAGACAAGCTTTCCCATTTTCCTCCTCTTGCTTGGCAACTTCTCCCAATTCTTCATTGCTCCAAACGAGTCTTAGAAGTTGTGCACGTTCCTCCTCAACTTTTCTTTCATGCTCAACAAAAGAAGGTTCAACAAGATCATCGAGGTGACTAGTTAGTGTGGACAAAAACTCATCAATGATTGAGTCCATATCTTGATTGACCTCCCCAAATTCTTTGACCGCTCCTTCCAGATCAATTATCTCAACTTCCTTCTTTGGTTGCGATTCTCGCTTCAACTGCTCTTCTTCACCTAGAAGCTCTAAGTTTCTCGCCTCACTACGCTCTTTGGTTGATCTTCCACATTCGTCAATGGGAGTGTCTTGATTGCATGAGCATAGGTGGGAGGCTATGTGGTAAAGAGCTTCAGTCATGGTAGCCACCATGATTTCTAGCCCCTTTAGCTCCTTTTGATCTTCTTCTTATTTTTGGAGAAGAGAGTAAAGGCCTCTTTGTTCTTGCATGAAGAGTTGGAAACCTTCATTTACTGAAGGTGATGGTGAGAATGAGGGTTCATAATTGAAAGATGGTTCATCTTGGTAAGGGCATGGAGATGGTGTATATGGAGGTGGTGGTTCTTGGGAGTATTGATGTTGGAATTGGGGTGTCTCTAAGTATGGCTCATATGATTGTTGATATGGTGGGTATATGTTAGGATCATTTGGAGGTGAATAGTGGTATGGGGCTTGTGAGTAGGGTTGTTGAGGGCTCTATTGAGGGAGAGAATCATAAACATATGGTGATTGTGGTAGCCAAGCATTTTATCAAACACTTGGTGTACATAAAAATAAAAGCATATTAAATTGCAAAAAATATAAAATCTAAACTACCAAATGCAAGAAAATACCAATAATAACTCAAGCAAGCAAGAAAGAACATTACACATCAAATTGCATTAAATAAAATTAAAAGTTACAAGAGTGTTCATAAACTAAAAAGTGACATAAAAAAGGGAAATTAACAAGAAGACTTAAGAAAGCAAAGATGTAATAACAAGAAAATTGTAAGGAAAACTGATTGAAAATAAGAATTAAAATCTAAATCTAAGAAGAAATTAAACTAAGAACCCTAATTTCCAGAGAGAAGAGGGAGCTTTTCTCTCTAGAACTAACCTAAGGCATGTTTCCTACTCTACTCTAATTGCTCCCCCTTGTTTCCTCTTGAATTCTACTTGAAATAGCTTCAGAAATGAGTTGGATTAGATTTTGGAGGCCCAGAATTCACCCCCAACGTATTGCATTTAATGAGGTGACGTGATGCTTGTCACGCGTACGCGTGGGTTACGCGTGGGTTACGCGTACACCTCGCATGGCAGATTTCAAAACTTCATTTCTTCATGAATTCTCCACTTTTACATGCTTTTTTTCTTCATTCCTTTAATCCAATCTTTGCCTTTTAACCCTGAAATCATTCAACAAACACATCAAGGCATCAAATAGAATTAAAGTGAATAAAATTTAGCAATTAAGGGCCTAAAAAGCATGTTTTCACTTTTAAGCACAATTTAGGGAGAATTTACAAAATCGTGCTATTTTATTGAATAAGTGTGAGAAAAGTCAATAAAATCCACTCAATTAAAGCAAATAAATACCATGAAATGTGGATTTATCAGGTACCCATGGTAACTCGTCACCTAAAGACACCTCAAAAGAAAACTTCAAATCCACAACTCCTAGCCAACCACCTAGGGTGGGAACATTGACAAACTACACCCCCTACCGGCTGGTAAACCTCCTTTGTAGGGTTTATCTTGTGTTGAATTTAGAGTATTTTGATAACCTTTCCTCATATTTATTCAACGAAATAGCATGATTTTTGTGATTGTCTCCGTACTTGTGCTTAGATGTGAAAATATGCTTTTTAGACCTTTAATTTGATAATTTTGATTCACCTTTGATTTTCACTAGATGCCTTGATGTGTTTGCTAGTGATTTCTGGTTGAAAAGGGGCTAGGAAGGGATCAAAGGAGTGAAAGGAAAGCGTACAAAGTGGAGAAATCATGAAAAGCCAAAGATTTGGAAAAAAGCATGGGCGCGCGCGTGCACTATGCGCCTACGCGCAGATCACGAAATTCTCCAGGGATGCGCACGCACACGTGCGCGTACGTGCCAAAGGCCGCACGTGATTCCTTTAGTCAAACACGTGCCTGGCGATTTTGGAGGGTTTCTGGCCCCATTTGGAGTTGAGTTTTTGGCGGGAAATGGCTAAAAAGACCAAGGAATGAAGGGGAAGGCATCAATCATAACATACACACACTTTAGGCTAGTTTAGTTTAGTTTTAGAGAGAGAAGCTCTCCCTTCTCTCTAGGATTAGGATTAGGATAAGGTTTAGTTCTTAGATCTAGGTTTTAATTCTTGCTTTCTTCTACCTCTTCTTCTCAATTCTTTATTGTTATATTCATCATTCTTCTATTGTTTGTTATAATTTCTTCTACTTTGTTTGTAGATCTACTTTTGTTCATTCTATTTTCTTTCAATTCAATTTGAGGTAATTTAGGATAATTGTGTTTCTTTTGATTGTTGTTATTAATTCCTTGCAATAATTGTTGTTAGATTTCATTATCATTGCCAATCTACCTTGCTTTCCTTTTATGCCTACAAAGTATTTGATGAAATGCTTGGTTGGGTTTTAGTGTGAATTTTGTCCCTCTTAGCCTAGGTAGAGTAATTGGTAACGCTTGAGTTATTTAATTCCTTTGTTGATTGATAATTAGAAGTTGCTAATTGATTTAGATACCACTAAAGCAAGTCTTTCCCTTGGGAGTTGGCTAGGACTTGTGGAATCAAGTTAATTCATCCACTTGACTTTCCTCCAGGAATAGAGGTTAACTAAGTGGTAGTAATGGACAATTTGTGGTCATAATTGAGGAGGATAACTAGGATAGGACTTCCAATTCTCACAACCTTGTCAAGAGCTTCTCTAGTTGTTAGTTTATTTTCATTGCCATTTATATTTCTTGTCTAAAATCTCAAAAACCCCAAACATACTTCATAACCAATAACGAGATACTTCATCGCAATTCCTAGGGAGAACGACCCGAGGTTCCAATACTTCGGTTTATAAATTTAGGGGTTTGTACTTGTGACAAACAAATCTTTTCTATGAAAGGATTATTGATTGGTTTAGAAACTATACTTTAAAACGAGGATTCATTTGTGAATTCTAAACCGTCACAAAACCTAATCATCAAAATGGCGCCGTTGCCGGGGACTTGCAAAGGTGTTGTGTTATTGGTTATTGTATATATGTGAATATTGTGAATAGCTTGATTTTTGGATTGCTTGTTAGTTTTTGCTAGTTTTAGGATTTTGCTTCATCATTTCTTATTAGCTTTTATTTCTTATTTTCTCTCCTCATCATGAATTCTCACTTTGGCTATGAGTTTGGTTCTAACTATGTTGTAGGCAATGGAAGCTTCAATGAGGATATGTATCAAGGATGAGACAATCAAAGGTGGGCGGAGCCATATGCATATGATCAATCCTCTTGGCAACAACCTCCACTAATGCACTATGAAGAAGAGCCATTCTATGATGCATATCAACCCAATGGCTATGGTGAATCTCCTTGTGACTTTCATGAACCACCACCATATGCCTATGAGCCATATCCTCAACATGAACCTCAACCATACTCACAAGCACCTTCTTACCAACCACCTCCATATGGCCCTAATCCATATCCACCATACCAACCTCCTTTTGAACCATATGAGCCATACATGGAACCACCATTCTAAGATTACTACTCCCAAGAACCATCTTAATACACACCACCACATCCTTACCAAGAAGAACCACCTTCCTATCATGAACACTTTCTCCAAGACAATGAATCCTCCTATCCACCCTAATCCTCAATGGATGAAACCCTTAGCCTTATACTTGAAGGGCAAGGAGAAATACAAAGGGAGACACTAGAATTTGTGGCTACCTTGACCGAGGTAGTATGTCGGTTAGCCTCCCAATGCCTGAGCACTCAAAGCACTCCCATGATCACATGTGGAGAATCAATTGACGAGCATAGCATGAAGGAGAGATTGGAAACTCCGGTGGAGAAGAAGGAATGCTATGTTGTGTTAGAACAATTGGAGAAGCCTATGATCATTGAAGAAGAGGAAGAAGTGGTTGAAAACTTAGGGGATGCGGAACCTCCATGGGAAGTTAGAACAATAGAACATACCTCCAAGAAGATTGAATTTGATGTTGAGGAGGAATGTGCACAACCTCCACAACAATTTTTGAATGAAGATTTGGAGGGAATAAAGCAAGAATCAAGTTTTCTTGGAGATGAAGATCATGCATCTAATCTTGGTGGTGAATCCTTTGAACTTGAAAAACCTTCTCCCAATAAAATAGAAAGCAATGTGGAGGTAGATTTTTCTCACCCTCCTATTTATGATTTGAGTGATGGAGAAGAGGTAGATGAAATTGATGAACAAAGGGTTGAAATTGAAAAAAGTTGTCAAGAGGTGGAGGTAGTCCAAGAAGAACACAAGGGAGTAGAGCTTACAAGCATATTGGAGGTACCTCTCCCCAAGCCATCACCATCCATTCTTTCATTCAAATGGGTAAATTCCTTATACTTAAGCTTTATGATTCCCCTTGAATATGGTTTGCTAGAGAGGGATGGTCAACTTAGACATATTTGTGGCTTTAAGAGTAAAACAGAGATGGCTAGTGGTTGGAAACATTATTCTAGGCTCATTATGGTTGCATGTTCAAAGATTAATTGCAAGGTTTGGTATAGAGCTAGATTGTTTGGGTCTAGGAGAATGTTTGGTCACTTTATTGAGAATTCTAAGGTCATGCCACCCAATTGGACTCATGAGGATCAATTAGAAGATGGGTGTCAAAACAAAGTGCGGGATCCCGGATCGCACAAGGAGAATCAATCTTGGGAGCCCATGGTTTGTGAAGAACTCCATCAAGGCTTGGAGTTATTGTCCTTAAAGAATAGAAAATATTGGAGACTCAAGTGTTGGTGGATGATCAAGGATGGATTCAAGCACAAGCCACCTTGAGAGGAGCTCCCCATAAGTCCAACTTAAGGACAATAAATAAAAGTGCTAGGTGGGAGACACTTTTCATTTTTTCTCTTTTATAAATATTGGTAGAATAGGTTTGATTCCATCTTTAGTTTAGTTTGTTGAGTTTATTTGGTAGTTTAGTATGTTAAATAAGGTTTTAAGGTATTTTGGTAGCAGTTTGGAGGTTTGGAATGCTTGGATTGGTGTAAGAACATAGAAAAATTTTGAAAAACAGAGCACCATCCACGCGTACGCGCACTTCACGTGTACCCGCACTTCATGCGTAGCGTGCATCAAGCATTTTCGACCATCCGCGTACACACGTACATGGCGCGTATGCATGGATGCAAAAATTCCATTCCCCAACCAAACACCCGAGAGTTAGGCCTGCACTGTGCGAACATTGGGCATAAAGCACAAACCAACCTGCGCGTATGCGCACCTGGCGCGTAGGCGCCCTTGATTCAAATTGCGCAATGCGCACGTACGCACGCTGTACGCATGCGTACCAATAGAGCCACCTGCCCTCCTGGTACATTCTCCAGAGATTCGGGCCAACCTTGGTCTTACACGGTGCCCTGTGCCCAACACCACCCACGCGTGCGCACACCTGGTGCGTACGCTCCCTTCGGCCAATCTGCGCATCGACGCGTGGGCGTGCATGACGCGTCCGCGCTGGTAAAAAAAAATAGTTTTTTTTCTCATCTTCCATTTTCTTTTGTTTATCGCATTCGCATCCTTCTATTCTTTACATTTTCATTTTGTTTTTATAGCTTGTTTTCATTTTATTTTCTAAGTTTCTCATTTTAATAATGGTGTTGCATCTTTGGTGCACGAAATTGTGATCATTAACAATGTCGCCAAAGACTTGGAGCTCTCAAACGTGAATCACACTTTGTCACAATTCCGTACAACTAACCAGCAAGTGCACTGGGTCGTCCAAGTAATACCTTACGTGAGTAAGGGTCGATTCCCACGGAGACTGTCGGCTTGAAGCAAGCTATGGTCATCTTTTAAATCTCAGTCAGGCGGATTCAAATGGTTATGGAGAAGTGATAACTAAAAGATGAATAAAACATAAAATAGAATAAAGATAGAGATACTTATGTAATTCATTGGTAGGAATTTCAGATAAGCGTATGAAGATGCTTTGTTCTTCTTGAACCTCTGCTTTCCTATTGCCTTCATCCAATCATTCATACTCCCTTCCATGGCAAGCTTTATGTTGGGCATCACCGTTGTCAATGGCTACTTCCCGTCCTCTCAGTGAAAATGTTCCAAATGCGCTATCACCGCATGGCTAATCATCTGTAGGTTCTCGATCATGTTGGAATAGGATCCATTGATCCTTTTGCGTCCGTCACACGCCCAACAATCGCGAGTTTGAAGCTCGTCACAGTCATCCCTTCCCAGATCCTACTCGAAATACCACAGACAAGGTTTAGACTTTCTGGATCCCAAGAATGACCGCCAATAATTCTAGCCTATACCACGAAGGTTCCAATCTTAGATTACAAACCCAAGAGATACACATTCAAGCCATTGCTAGTCGAACAGAGGTGGTTGTCAGGCAAATGTTCATAGCTGAGAATGATGATGAGTGTCACGGATCATCATATTCATCAAGTTGAAGAACGAATGAATATCTTAGAGAAGAAGTAGGTGTGAATTGAATAGAAGAACAATAGTAATTGTATTAATTCATGAAGAACAGCAGAGCTCCACACCTTAATCTATGGTGTGTAGAAACTCCACCGTTGAGAATACATAAGAACAAGACTCAGGCATGGCCGAATGGCCAGCCCCCCCCCCCCCCCCAAAGATTTTTCAATCATCAAAACATGATTCAAAGATGATTAAAAGATGAAAATACAATAGTAAAAGGTCCTATTTATAGAGACTAGTAGCCTAGGGTTACAGAAATAGGTAATTAATGCAGAAATCTTCTTCCGGGCCCACTTGGTGTGTGCTTGGGCTGAGCATTGAAGCTTCCATGTGTAGAGACTTTTCTTGGAGTTAAACGCCAGGTTTTGTGCCAGTTTGGGCGTTTAACTCCAGCTTTTATGCCAGTTCTGGCGTTTTGACGCCAGAATTTCTATGCTGACTATGAACGCCGGTTTAGGCCATCAAATCTTGAGCAAAGTATGGACTATTATATATTTCTGGAAAGCACAGGATGTCTACTTTCCAACGCAATTGATAGCGCAAATTCGGCTTCTGTAGCTCTAGAAAATCCACTTCGAGTTCTGGGAGGTCAGAATCCAACAGCATCTGTAGTCCTTTTTCTGCCTCTGAATTAGATTTTTGCTCAGGTCCCTAAATTTCAGCCAGAAAATACCTGAAATCATAGAAAAATACACAAACTCATAGTAAAGTCCAGAAATGTGATTTTTATTTAAAAACTAATAAAAATATAATAAAAACTAACTAAAATATACTAAAAACATACTAAAAACAATGCCAAAAAGCGTATAAATTATCCGCTCATCACAACACCAAACTTAAATTATTGCTTGTCCCCAAGCAACTGAAAATAAAATAGGATAAAAAAGAATAGAGTGTACAATGAATTCCAAAAACATCTATGAAGATCAGTCTTAATTTGATGAGCGGGGCTTTTAGCTTTTTGCTTCTGAACAGTTTTGGCATCTCACTTTATCCTTTGAAATTCAGAATGATTGACATCTATAGGAACTCAGAATTCAGATAGTGTTATTGATTCTCCTAGTTAAGTATGTTGATTCTTGAACACAGTTACTTTATGAGTCTTGGCCGTGACCCAAAGCATTTTGTTTTCCAGTATTACCACCGGATACATAAATGCCGCAGACATATAACTAGGTGAACCTTTTCAGATTGTGACTCAGCTTTGCTAGAGTCCCCAATTAGAGGTGTCCAGAGCTCTTAAGCACACTCTTTTTTTGCTTTGGACCACGACTTTAACCGCCCAGTCTCAAGTTTTTTCTTGACACCTTCACGCCACAAGCACATGGTTAGGGACAGTTTGGTTTAGCCGCTTAGGCCAGGATTTTATTCCTGTGGGCCCTCCTATCCACTGATGCTCAAAGCCTTGGATCCTTTTTATTTTACCCTTGCCTTTTGGTTTAAAGGGCTATTGGCTTTTTCTGCTTGCTTTTTTTTCTTTTTCTTACTTTTTTCTTTTTTCTTCGCATTTTTTTCTGCAAGCTTTTCACTGCTTTTTCTTGCTTCAAGAATCAATTTTTATGATTTTTCAGATTATCAATTAATATTTCTCCTTTTTCATCATTCTTTCAAGAGCCAACAATTTTAACATTCATAAACAATCAAATTCAAAAAATATGCACTCTTCAAGCATTCATTCAGAAGACAAGAACTATTGCCACCACATCAAAATAACTAAACTGTTTTAAAATTTGAAATTCATGTACTTCTTTTTCTTTTTCAATTAAAAACATTTTCCATTTAAGAAAGGTGATGGATTTATTTTCATAGCTTTAAGGCATAGACACTTAGATACTAGTGATCATGTAATAAAGACACAAACATAAATAAACATAAAGCATAAAAATTCAAAAAACAGAAAATAAAGAACAAGGAAATTAAAGAACGGGGCCACCTTAGTGATGGCAGCTTATTCTTCCTCTTGAAGATCTTATGGAGTGCTTGAGCTCCTCAATGTCTCTTCCTTGCCTTTGTTGCTCCTTTCTCATGACTCTTTGATCTTCTCTAATTTCATGGAGGAGGATGGAATGCTCTCGGTGCTCCACCCTTAGTTGTCCCATATTGGAACTTAATTTTCCTAGGGAGGTGTTGATTTGCTCCCAATAATTTTGTGGAGAAAAATGCATCCCTTAAGGCATCTCAGGGATTTCATGATGAGGAATTTCCTCATGCTCTTGTCCATGAGTGGGGTCTCTTGTTTGTTCCATCCTTTTCTTAATGATGGGCTTGTCCTCATCAATGAGGATGTCTTCCTCTATGTCAATTCCAGCCGAATTGTAAAGGTGACAAATGAGATGAGGGAAGGCTAACCTTGCCAAAGTAGAGGACTTGTCCGCCATCTTGTAGAGTTCTTGGGATATAACCTCATGAACTTTTACTTCCTCTCTAATCATGATGCTATGAATCATGATAGCCCGATCTATAGTAACTTCAGACCGGTTGCTAGTGGGAATGATTGAGCGTTTGGATGAACTCCAACTATCCCCTAGCCACGGGCTTGAGGTCATGCCTTCTTAGTTGAACCGGCTTCCCTCTTGAATGTCTCTTCCATTGAGCGCCCTCTTCACAAATGTCTATGAGGACTTGGTCCAACCTTTGATCAAAGTTGACCCTTCTAGTGTAGGGGTGTGCATCTCCTTGCATCATGGGCAAGTTGAATGCCAACCTTACATTTTCCAGACTGAAATCTAAATATTTTCCTCGGACCATTGTAAGCCAATTCTTGGGGTCCTGGTTCACACTTTGATCATGGTTCTTGGTGATCCATGCATTGGCATAGAACTCTTGAACCATTAAGATCCTAACTTGTTGAATGAGGTTGGTGAGAACTTCCCAACCTATTCTTTGAATCTCATGTCGGATCTCCGGATATTCACCCTTTTTGAGTTTGAAAGGGACCTCGGGGATCACCTTCTTCTTGGCCACAACTTCATAGAAGTGGTCTTGATGCACCTTTGAGATGAATCTCTCCATCTTCCATGACTCGGAGGTGGAAGCTTTTGCCTTCCCTTTCCTCTTTCTAGAGGTTTCTCCGGCCTTTGGTGCCACAAATGGTTATGGAAAAATAAAAAGCAATGCTTTTACCACACCAAACTTAGAAGATTTGCTTGTCCTCGAGCAAAAGAAGAAAGAAGAGAGTAGAAGAAGAAGAAATGGAGGAGATGGGGGTGGGTTGGTATTTCGGCCAAGGGGGAGAAGTAGTGTTTATTTTGTGTGAAAATGAAGGAGTGAAGATGGGTTTATATAGGGGCAGAGAGAGGGTTAGGGTTCGGCCATATAAGGTGGGTTTGGGAGGGAAAGTGGTTTGAATTTGAATGGTGAGGTAGGTGGGGTTTTATGATGGATGGATGTGGATTGGTGAAAGGTTTATGGAGAAGAGGGTAGGATTTGATAGGTGAGGGGTTTTGGGGAAGAGGTATTGAGGTGATTGGTGAATGGGTGAAGAAGAGAGAGAGAGGTGGGTTAGGTGCGGATCCTGTGGGGTCCACAGATCCTGAGGTGTCAAGGATTTTTCATCCTTGCACCAAGTGGCGTGCAAAACGCCCTTTTCTGCCAATCCTAGCGTTAAACACCAGGTTGCTGCCTATTTCTGGCGTTTAACGCCAGCTTCTTACCCTTTTCTGGTGTTAAACGCCAGCTCTGTGCCCCTTTCTAGTGTTAAACGCCCAGAATGGTGCCAGACTGGGCGTTTAACGCCCATTCTGCTACCCTTACTGGCGTTTAAACGCCAGTAAGTTTCTCCTCCAGGGTGTTCTATTTTTAATACTGTTTTTCATTCTGTTTTTGCTTTTTCAGTTATTTTTGTGATGTCACGTGATCATAAACCTATAGAAAACATAAAATAATAATAGAAAATAGAAATTTAACATAGATAAGTAAAGATTGGGTTGCCTCCCAACAAGCGCTTCTTTAATGTCAATAGCTTGACAGTGGGCTCTCATGGAGCCTTATAGATACTCAGAGCATGGCCTCCCAACACCAAACTTAGAGTTTGAATGTGGGGGCTCTATTTGACTCTACATTGAGAGAAGCTTTTCATGCTTCTTCTCCATGATTACAGAGGGAGATCATTGAGCTTTAAACACAAGGGAGTCTTCATTCACTTGAAGGACCAATTCTCCTCTGTCAACATCAATCACAGCTTTTGCGGTGGCTAGGAAGGGTCTGCCAAGGATGATGGATTCATCCATACAATTTCCAGTCTCTAGGATTATGAAATCAACAGGGATGTAATGGTCTTCAACCTTTACCAAGACATCCTCTACAAGTCCATAAGCCTGTTTCCTTGAATTGTCTGCCATCTCTAGTGAGATTCTTACAGCTTATACCTCAAGGATTCCTAGTTTCTCCATTACAGAGAGAGGCATGAGGTTTATGCTTGACCCTAGGTCATACAGAGCCTTTTCAAAGGTCATGGTGCCTATGGTACAAGGTATTGAGAACTTTGTAGGATCTTGTCTCTTCAGAGGTAATTTTTGCCTAGTCAAGTCATCCAGTTCTTTGGTGAGCAAGGGGGTTCATCCTCCCAAGTCTCATTACCAAATAGCTTGGAATTTAGCTTCATGATTACTCCAAGGTACTTAGCAACTTGCTCTTCAGTAACATCTTCATCCTCTTCAGAGGAAGAATACTCATCAGAGCTCATGAATGGCAAAAGTAAATTCAATGGAATCTCTATGGTCTCAATGTGAGCCTCAGATTCCCATGGTTTCTCATTAGGGAACTCCATGGAGGCCAGTGGACATCCATTAAGGTCTTTCTCAGTGGAGATCACTACCTCTTCCTCCTCTCCAGGTTCGGCCGTGTGGGTTATGGTGATGGCCTTGCACTCTCCTTTTGGATTCTCTTCTGTATTGCTTGGGAGAGTACTAAGAGGGAGTTCAGTAACTTTCTTACTCAGCTGACACACTTGTGCCTCCAAATTTCTAATGGAGGACCTTGTTTCAGTCATGAAACTTTGAGTGGTTTTGATTAGATCAGAGACTATGGTTGCTAAGTCAGAGTGGCTTTGCTTAGAATTCTCTGTCTGTTGCTGAGAAGATGATGGAAAAGGCTTGCTATTGCTAAACCTATTTCTTCCACCATTATTGTTGTTGAAGCCTTGTTGAGGCCTCTGTTGATCCTTCCATGAGAGGTTTGGATGATTTCTCCATGAAGGATTATAGGTGTTTCCATAGGGTTCTCCCATGTAATTTACCTCTTCCATTGCTGGGCTCTCAGGATCATAAGCTTCTTCATCAGATGAAGCTTCTTTGGTACTGCCTGTTGCTGCTTGCATTCCAGACAGACATTGAGAAATTATATTGACTTGTTGAGTCAATATTTTGTTCTAAGCCAATATGGTATTCAGAGTATCAATTTCAAGAACTCCTTTCTTCTGATTTGTCCCATTATTCACAGGATTTCTTTCAGAGGTGTACATGAATTGGTTATTTACAACCATTTTAATGAGTTCCTGAGCTTCTGGAGGCGTCTTCTTCAGATGAAGAGATCCTCCAGCAGAGTTATCCAATGACATCTTGGACAGTTCAGACAGACCATCATAGAAGATACCTATGATGCTAATTTCTGAAAGAATGTCAGAAGGACACCTTCTGATCAATTGCTTGTATCTTTCCCAAGCTTCATAGAGGGATTTGCCTTTCTTCTGTCTGAAGGTTTGGACTTCCACTCTAAGCTTGCTCAATTTTTGAGGTGGAAAGAATTTTGCCAAGAAGGCATTGACTAGCTTTTCCCAAGAGTTCAAGCTTTGTTTAGGTTGTGAATCCAACCATGTTCTAGCTCTGTCTCTTACAGCAAAAGGAAAAAGCATAAGCTTGTAGACCTTGGGATCAACCCCATTGGTCTTGACAGTGTCACAGATTTGCAAGAATTTAGCTAAGAACTGATGAGGATCTTCTAATGGAAGTCCATGAAACATGCAATTCTGTTGCATCAGAGAAACTAATTGAGGCTTAAGCTCAAAGTTGTTTACTCCAATGGCAGGAATTGAGATGCTTCTCCCATAGAAGTTAGGAGTAGGTGCGGTATAGTCACCAAGCACCTTCTTGGCATTGTTGGCATTGTTGTTGTTTTCGGCTGCCATGGCTTCTTCTTGTTTGAAAAGTTCTGTTAGGTCCTCTATAGAGAGTTATACTTTAGCTTCTCTTAGCTTTCTCTTCAAGGTCCTTTCAAGTTCAGGATCAGCTTCAACAAGAATGCCCTTGTCCTTGCTCCTGCTCATATGAAAAGAGAGAAGAAGAAAATATGGAATCCTCTATGTCACAATATAGAGATTCCTTGAGGTGTCAGAGGAAAAGAAGAATAGAAGGAGGAGGTAGAGAAGAGAGAATTCAAACTTATCAAAGGAGATAGAGTTCGAATTGCACATTGAGGAGGAGTGTTAGTCCTTAAATAGAAGGGTGTGAGAAGAGGGGAAGCATTTTCGAAATTAAAGTAAAAGATTTTGAAATAATTAAAGGAAATTTGAAAATTTGATTGATGATTTTCGAAAACTGAGATTGGGAAAGGAATAAAGTGATTTTTGAAAAAGATTTTGAAATTAGAAATAAAAAAGATATGATTAAAAATTAATTTTAAAAAAATATGTGATTGAAAAGATATGATTGAGAAGATATGATTGAAAATCAAATTAAAAAGAGAAAGTTTTAAAATTAAATTTGATTACTTGACTAACAAGAAATTAGAAGATATGATTCTAGAATTAAAACTTTTGACCCTTTCTTAATAGGCAAGTAACAACTTCAAAATTTTGAATTAAATCACTAATTGTAGCAAGGATTTTCGAAAATAGTAATAAATAAAAAAATTAAAAATAAATTGATTTTGAAAGGATATGATTGAAAAGATATGATTTGAAAAAGATTTGAAAAAATAGTTATGAAAACGTGAAAAAGATTTGAATTAAAAAACAAAATCTTCCCTCTAGTGTCCTCCTGGCGTTAAACGCCCAGAATGGCATCCATTCTGGCGTTTAACACCCAAAATGATACCTTTTTGGGCGTTTAACGCCCAGCCAGGTACCCTAGCTGGCGTTTAAACGCCAGTTTTCCTTCTTCACTGGGCGTTTTGAACGCCCAGCTTTTTCTGTGTAATTCCTCTGCTGAATGTTCTGAATCTTCAATTCTCTGTGTTATTGACTTGAAAAGACACAATTTTAAAAATTTTATGAATTTTTAATGATGAGAAACAATAAAAATGCAACTAAGATCAAATAAACAATGCATGCAAGACACCAAACTTAGAAGTTTGTATACTAAGGACTATAACAATTTGAAAATGCATGTGAGAAATAATAAAAGACACAAAATAAGAGAAATTAAAGATCAGAGCAATGAAATTATCAAGAATCAACTTGAAGATCAATGTAGTACATAATGCATATATTCAAAAAATGCAAGAAGAATATAGACATGTAATTAAGTGGAAAAGAGAATAAAGGGATTCAAAATTTTGTAATAAGAATTCCAGGAATCATTGCAATGTTAGTCTAAAATTCCGATCCAGGAATTAGACATGGCATACTAGCCAGCCAAGCTTTCATTGGAAGCTCCGGTCCAAAACACTAGACATGGCCAATGGCCAGCCAAGCTTTAGCAGATCATTGCTCACAACAGCAAAATTGATAGAAATCAACAAGCTCTTGTGATGATAAGTTGAAACCTCGGTCCAATAAGATTAGACATGGCTTCACAGCCAGCCAGACTTCAACAGATCATCATGAAACTCTAGAATTCATTCTTAAAAACTCTGAAGAACAAAATAGAAAATTTTTTGTACTTTTAAAATTTTTTTTTGAAAATAAAAAGTAAAATTACCTAATCTAAGCAACAAGATGAACCGTCAGTTGTCCAAACTCGAACAATCCCCGGCAACGGTGCCAAAAACTTGGTGCACAAAATTGTGATCATCAACAATGGCGCCAAAGACTTGGAGCTCTCAAACGTGAATCACACTTTGTCACAATTCCGCACAACTAACCAGCAAGTGCACTGGGTTGTCCAAGTAATACCTTACGTGAGTAAGGGTCGATTCCACGGAGACTGTCGGCTTGAAGCAAGCTATGGTCATCTTGTAAATCTCAGTCAGGCGGATTCAAATGGTTATGGAGAAGTGATAATTAAAAGATGAATAAAACATAAAATAGAATAAAGATAGAGATACTTATGTAATTCATTGGTAGGAATTTCAGATAAGCGTATGAAGATGCTTTGTTCCTCTTGAACCTCTGCTTTCCTATTGCCTTCATCCAATCATTCATACTCCCTTCCGTGGCAAGCTTTATGTTGGGCATCACTGTTGTGAATGGCTACTTCCCGTCTTCTCAGTGAAAATGTTCCAAATGCGCTGTCACCACACGGCTAATCATCTGTCGGTTCTCGATCATGTTGGAATAGTATCCATTGATCCTTTTGCGTCTGTCACACGCCCAAGAATCGCGAGTTTGAAGCTCGTCACAGTCATCCTTTCCCAGATCCTACTCGGAATACCACAGACAAGGTTTAGACTTCCCGGATCTCATGAATGACTGCTAATAATTCTAGCCTATACCACGAAGGTTCCAATCTTAGATTAGAAACCCAAGAGATACGCATTCAAGCCATTGCTAGTAGAATTGAGGTGGTTGTCAGGCACATGTTCATAGGTGAGAATGATGATGAGTGTCATAGATCATCACATTCATCAAGTTGAAGAACGAATGAATATCTTAGAGAAGAAGTAGGCGTGAATTGAATAGAAGAATAATAGTAATTGTATTAATTCATGAAGGACAGCAGAGCTCCACACCTTAATCTATGGTGTGTAGAAACTCCACCGTTGAGAATACATAAGAACAAGGCTCAGGCATGGCCGAATGGCAAATCCCCCCCCCCAAAGAGGGTTCAATCATCAAAACATGATTCAAAGATGATTAAAAGATGAAAATATAATAGTAAAAGGTCCTATTTATAGAGACTAGTAGCCTAGGGTTACAGAAATTGGTAATTAATGCAGAAATCTTCTTCCGCGCCCACTTGTATGTGCTTGGGCTGAGCATTGAAGCTTCCATGTGTGGAGACTTTTCTTGGAGTTAAACGCCAGCTTTTGTGCCAGTTTGGGCGTTTAACTCCAGCTTTTATGCCAGTTCTGGCGTTTTGACGCCAGAATTTCTATGCTGACTTTGAACGCCTGTTTAGGCCATCAAATCTCGGGCAAAGTATGGACTATTATATGTTGCTGGAAAGCCCAGGATGTCTACTTTCCAACAAAATTGAGAGCGCGCCAATTAGGCTTCTGTAACTCCAGAAAATCCACTTCGAGTGCAGGGAGGTCAGAATCCAACAGCATATGCAGTCCTTTTTCAGCCTCTGAATCAGATTTTTGCTCAGGTCCCTCAATTTCAGCCAGAAAATACCTGAAATCATAGAAAAACACACAAACTCATAGTAAAGTCCAGAAATGTGATTTTTATTTAAAAACTAATAAAAATATAATAAAAACTAACTAAAATATACTAAAAACATACTAAAAACAATGCCAAAAAGCGTATAAATTATCCATTCATTAATCTTCCTACTCAATTGTTGAGAATTTCTTGCATTATTTTGGTGACTTTTTTATTTGTTTGATATTATTGGGTGATGAAACTTCTAAAATCAATACTCAATCTTTTATGACACTTGTGTCTTTGTGCATTGATATGACCTCATATTGTCTTTCATGACCCACTCTTTCTTGTTCGAACTTGATGCTTTTGAGTGCCCTTTATGCTTTGACTTTACTCTTGTATTAAGTATTAGTTGATATGCCTTAACTTAAATCGTTTTCTCACTCACATGTTGTAGCTACCATGTAGTAGAGAACTTTACTCTTATTTGGCATTAGCCCCCGCCTATGTTCTATTTGCTTTGATATCTTTGTTATAGGCTTAATTTTCTTTCTTTTTCTCTCCTTTTAGGTTGGCCACCAAGAGGGAAAGGATAAGCTTCAAATGGAGCAACAAACAAGTCATCCGCACAACCTTCTGAAGTAGCTCATCAGTTGTAGCGACCCGTCTACTCTGCTTTTCTTTGCATGCACTAAGGACGGTGCAATCTTCAAGTGTGGGGAGGTCGTTCGACCGATCTCCATGGGTAACAATTTCTTTTTTTTTTTTCAACACCAATGTTAGATAGTTGTTGCATTGCATGATAGGTTGCAAGCTAGTTAGAATTTGTACATATTTTTACCACTTCTTTCTTATTAGGACTACTTGGTTAGAGTGATGATTTCCTTTCCAAGAAACTGTTTTTAGGGCACCCTACCAATTTGAAAAATTTTTGTTGAACTTTCTTGAAAGAATTTATTTTGGAACATGGTTTTCGAGCTAAGAACACAAGCATGTGAGATTTGAGCCTAATGACGTGGTTACATCTTATAGCCACTTATCTTCCTTCTTGTGTGCGTTATTCTCTTTCTATGATTGTGATCTTTGATTTGTTTGATTCTTTATGTCCATTATTTTGTGTAGACATGCATTTATATGATTGAAGCCATCATTTTATTTAGCTCACTTACCCAAAAAGTCTTACCTTTTATCATCCATTGTTAGCCAACTTTGAGCCTACGATTAACCCACTTTGTTCTTTAATTTAGGACATTACAAGCCTTAAAGCGAAAAACAATAAATGTCCTTTATTTGGATCTTTGATTAGCTTAGGCTAGTGAGTGTGAGTATCATTCAAGTGTGGGAAAACTCGGGACATTGGGTGAATAAAAGGGTAGTTTTGTATTTTTGTTGTAAATATCAGGAATTGGGTATATGGTGATGTGTAATAAATGTAAAACCATATTCATTGATGCTTTTGTATATATTTTACTGCAAAGCAAAAAGGAAAGAAAAAAAATGATGAGAAAAACAAAAGAAAAAGAAAAAAAATATAACAAATGTGAAAAAGAAAAGAAAAAAAGAAAAAAACAGAAAAAAGAAAGAAAAAGAAGAAAAACAATAAAAAGGGGACAAAATGCCCCAAAGTGAAGTCCAATAAGAGTCAATGTATATGTGTTGTGATTAAGAAAAAAATGCATGAGTATGTGAAAAAGTGAAGAATGGGTAGTTAGGTTTGTTTAGAATTGTATAGGTTGCTATATAGGTTTGGTGGGAAGTTTAAGGTAATCAAAGATTCAAATTTCAAGTCCACTTGACCAAATATACATCCTACCTTGACCCTAGCCCCATTACAACCTATGAAAAGACCTCATGATAAATGTTTTGCATGCATTGAATAAATGTTGATTGTTAGATGAAAAACAAATCTTGGAAAGTATGATTAGGGGAGAATTGAGAGAATCGACCCTTTACACTTGAGCGAATAGAGTGCAAAGACTTCCAGAGAGGGTTTGACGCTCAATTCCTTGATTCCCGGCTTTCATGAGCGTTTTTCTTGCAAGTCTACTTGAACTTCATTTTTATACTTGAATTGGTAGGATTCTTGAGTCGTCATATGACCTTAGCCCTATCCGTTTATACATGCTCTTGGAGGATTGATTTATTTTTAACCAAGTAGGTAGAATCATTTTGCATTTAGTTGCATTTATATAAATAGATGCATTTAGGTTATTTATATTGAATAAATGTCCATACCCCTTCTCTTATCCTTCTTGGTTTAAGCATGAGGACATGCTTGGTTTAAGTGTGGGGAGGTTGATAAACCCCATTTGGAGGGTTTATCTTGTGTTGAATTTAGAGGATTTTATTACCTTCTCCCACATTTATCCAATGAAATAGCATGGTTTTTGTTATTCTCCTTTAATTGTGCTTAAGAGTGAAAACATGCTTTTTAGGACCTAGAATAACTAAATTTAATTCACCTTGATTCCATTAGATGCCTTGATATGTTTGTTAAGTGATTTCAGGTATAGGAGGCAAAAATTGGATTAAGGGGATGAAGGAAAAGCATGTAAAAATGAAGAACTCATGAAGAAATGAAGGAATCGCAAAAGCTGTCAAGCCGACCTCTCCGCACTTAATCGACCATAACTTGAGCTACAGAGGTCCAAATGATGCGGTTCCAGTTGCGTTGGAAAGCTAACATCCGGAGCATCAAAATGATATAAGAATTCCCATATTTGCATCACTTTTAAGGGCGCGCACGCGCACTATATGCGTACACGCTGATGGTTGCATATGATTCACTTAATGCAACTCGTGGCCAGCAATTTCTGGTGCATTTTGGGCCCAATCCAACTCATTTTTTATGCTATTTAACCCAAGGATTGAAGAGGGATGGAACATCTAGTTAGTTAGTGAGTTTTATTTTAGTTTTATCATGCTTTAGTTAGTTTCTAGAGAGAGAAGCTCTTTCTTCTCTATAGAATTAGGAGTAGGTTAGATCTAGATTAGGAATTCTTAGATCTAGATTAATTTCATGCTTTGATTTACTTTTCCCTTTGTAATTCTTCTTCTCCTACCTTTCTTCTTTCTAGTTTTGCATTTAATTCTTGTAACCCTTTACTTTTATGTTGATGCACTTTTGTTCTTCTATTTCTCTTTAATGCAATTTATGTTTTCATGTTCTTTTATTGTTGATTTGATTTGTTGTTGTTTAATTCCTTGAAATTGAGTAGAGTAGATTTTGCTTTTCTTGCAATTTTACTATATTTTTCTTTTATGCCTTCCAAGTGTTTGATAAAATGTTTGGTTGGATTTTAGAGTAGAATTTTATGCTCTTGGCTTGGGAAGGTAACTTAGGAACTCTTGAGTTGTTAATGTCCAAGTAATTGACGATTGGGAGCCATTAACTCTAGATCTCACTAATTGATTTGGTGGAGAACTAGGACTTATGGACTTGGATTGATATAGCTCACTTGACTTTCCTCTACTATTAGTTAGGGGATGACTTAGTGGGATTGATCCTTGCCAATTCTCATGTTGTGGTTAGTGATAAGGATGGAGATCCTTGACTACCCACCTTTGCCAAGACCTTTTAGTTGTTAGTTTATTTTCATTGCCATTTACATTTCATGTCTCTTATCCCAAAAATCCCAAAATACCTCTTAACCAATAACAAGAACACTTTGTTGTAATTCATAGGGAGAACGACCCGAGGTTCCAATACTTCGGTTTATAAATTTAGGGGTTTGTACTAGTGACAAACAAATTTTTGTTTGAAAGGATTAGTATTGGTTTAGAAACTATACTTGCAACGAGACTTCATTTGTGAATTCTAAACCGTCAAGAATCCTAATACTACTACCAACCCTCTCTCCAAAATAATGAACCTTCTTATCCATCCCAAGCCCCAATAGATGATTCTCTCACTTTGCTACTTCAAGGTCAAGCGGATATGCAAAGGAACACCCTAGAGTTTGTGACTAATTTGACTAAGGTAGTGCACACTCTGGCCTACCAATGTTTGAATACTCAAGGTGCTTCCGTTGCCACATGTGAAAAGCCAATTGAAGAGCAAAGAATGAAAGAGAAATTGGAAAATCCGGTGGAAATGAAGGAAGAGTCGAGCTTTGTATTGCAGCAATTGGAGAAGCCTATGGTTATTGAAGAAAAGGAAGAAATGGTCGAGGATCTAGAAGATGTGGAACCACCATGGAAGTCTTAACAACCTCCAGAGCATATTAAGATTGAAGAATATGAAAAGGTTGATCAAGAGATGGATTTAATCATCAATGAATTCTCATCAATAATTGAATCCTCTCCCATGGGACATGAAATTGAAGCTATTGAAGACAACTCAACACCAAATGATGTTGGTAATCTCATTGAAGACCCTTTCATCAAAAGTGAAGTTGACATGGAAGTAGATTTCACACAACCTCCCAAGTTTGATTTAATTGATGATGAGGAGGAATTGGAAGAAGTCAACAAGCACAAAGAAGATGAAAGAAGTTGTCAAGAGGTGGAACTACCGAAAGAAGAGCAAAAGGAAGTCGACCTTGCATTGTCTAAGTGTGGGGAGGTTTCCCTCCCTAAATCACCATCCAACGCACCATTCAAGTGGGTAAAACTCTTACCCTTAAGCTTCACTTTCTCACTTGAATATGGCTTGATTGAAACGGATGGAAAACTTAGAGCTCTTTGTGGAACTAAGAGTAAAAAGGAGTTGTGTAGTGGTTGGAAGCTTGGAATTAGGCTCGTTGATGTCAAAGCTTCAAGGTATAGGGACCATGATTGGATGAGTGCCACTTTACATGGGTCTAGGAAGAAGACTTGGTGCGCTAAAGAGAATTCTACTTATCAACCACCCGAACGGAAAATTCATGTAGATCAACTCGAAGACGGGTGTGAAAATAAGATATGGGACCCCAGTTCAAAGCACGAAGACCAACTATGGGATCTCATATCTAGGGTGGAACTCCACCCAAACTTGGTGAAGATGGTTGGAACTTCTGTCAACCATTTGAGGAGCAAGGATCCTTGGAGATTCAAGGATGAGTACAAGCATAAGCCACCATGATAAGGAGCTTTCCAATGTCCAACTTAAGGACTTAAACTAAAAGTTCTAGGTGGGAGACACCCCACCATGGTAAACTCTTTCCACTCTCTTGCATTTTTGATTTATAAGTGAATTGAGTTACCATTGTAGGTATTTTTCTTTCCTTTTATTTGTTTCAATAAACTGGTTGCAGGTTGCTTGTGGGGCAAGTAGCCCATATTTACTTTTGAAATTCTCAAAAAGCCAAAAACATTTTTATCATTTTGTATTTTTGGAGTTAATTTTGAGCTGTAGATAGTGTTAGGAGGATTTTGAGCTGTTTTTGCATTTTCTGAAAAAAAAAAAGGGGTCAAGGACGTGTACGCACACTGTGCGCGTGAGCGTCCATACGCATATGTGATGACAAGTCATCCTAGCCTATTTTAGCTAGTCTTTTTCTCTTGTTTTCATTAGAATTATGCACTTTCTTGAGCTACAAGCAAGCTAATTGAGTAGATTTTCATGTTTCCCTTGATTGAACCAACCATATATGAATTCATGCCATTTCATGAGGTTTTATGCTATATTTGTTGCATATTATGAAAGATTGAATATCTCATGATTTTGAGCATAGCTTTGATGAGTTTGGTTGATTAATGATAGGTGAAGAAGGCTTGGAGAAAGGTTGAAGCAAGAAGGAATGGCTAGGAGTGAAGAGAGGACAATGGAATAAGTGAAATTGAACCAGGAAGCAAGAAGCTGGACCTAAAGTTAGTATCAAACTTTTGCACAAACTTTTGGTTGAAAAGTTAGTCCCAACGTTAGCCCCCTAACTTTGAGGCTAACGTTGGCACATGGATTTCTCCCCTGGGCACCAAAAGTTTGCGCCAACGTTAGCCCCCTAACTTGGAGGCTAACGTTGGCACATGAATTCCTCCCTGGCCATCCAACGTTTGCGCCAATGTTAGCCCCCTAACTTGGAGGCTAACGTTGGCACATGAATTACAATGGGGAAGGAGCAAAAGTTTGCGCCAACGTTAGCCCCCTAACTTGGTGGCTAACGTTGGCGCCACTAGCACACAAGGCATTGCCAACGTTAGGGTCAAAGTTAGACCCCTAACGTTGGCACCAACGTTCATACCAGCAAATTGTGCTGGCTGCTATGAAAAGTTGGAGCCAAAGTTAAACCCCTAACTTTGGCTCAAACTTTTGGTCCAACTTTTGCTAACCTCAAAACCGGTTCAATTGGTTCACTTTGGTTCTTCTCCAAACTTCAAGAGCAATCAACCAAGGCCTCTTTCAACCCAATTCCACCAAGAGCAAAGGCCCAACTCAAGGCTTGAAAATCATTTGAAGAAAGTGTATAAATAGGATAGAATTCAAGTTCTTCGGGGAGCTTTCTTTTTGGAATTTTCATAATAGTTTTCGGAGAACTTTTGTTATTGAGTGAACTTTAATTTCTTTGTCTTGGGGAAGGAGAATTCACTTCTCTTCCTCTTAGTTTTATTGCCTTCAATTTCAATTACACTTGTCTTGGATCTTGGATTGGAGAATTGAAGAAATTCTGTTTCAATCTCAATCTTGGATCTCTCTGTTTCTTTACTGTTAATTGAATTTCATTTCCGGTTAATTGCTCTTCATCTCTTCTCTTTGCAATTTACAATTCCCTTGCAATTGTTCTTATTGGATCTAGGAAGGCATTGAGATCTAGACTTAGTTTTCTAGTCTCTGGGTCCTGAGATCCAAATCTCCAATTTACATTCTGTTTCTTGCTTTCCATGTTCATTTACTTTTCTGCTATAAGATCCGATCCAATCCCAATTCCCTTTTACTCTTTTGTTTGATGCAAGTTACTTTTCTTTGTTTAATTTCTGCAAATCCACTTCCCAATCCCCTTTACAATTCCAGCAATTTACATTCCTTGCACTTTAAGATTCCGCAATTTACATTTCTTGCACTCTAAGTTTCTGCCATTTAATTTCTTGTTCTTTACGTTTCAGCAATTTATTTCTTGTTCTCTTTACTTCAATGCAATTTAATTCTGCAAGTCACAAAACACTCAACCAAATCTTGATTCGCTTGACTAAATTAACCACTAAGCTAAAATTGCTCAATTCTTCAATCCTTGTGGGATCGACCTCACTCCCGTGAGCTTTTATTACTTGATACGACCCGGTACACTTGCCGGTTAGAATTGTGTGTTTTGGGAGAAATTTATTTTTCCTCCAAAATATCTCATCAAGTTTTTGGCGCCGTTGCCGGGGATTGATTAGATTGACAATGATTAAGTGAGGTGGTAATCTAGATCAAGCACTTTTTCTTTAAGTTTGATTAACCCACTAACTGTTTGATTTTTTGCTTAAACTAACTAACACTTCAATCTAGCAGTAAATTGAAGTGTCACTGATTTTGTGCATTTCTCATGCTCTGCTTGTATGTCAGGTACAAGAAGAACCATACCCAATTTTCATGAACAAGACGAAAGAACTCTCAGGAGGTTAAGAAGAGCTGAAAGAGGGAAAAATATTGTTGGAGAAGAGGAATCAGACGAAGAATTCCAAGAGATGGAGGAACATTTAACCAATCCACGAGGTGGAGAAGACAACAACAATGGCAGCCCACCCCAGAGGAGAGTTTTGGCTTCCTATACCTTTGCAAATCCTAGACATTGTGGGAGCAGCATCTTGGCTCCAAATGTCAATGCTAACAATTTTGAACTCGAGCCACAACTCATCACTTTGGTTCAGAACAACTGCTCTTTTGGTGGAGGACCACTTGAGGACCCGCACCAACATTTGTCCACTTTCTTGAGGATATGCAACACTGTCAAAACTAATGGAGTGCCCCCTGACAGTTACAAACTGATGCTATTCCCATTTTCTCTTAGGGACAAGGCCACTCAATGGTTGGAATCGTTTCCAAGGGACAGCATTAACAACTGGGATGATTTGGTAACCAAGTTCCTTGCAAAATTTTATCCACCTCAGAGGATTATAAGGTTAAAGGCTGAGGTACAATCATTTACACAAATGGAGGCCGAACCCATCTATGAGGCATGGGAGAGGTACAAGGCTCTGATAAGGAAATGTCCCCCTGCCATGTTTAATGAGTGGGAGAAGCTTCAAAACTTCTATGAAGGCTTAACACTAAAATCCCAGGAAGCTTTGGATCATTCAGCTGGAGGTTCCTTGCAACTCATGAAAACTGCAGAAGAGGCTCAAGAACTCATTGATATGGTGTCCAACAACCAATATTTCTTTGCTCATCAAAGAGGCCACCAACCATCACAAAGGAGAGGAGTAATGGAGCTAGAAGGAGTGGATTCAATCCTAGCTCAAAACAAGATGATGCAGCAGCAAATTCAACAACAATTTGAGCAAATGGCCAAGAGGATTGATAGTCTCCAAGTTGCAGCAGTTAACACTAGCCAACCATCAACCACTTGGGGACAGAGTGAAGAAACTCAAGAAGAACAACAACAAGAGCAAGTACAGTATATGCACAACCAAGGACCAAATGAAGTGTATGGTGATACATACAATCCAGCCTGGAAGAACCACCCAAACCTCAGATGGGGAGATAGCCATAACCAAAACCAACAACCATGGCAGAGGAACTCAAACCAACACAACCCAAGAAGCAACCAAAATCACAACCAGCAGCAGACTAACTAAAACCCCTACAGAAAACCTCAGAACAACTACCCCAACCTCAACCAATACCAATCTAATAACCAACCCACCAACCAAACTGCCTACCATCCACCACCCACATCTCATAACGCACCTCAAGTATCACCTGAAGCCCAAAGAATCACTCACTTGGAGGCCATGATAGACAAAATGCTGAAACACTAGGAAATGGTAGCCAAGAATCAGGAAGCTTCCCTGAAGAGCCTAGAGAGACAGATGGGGCAACTCTCCAAGCAAGTATCTATTGAGAGACCTTCAAACTCACTGCCCAGTGACACAATTCCAAATCCCAAGGAGGAATGCAAGGCAATACAATTAAAGAGTGGGAGAACATTGATAAGCAACAATGACACTACAAGGAAGAAAGCAGAGAACATCAAAGAACCAACAGAGGATGAAAAGCAAACAAAGGCAGATGAGGCTAAGGAGCAAGTTGTGATACCAAACAAAAGCACTGAGAAACTTAAAGAGAAGAACAACCAGCCACATAGCTCAAAGGAAGTAGCTCAGGGGCAGCAGCAAATAGGAAAAAGCATCACACCTCCACTGCCATATCCCAGAGGTTCAACAAAGAGGTTAAAGACCAGCATTTTCACAAATTCCTTGAGATTTTTAAGAAGCTGGAAATCAATATCCCCTTGGCTGAAGCACTTGAGCAAATGCCTCTATATTCCAAATTTCTGAAGGATCTTATCAACAAGAAAAGAAGCTGGGATGAGAAAGAAACCATAATGATTATTGAGGAATGCAGGGCCTTGATTAAAAAGGGGCCTCCTCCCAAGCTTAAGGACCCAGGAAGCTTCCTGTTGCCTTGCACCATTGGGGAATTGACAATCACTAAAGCAATGTGCGATCTCGGAGCAAGTATTAACTTAATACCATCCTCCTTGGTGAAAAAGCTGCATATAGAGGAGGTCAAACCAGTACAAATGTCTCTGGAGCTGGTAGACAAGTCAATGGTATACCCCAGGGGTGTAATTGAAAATCTTTTGGTCAAGGTGGACAGTTTTATATACCCTGCTGATTTTGTGGTTCTAGAATCAAACGATGATGATGGTGACTCTGTTATACTGGGAAGGCCATTCTTGGCCACTGCTAGAGCTATCATAGATGTAGAGGAAGGGGAATTAACTCTCAGGATGCATGACCAGAGTGTCACTCTGAAGGTATTACCTGAGGCACAATTTAGCAAGGAGAAGAAAGACTATATGAAAAAGGACCAGGAAAGTCACAGCAACATCCCAATGCTAAGAATTGTGCAGATTGATGAAGAAGCCCAAGAGGATATTAGAGTACTGGCCACTAAGAAGAGAGGTTCCCAAGGAAAGCCTACAGCCAGAAAAGAAAGATCAACAAAAGGAAAGATGAAGCGCAGGAACAAAGCAAAAAGGGGCTGGAAGAACAGAAAGATTCCAACAGAGGGGCTTTCCAAAGGTGACAAAGTGCAACTAATATATCAACAGCTGGGGGCAAATCAACAAACCGAGGATTACTACACTGTCAGCAACATACTATCATTAGAGCATGCTGAAATTGAACACCAGAAAACAAAGAAGAGGATCACAGTCAGAGGAGACAAATTGAGGCCCTACAAGCACCAACCACCATAAAAGAAAGCCTCAATGTCAAGCTAATGACAATAAAAGAGCGCTCCATGGGAGGCAACCCATGCTTTAAGATTCATGTCATTTTAAATTCAATAAGTTATGATCAATTGAGCATGAATTCTTTTCTCTTTTCATGAACATGTCCATTGACTGCATGCACTATTTTGAAACATATGCTAAGTTTGGTGTGTCTTCAAGCACACTAAACCAATGTTACAAATAATTCCATTTTGCATGCTTGGAGTATCTTAACAAAGCATATGGCCGAACACTAAGTTTGGTGTCCACATAGCTTCATGAAAAGTAGAAACTCATGCATCAATAATCATACAATTGTTGTTCTTTAAAATCTTATAAATGAAAAAAAAGATTCTTATTCGGTAATGAAGGCATTAATTGTGATGTACCCTTTGACAAGAAACAAGTTTGGTGTTCATCAAACCTTGATGCACCGATTCAAGGATACAATTAATCCTTCATGAAAAAAAAAAAAAGAAAAGAGAAAAAGAAAGTATGATGAAAACAATTCTTATGAACATTTAATATTTGAATCTCACTAATTGGAGGAAGATACTCATTTTCTTTATATATGACCAAACACTAAGTTTGGTGTCCTCCAAAGAGAGTGCCACGGTTCAAATAAGATAAGAATTGATGTTTCACATAGTATTACTAAAAAGAACACTCTTGCTACGGTTAGATAAGACTAATGTATGTTGTTTTGTTGTGATGACTAGGAGGTCAAAGAATCTTCAATGAAAAAGACAAGACAAAGGAAAGTATAACATAAGGACAAAATCCCATCACATGCTTCAAGAAAAAAATCTGCCACTCCTTGAGAATGATCACGGCAAAGGCAAGGGAAGGAGCAAACTTTGTCTTCATTCATCCATACATGCATGCCTTTGATCTCCATAAGTCTAATTGCATCCCAACCCTTCATTGCCCATTTAAAAGCATACCACCTTCAAGCCATGCACATGACCGAATCACTCCTCAACATAACAAGCTTTGTGCAACCTTTCTCTTACTTTAAACTCCAACCACTTAAACTTCTCTTCATAATTTCTTGTCATAGCAAGTCCGGTCCTAATTTCTTTCTCCTCCAAACATACATCAAACTCTCCAACATTCTTCACATTCCCTCTCAACCAACCAAGTGATCATGGCTTCCTCCTAAAGAACCAAACAACGAAAAGGAAAAGATCCAATAGTGGAGGAAGAAACACATGAATATGACCAACGGAGGTTCAAGTCTTGGTTTCATCAAATGCAAATTCAATGGATGAACAAGAAAAGAATCTATCCTGAAATTCCATTCATGTTGCCGGATGATGGATGTCAAGAAATGAAGAACAAAATCCGGAAGAGGAGATGGGAGGAACTTACATCACCAGCCACCCGAATTAATACCAATATCATAAGAGAGTTCTATGAAAATGTCCCAAGGCTTGACATGCGTGAGCCCCCAACGTACAAGAGCTATGTGCGGGGGGTGGAAGTAGACTTTAGCCCGGATGCAATCAAAAAAATCTTGAAACTAAAGTCAGTCCGCTTTGATGAACCGGGATACCAACAAAGATTGAATGAGGATCAGGATTATGAAGAGATTGCGAGAGACATTTGTTTTGAGAACTCAGAGTGGGAAGGAGATAACAAGAACAGATACAAGTTCCTGAAGAGATGTAACCTCACTCCGGAGGCAAAAGGATGGTATGAGTTGATGAAAAGATCAATTCTGGGCACAGTAAACACCTCGGAAGTTAACAGGGAGAGAGCCGTGATGCTGCATTGTATCATGGTGGGTGGAGAGATAAGAGTTCATGAAATCCTTGCAAGAGACATTCAAAAGCTAGCTAAAAAGAATTCGGCCGGATCTTGGTTGTACTATCCAAGTACCATTTGGAGGTTGTGTGCAAAGGCTAAAGTTCCATTGGAAGAGGAGAATCCAATGTGGTTAAGCCAAGGCATGCCCATAACCATTGAACGAATGATGATGCCCCTTGAAGCACATCAAGGCCGAAGACCACATGGAGGAAGGGAAAGAGAAGAGCCAATGGAAGAAGATGAGCCACACATAGAAGAAGAGCCACAAGAGGAAGAAGAACAGCCACACTTTTTCCCACATGGTAATATGGATATGACTCAAATGCAAGAAGCAATAGGAAGATTGTCTCAACAGTACACGAGAATCCAAGAAAGGCAAGAGGAATACCATTCTCTGTACATGAAGAACCAACAAGCACAGGAAGAAAGAGAGCTAAGAATAATGAGCAAACAAAATGAATTCGAGTCAAGATTCCTTGTGATGCAAGAAGAACATGCCTTTCAATCTCATGAATCTTTTGGGAAGTTGGAGCAAATGCAAGCTGAAAGTTTGAAGGCTTTCAAGGAGTTCACAACACTCCAAGATGCAAGGTATGAAGTACAAGCCGATTACAACGTCAACAGCCAAATCAAACTAAACTATATTGGAGAACATTTGCACAACATGGATCCGGCGTTCCCAACTTTTGATGAATTCTTCAAAATGAGAAGTGAGGTAGAAGTAAGCAGGGCTATGAGACTTGAAGATAGAGTGGAGGAGGCTATGAATAAGGCTGGCTTTTGGCAAGATCAACAGGCACCAAACAAGGATGGTGGGAACACTAGCAGCCAAGTGTATGAAAGGAGAAAGAAAAGGCATGACAAATGAAAGGTGGACTTGCTCCTTATTCATCACTACAAAATCTACCTGTTCTAAGTTGTCTTTGCATTTTAAGTAGTCATTTAAAAGTCTTTGCATTATGTTTGTTTCTTTTAAAATAAGTAGGCTAGTTTATGTGTGTGCTTGTGTGTTTATTTTCACTTGACAAGAAGCATGTGTTGTCCCCTGCATCTTTAAATTCAATAAAAGAACAGTTTGAATGTGAAGTAAAATGGTTTCTGTTAGATAGAAGTGGAATAAAAGTAAGTGGTGGTATGTGTGTGATTGTATAATAGCTCACTTTGAATGAATAAAGAGCCAGGATATCTCCTTCTAAGTAAAGAGTGGCCCACTGTCTATGAATCTCAATTGAATTAAATTCCTTGGTTAGAAAGAAAAACAAAAAGAAGGAAAGAAAAAAAAAAGGATAGCCAAAAAGTGGCAGAACAAAAGAAAAACAAAAAGAAACAAAGCTGGACACCAATAGCTTGAACTTTGAAATATATGCCTGTGATGTCTTTGTACTAGGATCTGCTTGGATTAGTAAGCTCTTAGGAGTGCCTCAACACTCGGTGACTTGGGTTAACTAATCCGGGATCATTAGCTGAAAGTCCACTATCAAGAGCAACCTAACTACAAGGCATTTAGTAACCCAAAGAGGTGCTGGGCATCAATGTTTTAAGAAGGAATGTGAGCCAAGTGTCTATGGTGAATAATGTGTCAAGTATAAAGAAAAGAAAATGAACTTGCTACACATGACACTCAAATAAAGCTTATGAACAAAGTAATAGCCAAGGATAAAGGAATAATGAGAGGTCATAGCAGTATGTCACTTGAAGCTTGAAGGAGACTTTCTAGGCCTAGGAGTCAATAAGAAGTGAGTATTGGCATATCCACACAAAACCCCATGAACTATCAATAATACTCTGCTAGCATGAACATCCTCTTCTATTTCATTCTTTCTTCTCAATAAATCTTTTCTTGCTTGGGGACAAGCAAGCTTTAAGTTTGGTGTTGTGATGACAAGTCATCCTAGCCTATTTTAGCTAGTCTTTTTCTCTTGTTTTCATTAGAATTATGCACTTTCTTGAGATACAAGCAAGCTAATTGAGTAGATTTTCATGTTTCCCTTGATTGAACCAACCATATATGAATTCATGCCATTTCATGAGGTTTTATGCTATATTTGTTGCATATTATGAAAGATTGAATATCTCATGATTTTGAGCATAGCTTTGATGAGTTTGGTTGATTAATGATAGGTGAAGAAGGCTTGGAGAAAGGTTGAAGCAAGAAGGAATGGCTAGGAGTGAAGAGAGGACAATGGAATAAGTGAAATTGAACCAGGAAGCAAGAAGCTGGACCTAAAGTTAGCATCAAACTTTTGCACAAACTTTTGGTTGAAAAGTTAGCCCCAACGTTAGCCCCCTAACTTTGAGGCTAACGTTGGCACATGGATTTCTCCCCTGGGCACCAAAAGTTTGCGCCAACGTTAGCCCCCTAACTTGGAGGCTAACGTTGGCACATGAATTCCTCCCTGGCCATCCAACGTTTGCGCCAACGTTAGCCCCCTAACTTGGAGGCTAACGTTGGCACATGAATTACAATGGGGAAGGAGCAAAAGTTTGCGCCAACGTTAGCCCCCTAACTTGGTGGCTAACGTTGGTGCCACTAGCACACAAGGCATTGCCAATGTTAGGGTCAAAGTTAGACCCTTAACGTTGGCACCAACGTTCATACCAGCAAATTGTGCTGGCTGCTATGAAAAGTTGGAGCCAAAGTTAGACCCCTAAACCCTAAAAACTTTGGCTCAAACTTTTGGTACAACTTTTGCTAACCTCAAAACCCCACGTCTGCGCTGCCCATCCCTCTCATTCCTCTATTTCCATTCATGCTTCTGCTCTACCACCAAGTTCACTTTGCCCCTGCTCTGTTCCTCTCTGTCTCTTCCTATCACCACTACCCCTCGCCGTGAGTTCGCTGTCGCCACCACTCCTGGGCAGCGCCTCATCACCCATTTCCTTTTCTTTTCCATTTCGGCTCTGCACCTCTGCTCTCAGGTTCCATAGCCTTAGCCACTACTCTGTTTTCTTTACTGCCTTTTATTAATTTTGTTAATTAGTTTTAGATAGTTAGTTGAATAATCTGAATGATAGGATAGATAGATATATCTGCAGTTAGGTAGTTAGGTTGTGGTTAGAGGATTCTAGGCCTGATAATTGCTCCGTTCATGTTTATTTGTTCGAAATGTATATTCTTTGTTTGCTGAGTGATGGTTGATGAGTTGCTCTATTTCCATACTGATACTGCTTTGCTACTATTTCATTGTTGCCTGCTGAATTCTGTTTGTGACCTTCAGTTTGCTGCTGCATATATGAAATCCTTGCTTTATCATGTTGTTGTAAATTCCTTTGGATTCATATACTTGCATTTTTCCTGCTATTTGCTATCCGGGAACGTCTATTTTACTGCCGAGATGCTGCGGAAATTTTTATAAACTGCTTGTTTCCAACTTGTTACCTAGAATTGAACTTGCAATTTCCTCAATTAAGGTTACCCAACCTCACCAAGTTCAATTCTTAGGTTCCTTGGTTAGCATTCCCGCACCCAATTTGATTCCCGTTGGTGTGCATTGGAAAAGCGTAGTTGAGGAATTATTTAGCGGTTTTCTATGTCAAATAGCCTCACCTCGCTCATTAGTTTGAACCTTTTTGAGGCTTCACTTTTCAAAATAAGCCAAATGCCTTTTGATTTGAATTAAACTTTACATTTGACTTTAACCTGCAACTTCTCTAAAAGGTTCATTCAGTTCCAATAATTGGTGATTTTCACTAGTGTAACTTTCTTGTTTCAAATTGTTTCAATTTTCTCTTCGTTACATATAATGCATGATCCATATACTTACACCAATTATTGCAAACCAGTGACCATGGCATTGATTGATGACTTGCTTTCAATTGATTGCTTCTTTTGCAATTTCATATTTCATCATCAATGACTGCTTCCTCCTCATGTTTGTGAGTATGTTTGTATCCATACTTGTGATTCATTGTGATTAAGCAAATGAACATCATACCCCTTACTGTTGATCCAATTTTTCTAACTCTTGACTTGCCTAACCTGCTGATTTCTTCTTTCTAGGTTTCAACAAACTTCTTCACCATTCTTTTTGGGTATGATGCTAATTGAGCTTAATGAACAAGCATTGTGCATATTTTTGCTTGAATTCTTGGTTCATGACTTTTGTGTTGAATGCTAACTCCTGTTGCTTGTATTCCAAGAATTCTCTTTTCTTCACTCACTTCATGAATATGCCATTACTTGTTTGCTATCTCTCTACTTGGCTAAGTGCTTATATATCATATTTGCTTTTAGGATGGTCGATAAAGGGAAAGGAAAAGCTACTACCTCAAGAAAGAGGAAGAAATCTCAGGCCTCTGCCATGTCTCCTTATGCCAATTATGCAAAGAATCCACTTAATGAAGTGGATAAGCAAAATCAGCTACTACCGCCCACCGACACATACATGTTTTTCCAACCTCTACTGTGAGCTTCGTTTTTCTATCTATCGAAAGACAAACTTGAACATTGAGAAGAAATTGGCCCTTCCTAATGATCTGAGGCACTCCATTAACACCTGCATTCAGGAATTGGGTTTAGGGTTTGTTGATAGAGATTTGGGACGGATAAACATTTCGTGGGTCAAGGAGTTTTACTGCAACCTCTTCTGTACTACTCTTGAGTCCGTCCACTTACGGGTGGGCAGCTTTTAGTGACTGAAGCTGCTATAGAGGGTGTCTTGCACTGTCTGCCACAAACTGGTGACATGTGTGCATACCATCAGGCAGAGATAGCTATAAATGCTATGACTTTTGATTATGAAGAGCTGAAGTGTGTTATTGACACACTGGAAGCCCCTTGGGTGATGGATTCTAGCAACACAAGGCCCAAGGGGATGTTATTTTCTTATCTGTCTAGAAAGGCTTGGACTTGGCAACAGATATTTGCCCACTATGTCCTGCCCACTACATACTTTTCTAAAATTCTGATGGATATGCTTCTCCTGATTGGCTGGGTCATGGAGGGGAAGGAGGTATATTTCCCCCGGCTGATCAGGAGAGGCATGTGGTGAGCACACATCCGTGGCCTTCTACTATTTCCCACCATGGTAACTAGGATGGTTGAGTTGGCTGGCGCCCCATGGAGGGATTATGACGCAATTCCACCACCCCCAGACGAGGACGACAAGAAGGTTACTATTCCTTGAGGTACGTGGGTGCATGGGAAGCCCCCTTCCAGGCGCCGCTCTCGAGCTAGAGCAGCAGTAGAGGCAGCCAGACCTTCATCTTCCATAGCTGCAGCAGGACCATCTTCTTCAACAGCTCCAGCAGCAGTACCTTTACCACCACCAGCACCTGAGCCGACAAACCTGCTAGTACAGCGCCTGTTTTACTTTATGGAACGCAGCGAGCGTCGTATCTGATGACATGTCATCATGTCATGTTTTCTCTATGCTTTTTCATACAAGAAATTGATAATTAGTGCTTAAATGTTACATTCTTTTGTGCTTAAATGGTATATTTCCTTGATCTCTTGATTTTATAAACTTTGTAGGAAATAAGAAGAAAAAGAAGCAAAAGGCACAAAATAAGCTAAAAAGGAGAAAAAAAGAGTTTTGGGGCACACTTTGAAATTAGAACACACTTTGATGCCTTAGGCCACGCTTTTAAAAGCGTGGCCCATGACCAAGTAGCGCTCAAACAAGGCACCAGCGCCCAATTTGAAGAGAGCGCTAAGTTAAAAAAGTTAACTTTTTCGGGCTTTTCTAAAGCCTTGTGATAGCATGACCATGCCTCTTTCAAAGGGCCATAACTTGAGCTACAGATGTCCAATTGATGCGATTCTAGTTGCGTTGGAAAGCTGATATTCAGAGCTTTCCAACGATATATAATGATCCATATTTGGCATATAATTGAAGCACAAGTGATAGGTATCTTTATGGCCCAAAAACCAACCAAATATGCTCTCACCAAGGCTCGAAGAGGGGGTCACCAAGAAAAGCAAGGCAAAGCACTCAAATTGGGGCACCCAAGGTTCGAAATGGGGAACAAGAGGAATGAAAGAAAGGGCGCTAAGTGAACTTAGTTCACTGAGCGCTATGCTTCACAAATTGTTGGCACTCAAAATGACTTTACCAGGGCTCGAGGTGAAGACCAACTCAAGGCATGTAGCTCTCAGTTCACTATCTTAACTGAGCACTATGTATACACTTTGGGCAAGGCTGGTTCAAGGGTCTTGACACAAGCAAGGGAAGTCCATCAAGACAATGAGGTAGCCTTTAAAAATTTAGCGCTATGTTAACTCTTTTCACTTTCTCGGGCCTTCAAACAAGGCTTTGGCAAGGAAATTAGCCAAAGTGGCTTCAGCAAGGTTCAAACCAGGCACATGATGAACCAAGAGAAGCGCTACACTAAGCAAGGGAGCAAAGGCATTGGGAGCTCAGTTACTTTACTTCACTGAGCGCCATTACTTCATGAAGAAATTCCCAAAATCGTGAAGCCAAGGCTCAAAAGTGGAGCTCACTCCAAAGCAAAGTAGTGCTGCGTTGAAACAAGTAACTAAGCGCTATACAAGGCTTGGCACGAGACAAAATAAGCCCAGTGACAAGACATTGAGCGCTGTGTTACCTTACTTCACTTAAAGCTCCACTAGAAGCATGCCCCATGCCTCCAACCAAATTGAACCAAAGCCAACTGGACCTATCCTTCTTCAAATCCATTTTTATTCAAGGCCAAATAAAAATCACCCCATTTCATTGAAATCAAAAGCAAGCAAAGCCCACGACATCACTCAAAGGCACAAGAAACAATTAGATTAGGAATTTCATTTAAATTGTAATTTGTTTTCAATTTTAATTTTATTTTGAATTTTGTAAAAAGCCTATATAAGGCATCATTTTCATTTTTTGTAGGAGGCTGGCTCCATTAGAGAGCAGTAGGAGTAGGAGTAGAATAGAGAGCTCTCTTTTAATTTTCCTTGTTGAATTTGAAGAATTGAAAATCAGATCTGAGTTTTGTTTTCTGTTTCATTTTCTCTCCTTTGCACTTTCTCTTCTGTTTTGATCGAGAGAGCAATTGAGCTCTTGGCTTTCTTTCTATTTTTGCTATTCCATGGAAATTGTTGATTTCTCTTAAGGATTTTAGAATTGATCTAAGTCTTTTTGCTGCTTTTAATTCTTTTACACTTCTACATTTTTGTTTTGGTACTGAATTGATCTGAAAGCTCTCTAGTTTACTGCACTTCACTTTTTTTTTAGTTCTGTTTTAATTCCCAGCACCCAATTCCTTTTACTTTTCATGCAATTTAATTTTTCTGCAATTGTTCTAAGTTTTGCTTACTGCTTCCTTTAAATTTCCTGCACCCAACCCCCTTTACATTTGATGCAATTTACATTTCTTGTCATTTAGGATTTTGTCACTTTACTTTTCTTGCTCTTTAAGTTTTCTGCCCATTTACATTCTGCAACTTTAAATTCACTGCAATTTGTGTTCTGTTGCTTCAATTTCACATCCAATTCACCAATGTTAGTTTGACTAGATGATGAGCGGATATTTTATACGCTTTTTGGGGTTAATTTCATATAGTTTTGAGTATGTTCTAGTTAGTTTTTAGTCTATTTTCATTAGTTTTTAGGAAAAATTCATATTTCTGGACTTTACTATGAGTTGTGTGTTTTTTTGTAATTTCAGGTATTTTTCTGGCTGAAATTGAAGGAGCTGAGCAAAAATCTGATTCAGGCTGAAAAAGGACTGCTGATGCTGTTGGATTCTGACCTCCCTGCACTCAATGTGGATTTTCTGGAGCTACAGAACTTGAAATGGCATGCTTCCAATTGCGTTGGAAAGTAGACATCCAGGGCTTTCCAGCAATATATAATAGTCCATACTTTGCACAAGGATAGACGACGTAAACTGGCGTTCAACGCCAGTTCTCTGCCCAATTCTGGCGTCCAGCGCCAGAAAAGGATCAAAAGCTGGAGTTGAACGCCCAAACTGGCACAAAAACTGGCGTTCAACTCCACAAATGGCCTCTGCACGTGAATTACTTAAATCTCAGCCCAGCACACACCAAGTGGGCCCCAGAAGTGGATCTCTGCATCATCCATCATAGTTTACTCATTTTTTGTAAACCTAGGCTACTAGTTTAGTATTTAAACAACTTTTAGAGACTTATTTTGTATCTCATTACATTTTTAGATCTGAACTTTGTACTCTTTGATGGCATGAGTCTCTAAACTCCATTGTTGGGGGTGAGGAGCTCTGCTGTGTCTCGATGAATTAATGCAAGTATTTCTGTTTTCTATTCAAACACGCTTGTTCCTATCTAAGATGTTCATTCGCGCTTAACTGTGATGAAGGTGATGATTCGTGACACTCATCACCTTTCTCAACCCTTGAACGTGTGCCTGACAACCACCTCCGTTCTATATCAGATTGAATGAGTATCTCTTAGATCTCTTAATCAGAATCTTCGTGGTATAAGCTAGAATTGATGGCAGCATTCATGAGAATCCGGAAAGTCTAAACCTTGTCTGTGGTATTCCGAGTAGGATTCAAGGATTGAATGACTGTGACGAGCTTCAAACTCCTGAAGGCTGGGCGTTAGTGACAAACGCAAAAGAATTCAAGGGATTCTATTCCAACCGGATTGAGAACCAATCGGTGATTAGCCGTGCTGTGACAGAGCGAGTGAGCGTAGTTTTCACTGGAAGGATGGAAGGTAGCCATTGACAACGGTGATCCACCAACACACAGCTTGCCATAGGAGGACGTGTGTGCGTGAACAAGAAGACAGAGGAAAGCAGAGATTCAGAAGACAAAGCATCTCCAAAACTCCAACATATTCTCCATTATTGCATAACAAGTAACCTTTAATCCATGCTCTCTTGTTTAATTGCAATTCAACTGATAAACATAATTGACTTCCTGACTAAGATTTACAAGATAACCATAGATTGCTTCTAACCAACAATCTCCGTGGGATTCGACCCTTACTCACGTGAGGTATTACTTGGACGACCTAGTGCACTTGCTGGTAAGTGGTACGAGTTGTGAAAAGTGTGATTCACAATTCGTGCACCACTAGACTAATCACTCACTAAAGTTTCTTGATCCATCAATCCCTGTGGGATCGACCTCACTCTATGTAAGTTTTACTACTTGATGCGACCCGGTACACTTGCCGGTGAGTTTTGGTGCGGAATTCTAATTTCCACCCATCAATATCTTGCGCCGTCTGATCGCATAGACCAGGTCTTTGTATCACAGGGCATTGAGCTACCCCCTCTCCTAGACTCTCCCGCTTCCGATGAGGCCGATCATGAGGCCGTGCATGAGGCAGAGCACACGGAGGAGCATGTTGAAGAGCCGGTTCAGCAGGAGGCACCTCCGGAGACACAGGCTACCCAGGATACTCTGCAGCATGTCGAGGACCCAGTGCCCCAGTCTGAGATCCAGCAGGAGATAGATGCAACCGTTGACCCTCACCATGAGCCTGATCAGTAGCATCGAGGACGATGCTTCATCTTAAGTGTGGGGAGGTCACCGCCGTCGCCGTCGGTGGATTTGGTAAACACTTTTCGGACATTATCACTTAGTTTATCTTACTTTGCTTCATTTTGCACTATTTTTGGATTATTGTATATATTTGCTATTGTGGATACTTTTATTTTGGTTGTTGCACACTTTTATTGCATATATTGCATTTTATCATTGTGATTGTGATTTGGAAAATGTTTTGAATTGGTGAAAACTTAGTTAAACCCTTTGTGAACAAAAGATATTGTTTTGATTAGAAAAGAGGGTAAACTAAGAAATTTTAGAATTTTTTAATCACAACATTGCATTTAGGATATGCTTAGTCAAAATGATAGAATCTCCAAGAAATTTATCTATAGGGTACCACCCCAATTTAATGAAAAAAAAATTTTTTGTGGAACTTGCTTGAATTCATACTTTTGTGAATCATGTTTTTGAACTAAGAATACAAGCTTGTGAGTTTTGAGTCTATTGGTGTGGTTACATATTATAACCACTTATTTTCCTTCTTGTGTGCAATTATTCTCTTCCTATTATTGTGATCCTTGATTTGTTTAATTCTTTATGTCCTAGTGTTCTTTGTATACATGCATTTATATGACTGAGGCCATTATTTCACTAGCTCACTTACCCAAATAGCCTACCTTTTACTCTCCATTGTTAACCAATTTTGAGCCTATGCTTAACCCAATTGTTCTTTATTCTAGCACATTACAAGCCTAAAGCGGAAAACAATAAAGTCCCTTATTTGGATCTTTGATTGGCCTAGGCCAGTGAGAGTGTTTTATATTCAAGTTTGGGGAGATTGGGAACATTGGTTGGGATAAAAGAGTGTTTTGTACTTTTATAATTGGGAATTGGGTGCACACTCATGTATTGATTAAGTGTATAAATTTTATGCATTGATGCTCTTGTATGTAGCTTGAAAAAAAAAGTAAATAAAAATATATATAGAAAAAGAAAGAAATAAAAGGGGACAAAATGCCCCAAAGTGGAGCTCAATAAAGATCATTGCATGTGTGTTATAATTAAAAAAAATGCATGGGTATGTAAAAGTGAGAAGGATGGGTAGCTAGGCTAGTACTTAATTGTATAGGTCATTATATAGGTTAGGTGGGAAGGTCTAGACTAATCAAAGATTCAAATTCTAGTCCACTTAACCATACATGATCCTACCTTGATCCTAGCCCCATTACAACCTTTGAGAAAGACCTCCTGATATTTGTATGCATGCATTGAATGATTGTTGATTGTTAGATGAAGAACAAATTTTGGAAAGCATGATTGGGAGAGAATTGAGTGAATCAACCCCTAAACACTTGAGTGAATAGAGCGGATACACATCCGGTGAGGGTTCGATTGCTCAATTACATGTGTTCACCACTATCATCTATATTCATGCAAGTTTGTAAATCCTTTTGATAATCCAATACAATTGCGCGTTGAATTTGGTTTCCATTGTTTGAGCCCTTTGTGCTTACATATATTCTCTTGGAAGTTGATTGGTTTTGACCAAGCATATGCATTCATATTAGGTAGTTGCATTTAGATAGTTTAGTTGCATTGAATAAATGTCCTACCCTTTGTTTCATTCTTGGTTTAAGCATGAGGACATGCTTGGTTTAAGTGTGGGAAGGTTGATAAACCCCTTTTGTAGGGTTTATCTTGTGTTGAATTTAGAGCATTTTAATAACCTTTCCTCACATTTATTAAATGAAATAGCATGATTTTTGTGATTGTCTCCGTACTTGTGCTTAGATGTAAAAATATGCTTTTTAGACCTTTAATTTGATAATTTTCCTTCACCTTTGATTTCCACTAGATGCCTTGATGTGTTTGCTAGTGATTTCAGTTTAAAAAGGGACTAGGAAGGGATCAAATGAGTGAAAGGAAAGCATACAAAGTGGAGAAATCATGAAAAGCGAAAGATTTGGAAAATCCCACGGGCGCGCGCGCGCACTATGCGCCTACGCGTAGATCGTGAAATTTTCCAGGGATGCGCAGCGCACTGTGCACGTACGCGCTGAAGGCCGCACGTGATTCCTTTAGTCAAACACGTGCCTGGCGATTTTGGAGGGTTTCTGGCCCCATTTGGAGCTGAGTTTTTGGTGGGAAATGGCTAAAAAGACCAAGGAATGAAAGGGAAGGCTTTAATCATAACATACACACACTTTAGGCTAGTTTAGTTTAGTTTTAGAGAGGGAAGCTCTCCCTTCTCTCTAGGATTAGGATTAGGATTATGTTTAGTTCTTAGATTTAGGTTTTAATTCTTACTTTCTTCTACCTCTTCTTCTCAATTCTTTGTTGTGACATTCATCATTCTTCTATTGTTTGTTATAATTTCTTCTACTTTGTTTGTAGATCTACTTTTCTTCATTCTATTTTCTTTTAATTCAATTTGAGGTAATTCAGGATAATTGTGTTTCTTTTGATTGTTGTTATTAATTCCTTGCAATAACTGTTGTTAGATTTCGTTGTTGTTGCCAATCTACCTTGCTTTTCTTTTATGCCTACCAAGTGTTTGATGAAATACTTGGTTGGGTTTTAGTGTGGATTTTGTCCCTCTTGGCCTAGGTAGAGTAATTGGTAATGCTTGAGTTATCTAATTCCTTTGTTGATTGATAATTAGAAGTTGCTAATTGATTTGGATTCCACTAAAGCTAGTCTTTCCCTTGGGAGTTAGCTAGGACTTGTGGAATCAAGTTAATTTATCCACTTGACTTTCCTCCATGATTAGAGGTTAACTAAGTGGTAGCAATGGACAATTTGTGGTCACAATTGAGGAGGATAACTAGGATAGGACTTTCAATTCTCACAACCTTGTCAAAAGCTTCTCAAGTTGTTAGTTTATTTTCATTGCCATTTATATTTCTTGTCTAAAATCTCAAAAACCCCAAACATACTTCATAACCAATAACGAGACACTTCATCGCAATTCCTAGGGAGAACGACCCGAGGTTCCAATACTTCGGTTTATAAATTTAGGAGTTTGTACTAGTGACAAACAAATCTTTTGTATGAAATGATTATTGATTGGTTTAGAAACTATACTTTACAACGAGGATTCATTTGTGAATTCTAAACCATCAAAAAACCTAATCATCAAAATGGCGCCGTTGCCGGGGTCTTGCAATGGTGTTGTTTTATTGGTTATTGTATATATGTGAATATTGTGAATAGTTTGATTTTTGGATTGCTTGTTAGTTTTTGCTAGTTTTAGGATTTTGCTTCATCATTTCTTATTTGCTTTTGTTTCTTATTTTCTCTCCTCATCATGAATTCTCACTTTGGCTATGAGTTTGGTTCTAACTATGTTGTAGGCAAAGGAAGCTTTAATGAGGATATGTATCAAGGATGGGACAATCTGATGCTCGGAAACTTGTCTCTCAACAGATTCCCTCGGCAAGTATACCGAATTGTCATCAAGTAAAAACTCACAATAGAGTGAGGTCGAATCCCACAGGGATTGATTGGTCAAGCAACTTTAATTGGAGGAATGTTCTAGTTGAGCTAAGCAGAATTTGATATGAGAATTGCAGGAAATTAAATGGCGGGAAAGTAAATGGCAGAAAAGGTAAATGCTGGAAATAAAGAGCTGAATATAAATGACGAAAAGTAAATTGCAGAATCTTAAATGGGGAATGGGGAATTTAGCATGAAAGTAAATGGCAGAAACTAAAGAGAATGGGTAAGATCAGAAATGGGGAATTCATTGGGCTTAGGAGATGTTGCATTCTCCGGATCAAGTTCATTCTCATCTCTTCCTCAATCAATGCATTCATTGATCTCCTTGGCAATCTTAAGTGATTGAATTCCAATTCCTTGGTAACTCAATCTCTCAAATCTTGATCAATAGCCAATTCCTTGGTCTAATTGCTCATGAGAAGAGATGAGGTGTGATCACTGATTATACTACATGTATTTCCAAATCAAAGTATTGGGAGAATTATATGTCACCATATCCGCCCAAACCCCAATTTGGTCCAACATGAGAAAGCATTTCTAGCATGATCTCTTCATTCCTCTTCCAAGGTTCAGAAGAGATCCAAGTATGAATAGTTTCTTTTCCAAGACAACTATCCAATTGGATGAAGATTGAAAGCTTTCAAGTAAAATCAAGAGAAAAGAAAGAAGAAGAATAATGAAAACTATTATTGATCCATCAAATTATAACAGAGCTCCCTAACCCAATAAAAGGGGTTTAGTTATTCATGGCTCTGGGAATGGAAAGCAAAGATGGAGAGTACATTCTGAAGTAAAACTAGAAGTTGCAGAGAAAGTAAAATTATACAGAGAGTAGTCCTCTCAATCCAAAAGCTCTTCTCTAGTTCAAAACTACCCCTATATATACTACTCTTCTGATCTTCCAGTTGGCTCTTCAAGTCTTGGATATGGGCCTTTGGATCTTGAGTTGAAGCAGTTTGGAATCTTCAGTGGGCTCAGCTTTACTTGCAGAGAAAGTGTGAAGTAGGCATGGACTTTGGCTAGGATGTTAGTGGCGTTAACGTTAAGTGAAAATATGGGTTCGAGAACGTTAGTGACAATCACCTTTTGCACTAATGTTCCTAGCCCAAGATGAGTTACGTTAACTTCAATGTTAGTGGCACTAACGTGACCACTAACGTTGCCTCTTGATCCATCACGAGCGTTATTGGCGTTTACCTTTGCCAATAACGTTGCCCTTGGCCCCTTCTTCCCTACGTTAGAGTTCACGTTAGTGTAGCTAACGTGACTCTTAACATGGGTATGCCTCAACTTTGAGAGCGTTAGTGACACTTACCTTTGTCACTAACACTCCAAACACCCTTCTTCCCATGTTAGAGTTCACGTTACTTAGGTTAACGTGACTTCTAACGTGGTAGTGATAGCCATCTCCAACGTTAGTGACAAAGGTGAGTGTCACTAACGTGGGCTCATCATTCCTTTCCTCCACGTTAGCTTCCACGTTAATGCAATTAACGTGGCAACTAACGTGGCTAATAGAGGCTTAGTCCAACGTTAGTGACAAAGGTGAGTGTCACTAACATTGGCTCTTCATTGCTTCTTCCACGTTAGAGTTCACGTTAATATAGTTAACGTGACTCTTAACGTGGCTAAGTGTGCCCCTCTCCCCAACATTAGTGGCATTCACTTTTACCACTAACGTTGGAGCTTTACTTTTCTTCCACGTTAGCTTCCACGTTAACGTAGTTAACGTGGACACTAACGTGGGCTATGATGGCTCACGAAAGCGTTATTGGTGTTCACTTTTCTCGTTAATGTTGTAAGTTAGCCTCCTTTCCACATTAATGGTCACGTTAGTTGGACTAACATGGCTATTAACGTGGCATCTTCCTTGCTTCCTTTGTCCTGAAATCAAGCAAATAAAGTGCATCAAAGCTAGGTTCTAACCTATGAGATCATGCATCATTCAATTTATCATTCAATTCGTGCATAATTCTCATGAAATCATATAAAATTCACAATGTTTGCTTGAATCAAGATGTAAATGATTATTTACCCAAAACTTGCTTATTTCCGAAGAAAGTGCATGAAACTACCCTAAAACCATAAAGAAAAGGTTAGCGAAACTGGCCAAAATGGCCTGACATCACAATCAAAGGTGGGAGGAGCCATATGCATATGATCAATCCTCTTGGCAATAACCTCCACCAATGCACTATGAAGAAGAGCCATTCAATGATGCATATCAACCCAATGGCTATAGTGAATCTCCTTGTGACTTTCAAGAACCACCACCATATGCTTATGAGCCATATCCTCAACATGAACCTCAACCATACTCACAAGCCCCTTCTTACCAACCACCTCTATATGACCCTAATACATATCCACCATACCAACCTCCTTTTGAACTATATGAGCCATACATGGGACCACCATTCCAAGATTACTACTCCCAAGAACCATCTCAATACACACCACCACATCCTTACCAAGAAGAACCACCTTCCTATTATGAACCCTTTCTCCAAGACAATGAACCCTCTTATCCACCCCAATCCTCAATGGATGAAACCCTTAGCCTTATACTTGAAGGGCAAGGAGAAATGCAAAGGGAGACATTAGAATTTGTGGCTACCTTGACCGAGGTAGTACGCCGGTTAGCCTCCCAATGCCTGAGCACTCAAAGCACTCCCATGGTCATATATGGAGAATCAATTGACGAGTATAGCATGAAGAAGAGATTGGAAACTCCGGTGGAGAAGAAGGAATGCTATGTTGTGTTAGAACAATTGGAGAAGCCTATGATCATTGAAGAAGAAGAAGAAGTGGTTGAAGACTTAGGGGATGCGGAACCTCCCTGGGAAGCTAGAACCATAGAACATACGTCCAAGAAGATTAAATTTGATGTTGAAGAGGAATGTGCACAACCTCCACAACAATTTCTGAATGAAGACTTTGAGGGAATGAAGCAAGAATCAAGTTCCCTTGGAGATGAAGATCATGCATCCAATCTTGGTGGTGAATCCTTTGAACCTGAAGAACCTTTTCCCAATGAGATAGAAAGCAATGTGGAGGTAAATTTTTCTCACCCTTCCATTTATGATTTGAGTGATGGAGAAGAGGTAGATAAAATTGATGAACAAATAGTTCAAATTGAAAAAAGTTGTCAAGAGGTGGAGGTAGTCCAAGAAGAACACAAGGGAGTAGAGCTTACAGGCTTATTGGAGGTACCTCTCCCCAAGCCATCACCAACCATTCTTTCATTCAAGTAGGTAAATTCCTTATACTTAAGCTTTATTATACCCCTTGAATATGGTTTGCTAGAGACGGATGGTCAACTTAGACATATTTGTGGCTTTAAGAGTAAAATGGAGATGGCTAGTGGTTAGAAACATTATTCTAGGCTCATTATGGTTGCATGTTCAAAGTTTAATTGCAAGGTTTGGTGTAGAGCTAGATTATTTGGGTCTAGGAGAATGTTTGGTCACTTTATTGAGAATCCTAAGGTCATGCCACCCAATTGGACTCATGAGGATCTATTAGAAGATGGGTGTCAAAACAAAGTGTGGGATCCCGGATCGCACAAGGAGAATCAATCTTGGGAACCCATGGGTTGTGAAGAACTCCATCAAGGCTTGGAGTTATTATCCTTAAAGAATAGAGCTTATTGGAGACTCAAGCATTGGTGGATGTTCAAGGATGGATTCAAGCACAAGCCACCTTGAGAGGAGCTCCCCATAAGTCCAACTTAAGGATAATAAATAAAAGTGCTAGGTGGGAGACACCCCACCATGGTAAACTCTTTTTATTTTTTCTCTTTTGTAAATATTGGTAGAATAGGTTTGATTTCAAGTATAGTTTAGTTTGTTGAGTTTATTTGGTAGTTTAGTATGTTAAATAAGGTTTTAAAGTGTTTTTGTAGCTGTTTGGAGGTTTGGAATGCTTGGATTGGTGCAAGAACATAGAAAAATTTTGAAAAATAGAGCCCCATCCACTCGTACGTGCACTTCACGTGTACGCGTGCATAAAGCACTTTCGACCATCCGCGCACATGCGTACATGGCGCATACGCGTGGATGCGAAAATTCCATTCCCCAGCCAGACACCCGAGAGTTAGGCCTGCACTGTACGAACATTGGGCCTAAAGCACAAACCAACCCGCACGTACGCGCACCTGGCGTGTATGCGCCCTTGATTCTAATTACGCAGTGCGCGCGTACGCACGCTGTACGCGCACGTGCCGATAGAGCCACCTGCCCTCCTGGTACATTTTCCAGAGAGTTGGGCCAACCTTGGGCTGACATTGTGCCATGCGCCCAATACCACCCACGCGTGCGCGCACCTGGCGCGTACGCGCCTTTCGGCCAATCTGCGCATCGACGCGTGGGCGTGCATGACGCGTCCGTGCCGGTAAAAAAAAAGAGTTTTTTTTCTCATCTTCCATTTTCTTTTGTTTATCGCATTCATATCCTTCTATTCTTTACATTTTCATTTTATTTTTATAACTTGTTTTCATTTTATTTTCTAACTTTTTCATTTTAATAATGATGTTGCATCTTCCTACTCAATTGTTGAGAATTTCTTGTATTATTTTGGTGCCTTTTTTATTTGTTTGATATTATTGGGTGATGAAACTTCTAAAATCACTGCTCAATCTTTTATGAAACTTGTGTCTTTATGCATTGATATGACCTTATATTGTCTTTCATGACCCACTCTTTCTTGTTCGAACTTGATGCTTTTGAGTACCCTTTATGCTTTGACTTTACTCTTGCATCAGGTATTAGTTGATATGCCTTAGTGATAGATGATATTTGCTCGATGGTCTAGATTTTCTTCTTATAGAAAAGAATTATTTCTTTGTAAGCATAGCTCCAAACCAACAAACAATTCTCACATAAAAAATTTTGGTTGTCACGAAGAACAAACCCCAAATAAGAATTAACCGAAGTATTTAGACTCCGGGTCGTCTCACGATGAATTGCAATGAAGTATATGCTTATTGGCTATGAAGGAACAAGGGGGTTTGATTTATAAGGGGCGGAAAAAAATGGCAAGAAAAGTAAATCAAGCAAGCAATTAAAGAAAGCAAAATAAAGAAAAGCAATTAATAAAGAGAGAAATTCATGGCAAGAATTGAAATCATAGGCCTTCCATCCTAGTCACTAATAACAATAATTAACAAGAATTTATCTTATTATGTCATCTCCAACGATGGAAGAAGGTATGAGTTATCTTCCATGAGAGAAAGTCTAAGAAGAGTAGCTAATCTCAATCCAAATGTCCTAATCAACTCACTAATTCGATTAGAAACAGATTAGAGTCAATGGTGATGATACTAACTAACAACTCTAGATCACCAATATAGATTGGGTTTTCATGACTCAAGATTACGTAATTACTCTTTCCAAGCCAAGAATGCTCAAAGTCTACTCTAACATCCAACCAAGCATTTTGTCAAACACTTGGAAGGCATAAAAGGAAAGCATAATAAATGACAAGAAATAGTAAAATCTACCAACTACAAATTGCAAGAAGACAAGATCAACAAATCAAATTCAAAATAAAAGACATCAAACATCAATTACATTAATAGAAAATCCAAATCCAACATGTGTTCATCAATCCTAAACAAAGAGGTATGAAAAGGAAAATTAACTAGAGGGAACAAGAAGATTACATCACTAGAGCATGAAAATGTAGAAAAAACAAGATTAAAGCAAAGAATTAAACATGGATCTTTGATGCAATTAACCCTAGGAGCCCTAATTCTAGAGGAAAGAGGGAGCTTCTCTCTCTAGAAGCTAAGCTACATGATGCAAAAAATTCAAACAATTACTCCCCCTTTGCTTGGACTTCAATTTTGCATGAAATACACTCAGAAACAAGTTGGATTTGGGACTGGACAGCTCAGAAATGGCCCCCAGCATTTTGCCTTTAAAGGGGTCACGTGCTAGTATCAGCGCGTACGCGCTATGTGCGTGTGGGCGTCGATTGGCTGTTTCTTCACCTGCGCATATGCGGCATGTACGCATGCGCGTCCATTAATGCATTCCCAATTCTTGTTTCATTATGCATTCTCCACTTTGTATGCTTTTCTCCTCATTTCTCCCATCCAATACTCGCCTTATGAACCTGAAATCACTCATCAAACACATCAAGGCATCGAATGGAATTAAAGTGAATTAAAATCATCCATTTAAGGGCCTACAAAGCATGTTTTCACACTTGAGCACAATTCAAGGGAGAATTACAAAACCATGCTATTTCATTGAATAAATGTAGGAAAAGGTGGTAAAATCCCGTAAAATAAGTACAAGATAAACCACGAAATCGGAGTTTATCAAATTTCCCCACACTTAAACTAAGCATGTCCTCATGCTAAAATCAAGAAAGAAGCAAAGGGTATCAACATTTATTCAATGCAAACTAACTAAATGCAATCTATCCATATGCAACCTATTTACATGAATGCAATGGCTTAGTCAAAATAAATCAATCTCCAAGAATACATATGCAAGCACAAGGGCTAAGGCAATAGCAATCAAGGCAAACCACAATTGGATTGAATCTTTGAAAGATTTTACAAACTTGCAAGAAAAGATGATCATGGGTGGAAACATGTAATTGAGCGATCAAACCCTCGCCGGATGTGTATCCGCTCTAGGCACTCAAGTGTATGGGGTTGATTCACTCGATTCTCCCCCAATCATGCTTTCCAAGATTTATTTTTTATCTAACAATTAACAATTACTTTATGCATGCATACAAATATCATGAGGGCTTTCCCAAAGGTTGTAATGGGGCTAGGGTCAAGGTAGGATGCATATGGTCAAGTGAGCTTAAGATTTGAATCTTTAATTAACTTAAACTTCCCACCTAACCTATGACAACCTATACAATTCTAAACAATCCTAAGTACCCATTCTTCACTTTTTCACACACTCATGCATTCCCTTTTGATCACCACATATATGCATTGATTATTATTGAACTTCACTTTGGGCATTTTCTCCCCTTTTTATTGCAATTCTTTGTCTTTCTTTTTCTATTTCTATTATTTATTTATTTATTTATTTATTTTAAACTAAAATATATACAAGAACATCAATGCTTATGGTTTACACATGATTAATACATGAGTATGTACCCAATTCCCAAGATTTTCAACACAAATACAAAATATACTTTTATCTCTACCCAATGTTCCCAACTCTCCCAAAATCAAATGATAAACACTCTCACTAGCCTAAACTAATCAAAGATCCAAATTAAGGGCATTTATTGTTTTTTACTTAGGCTTGTAATGTGCTACAATTAAGAACAAATGGGTTAAGCATAGGCTCAAAATTGGCTAACAATGGAAGATAAAGGGTAGGCTATTTGGGTAAGTGAGCTATTTGAACAATGGCCTCAATCATATAAATACATGTATACACAAAGTAATGGACATAAAGAATCAAACAAATCAAAGATTACAATCATAGGAAGAAAATAATGCACACAAGAATGAAAATAAGTGGTTATATATGATGTAACCACAAAATTAGGCTCAACTCTCACATGCTTGTGTTTTTAGCTCAAAAATCATGTTCCACAAAGTATATAATTCAAGCAAGTTCTAAAAAAAAACATTTTTTTTTCAATCTATAGGGGTGCCCTATAGATAAAATCCTTGGAAAATATCATGATTTTGACTAAGCTTAATATATACATATGCAAAATAAGAAAATGCAACTAAGAATCCTAAAATGAAATGCAAAAGTGTTGGGATTAGAAACTTGTTACCCAAAAACGCCACATGGTCGGATGACCCGACCTCCCCACACTTAAAAGTTTGCACCGTCTTCGGTGCACTAAATGAGCAAGGGGGTACGGTGACTTTCCGAGTTGCTACCTTCAGCTGGTAGGTCAACTGATGCTGCGTGTTCTTCTCCCACTTCCGTTTTTGCTTATGATGATTCATCCTGAACATAGAAAACAGGAGATAATAAGACAAGTAAATGCACAAGCAGGGAAGCATGGATTGTTAGAATGAGGTAAATCACTAGAATTGAGTGAGTGAATTAGTGTGACATTAATGAAAAATAAGTGTGTGGGTTCTAACTTGCATGCGGTTTAGAACTCACACCCTAGTATTTAAAAATTATGTCACAATTATACAAAAGAAAACGTGCACTTCACTCATTCTAGTGTGCTTGAGATACTTTAAAAGACTTGTAGGCTAAACAACCCAACAAGTAGTGAAGAAGCATAAAAGCATTCAAGCAAAAATCAAGCAATTGTTAAATTGGATAATGCATGGACATTGATTGATGTGTAGGTAGACTTAGTGAACAAAATGGTATATGAAACTCACACAACAATTAATGACACATATTGAAGTTGTTGCAATACCTAAGTGACATAGAGGTGAAACACATGGATGCTATGGAACTTAGGAAAAAGAAGATAGAAGTGGAAATCAATCACATAGCAAGCATGGCCCACAAAGCTTTACAAAGCTCAAAAATATGTCACTAGGTAATCTTTGATCCAATTTCACAATTCTACAATCTCAATACATGAAATAAGTGATGTGAATAAGGGTAAACCATAAACAAGCATCACCTAAAAAATGCAATGATAATATACAATTGCCTAACAATAGATGATGAATGCATGGTGGCCAAAACATGCAATTCAAAAGAGTTAAGAAGCTTAAAGGCAATGTAACATTCACTTGGTGCTCAAAAATGTTAAATATGAAGACTCAAAACCAAGTGACAAACTATAACCTCAACAATTAAATCCAACAATAAAAATTAAAATTAATAATGTTAAAATAACATTTCATCAATAATCAGTAGCAAGAAACAGTAGACATCATTAATAATCCAACACTTATAAAGAAAAATAAAAAACAAAATGAAAATGTGCTAATTAAACAATTAACTAACTAACTAAAAGAAGTTGTTATGGATGGTGTTTGGTAGTGTTGGATGATGATTGAAGGGCAAAAAGAGAAGAGAAGAAGGAAAGAAATGGAAAGAAGAGAAGAAAAGAAGGTGGGTGAAACATGGCAATCCACGCGTGCGCATCATGTGCGCGTAAGTGTGGATTGATGAAATGGAAGCGACGTGTACACGCACATGACGCGCACGCGTGCAAGACAAAGTAGAGAGTCGACGCGTACGCGCAAGGTACGCGTTCGCGTTCCCTGGGGCACAAAGTTGGCACACTTCTGGCATAACTCTCGGGTGAATGTATGGGTAGTGGAAAAATTCAATCCACGCGCATGCGTACATGCCGCGTGCGCGTGGATGGTTGAAATGGCTTGATTCACGCTTACGCGTGAAGCAAGCGTGCACGTGGATGGTGCTCTGTTTTTCACAATTTTTTCTATGTTTTTGCACCAAACCAAGAATTCCAAACCTCCAAACAACTACCAAAACACCACAAAACCTTATTTAACACACTAAACTACCAAACAAACTTAACAAATCAATCAAAACATGAAATTAAACCTATTTTACCAATATGTACAAAAGAGAAAAATGAAAGGATATTACCATAGTGGGGTGTCTCCCACGTAGCACTTTTGTTTATTGTCCTTAAGTTGGACTTATGGGGAGATCCTCATCAAGGTGGCTTGTGCTTGAATCCATCCTTGAACATCCACCAACCCTTGGACTTCCATTGTGCTTCATCATTCAAAGTTAATAACTCTAAGCTTTGATGGAGTTCTTCACAAATCATGGGTTCCCAAAGTTGATTTTCCTTGTGTGATCCGGGATCCCACACCTTGTTTTTACACCCGTCCTTGAGTTGATCATGGTGATTTCCTTTAGGTGGCAAGAGAGATGAATTCTCATGGAAGCACCAAACTATCCTCCTAGACCCATTCAATTGAGCACTAGTCCAACCTTTGCTCCTTGGAGCTTCAACCATAATGAGCCTAGACTTACAACGCCAACCACTAAATATCCTCCTCTTTTGCTTAATTCCACAAAGCGCTCTAAGTTTGCCATCCATTTCAAGCAAACCAAATTCAAGTGGGATAATAAAGCTAAGAGTTAGAAGTTTTACCCACTCAAATGAAGGATTAGACGACAACCTAGGTGGAGGAGTTCCCAATGATCTTGACAAGGCGCGCTCTACTCCCGTCCATCCTTTCCTAGAGGCTTCCACCTCTTGGCAAGGTTCTTCAAGCTTTACCTCTTGCCAAGCTTCCTCAAGTTCAAGTTCTTCTTCACCAATGTCCTCTAGCTCTTCCCCATCACTCAAATCATAAATAGGAGGTTGAGTAAAATCTACCTCATCATCAATTCCAAGTATAGTGGGGAAGGATTCCTCAAATTCAAAAGGATCATATGTTGATGCGGAGTCATCATAAATAGGAGGGCCTATTGATTGGAACACTTCTTCCAATTCTTCAATCACATTGTGTCTTGGAGGTTGTGCACTCTCCTCCTTAACATCAACTTCAAACTCTATGGAAGAGGGCTCTTCAATTTGTGATTCCTCTATGTACTAAATATATCCTAAGGTTCCAACCACTACTTCCTCTTGTTCAATAATCTATACCTCCTCCTCTTGTTGCATTTCTTGCTTTAACTCTTCTTCTTCACCTTGGAGCTTCAAGTTCACTCCCTCACTAAGCTCCTTGGTTGCTTCTCCACATTCAACAATGGGAGTGCCTTGATCGCATAGGCTTAGGTGGGATGAGACTATGTTGCCAATGGCTTTTACCATGATAGCCATTTTCACTCTTAACTCCTCAAACTTCTTTTCAACCTCCTCGTGTCACCTTAAGATATGAGATTTAAGATCTCTCAATTCTAGCATGTGGGCTTCATCGGGAGGTGATGGTGGAAGAGAGGGTTCATTGTTTGAGGGAAGGTTGTTGTAATTGGAAGGTGGTTCATATTGGTGAAATTCTTGAGGTGGTATGTGTGGACTTTGTGGTTCTTGGGAGGATTGGTGTTGGAATGGTGGTGGCTCTAGATATGGTTCATATGGTGGTTGGTATGGTGGGTGTAGGTTAGGATCATATGGAGGTGAATGGTGGTATGAGGCTTGTGAGTATGGTGGAGGACTATATTGAGGAGGGGATTCATATGTATGTAGTGGTTGTGGTTGACAATCACAATGAGGGTCATCACATACATTATATTGGTATGCATTAGGATAAGGAGTATACCCATAAGAATCAGAAGAGTATTCACATTGGGGTGGCGCTTGGACAGCTCGGGTGGCAATAAATGCCCTTTGGTCGTCGCGTATTTTCGTGAGGATAGTAGTCATGTCCCCAATCACTCTTGCCAAACTTTGATCTCCAATTCCTTGATGCATGTTATCATTGTAAATTCCATCTCCTACAACATAGTTTGAACCACACTCATAGCCAAAGGGGTGAGAATTCATGGTGACATGAGAAAATAAAAACAAAAGGCTAACAAGAAATAAAGAAAACTAAGTCCTACAACTAGCAAAAACAAACAAACAAAACCAAAAATCAAGCTATTCACAATATATACAAGAGCCAATAACATAGCACCATTACAACTCCCCGGCAACGGCGCCATTTTTTTTATAGATGAGCTTTGCTCGATGGTCTAGATTTTCTTCTTATAGAAAAGAATTACTTCGTTGTAAGCATAGCTCCAAACCAACAAACAATTCTCACATCAAAAATTTTGGTTGTCATAAAGAACAAACCCCAAATAAGAATCAACCAAAGTATTTAGACTCTGGGTCATCTCACGAGGAATTGCAATGAAGTGTATGCTTATTGGCTATGAAGGAACAAGGGGGTTTGATTTATAAGGGGCAGAAAATAAATGGCAAGAAAAGTAAATCAAGCAAGCAAGTAAAGAAAGCAAAATAAAGAAAAGCAATTAATAAAGAGAGATATTCATGGCAAGAATTGAGATCATAGGCCTTCCATCCTACTCACTAATAACAATAATTTATCTTATTACGTCATCCCCAATGATGGAAGAAGGTATGAGTTATCTTCCATGAGAGAAAGTCTAACAAGACTAGCTAATCTCAATCCAAATGTCCTAATCAACTCACTAATTGGATTAGCAAGAGATTAGAGTCAATGGAGATGATATTAAATAACAACTCTAGATCACCAATATAGGTTGGGTTTTCATGACTCAAGATTGCATAATTACTCTTTGCAAGCTAAGAATGCTCAAAGTCTACTCTAACATCCAACCAAGCATTTTGTCAAACACTTGGAAGGCATAAAAGGAAAGCATAATAAATGACAAGAAATAGTAAAATCTACTAACTACAAATTGCAAGGAGACAAGATCAACAACTCAAATTCACAATAAAAGACATCAAACATCAATTACATTAATAGAAAATCCAAAACCAACAAGTGTTCATCAATCCTAAACAAAAAGGCGTGAAAAGGAAAATTAACAAGAGGGAACAAGAAGATTACATCACTAGAGCATGAAAATGTAGAAGTAACAAGATGAAAGCAAAGAATTAAACATGGATCTATGATGCAATTAACCCTAGGAACCCTAATTCTAGAGAGAAGATGGAGCTTCTCTCTCTAGAAACTAAGCTACATGATGCAAAAACTTCAAACAATTGCTCCCCCTTTGCTTGGACTTCAAATCTTCATGAAATACACTCAGAAACAAGTTAGATTTGGGCCTGGGCAGCTCAAAAATTGCCCCCAGCGTTTTGCCTTTAAGTTGGTCACGTGCTAGTATCGGCGCGTACGCGCCATGTGCGCGTGAACTTCGATTGGCTGTTTCTTCACCTGCGCGTATGCGGCATGTACGCGGGCGCGTATCTAGGCGAAATCACTTCTGTGCGTGCGCCTAGTGGGCGTGCGCGTCCATCAATGCATTTTCAATTCTTGTTTCTTCATGCATTCTCCACTTTGTATGCTTTTCTCCTCATTTCTCCCATCCAATACTCGCCTTATGAACCTGAAATCACTCAACAAACACATCAAGGCATCGAATGGAATTAAAGTAAATTAAAATCACCAATTTAAGGGCCTAAAAAGCATGTTTTCATACTTGAGCATAATTCAAGGGAGAATTACAAAACAATGCTAAAATGTGGGAAAAGGTGGTAAAATCTCCTAAAATAAGTACAAGATAAACCACGAAATCGGAGTTTATCAAATAGCTTACATTGTTTTCTCACTCACATGTTGTAGCTACCATGTAGTAGAGAACATTACTCTTATTTGGCATTAGTCCCCGCCTATGTTCTACTTGCTTTGATATCTTTGTTATAGGCTTAATTTTCTTTCTTTTTCTCTCCTTTTAGGTTGGCCACTAAGAGGGAAAGGATAAGCTTCAAATGGGGCAACAAACAAGTCATCCGGACAACCTTTTGAAGGATCTCATCAGTTGTAGCGACCCGTCCACTGTGCTCTTCTTTGCATGCACCGAGGACGGTGCAATCTTCAAGTATGGGGAGGTCGTTCGACCGATCTCCATGGGTAACAATTTCTTTTTTTTTCAACACCAATGTTAGATAGTTGTTGCATTGCATGATAGGTTGCATGCTAGTTAGAATTTATACATATTTTTACCACTTCTTTCTTATTAGGACTACTTGGTTAAAGTGATGATTTCCTTTCCAAGAAACTATTTTTAGGGAACCCTACCAATTTGAAAAATTTTTGTTGAACTAGCTTGAAAGAATTTATTTTGGAACATGATTTTTGAGCTAAGAACACAAACTTGTGAGATTTGAGCCTAATGATGTGGTTACATCTTATAGCCACTTATCTTCCTTCTTGTGTGTATTATTCTCTTTCTATGATTGTGATCTTTGAATTGTTTGATTCTTTATGTCCATTATTTTGTGTAGACATGCATTTAACCCTACCAATTTGAAAAATTTTTGTTGAACTAGCTTGAAAGAATTTATTTTGGAACATGATTTTTGAGCTAAGAACACAAGCTTGTGAGATTTGAGCCTAATGATGTGGTTACATCTTATAGCCACTTATCTTCCTTCTTGTGTGTATTATTCTCTTTCTATGATTGTGATCTTTGAATTGTTTGATTCTTTATGTCCATTATTTTGTGTAGACATGCATTTATATGATTGAGGCCATCATTTCATTTAGCTCACTTACCCAAAAAGCCTTACCTTTTATCATCCATTGTTAGCCAACTTTGAGCCTACGATTATTCCACTTTGTTCTTTAATTTAGCACATTACAAGCCTTAAAGCGGAAAACAATAAATGTCCTTTATTTGGATCTTTGATTAGCTTAGGCTAGTGAGTGTGAGTATCATTCAAGTGTGGGAAAACTCGGGACATTGGGTGAATAAAAGGGTAGTTTTGTATTTTTGTTGTAAATATCGGGAATTGGGTACATGCTCATATGTAATAAATGTAAAACCATATGCATTGATACTTTTGTATATATTTTACTGCAAAGCAAAAAGGAAAGAAAAAAATGATGAGAAAAACAAAAGAAAAAGAAAAAAATATAACAAATGTGAAAAAGAAAAGAAAAGAAAAAAAAGAAAAAAATAGAAAACAGAAAGAAAAAGAAGAAAAACAATAAAAAAGGGACAAAATGCCCCAAAGTGAAGTCCAATAAGAGTCAATACATATGTGTTGTGATTAAGAAAAAAATGCATGATTATGTGAAAAAAGTGAAGAATAGGTAGTTAGGTTTGTTTAGAATTGTATAGGTTGCTATATAGGTTAGGTGGGAAGTTTAAGGTAATCAAAGATTCAAATTTCAAGTCCACTTGACCAAATATGCATCCTACTTTGACCCTGGCCCCATTACAACCTATGAAAAGACCTCATGATAGATGGGTGCATGCATTGAATAAATGTTGATTGTTAGATGAAAAACAAATCTTGGAAAGCATGATTAGGGGAGAATTGAGAGAATCGACCCTATATACTTGAGCGAATAGAGTGCAAACACTTCCAGTGAGGGTTCGACGCTCAATTCCTTGATTCCCGGGTTTCATGAGCGTTCTTCTTGCAATTCCTTAAAGAATGCTCTTGAACAAGCTATCCGAAATGGCAAACTCCACGAGTTTGCCAAAATTATTCGAGAACCCAGGAAAATTGAAAGAGAAAGATTGCCAGAGAGGGAAGGATGCAATCTTATCATGGTGTGATAGGCACAGCAAGAAGGCCCAGAGACCGACCCAACCATAATAGTAAATGTGATCACAGGAAAAGACACGCTAGAAAAATCCAAGTCAACACTAAAAGGGATCTTAGGGTGCTAGCTTAGAAAAATGAAACACCAACCTCTTCCCTGCCCGGAGAAATCACGTTCTCCCACGACGATTGCCAACATGACACCTCGGCAGAGGACACCCCTTTTGTCATCTTGGCAAGAGTCAAAACCGGACTGGTAAAATGGATACTAGTTGACACCGGGGCTGACTCTAACATCCTTTTTAGAGGTGCCTTTGACAAGTTAGGCATTCAAAATGAAAATCTACAAAGTCACCACAGCAGAGTAACCAGACTCGAAGACAACTTTCTCAAATCCGACGGCTCCATAGTGCTAGCATTCACCATTGGGACCAGGGGCCAGAGGAAAATCGTACTCTCCGAGTTCGTGGTGCTGAAGGACACCATAGCCTACAACATCATCCTTGGAAGAAAAATTATTAATAATCTATCTTCCATTATATTCACCAAGTTCTTAATCATGAAGTTCCAAGCTGACAATAGTACCATAGGAATGATACACGGGGACTAGGAACTCGCGGTAGAATGCAACAACATAGGCCTGGCCCTCTGAAAGAGATCCCGAGATGTGGTGGGAATCTTCCTCACCAACCTAGACACATAGCAAGATGATCAACCTAGACCGGAGCCGACGGAGACATGGAAAAACTACAGATATGGCAGACCATAGACGAATTCACCTTCATCAACAAGAATCTACCCTTCTGCCTAAAAAGCGAACTCATGGAACTCCTAAAGTAAAATAAATACCTCTTTGCATTCACCCCAGCCAACATGCCGGGTATAGACCTGGAATTGATATCTCACCAATTATCCGTGGACCTCAAAGCCAAGCCAATAGCCCAAAGAAGGAGGGAAATGTCTACAGAACGGGTGACCAGAGACAAGAAGCAGGTCAGAGGCGTGCTCGAAGCAAGCTTCATCTAGGAATCACCCTATGTGACATGGCTAGCCCGTGTTGTGTTAGTCAAAAAGGCAAACGGTAAATGCGAATGTGTGTCGATTACACGGACTTCAAAGGACGCCTTCCCCTCTCAAACATCGACGAATTGGTGGATGTCGTGTCAGGACATCAGTACCTCAACTTCATGGACGCCTACTCAGGGTGCAACCAAATACCCATGCAGAAACCATATGAGGAGAAAATTACTTTCGTGACTTCCAAGGGCATGATTGTGATCGAGCTAAAGAACGCCGGCCACATATCAAAGACTTGTCACGAAGATCTTCAAAGACCTCTCAGAGACCAAGCTAGAAGTCTATACCGATGACATGCTCTCCAAAAAAATGAAAGGTGATGACTCATCGACGACCTGAAACTCATACGGGGCATTTTAAGGATGCATCGGATGCACCTCAACTCGACAAAGTGCACTTTCAGGATGGAAGCCAGGAAATTCCTTGGTTTTATGCTCATACAACGGGGAGTAGAGGCAAACCCAGAATAATATAGAGCCATCCCTGAGATAAGCAGCCCAGCAAACATCAAAGACGTCCAAAGGCTGACCGGGTGACTCGCCGCCCTTTCACGGTTTCTTGGTGCCTCAGCTCAGAAGGCCATCCCCTTCTTCAAACTCATGAAGAAGGGAATTATTTTCAAGTGGGAACCTGAATGCAAAGAAGCATTCCAACACTTCAAAAAGGTGCTAGTAGAAGCTCCCACACTCTCAAAGCCAAGAATGGGAGAAACATTGTACCCCTACTTCTCCACAACGGAGGAAGCGCTAGCGGCGGTGGTTATCTAAGAAGACAAGAAAAAAACACAAAGCCCAGTATACTTCATAAGCAAGGTTGTCTAAAATGCAGAAAACGCTACCCCAGACTCGAAAAACTTTGCTGGGCACTACTCCCAGCGACTTCAATAGTACTTCTAGATCCATCCCATCACAGTCCGGATAGACCAAGTGGTCAAACAAATACTGTAGAAGCCAGACCTGGCGGGATGGATGCTTCCTTGGTCGGTTGAGCTATCACCTTACGAGGTTAGATTCGAGCCCAGAAACGCAATTAAGGCTCAAGCCATGGAAATGACCCCGGGAAGAGAATGCACAGAGTTATGGAAACTCCTTGTTGATGAATTGTCAAACACCAGCTCAGGGGGAGCAGGGATAATACTAAAAATGAAACCTGAATCGCCATCAAACAATCCATTCGATACGAGTTCCCGATCTCCAACAATCAAACCGAATATGAAGCCCTCGTAGCCGGATTGACACTGGCCAAGGAAGTCGGCACAAAAATACTAGAAGTTTGCAGCGACTTCCAGGTAATTAGCTCCCAAATAAACGAAGACTACCAAATATGGGACCACTTGCTACAGTAGTACTTATCCAAAGCCAAGGAACTAACCACTGAGTTCAATGAGGTGACAATCCGGCACATTCCCAGAGAATGGAATGTGAGGGCTGACCTACTCTCTAAGCTGGCAAGTACCAATATGGTCCCAGCGAACCGGTCACTAATTAAAGAGGATAACAAGACACCGTTCGTCGCAGGCACAACCATGGCAAAATTCCCCATATCAAATCAACACTCATGGACTTTCCTAATTCTGTGATACCTCATTGACAGCAGCCTACCCGAAGGAGGTGAAGTGTGTAAAGCGGGAAACTACGAAGTATACGACAATCGCAGGGCAACTGTACAAACGGGAATTGTCCCAACGCCTCTTCAAGTGCATAGAACCCATTGACACGGATTACATACTTTGTGAGATTCACGAGGTATACTGTGACCACCACATCAGAGGATGAACCCTAGCCTAAAAGGTTACTCGTACTTAGTACTTCTGGCCCAACATCATCAGAAATGCTCTCCAATTGGTTAAAAGTTTCCAGAAACGCCAATTCCATGCCATCCTTCACCAAGCTACCCCTCACTTGCTCAACACAATAACGACAAACCAGCCTTTCGAAACCTAAGGAATCGACCTAGTAAGACCCTTCTGTATGGCTCCCAAGTAACTCAGGTACCTCATAGTTGCCATCAACTATTACATCAAATAGATTGAAGCTGAGACACTAGCCACTAGCATGGCCACTCAATGCAGAAAGTTCTTCTGGAGATAAGTCATAACTCATTTCGGAATCCTCGAGATTGTAATCTCAGATAGCAGAACCCAATTTACAGACAAACGGTTTAAAGAGTTCCTAGAAGGACTCGGGATCTCACAATGTTTCAGCTAGGTGAACATCCGCAACCTGAAAAGCCTCAAGAAACGACTAGACAAAGCCAAAGGTCTCTGGGCCGACGAGCTCAGATCCATTTTCTGGTCATACCGAACATCCCCCTAATCCTCAACCGGGGAGACCCATTTTTGATTAATATACATCCTAGAGGCCGTCATTTCGGTGGAGGTCGGGGATCCCAACCCACAGAGAACTATGGGAGGACACGACAAGGATGCAGAGCAGGACCTCGCAGACGAAGTCAGGAGCATAGCATACCTACGGGAGCTAGCCCTAAAACGAAGGATAGGCCTAAGGTACAATCACGACATAGAAAAACAAGACTTCAAACCGGGAGATCTCTTCTTACGACGCAATGATATCGGTGCCCCCACCCCGGGAGAAGGAAAGCTCACACCTAACTGGGAGGTTTCCTACCGGATCAAGTCTAAAGTCGAGAAAGGACCCTACAAACTCGAACGACTTAACAGAACTGCGTTACCAAGGTCATGCAATGCCGCAAACATACGATGCTACTACACATAAGAACATATCACTGAGTTGATACCTTTAGCAGGATTAAAGTTATTTTGCAATTTTTGTTATCTTCCTTTATTTTTCATTTTTTGTTTATCATTATCTCTGTTTTCTTTATCGGACACTCTTTGCTGCCCATAACGGGAGGTTTTAACGAGGCTCAACCCGTAATAAAAATTGTTCTTACATTTTCTTTTCAAAAACATTTTTCCTGCATTTTTTACCAAACCGACGACAAAAACAGAATAAATAAACGGCTACACCCAAGGCCCGATCACCTCTAAGGCAAACACAAACGATCATCCTAAAATAAACATAAATATGTAAAACGGCCCACCAGGAGGCCTACTATTCATAGCTACACAAAATAGCCCACCAAGAGGCGACCTAAGAGCAGTTCAAAATCCGTCGAGAAAACGGCACGACAAATTTAGGAAATTGTTCGCAAAAAGAAAAACACGCACGGCGATCAAACGGCTTACAAAATTAGAAAATTTTTGCATAAAAACATAAAAAATTATTCCAAGTCCACGATTTCCCTATCCCTCACGGTACGGAATGTCCCCATGGTGGACACATCAACATCAAAGGCCAACAGCCGAACTAGAGCCTTCAACATCTTCTCCATCACCGAGATCGCATCCTTGGCATCCATAAGTAGTCCCTCTTTCTCCTTCTTTAGCTTAGCCACCTCAGCCTCCTGTAACTCTACCTCAGAGAGCACGATAGCAACCCTCAATTTGGCATCTGTTTCCCACTTCTACTCTCTAGGCAGTTGGAAAGGAGTGAGATCTCCAACTCGAAAAGACAAAAAATTTACGAGCCAGCGTCCTCGGCATCTTTCATGACCTTTAGATAAGCAATTTCGACTGCCTTCAGCTGCTCTTTTAGCCTCCCAGTCTCCGCCTAGGACTGGTGGAACTTGCCGTCTAGGAGGGCCACTTGAGGCAACATTGGCTCCGCCTTCCGGACAATTGGAGCCGAACAGAAGGGGGTACGATATACAGACTTTTCCTGCCCCGCGACATCACAGTCATGGAAAAATTCCTCAGTACACGGCAGGAGATGCTGATTAGTGAAAGCCAGAGCATCGAAACTCCAGCCCATCATGGAAGGCACGAGTCAGTACTCCTCCAAGTTCTCCCCCGAACTATGCTCAACAACCCTTTTTCGCTTCCTACTAGCCTCAGAAACCAGAACCTCCACAACCTCCACCTCCGCCTCCTCCTCAACCCCGGCTCTGGCAGCCCCAGTAACAATCACCTCCTGAGAAATCGTGCGAGAATCCAACTGAGTCACGGACTGAGAGGTCGACGGCAAAGCCTCACCGCCCTCGCTCCCAGCATGCCGGGCCATAGAAGCCTTCAATTGAGTAAGCATGGTCAAGGCCCCATCTATCTTAACTGAAAATGAGTAGAAAATTTTGGTAAAGTTACAAACTCGGCGATAAAGAAGTAAAAAAAAAACAAAAGAGAACAAAAACCAACAAATATAAGTCCGGCATGCCACCGGGTCTTCCATAACATCCCGAAGGTTTAATGGCCTATCCCAAAAAACCGACAATAGAATGTTAGCAATGTCCTTGTTCTCGGAAGACAAACCCTCATATGTGATCCGAGTTAAGTACGATGCACTGGCGCCAAAATTCCAATACGTAGCAAAATAGCATTCCCCCTCGAGGATCAACCAGAAAGGATGATGCCCCCGAGCAGGTTAGACCTTGAAGTATTCTTCCTTAAAACCTGATGAGTGGATATTTTATACACTTTTTGGCATCATTTTCTTACCGTTTCTAATATATTTTGTTAAGTTTTAATCTGTTTTAGTAGGTTTTAGTGAAAAATTCACTTTTTGGATACTACTTTGAGCTTTTGTGTTTTTCATATGACTTTAGGTAAATTTTGGTTGAATTCGGCAAGTTTTGGCAAAGTTTGATTCAGAGGCAAGGAAAGCACAGCAAATGTTGTCAGATTCTGACCTCCGTACACTCGAACGAGCATTTCTAGAGCTACAGAGATCCACATGACACATTCTTAATGGCGTTGGAAAGCTAACTTCTAGATCTTTTCCAAAATATATAATTGTCTATACATTTCTTCGAATTGGACTGCCCTAAACGGGCGTTGAATGCCCAAACTACTCCCTAGTGGGTGTTTAACACCCCAAGAGGACCAAAGCCAGCATTGAACGCCCAAACCTGGTGTTCAATGCCACAAGGGGAGCAAGGAAGCAGCATATTTACTCCCTAGTGGGTACCCAACGCCCATTTCTTCAAGTTGGACGCCAAGCTCAACTCAAACATTCACCAGGGGTGTCCAGAAGTGGATTTTCGCACCTTTAGCTTAGTTTATTTCACTTTTGTAATTTCTAATTATAATTAATGTCTCTTAAGGTTTAGTATTAGTATATATAAGGGAAGATCACCATTTTTCAGGATCTTCTCCACCAAATTCGAATATCACACTTTATTTTCTATACAGTATGAGCAACTAAATCTCCTAGGTTAAGGTTAGGAGCTCTACTGATTCCTATGGATTAATGCAGTTACTTTTCTAATTCAATCTATGGTTGATTATATTCAATGATGCATTGTCGTTCTTCATCCTTATGAATCTCGATTCTACATGAGCTCCTTACGAGTCTTGACCCGGATAGAATTGAGCTACAGCTTGAGAATGCATCACAGGTTCCAACAAGTTATCTGGGCTAATTGGGGTATATGATATAAAACCTCGTTAGTCAGGGGTAATTGAGGTTCCTGTGGCTCTAAGGGCTAGAGTCATAAGAGCATCATTCTCTGATTCAGAAGATCTGACCTTGTTTGTGGCGTTTTGAGTAGGATCATCAAGAGATTGAATTGCATGTGTTTCACCCTCTCCCAGGTTAATCTAGTCTGTTAGGATGTTTAGTTTGGACCTAAGGAGATTAATGACCACAACCAATGGCTTAATCAATTATAGCCTTGCCATTGAACGAATCACTCATCATTGGAATAGTGAGCATGACGTGTTAATCCAGAAGAAGAAGCATCTCCGAAGCCTTAACTAATCTATCATTACTGCCTTTACAACAACTATTCATCGCTTTTGTTATTACTTGTTTATACACCTACAACGACAACAACTATCTTTTCATTCGCTTGACTAAGATCTATAGGATAACCACTGCTTGCTCAATCCGAAAATTCTCATGGGGTTCGACCCTCACTCACCTGAGGTATTACTTGGACGACCCGGTGCACTTGCTGGTCAGTTGTGTGACTCACAAATTCACGCACCAAGTTTTTGGCACCATTGCCGGCGATTGTTCGAGATTGACAAAATACCAGTTGTCTTGCTCTTTGATCAGGTACTTTTGCTGCTTTTCATTTAATTGTGTTGTTTTTCAAAAATCTCCTTTTTAAAAACTTACTGTGAGTCATCTGTTTCTTTTGTTTGAGTCTTGTGTCAAATTTTAAGTTTGATGTTCTTTTGATTATTGTTGATTTTTCTCTTTTGAATTTTTCAAAATCTATTCTTAGTTCTTTCTTATTGTTCGAATTATTCTTGCTATTTCTCTTTGTTTGATTTCAAAATCTCTAAGTTTGGTATCTTTTAGTATTTTTCTCCCTCTATTTTTGAAAATTGTGTTTTCAATTTCAAGAGTTTTAAGTTTGATGTCCCATCGGTTGTTTCCCTTTTAAGTTTCAAAAACACTCTGAACTCCTTTCCTATTTAAGTCCTAAAACTTCGAAATTCTTGGATTAACTCTTATATTTCTATTTTATTAAATTTTTCGTCCTTATTATTATTATTACTTTAATATATTGCATATCTCTGTGGAACATCTCGCTAGGAGTTCTCTATTTTTGACATAGAGACCCCCATATTTTCCTTGCATTGGTCTTTATTGGTGTAGGCAAGAACAAAATTTTAGTATGAATCCACTTGAGAATACACAACCAAGAAGAACTTTGGGGTCATATACAGCTCCCACTCCTGACTTATATGAAAGAAGTATTTGTATACCCTTTATTCGAGCAGCAAATTTTGAGCTCAACACACAGCTCATCACTTTAGTGCAGCAAAACTGTCAGTTTCAGGAACTCCCACAAGAGGAGCCCACAGAATTCCTTACAGACTTCCTGTGGATTTTTGACACAATACAAGTTGAAGGAGTAGACCAGGATGTCTACAGGCTGCTACTCTTTCCATTTGCTGTAAAAGGCCAAGCAAGGAGGCGGCTAGATACCCAGTCTAAATCAAGCTTGAAAACATGGAATATCCTGGTGAACAAGTTTCTAAACCAATACTTCCCCCAAAGGAAGCTAACCCAGCTAAGACTAGACATTCAAGGTTTCAAGCAAGAAGAGAGTGAGTCTCTTTATGATGCATGGGAGAGGTACAGAATGATGCTAAGAAAATGTCTCACGGAAATATTTTCAGAATGGGTTAAGCTGGACATCTTCTATTACGGACTCACAGATATAGCCAAGATGTCCTTAGATCATTCTGCAGGTGGTTCAATTCATATGAGAAAGACAATTGAAGAAGTTCAAGAGCTCACTGAGACAGTCGCCATCAACCAGTATCTATATTCATTCAGTGAGACTGCAATGAACGGAGAGGTAAAGGCAGTGTACACTGAATTAGACCTTCCCAAGCAGAATGAATCGTTAACCCAGCAATTAAACTCTCTCACACAATAACTGCTGAGTTTACAAGAAATGTTACAAGAAACTCGTGCCTCCAACAAGAATATAGAGGCACAGCTGAACCAGGCTAACCAAAACTTATCTAAACAGATAAGAGAAGAGTTCCAAGCCATCCAACTGAGAAGTGGAAGGACACTAAACAATCAGCCTTACGACAGTGAGAAGCAGGTGATGCCAGGGCATCATGGCCTGTTTTTCTATGCTTTTTCGTAGATTTAAATTCAGTTTTCATACAATTTCTGCTGATAAAGGAGCAAAAGCATGAAAAATCTCTGCATGAAACAAAATCTCAAGCATAGGTGAATTTTAGTTAATATACATGGTAAATATGATGAAATAGATCACACTAAGTGATGTTTTGATTTTGAGTTTTAGCACACTTAGTATATAAAGATCATCTTGTATGTTACCTTGATGCACTTTGTTTGTTTGATTTCAGGCCAAAAGAAGCAGAGAAGAGCCATGTTAGTGGCTACGTTAGTTACGCTAACGTGGGCACTAACGTGGAAGGAAGGAAAGTTGGAACGTTAGTGGGAACGTTAATGGCATCAACTTTGAAGAAGGAGCAGCGTTAGTGGCAAAAGTGAGTGCCAATAATGCTAGCGAAGGAGCAAGAAGACCCACGTTAGTCTCCACGTTAGTTACATTAACATGGGAACTAACGTGGAAGGAAAGGGAGATGCCAACGTTAGTGGAAAAGGTGATCTCCACTAACGTTTGCGAAGCAAAAAGACCCACGTTAGCTTCCACGTTAACTACATTAACGTGGGAACTAACATTGAAGGAAAGGGAGATGCCAAAGTTAGTAGAAAAGGTGATCTCCACTAACGTTTGCGAAGCAAAAAGACCCATGTTAGCTTCCACGTTAACTACATTAACGTGGTAGTTAATGTGGGCAAAAGTCTCACCCAGCAGTCTGACCATGCCTTCTTCAAACAAGAATAACTTGAGCCACAAAGCTCCAAATGAGGTGATTTCAGTGGCATTGGAAAGTAAGATTCCAAAGCTTTCCAAGCATATATGGAACTACATCGTGGACACTAAATTTGAGGGAGAAAACCTGCCCCGAAAGTGCAAAGATGAACATGGTATCAACCTGTAGTAAGGCCAGCTGACCTCTTCACATTCCAAGAAGTATAACTCGAGTTGTAGAGCTCCAAATGATACGCTTCCAAAAGCGTTGGAAAGTAGACATCCAGGGCTTTCCAACAATATATAATAGTATGGGATGGACATTAAGTTGAGCTTCAGAAACTGGCAATTTTCAGCCCCTGATCGCGGACGTTATTAGCACTCACGTTTGCCAATAACGCCAGCCACTATGCTAGCAACCCTGTCCACTTCAAAGGAGCATAACTTGAGTTACAGAAGTCCAATTGAGGTGATTCCAGTTGCGTTAGAAATTTGACATTCAGAGCTTTTCAATGATATATAATACTCTATAGTGGACATGAAATTGGAGCACAAACCAGAGGCATCATTAAAGCCCCAAAACACCAACTGGGTAGCAAGTGTGACATTAGCCACACTAACTTTAGCACTAACGCCACACTTGTAGCGTTAGTATGGCTAATGGCAGAAATAACGCCAAGTCATCCTGGACCTCAATTTGATTTACTTCTCTCTCAAGTCCACTTCAAAGCTCAAGCAAGCAAGCCCACAAGTGTCAACCAATCAAGGCCTCAAGAAGCATCTAGAATAGGAATTTTCATTTAATTGTAAATTGCTTTTAATTTCATTTTGTAATTTAGGAGAGCCTATATAAGGGCCTTAGCTTTTACATTCAAAGGACATCCTGGAAGGGGGAGGGGGAGAGTGAAGACCAATTCGAACTTCTGTGAATTGGGATACTCCAAGGGGAGTGGGTCTTCGGACCCCTCCCCTCAACCACTCTTCTTCCTTTTCTCTTCTTTTCTTCCTTAGGAGTAGTTTCATTTTAGTTGTAATTTTTATTTATGAATTTTGAAGTATCAATTCCAATTTTAATCTTCATCTTTACTTTTCTGCACTTTCTTCCTTTTCTATTTTGGTAGAGCAATGATCAACTAACTCTTTTCATTGGGTTATAGAGCTCTATTGTGATTCAATGGATCAATATTAGTTCTCATTCTTCTTCTTCTTTCTTTTCTCTTGATTTTACTAGAAATCTTTCGATCTTCATCCAATTGGGTAGTTATCTTGGAAAAGAAGCTATTCATACTTGGATCTCTTCTGAACCTTGGAAGAGGAATGAAGAGATCATGCTAGAAATGCTTTCTCATGTTGGACCAAATTGGGGTTGGAAGGATATGGTGACTATAATTCTACCAACACTTGATTTGGGAATGCATGTGGTATAATCAGTGACCATACTTCATCTCTTCTCATGAGCAATTGACCAAGGAATTGGCTATTGATCAAGATTTGAGAGATTGAATTACAAGGAATTGTAATTCGATCACTTAAGATTGCCAAGGAGATCAATGAATGCATTGATTGAGGAAGAGACGAGAATGAACATGATCCGGAGGATTGCAATATCTCTTGATCCCAATGTTCATTTTATTTTTAGTTCTTACATTTACTTTTCTTGTCATTTTACTTTTCTGCACTTTATTGCTTTTCCTTTCTTTTCTGTCAATTTACAATTCCTGTTGCTCATTATCCAAATCTGATTCGTCTGACTAGGATAATCAATTAACCATTGATTGCTAAATCCATTAATCTCTGTGGGATTCGACCTCACTCTTTTGTGAGTTATTACTTGACGACAATTCAGTATACTTGCCGAAGGAAGATTTGTTGAGAGACAAGTTTCTGTGCTATCAAGTTTATGGCGCCGTTGCCGGGGATTAATTGTGATTAACAAACTACCTGTTGGTTGATTACCTAGATTAGACATTTTCTTTTTGTTTTGCTTTATTCATGTAATTGCTTTAGTTCTTTACTTTCTATGCCCTCTAACTGTTTGTGTTAATGCCTCACCAAGAAGCCCCTGTTCGTGACAGCTCTGGCTCTTGGTGATTTTGTTATTAATACAACAGTTCTTTTACTCAGCTTCTTTCCAAATAAAATTGGCATATGATCACATTCTAAGTTTGGTGTTGCCCTGCAACAATCTATTTTCAATCTTTCTGGATACTTGCATCAATTCCAAGAGAAAGTGTCACACTAAGTTTGGTGGGCCACTTATTTTTTTATGCAATGTATCCAGCAACACCACTTGTTTGTACAATCATAATGTCTGTGCTTCTTTGGCTTGCAGTGTTATCCTTAATTTTTGCTTGCTTAACCACATACATCACTTACATTTCAGTATGTAAGACGTTCATGACCCATTATAGACCCCACCACCACTGTTTTATTTGCTGCTTGAAGACAAGCAATTAGTCTAAATTGGTGTGGGAAGGGAGAAAAGTAGGAGAAAAAGGCAACAACAATGAAGATGAACTACAAGGTGGTAAAGTTCCTTTTTCCTCTTACTTATTTCCAGTACATTCAATTGCATGATTGTCTTCTAATTTCTTTGTATGTATATGTGCTTGCTCCTCATGAATAAGCATAGTTTGATTTTTGAATTACAATATGTTGTTGTGACATTATGATTGCCATCTTGAATTTTTGTGAGTCCAAAGCAATGTAGTCTCATGATCATAAACAAACAAGGTCATTTAAGAAGAAGTTATCATAAGCATATAAGTATTGGGAAGCTAGCATGACTATTGTTACTCAATTGTATTTATATTTATTTAATTGAAGTTTTCATCTAGGACATTTTATGAAATCTTTAAAATCATGAAAACCTTGAAAAAGCAACTGCAAATAAGGCAAGAAAAGAAAAGGGAGAGAATGAGAAAGCTGAAGGCTCTGAGTACCAATGACAATTCAATTGTTAAGTGCTTGTGGTGTTTATGTATCAAGCAAAAAGCTTGAAAACAAAACATTTAGAGTCAAGGCTAGGCTCAAGTGCAAAAGTACTCCCTCAAAACTCAAGGCTCTGAGCATCAATGATTAGAGAGTCAAAAAGACAAGAAAACAAAATGAGCTAAAAGAGTCCTCTGATTAAATGCTTGTGGTGCTTATGTATCAAGTGGTAATACTTGAAAACAAAGCATTTGGAGTCGTAGCTTTCAAATCATGGTGCAAAGCACCTAAGAAGATAAGATAAAAAGAGAATGACAAGCTGTTCAAGGAAGAAACATACAGAAAAGATTTCATAAAATGAGCTCGATAGAGGCATCAATCATCTGAAGTTCTTTTGTGAGTGTTGCATGCATAGAAAGCTAGCTAACCATGAACATTACACTGCTACTCTTTTTACCTTGGATTGTCAAAACCTTATTGCATGATTCTCTTTTCGCTTGGGGACAAGCAAGATTTAAGTTTGGTGTTGTGATGCCAGGGCATCATGGCCTGTTTTTCTATGCTTTTTCAGTAGATTTTAATTCAGTTTTCATGCAATTTCTGCTGATAAAGGAGCAAAAGCATGAAAAATCTCTGCATGAAACAAAATCTCAAGCATAGGTGAATTTTAGTTAATATACATGGTAAATATGATGAAATAGATCACACTAAGTGATGTTTTGATTTTGAGTATTATTAGCACACTTAGTATATAAAGATCATCTTGTATGTTACCTTGATGCACTTTGTTTGTTTGATTTCAGGCCAAAAGAAGCAGAGAAGAGCCACGTTAGTGGCTACGTTAGTTACGCTAACGTGGGCACTAACGTGGAAGGAAGGAAAGTTGGAACGTTAGTGGGAACGTTAATGGCATCAACTTTGAAGAAGGAGTAGCGTTAGTGGCAAAAGTGAGTGCCAATAATGCTAGCAAAGGAGCAAGAAGACCCACGTTAGTCTCCACGTTAGTTACATTAACGTGGGAACTAACGTGAAAGGAAAGGGAGATGCCAACGTTAGTGGAAAAGGTGATCTCCACTAACGTTTGCGAAGCAAAAAGACCCACGTTAGCTTCCACGTTAATGATAAACCCCGATTTTGCGGTTTATCTTGTGCTTATTTTGGGGGATTTTATCACCTTTTCTCACAATTAATCAATGAAATAGCATGGTTTTGCAATTCTCCCTTGATTTGTGCATAAATGTAAAAACATGCTTTTTAGGCCCTAAAATAGCTAAATTTAACTCACTTTAATTCCATTTGATGCCATTATATGTTTGTTGAGTGATTCCAGGTTCATAAGGCAAGTATTGGATGGAAGAAGTGAGGAGAGAAGCATGCAAGTGGGAGAACTCATGAAGAAATGAGGGAACCATAAAGCGGTCAAGCCTGACCTCCTGGCACTCAAACGACCATAACTTGAGCTACAGAGGTCCAAATGAGGCGGTTCCAGTTGCATTGGAAAGCTAAAATCCGGGGCTTCAAAATGATATAAATTTTTTCATATGTTGCTTCGCGTTCAGGGGTGCGCACGCGCGCCGATGCTGTCGGTGGCTCACTTTAATGAAATCGCCCCCAGCGATTTTGCTGCTCATTTTGGGCCCAATCCAACCCATTTCTGATGCTATTGAACCCAAGGATTGAAAAGGGAATGTAGGATGTAGTCATAGTTTAGTTTTCATCATGTTTTAGGATAGAATTCTAGAGAGAGAAGCTCTGTCTTCTCTCTAAATTTTAGGGTAGTTTTAGTTAATTCTTCTTGGATCAAAGTTTTAATTCTTGTTTTGATTTAGCTTTCCTTTTAATTTCTTGTTGCTACTACTCTAATCTTCTTAGTTTCTCTTGTTCATTTCCTTTGTTTTGTTACTTTTATGTTGATGAACCCTTGTTGGATTTCCATTTACTTTTAACGCAATTTAATGTTTGATATCTTTTTATTGATGAATTGAGTTGTTGATTTACTTTTCTTGCAAATTGTAGTTGGTAGATTTTATTATTCTTGCACTTTTATTATGCTTTCCTTTTATACCTTCCAAGTGTTTGATAAAATACTTGGAAGGATGTTAGAGTAGATTTTGAGCATTCTTGGCTTGGAAAGAGTAATTGGGCAATCTTGAGTGATGAAAACCAAACTCCTGTTGGTGATCTAGAGTTGCTAGCTAGTATTGTTTCCATTGACGCTAATCTTTTGCTAATTTAATTAGTAAGTTGATTAGGACTTATGGAATATTGTTTCTGTTGACGCTAATCTTTTGCTAATTTAATTAGTGAGTTGGTTAGGACTTTTGGATTGAGATTAGCTAGTCTCGTTAGATTTTCTCCCTATTTGTTGGAGATGACGTAATGAGATAAATTCTTGTTTCAATTTGTGACATGATTAATTAGTCTTGTTTGACATTCTCCCGATGTGTGAGTTAACTAAATAAGATGAATTAATCATGTATGACTAGGATAGAAAGCCTATGATCTCAATCCATTGCCATGAATGTCTCTCTTTATTACTTGCTTTCTTTAATTGCTCTCTTTACTTTTCTTGCCATTTATTTTCTTGTCCTCATATCAACCAAACCCCCCTTGCATCTTCATAGCCAATAATTGACCACTTCATTGTAACTCTTTGTGAGACGACCCGGAGTCTAAATACTTCGGTTATTTTTCATTGGGGTTTGTTACTTGTGACAACCTAAATTTTTGCATGAAAGGATTATTGATTGGTTTGGAAACTATACTTTACAACGATACTTCATTAGTTAAATTCCAAACCGTCAAGAGTTTGTTCATCAAAATGGCGCTGTTGCCGGGGAGTTGCAATGGTGTTGTGTTATTGGTTATTGTATATATGTGAATAGTGTGAATATCTTGTTTTTTTTCTTTATTTGCTAGTTTTTGTTAGTTTTATTTTGCTTTTCCGCTATGAATTCTCACCTTGGCTATGAGTTTGGTTCTAATCATGTTGTAGGAAATGTGAACTTCAATGATGACACTCATTATGGATGGAACCTACAAAGATGGGAGGAGTCTCAAGGAAATGATCACTCCTATTGGCAACAACCTCCGGATACTTATAGGTATAATTACCATCCTAATACATGTCAATTCAATGGCTATGGTGACTCCTTTTGTGATAATCAAGCACCACCACCATATGCTTATGATTCTTATCCTCAACAGGAACCTCAACCCTACTCACAAACCCCTTTTCACCAAACACCTCCATATGACCCCAACCCATATCTACCATACCAACCACCTTGTGAACCATATGAACCATATGAAGAACCACCACCTCACTACCCTTACCAAGATGAATCACCTCCCATGTATGATAACTTTCAACCACATAATGAATTTCCCTTTCCACCACAACCCTCCAAAGAAGAACACCCACATCCATCCATCCAAGAGTCAATGGATCGTCTCAAGGAAGAAATGGATCGGCTTCAAACAATAATCCGTCAAAAGGAGCAAGAGGAAGCCCAAAGGAGGAATTATGAAGCTATTGAGGCTAACCTTGCCAAAATTAAAGCCAACTTGGACTCATGGGACTCATGCAACAAGCAAAACATCTCCACGGATGAGTGTGAGAAATCAACCGAAGAAAGGAGCATGAAGGAGATTTTAGAATCTCAACATGAGGACAAGGAGATGGGGTATGTCTTACAACAAGTGGAGGAGGGAGAGATTGTTAAAGAAGAAGAAGTGGTTGAAGAGTAAGAGGAAGTTGAACAAGAGGTGGATTCCAAGTTTGAGAACACTTCCACACCAAGTAACATTGTTGAGGATTTTGTGGAAGTTGTTGAAACCTCTTCCATTGAGCTTGAAGGCGATGTTGAGGAGGGTGCGCAACCTCCTAAGCATATAATAAATGATGAAGAATTGGAAGAAGGTGAGCAAGCAACAAATCTTCCACTTAAAGATGAGCCCACACCAACACATGATCCTTTGGTATTTGAAGAATCTTCTCCTCTTGAAATTGAGATGGATGTTGAGACAAGTTCTACATTACCTCCAAGTTGTGATATGAAGAATGGAGGAGAGCTAGAAGAGGTTGGTGAGGAAGTAATTGGACATGAAGAGCCTTGTCAAGAGGTGAACATGGAAGAAGCTTGCCAAGAGGTGGAGGTATTCAAAGAAGAGCACAAGGGAATGGAACTTACAAGACCATTGGAGACGTCCCTTCCTAGGTCACCATCCAACACAACATTCAAGTGGGTAAAACTCTTATCCCTAAGCTTTAATTTCTCACTTGAATATGGTTTGCTTGAGACGGATGGGCAACTTAGAGCTCTTTGTGGGGTTAAGAGCAAAAGAAAATTGGTTAGTGGGTGGAAATGCCAATCAAGGTTCCTTATGGTTGGAAACTCAAAGTTGAATGGCAATGGTTGGTGTAGAACCAAATTTCATGGGTCTAGGAAGTTGTTTGGATGCTCAATTGAGAATTCACAAGTCATGCCACCCAATTGGAATCATGATGATCAATTTGAGGATGGGTGTCAAAACAAAGTGTGGGATCCCGGATCGCACAAGGAGAATCAAATTTGGGAGCTCATGGTTTGTGAAGAACTCCATCAAAGCTTGAAGATATTAACATTGAAAAATGGAGCTTATTGGAGATTCAAGAATTGGTGGATATTCCAAGATGGTTTCAAGCATAAGCCACCATAACAAGGAGTTTTCCAAATGTCCAACTTAAGGACTTAAACTAAAAGTGCTAGGTGGGAGACACCCTACCATGGTAAATTCTTTCCATTCTCTTGTATATATAATCAATGAATGATTGGAGTTGCCATTGTAGGTAGTTTTTGTTATTTTCTATATTCTTATACATATTTCTTTGATTGATTGGTTGTTTCTTAGTTTGTTTTGATTAGTTTAGATTGTTGTTAACGTAGGTTGCTTGAAGTACAAGTCTTGTTTGTTTTGTCTTTGAAAATTTTTCAAAAAGTTAAAGATTTTTGTTAAATTTGAATTTTGGTTGCTTTAGAATGCTTATAGATTAGGAGAATGCCCTGTTTTTTCAAAAAAAAAAAAATGGGCATCGGCGCCCAAGCGCGCAGTGCCCGTGCGCGCCGATGTAGTTTCACAACTCCTAGTACTAAAACCCGAGAGTTGTGCCCACTTTATGCCTACTTTGTGCCAGGCGATCCGCGCGTAAGCACGCATGGCGCGCGCGCGCGGATTGTCCTTGTCGCATCCGTGCCCTAGCACGCATGGCGCGCCCGCGGATTGTTTTTACTGCATCCGCGCCCAAGCACGCATGGCGCATATGCGCGGATTTGCACTCTGTTTTTCTCCTTTCTCCTTTCTCCTTCTTTCTTCTTTTCTTCTTCTTTCTTTCTATTTTTTTCTTTCTTTTTTTTTCTTCTTCCTCTCTTGGAATTTTTTTTTTCTTTCTTTTAAAGATAAAAAAACAAAAAAAAAAAATTAAAAAAATAAATAAATAAAATTAAAAAAATATATATATTTCTCTCTTTTCTTTCATCTTCTTTTATTGCATTTCCTTGTTTTCATTCATTGCATTTTAATTCTACTTTTGTAACTTGTTTTCCATTTTCTTTTCTAAGTTTCTTATTTTAATAAGGGTGTTGAATTCTCTTACTCAATTGTTGAGAATTTCTTGGTTAATCTTGGTGCTTCTTGACTTGTTTGATATTGTTGGGTGATGAAACTTTTAAATCAATGCTTAATCTTGTATGACTCTTATATTATTTGTGCATTGATATGAACTTGCATGTCTTTCATGACCCACTCTTTCTAGTTGAACTTGATGCTTTTGAATGCTCTTCATGCGTTAACTTGTTCTTGCATCAAGTATTAGTTAATATGCCTTTGCTTGAATTGCTTTCTCACTCACATGTTGTAGCTACCATGTATTTGAGAATCATACTTTTATTTGGCATTAGCCCTCGCCTATGTTCTATTTGCTTTGATATCTTTGTTATAGGCGTAATTTTCTTTCTTTTTATTTCCTTTTAGGTTGGCCACCAAAAAGGAAAGGAATGGAAAAGCTTCAAATGGGGCAACAAACAAGTTCATCCGCACAACATTTTGAAGGAGCTCATCAATTGTAGCAACCCGTCCACCTTTACTCTTCTTTGCATGCACCGAGGACGGTGCAAATTTCTAAGTGTGGGAAGGTCGTCCGACCGATCTCCATGGGTAACAATTTCTTTCTTTCAACACCAATTCTTGATTTCCTTTGTTAGTTAGTTGTTGCATTGCATGATAGGTTGCATGCTAATTAGAAATTGTACATATTTTACCACTTCTTTTCATGTTAGGACTACTTGGTTAGGGTGATGATTTCTTTTCCAAGAAACTATTTTTAGGGCACCCTACCAATTTGAAAAAAAAAAATTTGTTGAACTTGCTTGAAGAATATATTTTGGAACATGGTTTTTGAGCTAAGAACACAAGCATGTGAGTTTTGAGCCTAATGTGGTTACATCTTATAACCACTTATTTTCATTCTTGTGTGCATTATTCTCTCTCTAGGATTGTAATCTTTGATTTGTTTGATTCTATATGTCCATTATTCCATGTATACATGCATTTATATGATTGAGGCCATCATTTCATATAGCTCACTTACCCAAATAGCCTACCTTTCATCAACCATTGTTAGCCAAATTTGAGCCTATTTAATCCCTTTTATTCTTAATGTTAGCACATCACTACCCTTAAGTGAAAAACAATAAATGTCCTTAATTTAGATCTTTGATTAGCTTAGGCTAGTGAGAGTGTGTATCATTTGGGTATGGAAAACTTGGGACATTGGTTCAGGTAAAAGTGTATTTTGTATTTTTGTTAAAAATATTGGGAATTGGGTACATATTCATGCACTATATGTAAAACCATATGCATTGGTACATTTGTATATACTTAAAAAAAATGTGTATAGAAAAAAAAAAGATATAAAAAAAATAATAAAGAAAAAAAATAGAAAAAAAAAAAGAAAAAGAGATAAAAAGGGGACAAAAATGTCCCAAAGTAAAGTTCAATAAAATCAATGCATATGGAATGTGAATTAAAAAGAATGCATGAGTATGTGAAAAAGTGGGAATCATGGGTAGCTAGGTTGTGTATTAGAATTGTATAGGTTGTTATATGTGCTAGGTGAGAGCTTAGGCTAATCAAAGATACAAATTTCAAGCTCACTTGACCATATACATCCCTACCTTTACCCTAGCCCCATTACAACCTATGAATAAGTCCTCATGATGAATGTATGCATGCATTGAATAATTGTTGATTGTTAGATGAAAAACAAATCATGGAAAGCATGAGTAGAAGAGAATTGAGTGAATCGACCCTATACACTTGAGCGACTAGAGCAGATACACTTCCGGTGAGGGTTCGATGCTCAATTCCTTGTTCCCGGCTTTCATGAGCTTTTCTTCTTGCAAGTCTATTTGTACTTTATTTTGATATTCAAATTGGTAGGATTCATGAATCATCATATGATCATAGCCCAACTTGTTCATACATGTTCTTGGAGATTGATTTGCTTTTGACCAAGTAGATAGAATCATATTGCATTTAGTTGCATGCATGTAGATAGGTTTATATAGTTTATTTGCATTGAATAAATGTTCATATCCCTTTTCTTGTCCTTCTTTATTCTGAGCATGAGGACATGCTTGGTTTAAGTGTGGGGAGATTTGATAAACTCCGATTTTGTGGTTTATCTTGTGCTTATTTTGGGGGATTTTATCACCTTTTCTCACATTTATTCAATGAAATAGCATGGTTTTGCAATTCTCCCTTGATTTGTGCTTAAATGTGAAAACATGCTTTTTAGGCCTTAAAATAGCTAAATTTAACTCACTTTAATTCCATTCGATACCTTGATATGTTTGTTGAGTGATTTCATGTTCATAAGGCAAGTAGTGAATGGAAGAAGTGAGGAGAAAAGCAAGCAAGTGGGAGAACTCATGAAGAAATGGAGGAACCGTAAAGCTGTCAAGTCCGACCTCTTCATACTCAAACGACCATAACTTGAGCTACAGAGGTCCAAATGAGGCGGTTCTAGTTGCGTTGGAAAGCTAACATCCGGGGCTTCAAAATGATATAAATTTTGCCATATGTTGCTTCGCGCTCATGGGCGCGCACGCGCCATGTACGCGTGTGCGCCGATTCTGCCGTGGGTCCACTTTAATGAAATCGCCCCAGCGATTTTGCAGCTCATTTTGGGCCCAATCCAACCCATTTCTGATGCTATTGAACCCAAGGATTGAAGGGGGAATGGAGGAAGTAGTCATAGTTTAGTTTTTCATCATGTTTTAGGCTAGAATTCTAGAGAGAGAGGCTCTCTCCTCTCTCTAGATTTAGGATAGAAATTAGGGTACAATTAGGTTAATCACTCTCAATTTCATCTTTCAATTCTTGTTTTGATTCAGTTTTCTCTTTTAATTTCTTGTTGTTACACCTTTGTTCTTCTAGTTCTTGTTGTTAATTTCCCTATTTTTCCATTTTTATGTTGATGAATCATTCTTGGATCTTAATTTTTCTTTAATGCAATTTTATGTTTCCATGCTCTTTTATCATGATCTTGATTGCTATTGTTGATTTCGCTTATGTTGGTTATGGTTTCTTTTAATTCTTGCATTTTATGATGTTTACTTTTCTTGCATTCTAAGTGTTTGATGAAATGTTTACACTAGTTTTTGAGTAGTTTTCTTTACTCTTGGCCTAGGCTAAGGGAATTGAGTGATCTTAAGTCATTGGGTCTCATTGAATTGGTAATTTGAGAACCCTTGGTGATCAATTTGATACTCATTGATGCCAACCCACTACTAATCTAATTAGTAGGTAGGTTGGGACTTATGGGTTGATGTGATCAAGCCTATTTGACGTACTTCAAGCCTAGGAGTAGATATTACGTACTTAAGGCTTTGGAAGTAGACTTAATGGGTTGGCCTCTCATAATTATCAATATTTGGTATGTAGACAAGGATGGTGATCTCAATTACCTTTGTCTAACCAAGAGTTCTTACTATTTCTTTTATTAGTTCTTGTTGTTTTACTTTCTTGTCATTTATATTTTCTGGTCAAATATCAAATCAACCCCCCCTTTGCATTTTCATAGCCAATAATTAAACACTTCATTGCAACTCTTCGTGAGACGACCCGGAGTCCAAATACTCCGGTTATAAATTCATTTGGGGTTTGTTACTAGTGACAACCTAAATTTTTGCATGAAAGGATTCTTGATTGGTTTGGAAACTATACTTTACAACGAGACTTCATTAGACAAATTCTAAACCGTCAAAAGAATTCGTTCATCACTTAGTGACTTGTTTTACACTGTTGGATGATATTTATCTGTCAACGCCAATCTTTTATGATATCTGTGTTCCTTTTTGAATTGACATGAATTTATATTGTCCTTTATTATCTGCTGTCTCTTCCCCTTTGTTGCAATGTTTGCACTATTGGTATGCCACGTACTTCTATTGTTTTCTCACTTGCATGTTGATAAACCCATATTTTATGATATATTTTGTGCTTAGTTTGAGTGATTTATTCAATCCTTCACCCACTTATTCGTGTTAATTACATGGTTTTACTTTTCCTTCCTTATTATGTGATGTATGTGGAAAACATGTTTCCTATGCTTTTAAATTAATTATTTTAATCACCTTTAGTTCCATTCAATGCCATGATCAGTGTGTTGAGTAATTTCAGATCTTCTAAGGCAGGAATGATTCAAAGGATGGAAAGAAAACATACAAAAATGGAAGGAAAGCACAAAACGGAGTCCTTGAAGAAACTGGCATCCACGCGATCGCATGGACGACGCGATCGCGTGGCAAGCGCGAAGAAGCAGCGACGCGGCCGCATGACTGACACGACCGCGCGCCTTAAGCAGAACGCACATGACGCGGTCGCATGACAGACGCGACCGTGTGGCAAGAAAAATCTCCGAACGACGTGACCGCGTGACCCACGCGGACGCGTGACAGAGGCCACGCACCAGAAATTGCAGAAAATGCTCATAGCGAATTCTGAAGCCCTTTTTGGCCCAAATCCAAGTCCAGAAGGTATAGACCAAAGGTTATGAAGTGAGGGAATGCATCCATTCAGGAGGAGCTCGCCAATTTAGTTACTTCTCATGTTTTAGATATAGTGTTGAGAGAGGTTCTCTCCTCTCTCTCTCTTAAGATTAGGATTTAGGACTTCTATTAGTTTTAGGAGTAACTCTCGATCCAGGTTTAGTGTTCCTTTACTTTAGTTGATTATTTACTTTTGCAATTTGATTTATGAATTTTTCTATGATCCAGATTATTTGAATTAATGTTATTTGAGGTATTCCAGTTTAATATTGCTTTCTCTCATTTATGCTATTATTGCTTTTACTCTGAAGACATCTTTATTCCAGTAGATTTACTTTTCCCCTTTTGGTCTTGGTTAAGAAATCAGTAACTCAGGAGTTATCCAATTCAACAGCATAATTGATAATTGTTATCTTGCCAATTGAATTGAACTTCAATAATCCCAATCTTTTCTTAGGAAATAAATAGGATTCGAAGATCAAACCAATTTGTCCCTTGACCTTCCCTTGCTTTAGTAAAGGTTGACTAAGTGGAATTAAGATTCGACTTTCATTATTGTTGATAAGAATAACCAAGCATGGACTTCCAATTTCTCATACCTTGCCAAAAGTTTGCTTTACAGTTATTTATTCATTGTAATTGCCATTTAATTTACTCACCATCAAATTACTTGTTCCTCATTCTTGAAACCCCAATTTGCAATCTCCATAGCCAATAATAAGAACATACTTCCTTGCAGTTCCTTGAGAAGACGACCCGAGGTTAAATACTCGGTTATCAATTTTAAGGGGTTTGTTACTTGTGACAACCAAAACGTTTTCACGAAAGGGATTTCTGTCGGTTTAGAGACTATATCTACAACACGACTATTTTTTTTTGACATTCTTTACTGGCAAAAATCCCGATCGTCAAAATGGCGCCGTTGCCGGGGAGCTTCTAACGTGTGTCTTATTATTGGTTATTGTACATATTTTTCTTTTACTTGTTTATTTATTTCTGTTTTTCCTTTTTAATTTTATTTGCTACTATGAACTCTCACCCCTCTCGCTTTGAGTTTGGTTCTAACTTTGTTGAAGGAAATAGAAGTTACAGCAGGAATATGCATCAAGGTCAGACCAATCAAGGATGGATGGAGCCAAGAGGATCTAATCAACCCTTTAGGCAACAACACCCTCCAAGATATCATGGACAATGACCATTCTACAATGCATACCCAGCTGATAGATATGGTGGACAACCTTGTAACTACCAACAAGCCCCACCCCGTGCCCATAGACCAACCTCTCAATATAACCTCGAATCGCCCCACTCACTAGCTTCTCTTCACCATTCGCCACCGTATGATCCTTTCCTACCCCAGTTCCAACCCAATCACTCCCAAGCACCACCACTCCCCTATGTCTCATGTCCAAATCTATCACCCCGAGAATCAGAGGTTTGCCTCAAGGAAACAGTAAATAAACTTCAAGCAACTATTCGACAACTAGAGCAAGCAGTAATTCAATTAGTTTCTAGATGCGCGAACATTTAAGGACCAACCACAGCCCCATGTGAACAATCTAATGAAGAGCGTAGCATGAAGGAGATATTAGAAACTCCAGTGGACAAGACAGAATAGGAATTCATACTCGAACAAGTAGAAGAAGCTGTCAGTGTACAAGAAGAAGAGTTGGTTAAAGATCTAGGAGACGCAGAACCTCCATGGGAATCCAGAACTGAAGAGAAATCCATCAAGGACATTATAGTTAACGCTAAGGAGGATAGCGCACAATCCCCAAGGCAAGTCGTTTATGAAGAATCAGACGGAATAATCCAAGAACCAAATTCTCTTGATGATGATAGTCACAAGTCAAGTTCTCTTAGTAATGAACTTGCATCCGCAAGTGAGCTCTCTGAGATCGACAAATCTTCCCCAAATGAATACGAGGATGATGCAGAGGTAGATTTCTCTCAACCTCCAATCTATGACTCAAGTGATGAGGAAGACATAGAAGACTTTGACCAGGGTGATAATGCGTTTGAAGATCCTTGCAAAGAAGTGGAGGAATTCACAGAAGATTACCAGGGAGCAGAACTTACAGAACCACCAGAAACACCTTCCCCAAGGCCATTACCACCCAATACAAGCTTCAAGTGGGTACAATCCTTAACTTTTAACTTTACTTATTCACTTGAATATGGTTTACTTGAAACAGATGGCCAGCTTAGAGCTCTCTGCGGCTTTAAGAGTAAGAGGGAAATGGCTCGTGCTCAGAGCCGGTGCACAAGGTTCAATAACATTCCACACTTTAACTCGAAGTGCACGGATTGGCATCAAAATCAATCGAATGGATCCCGGAAAATGTTTGGTTACCATGGTGAGAATTTACTTTTTAAACCGCCCCGATGGAAACATGGAGATCAAGACGGAGGCTGATTTATAAACAAGGCTTGGGATCCTGGAATCTATTCTGACATTCGTCACCCCGGGAGCCTGAAGATCTGTTTGAAGCTGCTCAGAAGCTTTACATGCCTAGTTTGGGACACCAGAGGCTATTGGCGTTCCAAGAACTGGTGTAGATTTCTGGATGAATTTAAACACAAGCCGTCATAACAGGAAGCTCTTCAAATGTCCAACTTAAGGACTTTAACTAAAAGTGCTAGATGGGAGACAACCCACCATGGTATGATCGTTTCTCTTTAACTTTTATTTAGTTTTATCTGTTTTCCAGTTTTATTTTGTTTTATTATATTGAACCTGGAATTTTGCATCTCACTCATATTAGTCATTGTATTCTGCATCATTCATGCATATTCAAAAAAAAAATGGTGGGTAGGTGGCGGCGGCGTCTAGGTGGTGCCGCGGTGGTGGCTGGGTGGTGGTGGTTGAGGGTTGGGGGAGAAGAGAGGGAGAAGAAGAATTGGGGGGGGGCGTCGCGACTGATGGGGTTTCGCGTGACTGGGGGGTTATATTTTTGAATCCACGCGGCTGCGTGGGGCACGCGGTCGCGTGGCTGGAGCAAAAAAGGTGGTTGACGTGATCGCGTGGGTGACGCGATCGCGCGGAGGGCAGAAAGAGTAAATGACGCGATCGCGTGGGGCGCGCGATCGCATGGAGGGGGTAAAAGAAGGGATGACGCGATCGCATGGGGCATGCGATCGTGTCGCTGGAAAGTGTGCTAAACGCACGAATCCAGCGTCGTTCCAGCGCAACTCTCTGTCTCCTTTTTCGGATTTGTGCAATCCATGCGACGCAGTCGCCTAGGATTGATTGTGTGCAAGTGACGCAATCGCATGGGACATGCGATCGCGTAGGCCATTTTGTGCTAGACGCACAATGGCCGCACGATTCCAGCCCAACTCTCTGGATGTTGGATCCTTACGCCGAATTCCAGGTCACGCGGCCGCGTGGATGACGCGGTCGCGTGAGAAGTGTAGTTCGCCATTTGACGCGATCGCATGGGGCATGCGGTCGCGTCGCTCACCTCTTTTTTTTGTTTTTTTTAGCATTCTAACCAAGGCATGATGTTAATTTTTCTATTTAACTTGTATTCCATTACATTTTGGATTGTGATTTCTTCTTTTCAGACTTTTCACTCATATACAACCCTAAATGCACATTTTACTTAACTCATATTCATTATTCTATTGCTCCTTTGCCTCTTTGTGTTATTTGCCTATTTGCCTTCCTATTTTTATTATATCCTGGTTTTCTGTTTTTCAGGATGTCAGATTCCCAGAGACGGGGAAAAGGCAAGGCCACTTTCGGGAAAAGGAAAAGAGGAGAAGCCTCCGTATCTATCATCGACCTCATGCATGATGCCTCCTTGTGGGAGAAAGCCTTTACCCCGCAGGAGAAGGCCGACCAGCTACTTCCCGCCAATGACCCAGTAAAGTTTGCAAACCGATACTGTGAGCTGAAGTATCCGGTGTTTGCAAACTCCAGGAACCTATACCTGGAGCGGACTTTGAAGATCCTAGAAGAACTCCAGCAATATACCTCTGATCAGATCAAACAAAGAGGCTGGTTCTTTCTGGAGAGACCTCTGACTGAGGTTAATGCATCTTGGGTTAGGAAATTCTACTGCAACTACTTCAAAACTTCCCTAGATGCAGTTAACCTCAGAGGGAAGCAGATTCTGGTTACTGAGGAGGCAATAGAAGAGGTTCTGAAGCTTCTGCCTAAGACTGATCAGACAGATGGCTATCAGAAAGCTGAGGAGGATATGCGCTATATGTGATTTGACTGGGATGCAATCAAGGCCCGGATTGCCCTTGACCCGTCAGTTCCTTGGATCATGGGTCAGAACACCACCATGCCGAAAGGGATCAAGCGGATTTACCTGAACGATGAGGCTCGGCTATGGCATCAGATATTCAGCAACTACATTATGCCGAGTACTCACGAGACTGAGATACCAGCCGCTATGATCACCCTCCTTTGGTGTGTGATGGAGGGCAAGGACCTGTACCTGCCACGCTTTATCCGGCACTACATGGCCAGGGTCCACGTCCGCGGCACTCTTCCCTTTCCCTATCTGGTTACACAGCTGGGCCGTCGAGCTGACGTGCCATGGGAGGATGCTGATGAAAGGCCACCTGCTGCAGAGTGCAAGAAGCTTATCCCGCACAGCAGGAACTTCCTGGCCTTGGGCTACAGACCTCCATTCCTGACTGCCACTGCTGCTGATACAGCTACACCATCTACCGGTCCCTCTTCCTCCACTGCTGCACCATCCACCCCTGCCACCACCACTGCACCTCCATCTGCCACAGAGCCTGTCTATCATCTGGTGCACCGCTTGTTTCGACGACTTGACCAGATGGAGCGTCGTAACAAGCGACACTATGAGCACCTGAAGCTGATGATACGATCCAGCGACATCCCCTCCGAGCCTGGCACACCATCCGAGGCATCTGAGGAGGAGGCGGATGCGCTCGAGGCAGAGACCCATCCCCAGGCAGACACCGAGTAGGCGGCCCCACAGACAGAGGTTCCACATCAGATTGAGGCTGCAGACCCTGAGATCCTCATTCAGCCAGCCCCTCCTCTACAGCAGCCAGACCCCCAGCCAGCCACCACAGAGACACCTGCTACCATCCCTTCCAGTGATGACACCCCTTCACACCCTGCTTGAGTGAGCATTAGGTATGATGCTTCATTTTAAGTGTGGGGAGGTCGCCATCTCTAGCGTATTATTTTGGTGAACCACTGCAGACTCTTTTTCTTTTATTTTGGATATTTTTCTGTATTTTTCTCTTTATTTTTATTTTATTTTCTGAGTATTTATACATTGCTACTATTTATGTATTTTTACTCTATTTCTGCATTTTGCATTTTTAGTTCATATTTTAGCCACTTAGTTGCAATTCTAACTTATTAGTTATAGAAATTGTGGATTGATTAGTATAGTTTACCCTTTTTAGCATAAGATAGCTTAGTTAAAATTGAAAAGAAAAAGGAAGTAAACTAGAGACTTTAACAGAATCAAAACAACCCACACCTTGTATATATAGCATTACATGTTAGTTAACAACACTTCATCAAGAAGAAGCACTAGAACTTTAAAGCCATTCAATATAAGTTTTACATTGAGAATAATGAGAATTTTTAACTAAACCTGCATGACATACATAAGTGATAAATAATTTTTGAGCTAGAGAACACATAGCCTGTAAGTTTTTTAGCTTAATTGTATCGTTACATTTAAACCATAATTTTTATTCCTGTGTGTTCCGCCCTTCTTTTATATTCTGATGTTCTTTACTTTGCTTTAATCTATATGTCCAATTATAGAATATAGAATATAGAATATAGATACATACCAAAAGAATGATTGAGGCCATCATTTGATTTTAGCTCACTTATCCCAAAATATCCTACCTTTTACATCACCCTTGTTAGCCCCTTTGAGCCTTTAAATCCCTTTTTATTCTATTAGCCACACTACTAGCCTTAACCAGAAAAACAAAATAAAATCCCAAGTTGAATCCTTGGTTAGCTTAAGATAGAAAATTATGAATAGTTTAAAATGTGGAAAACCTATTGGGAACATCCATGATAAAAACAAGAGGTAGAAAAAAAATTGAAAAGAATAAAAATAACTCAAAATAAGAATTTTTGGGAAGCATGCTCATGAAAAATCAAAGTGATTAAATTATCATGTGCATTAAAAAAAATTTTCAGTATTTAATAAAGGGGATACAAAAGAATTCCCCAAATGCAAAAATAAAAGCAATGCACATGGAATAAGAATAAAAGTTGAAACATGAGCATGTAACATCCAAAAGTGGGAAAAAAATGGGAAAATAGGTAAAGAAGTTTTGTTTCACTAAGTATGTATGTTAGGTGAGATCTTAGTCTAATTAAGGATTCGCTTATTAGCTCACTTAGCCTTATACATATATCCTTACCTTTACCTTGGCCCCATTACAACCTTAATTAAAGACCTCATAATTTTTGGTATGACTGTATTCTATAATAGTTGATTGGTTAGATGAAGAACAAAGTTATAGAAAGGAAGAATAAAAAAAGAGGAATAGAGTGATTAACCCAATAAACACCGAGTGACTAGAGAGTAAACACAAATCCAGTGAGGGTTCAATAGCTCATTAACATTTATCTCTGTTTGAATAGTCTAATTGTCTTGCAAGTTCATAAAATGCTTTTTCTCCCATCTCAATTGTAAAAGTGCTTATTGATTATCTAAGGTTTGGCTATATATACATATATGACTCCTTGAGAATGTGAATTAATTTAACTACCTGTAAGCTTTATATATGAGTGAATAAATTAGAATTACATGATGCATTTAGGTAATTGCATTTAGATTAAATTGCATTGCATGACATTCCATCACTTTAACCTTACTTATTACCTTGGATTTATCATGAGGACATGCTATTGTTTAAGTGTGGGGAGGTTGATAAACCCATATTTTATGATATATTTTGTCCTTAGTTTGAGTGATTTATTCAATCCATCACCCACTTATTCATGTTAATTGCATGGTTTTACTTTCCATTCCTTATTATGTGATGTATGTGGAAAACATGTTTCCTATGCTTTTAAATTAATTATTTTAATCACCTTTAATTCCATTCGATGCCATGATCAGTGTGTTGAGTAGTTTCAGATCTTCTAAGGCAGGAAAGATTCAAAGGATGGAAAGGAAACATACAAAAATGGAAAGAAAGCACAAAACGGAGTCCTTGAAGAAACTGGCATCCACGCGATAGCATGGACGACGCGATCGCGTGCCAAGCGCAAAGAAGCAGCGATGCGGCCGCATGACTGACGCGACCGCGCGCCTTAAGCAGAACGCATATGACGCGGTCGCATGACTGATGCGACCGCGTGGCAAGGAAAAGCTCCGAACGACGCGACCGCGTGACCTACGCGGACGCGTGACAGAGGCCACGCACCAGAAATTACAGAAAACACTCATAGCGAATTCTGAAGCCCTTTTTAGCCCAAATCCAAGTCTAGAAGGCATAGACCAAAGGTTATGAAGTGAGAGAATGCATCCATTCAGGAGGAGCTCGCCAATTTAGTTACTTCTCATGTTTTAGATCTAGTGTTGAGAGAGGTTCTCTCCTCTCTCTCTCTTAGGATTAGGATTTAGGACTTCTCTTAGTTTTAGGAGTAACTCTCGATCCAGGTTTAATGTTCCTTTACTTTAGTTGATTATTTACTTTTACAATTTGATTTATGAATTCTTCTATGTTCCATATTATTTGAATTAATGTTATTTGAGGTATTCCAGTTTAATATTGCTTTCTCTCATTTATGCTATTATTGCTTTTACTCTGAAGACATCTTTATTCTAGTATATTTACTTTTCCCCTTTTGGTTTTGGTTAAGAAATCAGTAACTCAGGAGTTATCCAATTCAACAGCATAATTGATAATTGTTATCTTGCCAATTGAATTGAACTTCAATAATCCCAATCTTTTCTTAGGAAATAAATAGGATTCGAAGATCAAACCAATTTGTCCCTTGACCTTCCCTTTCTTTAGTAAAGGTTGACTAAGTGGAATTAAGATTCGACTTTCATTGTTGTTGATAAGAATAACCAAGCCTGGACTTCCAATTTCTCATACCTTGCCAAAAGTTTGCTTTACAGTTATTTATTCATTTTAATTGCCATTTAATTTACTCACCATCAAATTACTTGTTCCTCATTCTTGAAACCCCAATTTGCAATCTCCATAGCCAATAATAAGAACATACTTCCTTGCAGTTCCTTGAGAAGACGACCCGAGGTTAAATACTCGGTTATTAATTTTAAGGGGTTTGTTACTTGTGATAACCAAAACATTTGCACGAAAGGGATTTCTGTCGGTTTAGAGACTATATCTACAATGCGACTATTTTTTTATGACATTCTTTACTGGCGAAAATCCCGATCGTCACGTGTTGTAGCTACCATTTAATTGAGACCCTTATCATTTGACATTAACCCACCCACACTTCATTTATTTTCTTATCTTTATTTCTGGGTTACTTTTCTTCCCTTTTTCTTTCAGGATGGCCACCCAAAAGGGAACCGGAAGACGTTTACATAGGGAGACAGATAAGTCCATCTACAAAATCTTCAGAGAAAAGCATCAGTTGGAGCCACCATCCACTTGCACATCTCAGCATGCACCGAGGACGGTGCAATCTTTAAGTGTGGGGAGGTCGATACCGATCTCCGTGGGTTAGTACCTTCATATCTCAACACCAATGTTTAAATTTTCTTTGTTTGTTCATTTGTTGCATTTGCATGTTTGATTGCATATTTGTTTGATTTTGTGCATATTTTACCACCACCTGGTTAAAGTAATATTTTCTTTTTCAAGAAACTTTTTATAGCATTTCACTAATTTGAATTAAACTTTTGAAAAACTTGTTTGAAGAAATATTATACTGGAACATGGTTTAGAGCTTGAACACACAAAACCTGTGAGATTTTTCAGCCTATTTGAATTGGTTGCATCTTATCAACCAATAATTTTTTTTTTGGTGTGTGTTGTTCTCTCTAAAATTGTGATCTTTGTCTTGCTTAATTCTATATTTCCATGGTTTAATGTATGCATGCACTTATATGATTGAGGCCTTTGTTTCACTGAGCTTACATACCCATATGGCCTTACCCCTTCATTATCCCTTGCAAACCAATTTTGAGCCTATTTTACCCCTTTGTTCTTTACTTTAGCTCATCACTAACTCTAAGCGGAAAATAATAATGTCCTTAATTTGAATCCTTGGTTAGCTTAGACTAGTGAGAGTGCTTATGATTTAAGTGTGGGAAAAGTGGGTTTGGAAATGTTTGGTTTAAGAATTGGGCATTGTATATCTTTATGAAAATGTGAAAGAAATGTTTAGGACATATTCATGCATTCAATAATTTAATCATATGCATTGACAGAAAAAATAAATATATAAATAAATAAAAAGATAAAAATAAATAAAATAAAGGGGACAAAATGCCCCAAAGTAAATGGTGAAAGCAATGCATATGTACTGTACTTGAAATTAGAATGCATGAATATGTGGAAAACATGGTTAATGGATAGTTAGATATGGTATTATGATTACATAGATTGTCTAAAGATAGGTGGAAAGTTTAAGTTAATTAAGGATTCAGATTTTAGTCCACTTGGCCAAATACAATCGTACCTTGACCCTAACCCCATTACAACCCTTAAAAGACCTCTTGATATGTGTATCTGTGCATTAAATTTATGTTGATTGTTAGATGAAGAGTAAGCCTTAGAAAGCAAGATTAGTAGAGAACTGAGAGATCGAACCTTAAACACTTGAGTGATTAGAGTGTATACACTTCCGGTGAGGGTTCGATGCTCGATTCTTTGTTCCTGGCTTTCATAAGCTATTTTCTTCTGCAATTTTACTTGTACTTTATTTTGTGATTTGAATTAGTGAAATCCAATTCATATTTGTTCTTAAAAGATTTGTTTACTTTTAACTAACTAGGAAGAAACATTTTGCATGTAGTTGCATTCATATAGATAGGTTGCATTTCATACATTCTTCCATTCCTCTTCACTCCTTTATAGCTTCTCTTGAGCTTAGCATGAGGACATGCTAATGTTTAAGTGTGGGGAGGTTGATAAACCACTATTTCATACCTTATCTTGTACTCAATTGAGTGGTTTTTATCAAGTCCTTGCACACTTATTCATACTATTTGCATGGTTTTACATTCTCCTTCCTGATTTTGTGCTATGATTGAAAACATGCTTCTTTGGCCTCATATTTGCTAATATTAATCCTCTCTTATTACCATTCGATGCCGTGATATGTGTGTTAAGTGATTTCAGGGATTACAGAGCAGGAATGGCTTAGAGGATGGAAAGGAAGCATGCAAAAGTAGAAGGAATACAAGAAACTGAAGGAACTGCTAAAGCTGTCCAGCCTGACCTCTTGGTACTAAATCGACCATAACTTGAGCTACAGAGGTCCAAATGACGTGGTTTCAGTTGCGTTGGAAGGCTAAATTATAATAGAAGCAGCCAAATCATAATAAAATCCTAAATCCTAATTCTAAATCCTAAGAGAGAGGAGAGAGCCTCTCTCTCTAAAAGCTACATCTAAACCTAAAATTATGTATATGAAAGTTGTATCTGTTGTTGTATTATGTTGTTGTCTGAATAAATGGATTGATTCCCCCACTTTATAGCCTCTAATATGTGTTTTCTGGGCCAAAAACTGGGTCAAAAACCACCCAGAAATTGCCCCCAACAATTTCTGGTACGTACAGGTCGCTGCAAAGTCACGCGTTAGCATGGATTGCATTTTTGCCAGGTCACGTGTCCGCGTGATCCATGCATTAGCGTCACTTGGCTTCGAGGCAGCTATAGAAAATTATATATCGTTGCGAAGCCCCGGAGGTTAGCTTTCCAACGCAACTAGAACCGCGTTATTTTGACCTATGTAGCTCAAGTTATGATCAATTTAGTACCAAGAGGTCAGGCTGGACAGCTTTAGCAGTTCCTTCAGTTTCTTGTATTCCTTCCACTTTTGCATGCTTCCTTTCGATCCTCTAAGCCATCCCTGCCCTATAATCCCTGAAATCACATAACGCACATATCAAGGCATTGAATGGTAATAAGAGAGGATTAAAATTAGTAATTTAGAGACCAAAGAAGCATGTTTTCAATCATAGCACAAAATCAGGAAGGAAAACATAAAACATGCAAATTGTATGAATAAGTGAGTAAAGAATTGATATAAACCACTCAATTGAGCATAAGATAAACCATAAAACAGTGGTTTATCAATCTCCCCACACTTAAATATTTTCATGTCCTCATGCTAATCTCAAGAGAAGCTATAAGAGAGTGAAGGGGAATGGTGGAATGTATGAAATGCAATCTATCTATATGAATGCAACTACATGCAAAATGCTTCTACCTACTTTGTTAAAAGTAAAAAATCTTCCAAGAAAAAATATGAACTGGATTTCACTAATTCAAATTACAAAATAAAGCACAAGTGAACTTGCAGAAGAAAATAGCTCATAAAAGCCGGGAACAAGGAATCGAGTATCGAACCCTGACTAGAAGTGTATACACTCTAATCGCTCAGGTGTTTAAGGTTCGATCTCTTAGTTCTCTACTAATCTTTTTTTCTAAGGCTTTCTTTTCATCTAACAATCAACATAAATTTAATGCACAGATACACATATCATGAGGTCTTTTAATTGTTGTAATGGGGTTAGGGTCAAGGTAGGATTGTATTTGGCCAAGTGGACTAAAATCTGAATCCTTAATACCACATCTAACTATCCATTAACCATATTTTCCACATATTCATGCATTCTAATTTTGAGTACAGTACATATGCATTGCTTTCACCATTTACTTTGGGGCATTTTATCCCCTTTTATTTATTAGCTCTTTTTCTTTTCTTTTTCTCTTTTTCTTCTTTTTTTTTTCTCAATGCATATGATTAAATTATTGAATGCATGAACATGTCCTAAATATTTCTGATGAGAGGATTTTTACCAGTAAAGAGATTCATAGAAATAGTTGCGTTGTAGATACAGTCTCTATACCGACAAAAATCCCTTCGTACAAACATTTTGGGTGTCACAAGTAACAAACCCCTTTAGAAATTGTTAACCGAGTATTCAAACCTCGGGTCGTCTTCTCAAGGAACTGCGAGGAAGTATGTTCTTATTATTGGCTATAAAGGTTGTAATCGGGGTTTAAAAGATGAGAAGCAAGTAATTTAAATTACAAGTAAAGTAAATGGCAATTAAAATAAATAAATACTGTAAAGCAGACTTTTGGTAAGGTAAAAGAAGTTGGAGATCCAACGTAGTTATTTCGCTCAAATATAATGAAAGTTGAATCTAAACTCCACTTGGTCAACCTTTACTAAAGCAAAGGAGATTCAAGGAACTAATTAATCTGGCCTTTGAATCCTATTTATTTCCTAAGAAATGGTTGGGATTATTTAAGTTTAGCTCAATTAGCCAGATAACGATTATCAATTATGTTGAGTTTAATAACTGTTGAGTTACTGAATTCTTAACCAGAACCAAAAGAGGAAAAAGTAAAATTGCTAGAATAATAAAAATATCCTTAGATGGAAAGCAGTGGTAACTTAAATCGAAGAGAACAATCATGAACTGAAAATACCTCAATTATCATTAATTCAAATAACAGTCTGTAACATGGAAGAATTCTTAAATCAAATTATAATAATCAATTCAAATGTTGGAATAAATAAATAAAAGTAAAACTAAAATAAAAGAACATTAAACCTCGGATCCAGAGTTACTCTTAAAACAAGAAGAAATCCTAAATCCTAAAAGAGAGAGAGAAGATCTCTCTCTCAACTAAATCTAAATCATTGAAAAGTAAAATATGCGAGCTCTCCTTTGAATGGGTGCATTCCCACACTTTATAACCTCTGGTCTATGCTGTCTGTACTTGGATCTGGGCCAAAAAGGGCTTCAGAATTCGCTAGGGGTGCATTCTGTAAATTCTGATACGTGGCCCCTGTCACGCATCCGCGTGGGTCACGCGGTCGTGTCATTTGGAGGTTTTCCTTGCCATGCGGTCGCGTCAGTCATGCGACCGCGTCATATGCGTTCTGCTTAAGGCGCGCGGTCGCGTCAGTCATGCGGCCGCATCGCTGCTGATTCGTGCTTGGCACGCGATCGCGTCGTCCATGCGATCGCGTGAATACCAGTTTCCTTAAAAGCTCCGTTTTGCTTTTTCCTTCCATTTTAGTATGTTTCCTTTTCCATCCTTTAAGTCATTCTGCCTTAGAAAATCTGAAACTACTCAACACACTAATCACGGCATCGAATGGAAATAAAGGTAATTAAATTAATTAATTTTAAAGCTTAGGAAACATGTTTTTCATTTACATCACATAATAAGGAAGGGAAGGTAAAATCATGCAATTAATGTGAATAAGCAGGTGAAGGATTGTATAAATCACTTAAATTAAGCACAAAAGAACTCATGAAATATGGGTTTATCAACCTCCCCACACTTAAACACTAGCATGTCCTCATGCTAAATCCAAGGTAAATAATTAAGGTTAAAGTGATGGAATGCCATGTAATGCAACCTAATTTAAATGTAACTACCTAAATGAATGATGCATTATGCAACTCTAATTTATTTACTCATATATAAAGCTTACATGTAGCCAAGTTAATTCACATTCTCAAGGAGTCACGTATATATATATATATATAGCCAACCCTTAAATAATAAAGCAATTTAGCAAATGAGATGGGAAAGAAAACATTTGTACAAACTTGCAAAACAATTAGTAAATTTAAGCATAGATATATGTTGATGAGTTATTGAACCCTCACTGGATTTTGTGTTTACTCTCTAGTCACTCAGTGTTTATTGGGTTTATTCACTCTATTTTTCTTTTTATTCTTATTTTCTATAGCTTTGTTCTTCATCTAACCAATCAACAATTATAGAATATAGTCGTACCAAAAAGTCATGAGGTCTTAATTGAGGTTGTAATGGGGCCAAGGTAAGGGTAAGGATTTATGTATAGGGTTAAGTGAGCTAATAAGTGAATCCTTAATTAGACTAAGATCTCACCTAACATACATATTTAGTAAAATAAAATCTTTTTACCTATTTTCCCATATTATCCCACTTATTGTTACATGCTCATGTTTCACTTTTTGCTTTTTCTATTCCATGTGCATTGCTTTGATTTTGCATTGGGGAATTTCTTTTTGGATCCCCTTTTATTAAATGCTAAAAAATAACTCTTTCTTTTTTTTTTTTTTGATGCACATGGTAATTGAATCAGCTAGATTTTCTCATGAGCATGCTTCCCAAATTTTATTTTTATTCCTTTTAACTTTTCTGCCTTTTTGTTTCTATCATCCATGTTCCCAAAAGGTTTTCCACATTTAACTCTATTTGTAATTTTCTATCTTAAGCTAACCAAGGATTCACTTGGGATTTTCTTTTGTTTTTCTGCTTAAGGCTAGTGATTTGGTTAAATAGAGTAAAGGGGTTTTAAAAGGCTCAAGGGGGGCTAACAAGTGTGATGTAAAAGGTAAGGTAATAAATCAGAATTGCAAACTAAACTAAATAACTAAAAATATGAACTAAAGATGCAAAATGCAAAAATAGAGTAAAAATACATAAAAGCAATGTATAAGTACTCAGAAAATAACAGTAAAAGAAAAAGAGAAAAATACAGAAAAGGAAAGAAATGTAACACACAGAAATGAAATTATGGTTTGAATGTAACCATACAATTTAAGCTCAAGACTCACAGGCTGTGTGTTCTCTAACTCAAGCATCATATATCATTTATATATTGTATGCAGGTTTAGTTAAAAATTCCCATTATTCTCATAAAAAAATTGTTTAGGGTAGCTTTTAAAGTTTTAATGTTCCTCCTTGATGAAATGTTGTCAGCTTAACTACATCATGTAATGCTATATATAAGGTTTGTGGATTTAAATCTGTTATGTTCAATTTCCTAGCTTTTTTCCTTTTTATATTATTCAATTTAAACTATACTATCTTATGCTAAAAAGGGTAAACTATACTAATTAATCCACTAATAAATCAGAATTGCAAACTAAACTAAATAACTAAAATAAACTAAATGGCTAAAATATGAACTCAAGATGCAAAATGTAGAAAATAGAGTAAAAATACATAAAAGCAATGTATAAGTACTCAGAAAATAACAATAAAAAGAAAAATACAGAAAAATATCCAAAATAAAAGAAAAAGTATATAGTGGTTCACCAAAATAAACGCCAGAGATGGTGACCTCCCCACACTTAAAAGGAAGCATCGTCCCAGATGCTCAATCAAGCCGGGTGTGAAGGAGTGTCATCACTAGGAGGGATGGTAGCTGGAGTCTCAGTGGTGGTGGTGGGCTGAGGGTCTGGCTGCTGTGGAGGAGGTGCTGACTGGATCGGGATCTCAAGATCCGCAGCCTTAATCTGAAGTGGGACCGCTACCTGTGGTGCGGCTGGTGCTGCCTCCTAGGGATGGGTCTCTGCCTCAAGGGCATCCGCCTCCTCCTCAGATGCCTCGAATGGTGTGTCGGGCTCGGAGGAGATGTCGCCGGATCGTATCATCAGCTTTAGGTGCTCATAGCGCCGCTTGTTGCGACGCTCCATCTGGTCAAGTCGTCGGAACAAGCGGTGCACCAGATGATAGACGGGCTCTGTGGCAGGTGGAGGTGCAGTGGTGGTAGCAGGGGTAGGTGGTGCAGCAGTGGAGGAAGAGGGTCCAGCAGACTGTGGGGCTGACTCATCAGTAGCAGTGAATGGTGCTGGTCTGTGGCCCAGGGCTAAGAAGTTCCGGCTGTGCGAAATGATCTTCCTGCAATCCGCCGCTGGTGGTCTCTCATCGGCATCCTCCCATGGCACGTCAGCTCGACGGCCAAGCTGTGTAACTAGATATGGAAAGGGGAGGGTGCCTCGGACGTGGACCCTGGCCATATAGTGCCAAATGAAGCGTGGCAGATAAATTTCCTTACCCTCCAGCACACACCAAAGGAGGGTGATCATAGCAGCTGGGATCTCCGTCTCGTGAGTACTCGGCATCACATAATTACTCAAGATCTGATGCCATAACCGAGCCTCATCGTTTAAGTATGCTCTCTTGATCCCTTTAGGCATGGTAGTGTCCTGACCCATCTCCCAAGGAACTGTCGGGTCGAGAGCTATCCGTGCCTTCACGGCATCCCAATCAAACTTCATCTGGCGCATGTCCTCCTCAGCCTTTGAATAACCATCAGGCTGATCGGACTTGGCTGGGAGCCGGAGAATGTCCTCTAAGGCCTCCTCAGTGACCAGAATTTGTTTACCTCTCAGGTTTACTGCATCTAGGGTAGTGAGATAGTAGTTGCAGTAGAATTCCCATACCCAAGATGAATTGACCTCTGTCAGTGTTCTCTCCTGAAAGAACCAGCCCCTTTGCTTAATTTGCTCAGTGGTGTATTGCTGGAGGGCTTCTGGAATCTTCAGAGTTCGTTCCAGGTATAGATTTCTGGAGTTTGCAAATGCCGGGTACTTCAACTCACAATACCGGTTTGCAAATTTTATAGGATCAGTCGCAGGGAGCAGCTGGTCAGCTTTTTCCTGCTGTGTGAAGTTCTTCTCCCGCCATGAAGAATCGTGCATTAGAGCAATGATGGACTGGGAGGAATCTCCTCTCTTTCTCTTGCCAGTAGCTTTGCCTTTACCTTTCCTCTGTGAGGCAGACATCCTGAAAAACAGAAAACCAGGATATGATAAAAATAGTAAAGCAAATAGGCAATTAAACAAAGGAAACTCAGCGGCAAAGGAGAAATAAAATAAGGAAAATGAGTATAAGAAATATGATGAATGTATGTTAATTCTAAAAAAATAATCAATATGCCATGGTTAGAAAGTTAGAGGAAAGTGAAAATAATCAGAAAAGAGATCAAAAGGGTTAGTATGGTTAGAATTTGAAAAAGAAGTTAGGAAATTAAAGTTAGTGAGTTAGGAAAGTGCGGGTTAAATTAAGTGGCATAGAGAAGAAAAAATCCATATAACAAGGATTCATAGGGAAGAATAGAAGTACTCATAATCAAACAAGGAAAACAGGGTGATGCTGATTCGAATAGAAATAAAGAAAGCAAAAATTGGAATCAGTGAATCACAAATGCAGTTTATGAACCAGGAAATCGAAGAGGGTAAGAAAGTCTGCCATAGCATTCATGAAATGGTTTGGGTAAAGCAGAGTAAAACAGAGTCCAGAAATGCCAAACCAAAACATGAATGGAAAAAAATTTGGGCAACATTCCGGCTAAAATTGGATTATCCCGGAAAAAAAACAACAATCATAGCAGTTCATATGAATTTAAAAACTAGCTGCAGTTACCAGCAATGAATAGAAACAGGAAAATTTAGAGTAACAAGCAGCAAGTGCAAGAAATCATAGCATATGAACGAGGTCACAGGAACAGCAAAATTGTAGTTATGATAAAACAAAAACAGGAACAGTGCAAGTAAACAGACCTAGATCCATTAACCAGAGCCTAAGCTACCTAACAACCTAAAAATCCACTACAGCAGGCATATCTATCTATCCTAATGATGAACAGAAACGGAAAAAATTATAGAAAAACGACGAACGGATAAAAGGGGGTTGCATTTTGCGGAACCTGGTAGGCGAGAGGGGTGGAACGGGGAAGAAGGTGGTTGCAACGGCGTCCGGCGCGGTGGCGGGGCACGGTGTCGCGGTGGCGGCTGATGGGGGCACTGGCGGCGAGAGAGGGGGCGAGGCTGGGTGGCCGGTGGTGGGGGCGGTGGTCACGGAGGAAGTGGTGGAGAGGGGAGGAGAGAGGAAGAAGGGAGAAGAAGGGATGGGAGGGGGTTGTGGCGGCGGCGTCCGGGGTGGCGACGGCATCTGGGTGGCCGGCGGTGGCGGCTGCGTGGTGCTGGGTGGTGGTTGGTGGGAGAGGGAGCAGAGAGGGAGAAGAGGGTTGGGGGTGGAGGGGCTTCGCGACTGATAGGGTTCGCGGGCTGGGGGGTTATATTTTCGAATCCACGCGGCCGCGTGGGGCGCGCAGTCGCATGGTTGGGACGAAAATGGGAGTGACGCGATCGCGTGGGGTGCGCGATCGCATGAGAGGGGGGAAAAGAAGGGTGACGCGATCGCGTCGCTGGATTTTGTGCTAAACGCACGACTCCAGCGCCGTTTTAGCGCAACTCTCTGTCTCCTTTTGGGGTGATGTGCAATCCATGCGACGCGATCGCGTCGCTCACGCGATCGCGTGGGATTGGTATTATGCAAGTGACGCGGTCGCATGGGGCATGCGATCGCGTGGGCCAATTTGTGGGAAACGCACAAGGGCCGCACGATTCCATCCTAACTTTTTGTTCGTTGGATCCTTACGCCGATATATATATCATGCAGTCGCGTGGGTCACGCGGTCACGCGGGTGGTATTTTCCGCGATATGACGCGATCGCATGAGGCATGCGGTCGCGTCGTGCATCCCCCTTTTTTTATATATATATGCATGAAAAATGCAGAATGCAATGATTAACATGAATGCTATGCATGATTCCAGGTTTAATAAATTAAAATGAAAAAGGAAAAAAAATGAAAGCAATTAACAAGAAATAAATTGAAAAAGAAGCGACCATACCATGGTGGGTTGTCTCCCACCTAGCACTTTTAGTTAAAGTCCTTAAGTTGGACATTGAGGGGTATCCTGTTATGGTGGCTTATGTTTAAATTCGTCCAAAAATCTCCACCAGTGCTTGGAATGCCAACAGCCTTCGGGGTCCCAAACTAAGCACGCAAAGCTTCCGAACAGCTTTAAATATATTGTTAGGCTCCCGGGATGACAAATGTCAGAATAAACTCCAGGATTCCAAGCCTTGCTTTTAAATCCGCCTCCGTCTTGATCTACATGTCTCCATTCTGGCGGGTTAAAAAGTAGAATCTCACCTTGGTGACTAAACGTTTTCCATGATCCATGTAATTGAGCATGATGCCAATCCGTGTACTTCGAGAGGAAGCGTGGAATCTTATTGAACCTTGTGCACCAGCTCTGAGTACGAGCCATTTCCCTCTTACTCTTAAAGCCGCAGAGAGCTCTAAGCTGGCCATCTGTTTCAAGCAAACCATATTCAAGTGAATAAGTAAAGTTATAAGTTAAGGATTGTACCCACTTGAAGCTTGTATTAGGTGGTAATGGCCTTGGGATAGGTGTTTTTGGTGGTTCTGCAAGTTCCGTTTCCTTGTGCTCTTCTGTGAATTTCTCCACTTCTTTGCAAAGATCTTCAATTGTATCTGTGTCCTGGTCAAAGTCTTCTGTGTCTTCCTCATCACTTGAGTCGTAGATTGGAGGTTGAGAGAAATCTACCTCTGCATCATCTTCATATTCACTTGGGGAAGATTCTTCGATCTCAGAGAATTCACTTGCGGATGCAAGTTCATCACTAAGAGAGCTAGACTTGTGACTATCATCATCAAGGGAATTTGTTTCTTGGATTATTCCGTCTGATTCTTCATAAACGATTTGCCTTGGAGAAATATCCTCCTTAGCATTAACTGTAGCATCCTGAACAGAGCTTTCCTCAATTCTGGATTCCCATGGAGGTTCAGCATCTCCTAGATCTTCAACCAACTCTTCTTCTTGAACAAAGACAGCTTCTTCTAATTATTCTAGTACAAATTCATGCTCTGTCTTGTCCACTGGAGTTTCTGGCACTTCCTTCATGCTCTGCTCTTCATTGGGCTGTCCACATGGAGCTGTGGTAGATCCTTGTATATTTGAGCGCCTAGAAGCCCATTGAATCATCGCTTGCTCCAGTTGTTTAATAGTTGTTTGAAATTTAATTACTGTTTCTCTTAGGCGATCCTCTGCTTCTTGGGTTGCTGGACTTGGGCATGCTACAAAGGAAAGTGGTGGTGATTGGGAGCGATTGGATTGGTATTGGGGTAAGGATGGATCATATGGTGGCGAATGGTGAAGAGAAGCTTGTGAGTGTGGTAGTTCAAGGTTATGTTGAAAGGGTGGTTTACATGTACGGGGTGGGGCTTGTTGGTAGTTACAAGGTTGTCCACCATGTCTTTCAGCTGGGTATGCACTGTAGAATGGTCTTTGTCCAGGATATCTCGGAGGGTGTTGCTGCCAAAAGGGTTGATTAGATCCTTTTGGTTCCATCCATCCTTGATTGGTCTGACCTTGGTACACCTTCCTGCTGTAACTTCTATTTCCTTTAAAAACATTAGAACCAAACTCAAAGCGAGAGGGGTGAGAGTTCATAGTAGCAAATAAAGGTAAAAAGGAAAAACAAAAATAAATAAGCAAGCAAAAGAAAAATATTTACAATAACCAATAATAAGGCACACGTTAGTAGTTCCCCAGCAACGGCGCCATTTTGATGAGAGGATTTTTACCAGTAAAGAGATTCATAGAAATAGTTGCGTTGTAGATATAGTCTCTAAACCGACAAAAATCCCTTCGTACAAATGTTTTGAGTGTCACAAGTAACAAACCCCTTTAGAAATTGTTAACCGAGTATTCAAAGCTCGGGTCATCTTCTCAAGGAACTACGAGGAAGTATGTTCTTATTATTGGCCATAAAGGTTGTAATCGGGGTTTAAAATATGAAAAGCAAGTAATTTAAATGACAAGTAAAGTAAATGGCAATTAAAATAAATAAATACTGTAAGGCAGACTTTTGGTAAGGTAAAAGAAGTTGGAGGTCCAACGTAGTTATTTCGCTCAACTATAATGAAAGTTGAATCTAAACTCCACTTGGTCAACCTTTACTAAAGCAAAGGAGATTCAAGGAACTAATTAATCTGGCCTTTGAATCCTATTTATTTCCTAAGAAAAGGTTGGGATTATTTAAGTTCAGCTCAATTAGTAAGATAACGATTATCAATTATGTTGAGTTTAATAACTGTTGAGTTACTGAATTCTTAACCAGAACCAAAAGAGGAAAAAGTAAAATTGCTGGAATAATAAAAATATCCTTAGATGGAAAGCAGTGGTAACTTAAATCAAAGAGAACAATCATGAACTGAAAATACCTCAATTATCATTAATTCAAATAACAGTCTGTAACATGGAAGAATTCTTAAATCAAATTATAATAATCAATTCAAATGTTGGAATAAATAAATAAAAGTAAAACTAAAATAAAAGAACATTAAACCTGGGATCCCGAGTTACTCTTAAAACAAGAAGAAATCCTAAATCCTAAAAGAGAGAGAGAAGATCTCCCTCTCAACTAAATCTAAATCATTGAAAAGTAAAATATGCGAGCTCTCCTTTGAATGGGTGCATTCCCACACTTTATAACCTCTGGTCTATGCTGTCTGTACTTGGATCTAGGCCAAAAAGGGCTTTAGAATTCGCTGGGGGTGCATTCTGTAAATTCTGATACGTGGCCCCTGTCAACGTCCGTGTGGGTCACGCGGTCGCGTCATTTGGAGCTTTTCCTTGCCACGTGGTCGCGTCAGTCATGTGACCGCATCATATGCGTTCTGCTTAAGGCACGCGGTCGCGTCAGTCATGCGGCCGCATCGCTGCTGATTCGTGCTTGGCACGCGATCGCGTCGTCCATGCGATCGCGTGAATACCAGTTTCCTTAAAAGCTCCGTTTTGCTTTCTCCTTCCATTTTAGTATGTTTTCTTTTCCATCCTTTAAGTCATTCTGCCTTAGAAAATCTGAAACTACACAACACACTAATCACGGCATCGAATGGAAATAAAGGTAATTAAATTAATTAATTTTAAAGCTTAGGAAACATGTTTTTCATTTACATCACATAATAAGGAAGGGAAGGTAAAATCATGCAATTAATGTGAATAAGCAGGTGAAGGATTGTATAAATCACTGAAATTAAGCACAAAAGAACTCATGAAATATGGGTTTATCAATTTCTTTTACATTTTCAAAAAATTCTAACATACTCAATTCTCAAACCAAATGTTTCCAAATCCAATTTCCCCACACTTAAATCATAAGCACTCTCACTAGTCTAAGCTAACCAAGGATTTAAATTAAGGACATTATTGTTTTCCACTTAGAGTTAATGATTTGCTAAAGTAAAAAAATAAAAGGGGTAAAATAGGCTCAAATTGGTTTGCAAAGGATAATGAAAGGGTAAGGCCATATGGGTATGTAAGCTTAGTGAAACAAAAGCCTCAATCACATAAGTGCATGCATACATTAAGCAATGGAAATATAGAATTAAGCAAGACAAAGATCACAATTTTAGAGAGAAAAACACACACCAAAAATAAAATATTGGTTGATAAAATGCAACCAATCAAATAAGCTCAAAAATCTCACAAGTTTTGTGTGTTCGAGCTCTAAACCATGTTCCAGTATAATATTTCTTCAAACAAGTTTAATAAAAAGTTTTAATTTAAATTAGTGAAATACTCTAAAAAGTTTCTTGAAAAAGTAAATATTACTTCAACCAAGTAGTTGGTAAAATATGCACAAAATCAAACAAATATGCAATCAAATATGCAAATGCGACAATGAAAAAACAAGGAAAATAAACCATTGGTGTTGAGATAGAAGAGTAACTAACCCATGGAGATCGGTATCGACCTCCCCACACTTAAAGATTGCACTGTCCTCGGTGCATGCTGAGATGTGCAAGTGGATGGGTGGCTTGATTAGCGGATAATTTATACGCTTTTTGGCATTGTTTTTAGGTAGTTTTTAGTATGATTTAGTTAGTTTTTACTATGTTTTTATTATTTTTTATGCAAATTTCACATTTCTGGACTTTACTATGAGTTTGTGTATTTTTCTGTGATTTCAGGTATTTTCTGGCTGAAATTGAGGGACCTGAGCAAAAATCTGATTCAGAGGCTGAAAAAGGACTGCAGATGCTGTTGGATTCTGACCTCCCTGCACTCGAAATAGATTTTCTAGAGCTACAGAAACCCAATTGGCGCGCTCTCAATTTCGTTGGAAAGTATACATACAGGGCTTTCCAGAAATATATAATAGTCCATACTTTGTCTGAGTTTTGACGACGCAAACAGGCGTTCAAACGTCAACTTCCTGCCCTATTCTGAAGTTAAACGCCAGAAACAGGTTACAAACCAGAGTTAAATGCCACAAACAGGCTGCAACCTGGTGTTTAACTCCAAGAGAAGCCTCTACACGTGTAAAGCTCAATGCTCAGCCCAAGCACACACCAAGTGGGCCCTGGAAGTGGATTTCTGCACTATCTGCACTTAGTTACTTATTTTCTGTAACCCTAGCTACTAGTTTAGTATAGAAACAACTTTTAGAGACTTACTATGGACCTCATGACATTTTTACACTTCACATTATATTTCTGACGGTATGAGTCTCCAAACCCCATGGTTGGGGGTGAGGACCTCTGTTGTGTTTTGATGAATTAATGCAATTACTACAATTTTTCATTCAATCATGCTTGTCTCTATTCTAAGATATTCACTCGCACTTCACCCTGATGAATGTGTGCCTGACAACCATCTCTGTTCTATCTGCACTAGCTTGAGTGTGTATCTCTTAGCCTCCTGGTTCACGATCAGAGTCTTCGTGGTATAGGCTAGAATTATTGGCGGCCATTCCTGAAATTTGGAAAGTCTAAACCTTATCTGTGGTATTCCGAGTAGGATCTGGGAAGGAATGACTGTGATGAGCTTCAAACTCGCGAGTGTTTGGCGTAGTGACAGACGCAAAAGAATCAATAGATTCTATTCCAACATGAGTGAGAACCGACAGATGATTAGCCGTGCGGTGACAGTGCATTTGGACCATTTTCACTGAGAGGATGGATGGTATCCATTGACAACAGTGATCCACCAACATACAGCTTGCATGGAAGGAGATCTGCGTGCATGAAGAAGAAGACCGTAGGAAAGCAGAAATTCAGAAGATCGAGCATCTCCGGAACCTCAACCAGTTCTCCACTACTGAATAACAAGTATTTATTTTATGTTATTTACTCTTCATAAATCCAATCATTTTTATTACTAATTTCCTGACTAAGAGTTACAGAATAACCATAGCTTGCTTTAAGCCGACAATCTCCGTGGGATCGACCCTTACTCACATAAGGTATTACTTGGACGACCCAGTGCACTTGGTGGTTAGTTGTGCGGAATTGCAAAAGTGTGATTGTGATTTCATGCACCATGGCTCCAACTGATGCTTTTCTCCAAAGATTGTGCAGATGGACTTGTTTGTTGCCCCATATAGAAGTTTCTCTTTCCCTTTCTCGGTGGCCATCCTGAAAGAAGAGGAAAAAGAAGAAAAGTAACCCAGAAATAAAGATAAGAAAATAAATAAAGTCTAGGTGGGTTAATGCCAAATAATGAGGGTCTCAATTACATGGTAGCTACAACATGCAAGTGAGAAGACAGTAGAAGCAAACGGCATATCAGTAGTGCAAAAATTGCAGCAATGGGGAGGAGAGATTAGATAATGAAAGATAGTGTAAGTGCATAGCAATGCAAATTCAATACAAGTATCATAAAAGATTAGCATTGACTTATGAATAATAATACCCAATCAGAATAAAATAAGTCATGAAGCACAAGAGTAATGCGAGAAAAGATGAAACAGTTGAATAAGAAAATTTAACACCAATTTAGAAAAGAAAATTAAAATGCAATGGATGAAGGTACGCATTTAAGTAAAATAGAATGAAAGTGAAGAAGGATGATAAGTTAAAGAGATGAAGAGAAAAGAAAGAAAGAAATGAGGAAGAAAGAATAAGAAAAGATAGAAGAAAGAAGAAAGAATGATAATAGAAAGAGAAGTAGGATTGGAGAAGAAAAGATAGGAATTCTGGCGCTGATCTGGATAAACTGTGCATCGCATGCAACGTGGAGGCGTGGGTCACGCGATCGCGTGGTGTGTGATAAGTTCAGGTGACGCGGACGCGATCGCGTGACCCGATTTGTTCTATTGGCGCGAGTGCAGCCGTGCGTTCGTGCAACTTTCTGTTTTGAATGCATTTTGCCAAAATTTAAGGTGACGCGTTCGCGTGGGTGACGCGATCGTGTGAATGGCCATATTTTGAAAACGACGCGGACGCATGCGGCACGCGTTCGTGTGATAGGGCTAGTGCTTCTAGCACGATTCCAGCCCAGCTCCATCATAACTCTCTGCCATACACCTTTTAACGTGGATTTTGCAGGGCCACGCGTTCGCATGGGTGAGCGGACGCGTGGGAAGCTATTTTTCAAAATAATGCGGATACGTCAGCGATGCATTCGCATGGGCATGGTTGTGCCTAAGGCACACCTTTAGCCACGTTTTCGCGTGACTTTCTGTTCAATTCTCTTTTCTTCAGAACGCACCTATGACGCGGACGCGTCAGCGACGCTCGCGCATCGCGTGCGAAATATTATTATTTTTTTTATTATGCACTATGCAGAATGCAGATGACTATGCATAAATTATGAATGAACACTAATAATAATAAAATAAAATAAAACTAAGAACAAAAATGAAAGACTATACCATGGTGGGTTGTCTCCTACCTAGCACTTTTAGTTAAAGTCCTTATGTTGGACATTTGTTGAGCTCTTTGTCATGGAGGCCTGTAATTGGGGTTGGAATTGGGTTGGATCTATGTATGGCTCATATGGCTCATAGGGTGGTTGATATAGTGGATAAGGGTTAGAATCATGTGATGGTGTTTGGTAGTAGGGGGCTTGTGAGTATGGTAGTCCAGAGTTTTATTGAGGAGGTGGTTCATAAACATATGGTGGGACTTGTTGGTAAGGGGGTCCACCATATTCATCATCTTGGTACGCTCCCTGGAATGGCTCTTGACCATAGTAATTTGGTGGAGGTGGTTTGTCACGAAAGGGTCCACCATAACTATTGTCTTGGTATGCATCACAGAATGGTCGTTGTCTACGGTATCTTGGAAGGTGTTGTTGCCGAAAGGGTTTATCAGATCCTCGTGGCTCCTTCCATCTGTGATTGTTTCGACCTTGGTGCATGTTCCTGTTATAGCTTCTATTCCTTTCAACAACATTAGAACCAAACTCAAAGCGACGGGGGTGAGAACTCATAGTAGCTAATAAAAATTAAAAACAAAAAATAAAACAAATAAACAAGCAAAAGAAAATATTTACAATAACCATTAATAAGGCACACGTTTGCAATTCCCCGGCAACGGCGCCATTTTTTGACGAACTGGATTTCTGTCAGTAAAGAAATTTTATAAAAATATAATCGCGTTGTAAGTATAGTTTCTAAACCAATAGAGAATCTTTTCGTACAAAAGTTTGGTTGTCACAAGTAACGAAACCCAATAAAATTTATAACTGAAGTATTTAAACCTCGGGTCGTCTTCTCAAGGAATTGCAGGGCAGTATGATTTATTATTGGTTATGGAAAATTGTATATTTTTGGGTTTTTTTGAAATAGGGAACAAGTAATTTAAATAGCAAGAAGAATAAATTAATAATTAGAAAATCTCTTGGCAAGGTATGAGAACTGGAAGTCCTATCCTAGTTATCCTTATCAGGTGTGATGAGAATTGGATTTTTGCTCCCACTTAGTTAATCCTTACTAAATAAAGGTAAGTCAAGTGGATTAATTAACTTGACTCCGCGGTCCTAGTCAACTCCTATGGAAAGACTAGCTTTAGAGGGATCCAAATCAATCCGCAATCCTAATTTCCAATCAACTATGGAGTTTGATAACTCAAGCGTTACCAATTACTTAACCAAAACCAAAAGGGAAAATAAATCTAACTTAAAATTGAAAGCATCATAAATAGAATAAAATAATCGTAAATCTGAAATACCTCAATTTATATTAAATAAAGAAATCAACTCTAACATGAAGTTCATAAGCCAAATTGAAAAGATAAATAACAATTAAAGTAATAGAATAAAGAAAAAGTAGAAAATAAAATAAAGGAACATTGAACCTGTGATTGAAGAGAAGTAGCCTAATCATAATAGAAATCCTAAATCCTAAGAGAGAGGAGAGAGCCTCTCTCTCTAAAAGCTACATCTAAACCTAAAATTATGTATATGAAAGTTGTATGTGTTGTTGTATTATGTTGTCGTCTGAATGAATGGATTGATTCTCCCACTTTATAGCCTCTAATCTGTGTTTTCTGGGTCAAAAACTGGGTCAAAAATAGCCCAGAAATTGCCCCCAGTGATTTCTGGTACGTACAGGTCGCTGCAAGGTCACGCGGAAGCATCGTCCACGCGTTAGCGTGGATTGCATTTTTGCCAGGTCATGCGTCCGCGTGATCCATGCATTTGCATTACACGGATTCGAGCAAATTATATATCGTTGCGAAGCTCCGAATGTTAGCTTTCCAAGGCAACTGGAATCGCATCATTTGGACCTCAGTAGCTCAAGTTATAATCGATTTAGTACCAAGAGGTCAAGTTGGACAGCTTTAGCAGTTCCTTTAGTTTCTTGTATTCCTTCCACTTTTGCATGCTTTGTTTCCATCCTCTAAGCCATCTCTGTCCTATATAATCCCTGAAATCACATAACGCACATATCAAGGCATCGAATGGTAATAAGAGAGGATTAAAATTAGTAATTTAAAGACCAAAAAAGCATGTTTTCAATCATAGCACAAAATGAGGAAGGAAAACGTAAAACATGCGAATTGTATGAATAAGTGAGTAAAGAATTGATATAAACCACTCAAGATAACGACCGCAAACTATATAAAGTCGGGTGCCAAGGCTCCCTCAAGTACGTTACACACTCCTAAACCTCACCTATACCCCTCAAATCCATTCTAACTTGAGCGTTGAAATATCTTTGTAAGTATCACTCTATGCCGCCCCATGAATATCCGATTCTATCACCACCTAAGTCCAACAAATTCCTAATCCATCTTACAACCCATACTAGTGACATCTTGTTAAAATTACATTAGTATATTTCAAATACTATTTTGAGCATTAAATCGGGGTTATAGTCTTTGTTTCCATTGCAACATTTTTTTCTCCTTACGAGTATACTTTCGTTCTCGTCCTCGCAAAAGATAATCCGCATATAGTCATATATTTGTCCCAACTCCACATCTTGGAATGTGCTCCACGATTTCTATTACCATACCAAGGTGCCTCTGTTGTATAATTATTTATTTTTGAGTTCTAAATTCCATTTCTGAAAAAGTTCTGGTACACACTTTGACACTTACAGTTAAGAAATTATGTGGGCCAAAGCCGAATATGTGGTACTAGCTATTAGGAGGTGTATAAACTGTAAAGTTGCCAAATTTCTTGTTATATTCCGTGACATTAGTTGGCTAGTAGATTGACTAATTTCTCTTTTTCCTTTAAATTATATTATTAAACAAAAAATAAAAAAGAAGAATGAAATCACATAAATAATTTATAATATAACTTTTGAAGCTAAGAAGTATTGGGCCAAAGCTGGCCCACTGGAAAGTAGTTGCTTTGAACACATCAATGTGAGTGGACATATCACATATATATTATTAGTCTCTTTTTGAGCAGACAATGACTACGGTCTATAAAGTAATGGAAGACACCTCAATTTCTTGTTTGCATTCAAAAATGAACAAAACATGCATAAACATGTATCCCTGGCGGCTAATAACTCAGATGGCAACTACTCTGCTATCATAGATGAGCCTAATTTATTTTTTCTAACAATAATATATATTATTACTCTTAAGTTCTTATTACTTATATATCCTTGGTCGTTTAGGTTCCTCTGTCTGTTTTTCTGATGGTTTCAGACTTTTAGGATCCAATGCTGGTTGTGACTTGAGAGATATTAACCGAACATAGGATTCATATTTATTTGATCTTATTTAAGAAAGCTTTATGAATATATTTTTAATGATTTAATTTGTGTACACTTTTTTTTTGTTTCCAGGATATCCATCAAATCACTTATCCGACAGCTCAAGGAATAATGCATCCCTGATCAAAGTTCTACTTAAGTGTTTATTATTAACCAATGACATACAGCATGGACAAAGCGAAATTTAAACTTCTAATACTTGCTTAAATAGACTAATAAACTAATCAATAGAGCAACCCAAATTGACTAATTTGTGTACACTATTAGCACAACAGTAGTACTATAGGACCAAAAGATTTTATCATTTTGAACTATCAACTAGCTAGTATTAGTATATAAAAATGAAATAAAACCGTGTTAAAAAGGCCAAATACTAACCAAATGCTACTTAAAATTTGTTAAAAGATGCGGACATGAGACTCTTTGATTAGCATAAATTGTAATTTTTAGCTGGATATTAAATTATATATTTATATCAGAAAAAATTATGATTAACTGTAATCATTTTCTTAAAATTTTTTAAAATTTTATGTAAAATGTCGGATTTGAAAGGAAGTATATTCAAGTCGTAGCCTCATTAGAAATCAACGATCCTTTAGGTAGCATTTGGTATGGAGTACTGGAACTGAGATTGGGAGATTCAGACTCATCAGAGATTAGAACTAAAATTTTAGTCTCAAGACACAATTTCAGTCTTTTCAGTAATTCCAAAAAGAGGAGACACAGATGATTAAAATTTTGGAGACGTAAACTGAAACCTTAATATTTATTTTTAAAATTACCCTTATCCAATTTTTGAAATTTCAAATCTAACCCCCATATTCCTTTTTCCATCCAAACCATGCTTTGCTCTCCTCCAACTTCCAACTCCATCTCCAGCACCATCACAGCCTTCGCCTCTGCTCGTACCCCTCTCCCAGTGGCCTTCTCTAGCTGCATCCTCTTCAAGCCACCTCTTGACACCGTCAAAGGAGCTCCAGCGACTGATATCGTAGTGATGAACGAATTTTTTATGGTATAGAATTTTACAATTGAAATCTCTTCGAAGTATAGTTTCTAAACCAACAATAATCCTTTCATACAAACATTTGTTTGTCACAAGTACAAACTCCTAAAATTATAAACCAAAGTATTTAAACCTCGGGTCGTCCCTCAAAGGAATTGCAGGGTAGTGTTCTTGTTATTGGTCATGGACATGTATATTTTGGGGTTTTGATTAGGATATAAGGAAAGTAAATGATAAAAGAAAGCAAATGACAAAAAGGTCTTGGCAAGGTTTGGTGGTCAAGGATCTCTATCCTTATCACTAACCACAATATGATAATTGCAAGGATCAATCCCACTAAGTCATCCTCTAACAAATAAAGGAAAGTCAAATGAGCTATATCAATCCAAGTCCATAAGTCCTAGTTATTCACTAAATGAATTAATGAGAACTGGAGTTAATGGCTATCAACTATCAATCACTTGGACATTAGTAACTCAAGAATTCCAAAGTTACCTTCCCAAGCCAAGAACATAAAATTCTACTCTAATATCTTCTCAAGCATTTTAACAAATACTTGGAAGGCATAAAAAGGAAAGTATAGTAAATTGATAACAAGAACGAAATCTAACAACAATTATTGCAAGAAATTAATCAACAACAATAAAAAAGAATCACTAATTGACATGAATTACCTCAAATTGAATTGAAAAAAAATAGAAGAAACAGGAGTAGATCAACATCAAAGCATGGAAACAAAGTGGAGGAAATTACACCAAAAGAATAGAAGAACAACATGTAACAACAAAAAATTTAGAATTGAGAAGTAGAAGAGATCATGAATTAAAACTTAGATCTAAGATTATTAAACTAAACCTAATCCTAATTCTAGAGAGAATAGAGAGCTTCTCTCTCTAAAACTAACTAAAACTAAGCCTAATGTGTCTAGAATGATGGATTACCCCTTTGCTCTTCAATCATTGGCTCTTTTAAGTGTTTTTGGCGCAAAAGTTCATTTAGATTGGATCCCACAGCTCCTCAGAATTTGCTGGGCACGTTTTTACTTTAAAATCATGTGCCATCATCGACGCGTACACGTAAAGCATGCGTGCGCGTACATTGCGCGTGCGCGTCCATGAGCTCATCCAATTCTTTGGCTTTTCCATGTGTTCTCCATTTTGCATGCTTTTCTTTTCACTCTTTTGATCCATTCCTAGCCTTTTCAACCTAAAACCACTCAACAAAAAAATCAAGGCATCTAGTGGAATCAAAGGTGAATCAAAATTATCAAATTAAAGGTCCAAAAGCATTGATGAGCGGATAATTTATACCCTTTTTGGCTTTGTTTTTAGGTAGTTTTTAGTATGTTTTAGTTACTTTTTTTATATTTTTATTAGTTTTTATGCAAAAATCACATTTCTGGACTTTACTATGAGTTTGTGTGTTTTTATGTAATTTCAGGTATTTTCTGGCTGAAATTGAGGGACCTGAGCAAAAATCTGATTCAGAGGCTAAGAAAGGACTGCAGATGCTATTGGATTCTGACCCTCCTACACTTGAAGTGGATTTTCTGGAGCTACAGAAGCCCAATTGGCGCGCTCTCAGTTGCGTTTGCAATTAGACATCTTGGGCTTTCCAGAAATATATAATAGTCCATACTTTGCCTGAGATTTGATGGCCCAAACTGGCGTTAAACGCCAGCCAGAGACCCTTTTCTGGCGTAAAACGCCAGAACTGGAGTTAAACGCCCAAACTGGCACCCAAACTGGCGTTTAACTCCAAGAATGGCCTATGCACGTGAAAGCTTCAATGCTCAGCCCAAGCACACACCAAGTGAACCTCGGAAGTGGATTTTTGCACTATCTGCACTTAGTTACTAATTTTCTGTAAACCTAAGTTACTAGTTTAGTATAAAAACTACTTTTAGAGATTCATTTAGCAACTCATGACATTTTTTACATTTCATATTGTATCTTCTACGGCATGAGTCTCTATTGTTTTCCATTCAATCACGCTTGATTCTATTCTAAGATACTCACTCATACTTCAATATGATGACTATGATAATTCGTGAAATTCATCATCATTCTCAAATTTATGAACGCGTGCTTGAAAACCACTCCCGTTCTATCGGAGCTCAACGTAGTCATTGGGCGACAGCTTGAGTGCGTATCTCTTGGGTCTCTGATTCACGGACCGAGTCTATGAGATTAGAACCTCCGTGGTAGAGGCTAGAACCAATTGGCAGCATTCCTAAGATCTGGAAAGTCTAAACCTTGTCTGTGTTATTCCGAGTAGGATCTGAAATGGGGTGACTGCTACGAACTTCAAACTCACGAATGTTGGGTGCAGTGACAGTGTGCAAAAGGATAGCTGACAGATGATTAGCCGTGCGGTAGCTGTACCTGGTATTTTTCATCCGAGACGAGAAATCCGACAGTTGATTAGCCGTGCATAAACCGTGCCTGGTATTTTTCATCCAAGATGATCATACAGCTTGCCATTGAAGGAAGCCATGCATGTTTGGAGAAGAAGACAATAGGAAAGAAGAGATTCAGACGACAGAGCATCTCCAGAACCTCAACCTGTTCCTCATTACTGAATCACAAGTACCATTTATTTCATGTTATTTACTTTTCCTAAACAAAATCATTTTTATCATTAATCTCCTGACTAAGATTTACAAGATAACCATAGCTTGCTTCAAGCCGACAATCTCCGTGGGATCGACCCTTACTCACATAAGGTATTACTTGGACGACCGAGTGCACTTGCTGGTTAGTTGTGCGGAGTTGTGAAATGTGTGATCACAATTTCGTGCACTAAGCATGTTTTCACATTTAAGCACAAATCAAGGAAGAATCACAAAACCATGTTATTTTATTGAATAAATATGAGAAAAAGTTGATAAAATCCTCTAAATTCAACATAAGATAAACCCTAAAAAGGGGGTTTATCAACCTCCCCATACTTAAACCATAGCATGTCCTCGTGCTATACCAAGAATGAAGTAAAGGGTATGGCATTTATTCAATGCAACTAAACAATATGCAACTTATCTAAATGCAACTACCTATATGAATGCAAATGCTTGGTCAAAACAAATCAATTCCCAAGAGGCATATATGCACAAGGGCCAAGGGCTAGCAAGTCTAACCCACAATTGAATTGAGTTATTAAATATTTTTACAAACTTGCAAGAAAAGTGATGATTATAGGTGGAAACATATAATTGAGCAATCGAACCCTCACCGGATGTGTTTGCACTTTAGTCGCTCAAGTGTTTAGGGTTGATTCTCTCAATTCTCTCCTAATCGTGCTTTCTAAGATTTGTTTTCATCTAATAATCAACATTTATTTCATGCATGCATACAAGTATCATGAGGTCTTTTCATAGGTTGTAATGGGGCTAGGGTCAAGGTAGGATGCATATTTGGTCAAGTGGACTTGAAATTTTAATCCATGATAAGCTTAGACTTCCCTCCTAACCTATGACATCTTTTACAATTCTAAACTAACCTAACTACCCATTTTTCACTTTTTTTTCATATACTCAGGCATTTCTTTTTCATTTCACAACACTTATGCATTGATCCTTATTGAGCTTTGCTTTGGGACATTTTGTCCCCTTTTATTGCTTTCTTTTTTTTTTCTCTTTTTCTTTTCTTTCTATTTGTTTTTTTTTCTTTTCTATATTATTTTTTTTCTCTTTTTTTTTCTTTTTGCTTTGTAATATATACAAAAACATCAATGCATAAGGTTTTATATTTATTACACATGAGCATTGTAAGACCCAGAACTTTTGAAAAGTCTTATTATGATCAAGTCTCAAATCATATAGTAATTTATAGCCTTAATTTCAGAAATTATTTTATTAAAGATAATTAAGGTGAGTTTTGATTTATTGAATTTGAGATAAGTTATGATTATTATCCAATTTTACAATTATTGGATTATTTTCTATATTTAAATCATAAAGTTGGTAGTTGTGAAATAAAAAGGATTTTTATATGATTTTGGACTAAATAATTAATATTTTAGAATATTGATATTGCTATTTTGGAAAATGAAGAAAATAAGTATATTATTTCTAATTATTTGGTTGGGACATTTTATTGAAAATAATTTGTAAAATTGATGGGCAAATAGTATTTTTATACATTAGTTTTGTTGGATTGAAATTGTCCCTAATTACTATATTACCCCTACTTTTATTTGAAATTACAGAAGTAACCTTAACCCTAATTTTCCAAAGTGAAACCCTAACTCCCTTTTGCCTCAGCCGAAACCCCAACCCCTCTGAACCTAGTAGCGGCAACACTCTCCCCTTCCTAAAATCAAAGCGCAGCCACACTCCTAATCCCTAACCCAGCGTCGCTATCCCACCTGCTGTCACCTTCATCATGAGACACACCTACAGAAGTAGAAGGGAAGACTGCGCCGGCGTGCTGGACCTCACTGCCGCCGTCGCGCCATCGTCGAACCTTGGAGGGAAAGGGAGTGTCGCGAGTCACCGTCCTGGAGCTGCAACACCATGGAGCCATCCTAGTCGTGCTGCCTCTACTGTTCGTGCTACCGTCGTCGACCAAGCTCGTCGCCAGTAGTCGCGTCGTCGCCGTCTCTGCCCACTGCCGTTGCAGATGATGGGTCGCTGAGAAATGCCACCGCTGCTGCTGTCGTCTTCGCGGCTTGAGTTGTTGCGGTCGCTCCTCGCCGTGAAGCCCGTCACGAGCGCTGCTGTCAGCCTCGTGCTTCCGGGTGCCGTTGGTGGAGTCGTGTCGGCCGGATCTGCTGCAAGAGATCGGGAAGGGAAGCGTTCCTCAGATGGCAAACGGAGCTTGGCAGGGGCTGTGCGCCGTCACTGAACTCGCACGCAGAGGGAGATGAGACGCGAGAGTGAGCCGTTGCAGGGTTGCTGTCACACCGCGAGGCTGGACTCGCCGTGGTGGAAGGTTGTCGCCACGAGTGTCGCTACCAGAGGAGGAAACCGCGCCGCCGTGCTTGGCCACCGGAAAACGCCACTGCCGTCGCCGGAAAACTCTGCCGGTAAGGGTTTTAATTGAGGTTTCTGCCTTTTTGGATTTCGAGAAGGTTTTAATGCTGCGCGGTTTTTATAGTTGATCCCCTGGAACTTCTGGCCGCCGCCGGAGCTGTTGCCGGGGCCAGTTCGAAATTGCAGCTACTTCGTTTTGTTGTTCTGGTAAGAGATTATGTTTCGAAAGCCCTACTTTAGTGTTCCGTACGTGTATTAAAGCCTTTACGGTATTAATGTTTTTAGGATTTAGTAACTGAGGTTGCTTGTTGTAATTTAGAGCTGTTTATGCTGCTGCGAATATGTGTGGGGCTGTGCTTTGAAGCTGCCTTTGATTTCGAGTTGAGGTGAAAAGAACTTATGAGGCGTTTGGATTATGGAATTGCATTTTGAGGTAGGGGCGCTTTCCAAAAACTATGTTTTATGTATTGGAATTATTACATATGGATACTGATGTGAGACATTTTATATTTAGTGGTTGTATCTGCCTTATGTTTTATTTGATTGTCTCGAATTGTTATGGATGTTTGTTTGGTTGAATTGTTGGGTGGCTTTGTGAAATGAAATGCTTTTGAAGTGGATTCTTTTAAAGCCTTGAAAACGAATTTAATCCGTTGGGAATGGATTTGAGTTGAGTTGATTTTCTTGATAATGCGGAAAATATAATATACTCTTGAATTCAGCCTGGCTTGCTTTAAATGATCTGGTTTGATAAATGATTGTTGCTGAACCGTTTCTTTAAAGCTTTGGAAATGAATTAATTTGGTTGATATTGGTGTGATTTTGAAACGGTTTTCTTGAGATATGCCAATGAGGCGATTGTTGGATTTAGCTTGATTTTGAATTGATTTTGGATTCTGGACTGTTGAAAAGGATTGTGGAACGGTTTAGTTGGGACCCGAACCGGGTGGCAAAGTCCAAGTTTTAGGGGAGATGCTGCCGAAATTTCTATAAAATCCGAGGCTTTATTTGAAATGTTATTTGGAAAATTTTGAGTTTAATGCCTTTCCTATTTACTTCGAGGATTGTGAATTTAGGGCTTCTTTTATTATCTTTACTTAGAACAATTATGAAAGCAATGAAGCTACGCTTTGAAGGAATTATTGAAAAGAGAATCATGATTTCTCCTTATTTTCCAAGAAGAATAGTAGTTTTTGGGTACAAGTCATTTGAAAGAGAATTTTTCTTTGAGGCTATTTTAAAAGGTAAAACAGGTTTATGTTTTTCTTTATTAAACATAAAGATTACCCCTTGGAAGAGTTTTTGTGATTTTAACAGAAATTGGATTTCGGTTGATAAACCTCATTATTTTGAAGTTTTGAGTAAGATTCAGAGTATCCTTTGAACTCTAGTTTAACACAACAAAAATGATTCTCTTAGCAGTTTAAAACGCTTCGGATTTAATCATGGAATTGAAGCCGGTTTTGTTTAAGTAAAGGAAATGGCTTTGAAAGGAGTAATTGATTACATGGCTTGGATTGGCTTAGATCTTATTTTATTACTCAAATAGGAAATCCAAGGTTTTAATGATTTTAAATGAATTTGGCGAAATGAGTTATGTTATTCTCCCCTAGAGACTTGGGACTCTGCCGAGAAACTTTGTTATGAAATTCCATTGTTAGATGGATGATTTTGAATGTTTCAAAAGGAATCTTTAACTTTCCATAGTTTTGGAAGTTTTGGAAAGAGGAAGCCGAGAGTGGCTTGTTTTAAAAAGGGAATTTTGCTTGAGTAAAAGTAGCTTATGAGCCTGAGATAATTTGAGAAATAAGATCTTTAAAGTCAAGGCTGAAAAGAGTTAAAACTTGATTTCAAAGTGAAATGATTTGAGAAAAAGTGATTTATGGCTTAAATGCCGATTTTATGAATTTGATGATTTTGAATGGTGGAAGTGCTGTTTTATTATGGGCCGAAAGGGCTGTGTATGATTATGAATATTGGTTGGTTCTGGATTGAACCGTGAGCCAGAATGGCTGTGTATGATATGAATATTGGCTGGTTCTGGACTGAACCGTGAGCCGGATGGCTGAGATGGATGTTGATCCATGGATGAGATTGAATGCATGTATATGCTGAATCATTGATAAATGTGAATGTTGCACTTCCACTATCGGAGATGAGAGTTTCCCTGGGAGGAAGCAGTGGCTAGCCACCACGTGCTCCAGGTTGAGACTCGAAGCTCTTTTGACCCTATGTCGTAAGTGTGGCCGGGCACTATGAAAGTCCCGGATGAGCTCACCCCCGTAAATATTCACCAGTGAGGGTGATGGGTATGGATCATGATTATGATCAAGTTTATGATGAGTATAACTCGAGTTGGGGATGCGCGACAGAGGGACAGTCCAGTGGTTAGCTACCAGGACTTGTCGGGTTGGCTCTATAACCGACAGATGATATCATCAGCCACTAGGGACAGGCATGCATCATATGCATCTTTGTGACACTGTTTGCGTGTGCATATTGTACTTGGTTTGTCTATGTGATTACTTGAGAATAGCTGCTACTTGTTCTACTTGCTGTAACTGTTTGATTGTGCTTGAACTTCCTATCTGTGTTTGCAATTGGGACTCTGTTGGACTGTGGTGATTGGTTGATGGTTGGATTGTTTGGGCCTAGGGCCGTGGTTGAAATGAGATGAACCGATGGTTGATTTTGATTTTGTGTTTTTGGTTTGGAATAAAATATGAAAGGCTGTTTTGGTTCAGCATAGATAAACCGTTTTGAAAGGCTTTTGAGTTTTTGAGAATCGAGCGGTTCTTCTTTCAGAAAAGATTTTCAGACTTTACTTTTACTGTAAACTGTTGTTTTTGGAAAAGAGGCATAAGACGGTTATTAATCACTTGTACAGTTTATCTTCACGTATCCTATTACAGTAATTCCTTAAAACCCTCTACTGAGAACCCTTTCGAGGATGATGTTCTCACCCCCCTACATTTTTCCCCTTTCAGGATATGGGCGCAGAAGTTACGAAGAGTTTATTTAGTTGTTGTTGAGATGCTCTGTATTGCTTTAGTATATTTTTGTTCCCTCGCCTTTGTCTTTATACTTCTGTAAGAGGGATAGGAATTGCATTGGATAATGATTGTAATATTATATATATATAGGTACTCTTTGTGAGTTGTTGTAAGTGTATTGTATGTACGGATGTATGTTGTATAATGAAAGTATTTTGGGAGTGGTATTGCGGTCTAAAGTTTTAAACAGGCTCATATTTTAGTATTAAATAGTATAAGTGTCATCGTAATGTCCGAGCTATCAGAGTTGCGCAGCTGGAAGCGTGAGCTTTGGTAGTTAGGGTGTTACAAGCATGTACCCAATTCCCAATATTTACAACAAAAATACAAAACTACCCTTTTATTCAACCAATGTCCCAAGTTTTCCCACACTTGAATGTTACACACACACTAGCCTAAGCTTATCAAAGATCCAAATAAAGGACATTTGTTATTTTTTGCTTCAAGGCTTGTAATGTGCTAAATTAAGAACAAGTGGGTCAATTGTAGGCGCAAAGTTGGCTAACAATGGAAGATAAAAGGTAAGGCTATTTGGATAAGTGAGCTAAATGAAATGATGGCCTCAATCATATAAGTGCATGAATACAAGGAATAATGGACATAAAGAATCAAAAAAATCAAAGATTACAATCATAGAAAGAAAATAATGCACACAAGAAGGAAAAATAAGTGGTTATAAGATGTAACCACACTATTAGGCTCAAAACTCACAAGCTTGTGTTCTTAGCTCAAAAACATGATCCACAATATATATAATTCAAGCAAGTTCAAAGAACAAATCAACTGGGTGCCCTATAGATAAAATTCTTGGAAAATCTCATTATCTTGACTAAACTTATTATGTATATAGATGCAAAAATAAGAAAATGCAAGTAAAATCCTAAAAGACCTAAGAATAAGAATGAAATGCAAAAGTGTTGAGATTAGAAATTTGTCACCCAAGAACACCGAACGGTTGGACGACCTCCCCACACTTAAAAGTTTGCACCGTCCTCGATACATTCAAAGATGAGCAAGGGGGTACGGCGACTCTCCGAAATGCTACCTTCAGCTGGTAGGTCATCCGGTGCTGCGTGTTCTTTCTCCACTTTCATGGTTGTGATAAACCCCAATTTTGTGGTTTATCTTGTGCTTAATTTGGGGAATTTTATCACCTTTTCTCACATTTATTCAATGAAATAGCATGGTTTTACAATTCTCCCTTGATTTGTGCTTAAATGTGAAAACATGCTTTTTAGGCCTTAAAATAGCTAAATTTAATCCACTTTAATTCCATTTGATGCCTTGATATGTTTGTTGAGTAATTTCAGGTTCATAAGGCAAGTATTGGATGGAAGAAGTGAGGAGAAAAGCATGCAAAGTGGGAGAACTCATGAAGAAATGAAGGAACCGTAAAGCTGTCAAGCCTAACCTTCTGACACTCAATCGATCATAACTTGAGCTACAGAGGTCCAAATGAGGCGGTTCCAATTATTTTAGAAAGCTAATATCTGTGGCTTCAAAATGATATAAAATTTGTAATATGTTACTTCGCGCTCAGGGGCGCGCACGCTCCATGTACGCGTGTGTGCCGATTCTGCCCGTGGGTCCATTTTAATGAAATCGCCCCCAGCGATTTTGCAGCTCATTTTGGGCCCAATCCAACCCATTTCTGATGCTATTTCATGCAGAATTCAAGCTTGGGCAAGGGGGCAGCAATTGTTTGGTAGTATAGCATCATGTAGGTTAGTTTAATCTTTCTTAGATTTAGGTTCAATTACATATTTTCATCTTGTTTCTTTTATGAATTCTTGCTTCTACTCTTTCATTCTCATGATTTGTAGTGTTAATTTCCCTTTTCGCTCTCTTTTATGTTCATGAATGTTCATGTTGAATTTGATTTTCTTTTAATGAAATTTATGTTTGATGTTTCTTTTATTGATGATTTGAATTATGATCTTGTTTCCTTGCAATTTGTAGTTAGTAGATTTTACTATTCTTGCACATTTTACTATGCTTTCCATTTGTACCCACCAAGTGTTTGACAAAATGCTTGGTTGGGCCTTAGAGTAGATTTTTGAGCATTCTTGGCTTGGAGAGAGTAACTAAGCAATCTTGAGTCATGAAAACCCAACTCATGTTGGTGATCTAGAGTTGTTAACTAATATTGTTTCCATTGACGCTAATCTTTTGCTAATTAAATTAGTAAGTTGATTAGGACTTTTGGAATATTGTTTCCATTGACGCTAATCTTTTGCTAATTAAATTAGTGAGTTGATTAGGACTTTTGGATTGAGATTAGCTAGTCTTGTTAGACTTTCTCTCATGGAAGATAATATGATACCTTCTTCCAATGTTAGAGATGACGTAATGAGATAAATTCTTGTTATTATTGTGGTATGATTGATTAGTCTTGTTTAACTTTCTCCCTATTTGTTGGAGTTGACTAAATAAGATGAATTAATTATTCCATGACTAGGATAGAAAGCCTATGATCTCAACACTTGTCATGAATGTCTCTCTTTATTAATTGCTTTCTTTAATTGCTTGCTTACTTTACTCTTCTTGTCATTTAATTTTTTTCTTGCCATTTACTTTCTTGCAAAAAATATAAAAACCAACCCATTACCCCCTTTATAGCCAATAATTGAGCACTTCATTACAATTCCTCGTGAGACGACCCGGAGTCTAAATACTTCGGTTAATTCTTATTGGGGTTTGTACTTGTGACAACCAATATTTTTGCATGAAAGGATTCTTGATTGGTTTGGAAACTATACTTCAGAACAAGACTTCATTAGCTAAATTCTAAACCGTCAAGAATTCGTTCATCAAAATGGCGCCGTTGCCGGGGAGTTGCAATGGTGTTATATTGTTAGCTATTGTGAATATTGTGAATATGTTTTCTTTTTGCTTATTTGTTAGTTTTTGTTAGTCTTAGGACTTTGTTGCTTATTTTTGTTAGTTTTTGTTTCTCTTGTTATTATGAATTCTCACCATTTTGGCTATGATTTTGGTTCAAATTATGTTGTAGGGAATGGGAGCTACAATGAGGATGTGCATCAAGGATGGAATAATCAAAGATGGGAGGAGCCTCAAGGGATTGATCAACCTTATTGGCAACAACCACCTCCGGTTTCTTATGGGTATAATTCTAATCCTAATGCATATCAATTTAATGGATGTGGTGACCCTTATTATGATTGTCAACAACCACCACCACATGCCTATGAACCACCCCCTCAACATGATTTTGAACTACCTTACTCACAAGCCCCCTACCACCAAACACCTCATTATGACCCTAATTCTTATCCATCATACCAACCACCTTATGAACCATATGAACCACACATGGAACTACCACCATTCCAACACAATTACTCTCAAGAACCACCTCAATATACACCACCTCCATACTCTTACCAAGATGAACCACCTTCCAACTATAATGCCTTTCCCTCAAACAATGAACCCTCTCTTCCACCACCGCCCTCTGATGAAGCCTCCATGTTGGAATTGAGAGATCTTGAATTTCATATCATAAGGCGATGATAGGAGGATGAAAAGAAGTTTAAAGAGCTAGGAGCCAAAATGGCTATCCTAGTGGAAGCCGTTAGCAATATGGCCTCCTCCCAACTAAGCCCAAGCAACCAAGGCACTCCCATTGACGATTGTGGAGAGGCAATTAAGGAGCATAGTGAGGGAGTGAGTTTAGAGCTTCAAGGTGAAGAAGAAGATTTGAAGCAAGGAGTGCAACAAGAGGAGGAAGTTAAGATAATTGAGCCGGAAGAAGTGGTTGAAGCCTTTGAAGAGGTTGACCAAGAGATGGATTCAATCATTGAAGAATTCTTATGTACAATTGAATCCTCTCCAATTGGGTTTGACATAGAGGGGAGGAAAGAAGATACCTCACCTCCCATACCTTTGGTGAGCAATGAAGAAGAAACTGAATTGGAAGCAAGCCACCAAGAGGAAGAGGTTGCAGTTGAGGAAAGTTGTAAGGAGGTGGAGAAAGTCAAGGAAGAGCACAAGGGAGTGGAGCTTGCAAGATCATTGGGACCACCCCTTCCTAAGTCACCATTCAACACAACATTCAAGTGGGTAAAATTCTTATCCCTAAGCTTTGCTTTCTCACTTGAATATGGTTTGATTGAAAATGATGGTCAACTTAGAGCTCTTTGTGGAGTTAAGAGTAAGAGAGAGTTGTGTAGTGGTTGGAAACATCACTCTAAGTTCATGATGGTTGCATGCTCAAAGTTGGATAGCAATGGTTGGTGTAAAACCAAATGGCATGGGTCTAGGAGGTTGTTTGGAAGCTTCTTTGAGAATTCTAAGGTTATGCCACCCGGATGGAATAATGATGATCAAATTAAGGGCGGGTGTCAAAACAAGGTGTGGGATCCCGGATCGCACAAGGAGAATCAATTTTGGGAGCTCATGGTTTGTGAAGAACTCCATCAAAGCTTGAAGATATTAAAATTGAAGAATAGAGCTTATTGGAGACTCAAGCATTGGTGGATGTTCAAGGATAGCTTCAAGCACAAGCCACCTTGATGAGGATCTCCCCATAAGTCCAACTTAAGGACAATAAACAAAAGTGCTAGGTGGGAGACACCCCACCATGGTAAACTCTTTTCATTTTTCTCTTTTGTAAGTATTGGTAGAATAGGTTTGATTTCATGTTTTGTTTTGTTTGTTGAATTTATTTGGTAGTATAATATGTTAAATAAGGTTTTAAGGTGTTTGGGTAGTTGTTTGGAGGTTTGGAATGCTTGGATTGGTGCAAGAACATAGAAAAATTTTGAAAAACAGAGCACCAACCCGCGCGTGCGCGCGCACCTGGCGCGTATGCGTGCCTCAAGCATTTTCGATCATTCACGCGAACGCGCCATGAATGCGTACACGTGGATGCAAAAATCTCACCCCTCTATACATTGACCCAAGAGTTGCGCCTGCACAGCGCCAGCACCATGCCTGAGGCATAAACCACCCGCGCGTGCGCGCACCTGGCGTGTATGCGCCGTTGATGTTAATTGCGCAATGCGCGCGGACGCATGCTGTGCGCGTGCGCACCGATAGCGCTACCTGCCCTCTCAGCCAAAAACCAGAGAGTTATGCCCAGTTTGTACCTATTTTGTGCCTGCAACCCACGCATGCGCGCACCTGGCGCGTACGCGCGCTCTGGCCAATTGCGCATCGGCGCGGAAGCGTGCATGACGCGTCCGCGCCGGTCCAAAAAAAAATTTTCTTTTCTTCCATTTCCTTTTATTGCATTTGCTTATTTTCATTTATTGCATTTTAATTTTGTTTTTATGGCTTGTTCTTATCTTCTTTTCTACGTTTCTTATTTTAATAATGGTGTTGAATGCTTTTACTTAATTGTTGAGAATTTCTTGGTTAATCTTGGTGCTTCTTGACTTGTTTGATATTGTTGGGTGATGAAACTTTTAAATCAATGCTTAATCTTGTATGATCCTTGTACCCTTTGTGCATTGATATAAACTTGCATGTCTTTCATGACCCACTCTTTCTATTTGAACTTGATGCCTTTGAGTGCTCTTCATGCTTTGACTTCTCTCTTGCATCAAGTGTTAGTTAATATGCCTTAGCTTATATTATTTTCTCACTTACATGCGTAGCTAACATGTAGTGAGAACCTTACTCTTACTCGGCATTAGCCCCCGCCTATGATCTAATTGCTTTCATATCTTTGTTATAGGCTTAATTCTATTTCTTTTTCTTTTCTTTTAGGTTGGCACCAAGAAGGAAAGGATGGAAAAGCTTCTAATGGGGCAACAAACAAGTTCATCCGCACAACCCTTTGAAGAAACTCATCAATTGTAGCAACCCGTCCACCTTGCTTTTCTTTGCATGCACCGAGGACGGTGCAAATTTCTAAGTGTGGGGAGGTCGCCGACCGACCTCCATGGGTAAAAACTTCCTTTTTCAACACCAATTTTTTTATTTTTGTCTTTGTTAGATTAGTTGTTGCATTGCATGATAGATTGCATGTTAGTTATAATTTCTATATATTCTATCACTTCTTTTTATGTTAGGACCACTTGGTTAGGGTGATGACTTCTTTTCCAAGAAAAATTATTTTTAGGGCACCCTACCAATTTGAAAAAAAAATTTTTTTGTTGTACTTGGTTGAAGAATTTATTTTGGAACATGGTTTTTGAGCTAAGAATACAAGCATGTGAGTTTTGAGCCTAATTGTGTGGTTACATCATATAACCACTTATTTTCATTCTTGTGTGCATTGTTCTCTTTCTATGATTGTAATCTTCGATTTGTTTGATTCTTTATGTCCATTATTCCATGTATACATGCATTTATATGATTGAGGCCATCATTTCATATAGCTCACTTACCCAAATAGCCTACCTTTCATCAACCATTGTTAGCCAATTTTGAGCCTATTTAATCCCTTTTGTTCTTAATGTTAGCACATCACTACCCATAAGCGAAAAATAATAAATGTCCTTAACTTGGACTTTGATTAGCTTGGTGCGGTATTTATAACCCACTAACTTACCGGCAAGTGCACCGGGTCGTACCAAGTAATATCTTACATGAGTAAGGGTCGATCCCACGAGGATTGATGGATTAAGCAACAATAGCGTTTGATAGGATTAGTTAGACAGACAGAAAATAGTGTTAGGAGTTCAAAGACATTAAACAATAGCAAAAATATTAAAGAAGGGCAAGTAATTAAGTTGGGAATAATATATGGAGAAGACAGTTAAGGTTTTAGAGTTATCTATTTTCTGGATTGACTTTTCTTATTAACTAATTTTAATCATGTAAGATTTAATTCATGGCAAACTATTTGTGACTAGACCCTAATTCCTTGGTCAATTAATTCCAATTAGAGGGTGATGATTAAATTCCAGTTTATATGCCACAAGAATCCTAATTGTCCAAAAATAAAGAGATTATATGTCACGTATCCCGTTAAATACAAATAATTAGAAATTCAGGATAATATGTTTTCAAGCTATTGTTCAAGTAAAGAGCTTTTCCAAGTTATACAAGAACTCAAATAGAACATGGGTCATACTTCCGTTCCACCCAAATTCATAAAATAAAGAACGACAACAATTATTGAAATATAAATCAAAACATGAATTAAAATAGAAAAATAATATTATCAATCCATACAATAGACAGAGCTCCTAACCTTAACAATGGAGGATTAGTTGCTCATGGAATATGGAATGTAAATTTGTATGGAATAATGTTGTGGAATGTTGTTCTGGAACCACCCTATTGGGATCCCTTTTATAACTAATCCTAATAATTTAAAAATCAAATTTCTAAAATTAAAATTAAAATAATATCTTTTCCTAAAATAAGATTTGAATTTAAATTCGAATTAATTAACAAGTCTTCAGCTAATGGGTGTGGACCACTTGATTTGTCTCTTTTGCAGCTTCTAATCTTGATTTTTGGGCTAAGAACTGGGTCAAAACAGCCCATAATCGCCCCCAGCGTTTTTCTGCGTTCGCGTCATTTGTGCAGATTCCAGTCCACGCGTTCGCGTCAGGCACGCGATCGCGTCATTGCGATTTCCTCCATTCCCCGCGGTCACGTGAGCCATGCATCCGCGTCGGTATCCGCTGGTCATCTCCTTGGTTTCTTCTCTTTCTCTGCAGAAACTTCATCAAATCCATCCGAATGCTATCTAAAATGAATAAAATTGCACAAAACTCAAAATAGCATCCATAGTGGGTAAAATATAATTAATTCTTAATTAAACTCAACAAGTTAGATGCAAATTCAGTAGGAAAAGATAGGAAAGATGCTCACGCATCACAACACCAAACTTAAACTGTTGCTTGTCCTCAAGCAACCAAAAACTAATATAAGCTTAGGATGTGAATTTGCATGAGTATGAGAGTTCGATTAAGCTTATGTCTCTTATAGTGGGGTTTACAACTGCAATCCTGAATAGTTTTGGCATCTCACTTTATCCTTTGAAGTTCAGAATGATTGGCATCCATAGGAACTCAGAATCCAGATAGTGTTATTGATTCTCCTAGTTCAGTATGTTGATTCTTGAACACAGCTACTTTATGAGTCTTGGCTGTGACCCTAAGAATTTTGTTTTTCAGTATTACCACCGGATTCATAAATGCCACAGACACATAACTGGGTGAACCTTTTCAGATTGTGACTCAGCTTTGCTAGAGTCCCCAGTTAGAGGTGCCTAGAGTTCTTAAGCACACTCTTTTTGCTTTGGATCACGACTTTAACCGCTCAGTCTCACGCTTTTTACTTGACACCTTCACGCCACAAGCACATGGTTAGGGACAGCTTGAATTAGCCGCTTAGGCCAGGATTTTATTCCTTTAGGCCTTCCTATCCATTAATGCTCAAAGCCTTGGATCCTTTTTACCCTTGCCTTTTAGTTAAAAGGGTTATTGGCTTTTTCTGCTTGCTTTTTCTTTTTCTCTTTTTTGTATTTTTTTTATATTTTTTTCGCAAGCTTTGTGTTTTTCACTGCTTTTTATTGCTTTAAGAATCAATTTTATGATTTTTCAGATTATCAATAACAATTCTCTTTTTTTTTTTCATTATTCTTTCAAGAGCCAACAATTTTAACATTCATAAACTTCACTTATAAAAAATATGCACTGTTCAAGCATTCATTCAGAATCACAGAAAATACCACCACATCTAAGTAAATAAAACTATTCTTTAATATAGACCCACTTTCTCATGCAATATATTACTCCTGTATTTTTTATTTAAATTTAAGCTCAGTGAGTAATACATGAGACATCTTTTTAGAACAATAGGGAGAACTAAACTAGTCCTAGGATTCTAACTAATAAAGGATCATGCAACAAACAAAGAAAAATAGCAGAAAACCGGAACATAACATAGACAAAGATGGGGGGAATAAAAAATGAAAGGAACTCAACCACCTTAGTTATCCTAGCAGTCGTTTATTCTTCAGGTTGTACTCCTCAGTGAAGATGATTTGCCTCCCTTTTGGTGCCATAGGAAGAAAACTTCTAAGCGAAGCGTCAATACCAAACTTAAAGGTTTGCTTGTCCTCAAGCAAAGAAGAACTGAAAATAGAAAGAGATAAATTATTATGAAGAAAGAAAAAGAAGAGGATAAAAAATAAGCGAGAATAGGGATTGGGAGAGAGAGAGAAAGAAAACTGGGCGGCGCAACCGACGCGTTTGCGTGCGGCACGCGATCGCGTAGGTTGCGCGTTCTTCATAATGACCCGTTAGCGTCAGGCACGCGTCCGCGTGCCCTGGATTTTGTGCGATTCAGGCAAAGCCAGCCGCGCGCCCGCGTGACTTTCTGTTCGCATGGCTTGGGAGCCAAATTTTCATACGACGCGTTCGCGTCGTGCACGCGCTCGCGTGGATGGCCATTTATGCAAATGACGTGGATGCGTTGGGCACGCGTCCGCGTGACCAAATTTGTGCTTTTAGCACACTTCTTGCCTCAAGCCAGCACAACTCTCTGCCCAGACACTTTTTACGTCGAATTTTCAGGTCACGCGATCGCGTCGGTGACGCGACCGCGTGAATGACGAAAATCACAAACGACGCGAACGCGTGGGCCACGCGTTTGCGTGGGATCGTTTGTGCGAAAGGCATTAGTCCAGCGCCACTCCCGCATAACTCTCTGTCAATTTTCATTGTTCACGCACACATGATTGACGCGTTCGCGTCAATGACGCTGGCGCGTCGTGTGCCCTTTTTTTTTCAAATAGCTTGAGGTGTTCGGTTCCTGTGATAAAATAGCTGCATGATCAGAAAATTAGTAAGAACTTAATAAAAACCAAAAAGAAAGAAAAGTACTACTACGAAAAATAACTAAGGATACGAAATTATCGGGTTGCCTCCCGACAAGCGCTTCTTTAACGTCACTAGCTTGACAGTCAATTCTACTAGTTCAGCAGATGAATGGACCTCTGTCGATCGATCTCACCTCCAAGGTAGTGCTTCAGCCTCTGGCCATTCACTGTAAATTTCCTGTTAGAATTCTCTTCCTGTATTTCCACATGACCGTACAGTGAAGCTCTGGTAACCACAAATGGTCCTGACCATTGGGATTTTAGCTTCCCGGGAAAGAATTTGATCCTTGAATTGTATAGAAGCACTCTCTGTCTTGGCTCAAAGACTCTGATGGCTATCTTCTTGTCATGCAATAGCTTAGTTCTCTCCTTATAGAGCTTGGCATTCTCATAGGCTGAGTATCTGAATTCATCAAGCTCATTCAACTGAAGCATTCGCTTAATTCCTGCAGCTTCTGAATTAAGGTTCAGGTACCTGATTTACCAATAAGCTTTATGCTCCATTTCGACTGGCAAGTGACAGGCTTTGCCATAGACTAACTGATAAGGGGACATGCCAATAGGAGTCTTGTACACTGTCCGGTATGCCCAGAGAGCATCATCAAGCTTCCTGGACCAGTCCTTTCTTGAAATACTGACGGTCTTCTCTAAAATTCTCTTAAGTTCCCTGTTGGAAACTTCAACCTGTCCACTTGTCTGAGGGTGATAAGGGGTTGCCACTTTATGACGGACTCCATATCTATGCAGAAGGGAGTCCAACTGTCTATTACAGAAGTGACTTCCTCCATAACTAATGAGTGTCCTTGGGACACCAAACCGGCTGAAAATATATCTCTGAAGAAAGCTCATTACCACCTTGGCATCGTTGCTGGGCAAAGCCACTGCTTCCACCCACTTGGACACATAGTCGACTGCCACTAGAATATAGTTGTTTGAATGTGAGGGTGGGAAAGGTCCCATGAAATCAATACCCCACACATCAAACAACTCAACCTCAAGAATACCTTGCTGTGGCATTTCATGGTTGGCAGGGAGGTTTGTGGCTTTTTCACATCTGTCACAGTGCTTCACAAATGCTCTTGAGTCTCTGAAGAGAGTCGGCCAGTAAAACCCGCTCTGAAGGACCTTTGTAGCTGTCCTTTCACCACCAAAGTGGCCTCCATACTCAGAACCATGACAGTACCAAAGAATCTACTGTTTTTCTTCATCTGGGACACACCTCCGGATAATTCCATCTGAACACCTTTTAAAAAGGTATGATTCCTCACAAATGTAGTACTTTGCATCAGTCAATAGCTTCTTCACTTGTTGCCTACTGTACTCCCTTGGGATAAAATTCATGGCCTTATAATTTGCAATGTCTGCAAACCATGGAGCCTGCTGAATGAGGAACAATTGCTCATCCGGAAATGTCTCAGTTACAGCTGTGGGTGGTTGCACTCCTGCTTCAGGCTCAATTCTGGAGAGATGATCAGCTACTTGATTTTCTAACCCTTTCTTGTCTTTTATTTCAATATCAAACTCCTGAAGGAGCAACACCCATCGAATTAATCTTGGTTTAGAATCCTGCTTGGTTAGAAGGTACTTCAAAGCAGCATGGTCAGTATAAACAATAACCTTAGAACCAAGCAAATAGGACCTAAACTTATCAACAGCATACACAACAGCTAATAATTCCTTTTCTGTAGTTGTGTAATTCTTTTGAGCATCATTTAACACACGACTGGCATAATAAATGACATGTACAAGCTTACCATGCCTCTGTCCTAAAACAGCTCCTATAGCAAAATCACTAGCATCATACATTAATTCAAATGGTAAATCCTAGTCAGGGGGAGCTATAATGGGAGCATAGGTAAGGTTTGCTTTCAGAGTTTCAAAAGCATGCAGACAATTAGAATCAAAGACAAAGGAACATCAACAACCAATAGGTTGCTCAATGGTTTAGCAATTTTAGAAAAATCCTTTATAAATCTTCTATAAAATCCTGCATGACCCAAGAAACTCCTAATTGCCTTAACATTAGTTGGTGGTGGTAATTTTTCAATTACCTCTACCTTTGCTCTGTCAACCTCAATTCCTTTACTTGAAATCCGGTGTCCAAGAACAATGCCTTCTGTAACCATAAAATGGCATTTTTCCCAATTTAAAATAAGGTTTGATTCTTGACACCGTTTCAAGACAAGAGATAAATGTTTAAGGCAGGATTCAAAAGAATTACCAAAACGGAAAAGTCATCCATAAATATCTTAATAAACTTTTCAACCATATCAGAAAAAATTGAAAGCATACACCTCTGAAAAGTTGCTGGAACATTGCAAAGTCCAAATGGCATTCTCCTGTAGGCAAATACTCCAAAGGGGCATATGAATGCTGTCTTCTCTTGATCTTGAGGGTCCACTGTAATTCGATTATATCCAGAATATCCATCTAGAAAATAATAAAAAGCATGACCAGCTAACCTCTCAAGCATCTGATCAATGAAAGGGAAGGGGAAATGATCCTTCCTTGTAGCAGTGTTGAGCCTCCTGTAGTCTATGCACATTCTCCATCCTGTGACTGTTCTTGTAGGAGTAAGCTCATTCTTTTCATTCTTGATCACTGTCATCCCTCCTTTCTTGGGAACTACCTGCACAGGACTTACCTAAGGACTGTCAGAAATAGGGTAAATAATACCTGCTTCCCATAATTTCATTACCTCTTTTTGGACCACCTCTTTCATAGTTGGATTAAGTCTCCTTTGTGGTTGCACAATTGGTTTGGCATCATCTTCAAGGAGGATCTTGTGCATACACTTGGTTGGACTAATCCCTTTTAAGTCACCAATGGTCCACCCAAGAGCTGTTTTATGGCTCTTGAGCACTGAAACAAGCGCCTCTTCCTCTTCAGGCTTCAAGGAAGAGCTAATAATTACTGGATATGAATCATTTCCACCCAAGAACACATATTTTAGAGAAGGGGGTAAGGGTTTGAGCTCAAACTTGGGGGCTCCCTCCTCCTTGATTGGCGTGTTCATCAGCTCCTTTTGGGGTGGTGAATCGTCAACTTCAACTAATTCACACTCAGAAATAGGATCCAGAACATCATTAAGTACCTCAGTTTCTAGTACTTCTTGAACAAGTGGTTCAATAACATCTATTTTCATACACCCCCTAGAATCATTGGGGTGCTTGAGGGCTTCAAAGACATTTAGGACCACCTGTTCTTCATTGACCCTCAGGGTTAATCACCCTTTTGCACATCAATCAGAGCTCTACCTGTAGCTAAAAAGGGTCTAGCAAGTATAATAGAGGGTTTTACCTCCTCTTCCATGTCTAATATAACAAAATCAATAGGGAAAATAAATGGTCCTACTTTAACAAGTAAATCTTCAACTACACCCACAGGTAATTTAATAGAAAGATCAGCAAGTTGAAGAGAAATACGAGTGGGTTTTACCTCCTCAATTTGAAGCTTTTTCATCACTGAAAGTGGCATGAGGTTGATGCTAGCTCCAAGATCACATAAAGCTCTCTGAATGCTGACTTCTCCAATGGTGCAAGGAATGACAAAGCTCCCTGGGTCTGGCATCTTCTCAGGAAGGGTGTGTTGAATAATAGCACTGCATTCCTTGGTTAACACCACGGTTTCTTGCTCCTTCCAATTCCTCTTGTTTGTCAACAACTCTTTCATAAATTTAGCATAGAGAGGCATTTGCTCCAGAGCCTTTACAAAAGGGATGTTGATCTGCAGCTTCTTTAAGACATCTAAAAATTTAGAGAATTGCTTTTCTTTGGACGCCTTCTGAAGCCTCTGAGGATATGGCATTTTTGGCTTGTATTCAGGGGCCTTTGGTAAGGTGAGATAAGTGTCAAGAGAGTCAGGAAATGGGTTGTCTACACGTTTAGGAGGGACGTGCTCTACTTCTTCCTTCTTCTCCTCTGGAGCTTCCTTTTCAACTAGATCTTCATTGACCTTAGTCTCAGAACCAGCTACCTTACCACTTCTCATTTGAATAGCCTTGCAATCTTCTCTTGGGTTCACCATTGTATCACCAGGGAATGTATTTGAAGACCTTTCAGGTAATTGCTTGCTCATTTGACCCATTTGCACCTCCAAGTTTCTACTGGAGGCTCTGGTTTCTTGCAAGAAACTCATCATCATCTCCCACTTAGAATCTTCTTGGGATTTAGAATTTGCCTGCTGAGGTGGTTGTTGTTGCTGAGATTGAAATTGGCGGTTATTATAGTTGTTCTGTTGAAAACCGCCCTGAGAACTATTGTTGAAGTTCTGAGGTCTCTGAGGTTGATCTCTCCACCCAAAATTTGGGTAATTTCTCCATCCCCGGTTGTATGTCTTAGAATATGGATCATTGTTGGGATTCCTAGGACCACTCCCCATGTAATTTACCTGTTCAGAAGAAGGTTGAGCATAATCATAATTATCATTTTGCACAAAGTTACCTGCCATGTCATAGGAGGTATCTTGGGGTGAATTTTGAGTATTGATAGCTGAGACTTGCATGCCACCCATCTGTTGAGTAAGTAGATTTATCTGCTGAGACATAAGCTTGTTCTGAGCAAGAAGAGCATTAACAGCTTCTACTTCCAACACACCTCTCTTTTGAGAGGTCTCAGAGTTCACAGGATTCCTGTTAGATGAGTATAAATATTGGTTGCTTGCAACCAATTCAATTAGCTCAATAGTCTCCTCTGGTGTCTTCTTCTTGTGCAATGAACCGCTTGCAGAGGTATCTAAGCTCATCTTGGACATCTCACCCAAGCCTTCATAAAAAATATCTAGTTGGGTCCACTTGGAGAACATGTCCGGAGGGTATTGCCTAGTCAGCAGCTTGTACCTTTCCCAAGCTTCATAAAGAGTTTCACCCTCCTTCTACCTGAAGGTCTGAACCTCCAACCTAAGCTTAGTCAGCTTCTTTGGTGGGAAAAATTTAGTGAGAAACTCTGTAACAACCTTTTCCCAAGTATTCAAACTCTCCTTTGGTTGGGAATCTAGCCAGCCATAGCTTTGCTTTATCCCTCAGAGCAAACGGGAAGAGCATGAGTCTGTACACCTCTGGGTTCACTCCATTTGTCTTCACAGTATCACATATCTGCAAAAAATCAGATATGAACTGATTTGGATCTTCATGAGGAAGTCCATGATACTGGCAATTCTGTTGCACCAAGGTGACCAATTGTGGCTTCAACTCAAAGTTGTTTGCATTTATAGGAGGTACCACAATACTTTTTCCATAAAGATCCGCAGTAGGGGCAGAATAAGAGCCAAGCACTCTCCTCTGTTGATCATCCCCATTCGGATTTACCACATTGGCATTAGCATTATTATTTGCCATAGTGGATTCTGCAACCTTGCAAAGTCTTGCTTGTTGTAAACGTCGCCTGAAAGTTCTTTCAGGTTCAGGATCAAAGTCTAAGAGATGTCCTTTGTCTCTGTTCCTACGCATAAACAACCAGAAGATAAGAAAAGATGGGACTCTCTACGTCAAAGTGTAGAGAAGTCCCTGTGAGGTAACCTGTGTAAAATAATAAAACAAAAAATACTAAATAAATAAATAACAAAAATTCAAAAATTTAAAAGGAAAAATAAACAGAAAAATTAACTGGGTAACACCAAACTTAATTTCAGGAATTAAAGAAAAATATTAATACTAATTTTTTTTTAAATTTGAAGACAAAAATAAAATAAAATTAAAAAAAAGATAAGAATTAATTGAAAAGAATTAAAATAAAAATATAAATAAAAAAAGAACAAATAAGAAATGGACGAGAATTTGGAAAGAAAAAGTTAAAAAGTAAAAGGAAGTAAAACAAAAAAAAGAAAGCACGGGGACTGGGAAGGGAAACGAAAAAAGGAAAGCAACGGAAAATTTTTACGGGAATAAAATAAAACTAATTAAAATTAAAATGCCTAATCTAAGCAATCAAGCAACTAATAGTTGTTAATCACAGTCAATCCCCGGCAACGACACCAAAAACTTTGATGCGGTATTTATAACCCACTAACTTACCACCAAATGTACCGGGTCGAACCAAGTAATACCTTACGTGAGTAAGGGTCGATCCCACGAGGATTGATGGATTAAGCAACAATAGCGTTTGATAGGATTAGTTAGACAGACAAAAAATAGTGTTGGGAGTTCAAAGACATTAACAATAGCAAAAATATTAAAGAAGGGCAAGTAATTAAGTTGGGAATAATATATGGAGAAGACAGTTAAGGTTTTAGAGTTATCTATTTTCTGGATTGACTTTTCTTATTAACTAATTTTAATCATGTAAGATTTAATTCATGGCAAACTATTTGTGACTAGACCCTAATTCCTTAGACCTTCCTAGTCTCCTCTAAAATTCATCAACTACCAATTCCTTGGTCAATTAATTCCAATTAGAGGGTGATGATTAAATTCCAATTTATATGCCACAAGAATCCTAATTATCCAAAAATAAAGGGATTATATGTCACGTATCCCGTTAAATACAAATAATTAGAAATTCATGATAATATGTTTTCAAGCTATTGTTCAAGTAAAGAGCTTTTCCAAGTTATACAAGAACTTAAATAGAACATGGGTCATACTTCCGTTCCACCCAAATTCATAAAATAAAGAACGAAAACAATTATTGAAATATAAATCAAAACATGAATTAAAATAGAAAAATAATATTATCAATCCATACAATAGACAGAGCTCCTAACCTTAACAATGGAGGATTAGTTGCTCAGGGAATATGGAATGTAAATTTGTTTGGAATAATGTTGTGGAATGTTGTTCTTGAATCACCCTATTGGGATCCCTTTTATAACTAATCCTAATAAATTTAAAATCTAATATCTAAAACTAAAAATTAAAATAATATCTTTTCCTAATTTAAGATTTGAATTTAAATTTGAATTAATTTAAATAATCAAGCCTTCAATGGTTGGATGGGGACCACTTGTTTCGTCCATTCTGCAGCTTCTAATCTGTATTTTCTAGGCTGAAAACTGGGTCAAAACAGCCCAAAAATCGCCCCCAGCATTTTCTGCATTTTTTTGCACATGGCGCATGTGACGCGTTCACGTCGTCCAGGCGTTCGCGTCATTTGTGCAGATTCCAATTCACGCGTTCGCGTCAGGCACGCGATAGCGTCATTTCAATTTCCTCCATTCCGCGCGGTCGCGTGAGCCATGCGTCTGCGTCGGTATTCGCTGGTCATCTCCTTAGTTTCTTCTCTTTCTCTGCAGAAACTTCATCAAATCCATCTGAATGCTACCTAAAATAAATAAAAGTGCACAAAACTCAAAATAGCATCCATAGTGGCTAAAATATAATTAATTCTTAATTAAACTCAACAAATTAGATTCAAATTCACAAGGAAAAGATAGGAAAGATGCTCACGCATCACTTGGTGTGGTATTTATAACCCACTAACTTACCGGCAAGCGCACTGGGTCGTAACGAGTAATACCTTACGTGAGTAAGGGTCGATTCTACGAGGATTGATGGATTAAGCAACAATAGCGTTTGATAGGATTAGTTAGACAGACAAAAAATAGTGTTGGGAGTTCAAAGACATTAAACAATAGCAAAAATATTGAAGAAGGGCAAGTAATTAAGTTGGGAATAATATATGGAGAAGACAGTTAAGGTTTTAGAGTTATCTATTTTCTGGATTGACTTTTCTTATTAACTAATTTTAATCATGTAAGATTTAATTCATGGCAAACTATTTGTGACTAGACCCTAATTCCTTAGACCTTCCTAGTCTCCTCTAAAATTCATCAACTACCAATTCCTTGGTCAATTAATTCCAATTAGAGGGTAATGATTAAATTCCAGTTTATATGCCACAAGAATCCTAATTATCCATAATTAAAGGGATTATATGTCACTTATCCCGTTAAATACAAATAATTAGAAATTCAGGATAATATGTTTTCAAACTATTGTTCAAGTAAAGAGCTTTTCCAAGTTATACAAGAACTCAAATAGAACATGGGTCATACTTCCGTTCCACCTAAATTCATAAAATAAAGAACGAAAAAATTATTGAAATATAAATCAAAACATGAATTAAAATAGAAAAATAATATTATCAATCCATACAATAGACAGAGCTCCTAACCTTAACAATGGAGGATTAGCTGCTCATGGAATATGGAATGTAAATTTGTATGGAATAATGTTGTGGAATGTTGTTCTTGAACCACCCTATTGGGATCCCTTTTATAACTAATCCTAATAAATTTAAAATCTAATATCTAAACCTAAAAATTAAAATAATATCTTTTCCTAATTTAAGAGTTGAATTTAAATTTGAATTAATTTAAATAATCAAGTCTTCAATGGATGGATGGGGACCACTTGTTTCGTCCATTCTGCAGCTTCTAATCTTTGTTTTCTGGGCTGAAAACTGGGTCAAAATAGCCCAGAAATCGCCCCCAACGTTTTCTGCATTTTCCTGCACGTGGCGCATGTGACACATTCGCGTCGTCCACGCGTTCACGTCCTTTGTGCAGATTCCAGTTCACGCGTTCGCGTCAGGCACGCGATCGCGTCATTGCGATTTCCTCCATTCCGCGCGGTCGCGTGAGCCGTGTCCGCGTTGGTATTCGCTGGTCATCTCCTTGGTTTCTTCTCTTTCTCTGCAGAAACTTCATCAAATCCATCCGAATGCTACCTAAAATAAATAAAAGTGCACAAAACTCAAAATAGCATCCATAGTGACTAAAATATAATTAATTCTTAATTAAACTCAACAAATTAGATGCAACTTGACTAGGAAAAGATAGGAAAGATGCTCACGCAACACAACACCAAACTTAAACTGTTGCTTGTCCTCAAGCAACCAAAAACTAATATAAGCTAAGGATGTGAATTTGCATGAGAATAAGAGTTCGATTAAGCTTATGTCTCTTCTTATAGTGGGGTTTACAACTGCAATCCTGAATAGTTTTGGCATCTCCCTTTATCCTTTGAAGTTCAGAATGATTGGCATCCATAGGAACTCAGAATCCAGATAGTGTTATTGATTCTCCTAGTTCAGTATGTTGATTCTTGAACACAGCTACTTTATGAGTCTTGGTCATGACCCTAAGCATTTTGTTTTCCAGTATTACCACCGGATACATAAATGCCACAGACACATAACTGGGTGAACCTTTTCAGATTGTGACTCAGCTTTGTTAGAGTCCTCAGTTAGAGGTGCCCAGAGTTCTTAAGCACACTCTTTTTGCTTTGGATCACGACTTTAACTGCTTAGTCTCAAGCTTTTCACTTGACACCTTCACGCCACAAGCACATGGTTAGGGACAACTTGATTTAGCCGCTTAGGCCAGGATTTTATTCCTTTGGGCCCTCCTATCCATTAATGCTCAAAGTCTTGGATCCTTTTTTCCCTTTGCCTTTTAGTTTAAAAGGTTATTGGTTTTTTCTGCTTGCTTTTTCTTTTTCTCTCTTTGTAAATTTTTTTTTCGCAAGCTTTGTGTTTTTCACTGCTTTTTCTTGCTTCAAGAATTAATTTTATGATTTTTTAGATTATCAATAACAATTCTCTTTTTCATCATTCTTTCAAGAGCCAACAATTTTAACATTCATAAACTTCACTATCAAAATTATGCACTGTTCATGTCATGTATTCAGAGTCACAGAAAATACCACCACATCTAAGTGAATAAGACTACCCTTAAAATTTACTCAATTTCTCATGCAATATATCACTTCTGTATTTTTTTTATTTGAATTCAAGCTTAGTGAGTAATACATGAGACATCTTTTCAGAATTAAGGCAAGTAAGAGAAAACTAAACTAGTCCTAGGATTCTAACTAATAAAGGATCATGCAACAAACGTAGCAAAATAGCAGAAAATCGGAACATAACATAGAAAAAGAGGGAGGAAAAAATGAAAGGAACTCAACCACCTTAATTATCCTAGCAGTCGCTTTATTCTTCAGGTTGTGCTCCTCCGTGATGATGATTTGCCTCCCTTTTGGTGCTATAGGAATAAACAGAAAACTTCTAAGCGAAGCGTCAATACCAAACTTAAAGGTTTGCTTGTCCTCAAGCAAAGAAGAATTGAAAATAGAAAGAGATAAATTATTATGTAGAAAGAAAAAGAAATAAAAGGATAAAAGAACAAGAGAGAATTAGGATTGGGAGAGGGAGTAAAAAAAATTAAAAACTGGCGGTGAACTGGTGGAGGTGTGCGGCGCAAGCGACACGGACGTGTGAGTCATGCGATCGCGCGCTTAGCGCGCTGTTGAAGTGACGCGAACGCGTGGGGGACGCTATCGCGTGGATGGCCGATATGTGCAATTGACGCGAACGCGTGGGGTACGCGTTCGCGTGACCAAATTTGTGCTTTTAGCACACTTCTTGCCCCAAGCCAGCACAACTCTCTGTCCAAACACTCTTTTACGTCGATTCTGTAGGTTACGCGTTCGCGTGAGCGACGCAGACGCGTGGGAGGCCATTTTTTCACATGATGCAGGCGCGTCATCGACGCGGTCGCGTCATCGACGCGGTCGCGTGGAATAATTTGTGCCAAAGGCACTATTGTAGCGCCACTCCCTCGCAACTCTCTGTCAAATTTATTTTTTTCACACACACCCATCTGACGCGGACGCGTCAGCGACGCGTGCGCGTCGTGTGCGCTCTCTTTTTTTTTTTTTGAGTGTCTGGTTTCTGTTCTAAAATAGCTGCATGATCAGAAAATTAGTAAGAACTCAATAAAAATCAACTAAGTAAGGAAACTACTACTACGAAAAATAACTTAAGGATACGAAATTACCGGGTTGCCTCCCGACAAGCACTTCTTTATCGTCACTAGCTTGATGGTCAGCTCCTCTAAGGAGGAGGATCATAGAGGCTCAGCTCTTCACCCTTACTTTGAACTTCTTTCCTATGTCTCCATAACGTAGCTCAATATGCTCCAGAGAGAGGATTCTGATTACTGTATAAACCCATGCTGGATTGCTGGTCAACACCACTTTCATTCCTGGGGAGAAACCTTCAGTGGGGATCTTTTTGTTTCTCCATCCTCTGGGTATTTTTTTCTCTTTGGGGACCTCCTCCTTGGTGGATGATGCAGTTCCAACACCAAACTTAGGTTTGATGTCAGGCGGAATTCTATCAGTTGTCACCACAGGAGGTTTAAGTTGCAAATTCTGCTGTGCATCATCAGGGGGTTCTTGAAGGTTTGGATCAATAAGCTCAGCCTGCATGCACCTCTCTTCTTCACCTGTTGAATGTACATCTTTGAAGACATGAAAGACTAGTTGCTCATTATGCACTCTAAGCACTAATTCACCCACTTCTACATCAATCAGAGCTCTTCCAGTGGCTAGGAATGGTCTTCCTAGAATTATAGCGGCATTCTCATCCTCCCCTGTATCAAGAATCACAAAATCTGCTGGGAGAAAGAACTTACCCACTTTGACCAAGATATTCTCCATTAATCCGTATGCAGGCTTCATAGATTTGTCCGCCATTTGTAATGCTATCTTTGTAGGTTGTGCCTCTTGGATCTGCAACTTCTTCATCACAGACAAGGGCATTAAATTGATGCTTGCTCCCAGATCACAAAACGCTTTCTCAAAGGTTGTGCTCCCGATGGTGCATGGAATTTGAAAGCTCCCTGGATCTGGCATTTTCTTTGGTAAGTTATTCTGAATGATGGCACTGCATTCTTTAGTCAGGACCACTGTCTCATCTCCCTTTAAAGGCTTCTTCTTTGACAACAGCTCCTTCATGAACTTAGTATAGAGAGGCATTTGTTCCAAAACCTCAGCAAAAAGAATATTTATTTCCAGCTTTCTGAAGACTTCTAAGAACTTTGAAAACTGTTTGTCCTTGGTCTCCTTTTGAAGTCTCTGAGGATATAGCATTTTAGGCTTCTACTCAGGAGCCTTTAGCAAAGTAGGATAAGTGTCAAGAGAGTTTGGGAATGGGTTGTCCACACGCTTTGGAGGGGCGTGTTCTACTTCTTCCTTCTTCTCCTCTGGAGCTTCTTTTTCAACTAGCTCTTAATTGGCCTTAGTCTCAGAGCCAGCTACTTTACCACTTCTCAATTGAATATCCTTGCAATCTTCTCCTGGGTTCACCACTGTATCACCTTGAAATGTACTTGCAGACCTCTCAAGTATTTGCTTGCTCAGTTGGCCCACTAGCGCCTCTAAGTTTCTAATAGAGGCTCTGGTTTCCTGTATAACTTGTGCTTCCGTACTTGTCACTTGTTCACTTATTACGGTGATAGCCTTGCATTCCTCTCTTGGATTTGGAATTGTGTTACCAGGAAGGCTATTAGTGGTCCTCTGATCAATTTTATTAACCTTTGTGGCTAATTGACCCATTTGGATCTGGTTTCCTATCTAAAACCTGTCAATATTGCTTCCAAATCATTGTTCTGCTGGAAACCACCCTGAGAACTATTGTTGAAGTTCTGAGGTCTCTGAGGTTGGTCCCTCCACCCAAAGTTTGGGTGATTTCTCCATCCCTGGTTGTATGTCTTAGAATGTGGATCATTGTTGGGATTCCAAGGGCCACTCCCCATGTAATTCACCTGTTCATAAGAAGGTTGAGCATAATCATGATTATCATTTTGAACAAAATTACCTGCCATGTCATAGGAGATTTCTTGTGGTGGATTTTGGGTGTTGATAGCTGAGACTTGCATGCCACCCATCTGTTGAGTAAGTAGATTTATCTGCTGAGACATAAGCTTGTTCTGAGCAAGAAGAGCATTAACAGCTTCTACTTCCAACACAACTCTCTTTTGAGAGGTCTCAGAGTTCACAGGATTCCTGTTAGATGAGTAGAGATATTGGTTGCTTGCAACTAATTCAATCAGCTCAATAGTCTCCTCTGGTGTCTTCTTCTTGTGCAATGAACCGCCTGCAGAAGTATCTAAGCTCATCTTGGACATCTCACCCAAGCCTTCATAAAAGATATCCAGTTGAGTCCATTTGGAGAACATGTTTGGAGGGCATTGCCTAGTCAGTAGCTTGTATCTCTCCCAAGCTTCATAAAGAGTTTCACCCTCCTTTTGTCTGAAAGTCTGAACTTCCAACTTAAGCTTAGTCAGCTTCTTTGGTGGGAAAAATTTTGTGAGAAACTCAATAACATCCTTGTCCCAAGTATTCAGACTCTCCTTTGGTTGGGAATCTAGCCATAGCTTTGCTTTATCCCTCAGAGCAAACAGGAAAAGCATGAGTCTGTACACCTCTGGATTCACTCCATTTGTCTTCACAATATCACATATCTGCAGAAAATCAGATATGAACTGATTTGGATCTTCATGAGGAAGTCCATGATACTGACAATTTTGTTGCACCAAGGTGACCAATTGTGGCTTCAACTCAAAGTTGTTTGCATTTATAGGAGGCACCACAATACTTTTTCCATAAAGATCCGCAGTAGGGGCATAATAAGAGCCAAGCACTCTCCTCTGTTGATCATCTCCATTCAGATTTACCACATTGGCATTAGCATTATTATTTGCCATAGTGGATTCTGCAGCCTTGCAAAGTCTTGCTTGTTGTAAACGTCACCTGAAAGTTCTTTCAGGTTCAGGATCAAAGTCTAAGATATGTTCTTTGTCTCTATTCCTGCGCATACACAAGCAGAAGACAAGAAAAAATGGGACTTTCTACGTCAGAGTGCAGAAAAGTCCCTGTGAGGTAACCTGTGTAAAATAATAAAATAAAAATACTAAATAAATAAATAATTCGAAAATTTAAAGGGAAAATAAACAGGAAAATTAACTGGGTAACACCAAACTTAATTTCAGGAATTAAAGAAAAATATTAATACTAATTTTTTTTTGAATTTGAAGACAAAAATAAAATAAAATTAAAAAAAGATAAGAATTAATTAAAAAGAATTAAAATGAAAATATTAAGAAAAAAAGAATAAATACGAAACGGACGAGAATTTGGAAAGAAAAAGTTAAAAAGTAAAAGGAAGTAAAACAAAAAAAAGAAAGCACGGGGACTGGGAAGGGAAACGAAAAAAGGAAAGCAAAGGAAAATTTTTACGGGAATAAAACAAAAATAAAAAAATACAAATTATTAATAATAAATAAAACTAATTAAAATTAAAACGCCTAATCTAAGCAATCAAGCAACTAATAGTTGTTAATCACAGTCAATCCCCGGCAACAGCGCCAAAAACTTGGTGCGGTATTTATAACCTACTAACTTACCGGCAAGTGCACCGGGTCGTACCAAGTAATACCTTACGTGAGTAAGGGTCGATTCCACGAGGATTGATGGATTAAGCAACAATAGCGTTTGATAGGATTAGTTAGACAGACAGAAAATAGTGTTGGGAGTTCAAAGACATTAAACAATAGCAAAAATATTAAAGGGCAAGTAATTAAGTTGGGAATATTATATGGAGAAGACAGTTAAGGTTTTAGAGTTATCTATTTTCTGGATTGACTTTTCTTATTAACTAATTTTAATCATGTAAGATTTAATTCATGGCAAACTATTTGTGACTAGACCCTAATTCCTTAGACCTTCCTAGTCTCCTCTAAAATTCATCAACTGCCAATTCCTTGGTCAATTAATTCTAATTAGAGGGTGATGATTAAATTCCAGTTTATATGCCACAAGAATCCTAATTATCCAAAAATAAAGGGATTATATGTCACGTATCCCGTTAAATACAAATAATTAGAAATTCAGGATAATATGTTTTCAAGCTATTGTTCAAGTAAAGAGCATTTCCAAGTTATACAAGAACTCAAATAGAACATGGGTCATACTTGCGTTCCACCCAAATTCATAAAATAAAGAACGAAAATAATTATTGAAATATAAATCAAAACATGAATTAAAATAGAAAAATAATATTATCAATCCATACAATAGACAGAGCTCCTAACCTTAACAATGGAGGATTAGTTGCTCATGGAATATGGAATGTAAATTTGTATGGAATAATGTTCTGGAATGTTGTTCTTGAACCACCCTATTGGGATCCCTTTTATAACTAATCCTAATAAATTTAAAATCTAATATCTAAAACTAAAAATTAAAATAATATCTTTTCCTAATTTAAATTTTGAATTCAAATTTGAATTAATTTAAATAATCAAGTCTTCAATGGATGGATGGAGACCACTTGTTTCATCCATTCTGCAGCTTCTAATCTGTGTTTTCTGGGCTGAAAACTGGGTCAAAATAGCCCAGAAATCGCCCCCAGCGTTTTCTGCATTTTTCTGCACGTGGCACATGTGACGCGTTCGCGTCATTTGTGCAGATTCCAGTTCACGAGTTCGCATCAGGCACGCGATCGCGTCATTGCAATTTCCTCCATTCCGCACGGTCGGGTGAGCCATGTGTCCGTGTCGGTATTCGCTGGTCATTTCCTTGGTTTCTTCTCTTTCTCTGTAGAAACTTCATCAAATCCATCCGAATGCTACCTAAAATAAATAAAAGTGCACAAAACTCAAAATAGCATCCATAGTGGCTAAAATGTAATTAATTCTTAATTAAACTCAACAAATTAGATGCAAATTTACTAGGAAAAGATAGGAAAGATTGTCACGCATCATGAGGGTGTGTATCATTTGGGTATGGGAAACTTGGGGACATTGGTTGAGATAAAAGTGTAATTTTTATTTTTGTTGAAAATATTGGGAATTGGGTACATATTCATGCACTATATGTAAAACCATATGCATTGATACGTTTGTATATACTTTAGAAAAAAAATGACAAAGAAAAAAAACATATATATATAAAAAAATAGAAAAAGAAAAAAAAAGAAATGCAAAGGGGACAAAAATGCCCCAAAGTAAAGTTCAATAAAAATCAATGCATATGGAATGTGAATTAAAAAGAATGCATGAGTATGTGAAAAAGTGAGAATCATGGGTAGATAGGTACTATATTAGAATTTTATAGGTTGTTATATAGGTTAGGTGAGAGCTTAGGCTAATCAAAGATTCAAATTTCAAGCTCACTTGACCATATGCTTCCTTACCTTTACCCTAGCCCCATTACAACCTATGAATAAGCCCTCATGATGAATGTATGCATGCATTGAATAATTGTTGATTGTTAGATGAAAAACAAATCATGGAAAGCATGATTAGAAGAGAATTGAGTGATTGACCCTATACACTTGAGCGATTAGAGTGGATACACTTCCGGTGAGGGTTCGATGCTCAATTCCTTGTTCCCGGCTTTCATGAGTTTTCTTCTTGCAAGTCTATTTGAACTTCATTTTTACATTTTTGAATTGGTAGGATTTATGAATCATCATACAACATAGCCCTACATGTGCATATGTGTTCTTGAAGATTGATTTACTTTTAACCAAGTAGGTAGAATCATCTTGCATTTAGTTACATTCATGTAGATAGGTTTATATAGTTTATTTGCATTGAATAAATGTTCATACCCCTTTTCTTGTCCTTCTTTATTCTTAGCATGAGGACATGCTTGGTTTAAGTGTGGGGAGATTTGATAAACTCCGATTTTGTGGTTTATCTTGTGCTTAATTTGGGGGATTTTATCACCTTTTCTCACATTTATTCAATGAATTAGCATGGTTTTACAATTCTCCCTTGATTTGTGCTTAAATGTGAAAACATGCTTTTTAGGCCTTAAAATAGCTAAATTTAATCCACTTTAATTCCATTCGATGCCTTGATATGGTTTTTGAGTAATTTCAGGTTCATAAGGCAAGTATTGGATGGAAGAAGTGAGGAGAAAAGCATGCAAAGTGGGAGAACTCATGAAGAAATGAAGGAACCGTAAAGCTGTCAAGCCTGACCTTCTGGCACTCAATTGACCATAACTTGAGCTACAGAGGTCCAAATGAGGCGGTTTCAATTGTGTTGGAAAGCTAACATCCGGGGCTTCGAAATGATATAAATTTTGCCATATGTTACTTCGCGCTCAAGGGTCGCACGCGCCATGTACGCGTGCGCGCCGATTCTGCCCGTGGGTCCATTTTAATGAAATCGCCCCCAGCGATTTTGCAGCTCATTTTAGGCCCAATCCAACCCATTTCTGATGCTATTTCATGAAGAATTCAAGCTTGGGCAAGGGGGAGCAATTGTTTGGTAGTATAGCATCATGTAGGTTAGTTTCTAGAGAGAGAAGCTCCCTCTTCTCTCTAGAATTAGGTTAGGTTAATCTTTCTTAGATTTTGGTTCAATTACATGTTTTCATCTTGTTTCTTTTATGAATTCTTGCTTCTACTCTTTCATTCTCATGATTTGTAGTGTTAATTTCCCTTTTCGCTCTCTTTTATGTTCATGAATGTTCATGTTGAATTTGATTTTCTTTTAATGATATTTATGTTTGATGTTTCTTTTATTGATGATTTGAATTATGATCTTGTTTCCTTGCAATTTGTAGTTAGTAGATTTTACTATTCTTGCATAATTTACTATGCTTTCCATTTGTACCCACCAAGTGTTTGACAAAATACCTAGTTGGGCCTAAGAGTAGATTTTTGAGCATTCTTGGCTTGGAGAGAGTAATTAGGCAATCTTGAGTCATGAAAACCCAACTCATGTTGGTGATCTAGAGTTGTTAGCTAATATTGTCTGCATTGACGCTAATCTTTTGCTAATTAAATTAGTGAGTTGATTAGGACTTTTGGATTGAGATTAGCTAGTCTTGTTAGACTTTCTCTCATGGAAGATAATATGATATCTTCTTCCAATATTGGAGATGACGTAATAAGATAAATTCTTGTTATTATTGTGGTATGATTGATTAGTCTTGTTTGACTTTCTCCCTATTTGTTGGAGTTGACTAAATAAGATGAATTAATCATTGCATGACTAGGATAGAAAGCCTATAATCTCAACACTTGCCATGAATGTCTCTCTTTATTAATTACTTTCTTTAATTGCTTGCTTACTTTACTCTTCTTGTCATTTAATTTTTTTTCTTGCCATTTACTTTCTTGAAAAAAATATAAAAACCAACCCCTTACCCCCTTTATAGCCAATAATTGAGCACTTCATTGCAATTCCTCGTGAGACGACCCGGAGTCTAAATACTTCGGTTAATTCTTATTGGGGTTTGTACTTGTGACAACCAATATTTTTGCATGAAAGGATTCTTGATTAGTTTGGAAACTATACTTCACAACGAGACTTCATTAGCTAAATTCTAAACTGTCAAGAATTCGTTCATCAGGTTGCTTATAATGACTTATCCTGAAATTAGAAGGCAGGATAGTGAGAAAAGTAAATGCAAAAAGCAAGGAAGCATACATTGTTAGAATGAGGTAAATCGCTAGAATTGAGTGAGTGAAGTAGTGTGACATTAATGACAAATAGGTGTGTGAAATCTAAATTAGACGCCTTTTAGAACACACACAAGTATAGAAGACTAAGTCACAATAGAAGCATGTACGTCACTCATCCTAATGTGCTTGAAATGCTATAAACTTGTGGGTTAAATAACCAAGCAAGTAATAAAGAAGCATGAAAACATTCAAGCTAAACACCTATGGATGCATATGATCAAGAAATACAATGCATTAATGTGAATGCGCAACATCCATCAAGAACTCGCCTAATCAAGGAAAAGGATTCAAATTACATGGTGGCCAAATCATGTAATTCAAGAAGAGTTACAAGCTCGAAGGCAATTCTCGTCACTTGGTATTCGCAAAATTAAGCATGAAGAATTCAAGACAAAGAATCAAAATATAACTTCAATCAAGTAATCAAACAATGAATATCCAACAACAATTATGGTAAGATAGCATGCAATTAGGAATAAGCAGCCATATATAGCAAGCAAAATCAATAATCCAACACTTATAATGAGTAACTAACAACTAACTTAAGAATTGGTTAGAGATGGTGTTTGGAAGTTTTGGATAAGATGGGGGGTAGGAGAAAGGAAGAAGAAAGGGGAAGGAAAGAAATGGAAAGAGGAAAAGAAAAGAAGTGTAGTGAAGGAAGGGCATCCACGCGTACGCATGCGTGACGCACGCGCGTGGGTGATGGTGCAATGGGCATGATGATTGGACTTTTGTGTGGTTTAGAATTCAAAAATGGATTCTCGTTGCAATATAGTTTCTAAACCAACAATAGTCCTTTCATACAAAAATTTGTTTGTCACTAAAACAAACCCCTAAAATCTATAAACTGAAGTATTGAACCTCGGGTCGTTCTCCCTAGGAATTGTAACAAAGTGTCTTCTTATTGGTTATGAGGTATGTTTTGGGGTTTTTGATAAGAGGCATAAAATGTAAATGACAATGAAAACAAACTAACAACTAACAAAGGTCTTGGCAAGGTTTGGTGGTCAAGGATCTCTATCCTAATCACTAACCACAACATGAGAATTGGCAAGGATCAACCCCATTAAGTCATCCTCTAACTAATAAAGGAAAGTCAAATGAGCTATGTCAATCTAAGTCCATAAGTCCTAGTTCTACACCAAATCAATTAGTGAGATATAGAGTTAATGGCTCCCAATCGTCAATCACTTGGACATTAGTAACTCAAGAGTGCCTAAGTTACCTTCCCAAGCCAAGAGCACTAAAATCTACTCTAAAATCCAACCAAACATTTCATCAAACACTTGGATAGCACAAAAGAAAAGCATGGTAAATTGCAAGAATTAAAGGAATCTACAACTACAAAAGTAAGAGATTAACAATAGAAAGGCAAAACAATAGAAAATTAAACTCATAATGAAAGAAGCAATTTAACAAACACATAGAAGGCAATAAAAGTAAACAACATGAATTGTAAGAATTAATGAGAGATCTAACTAGAATAGCAAGAGATCAACAATAGAAAAGGAAAATAATCATGAAACAACAAAGAACTTACCAATTGCATTGAAGAAGAAACGTAGATCTACAAAAGAAAGTTCATAAACTACAACTAACAATACAAAAGAATTACAAGAGAAGAAGATCTCTACAACTACAAGAGAACAATTAAGGAAAGGAAAGGAAAATTAGAAGAGAGAAGAAGAACTAGATCTAGATCTAAAACCTAATCGTAATTCTAGAGAGAAGTGAGAGCTTCTCTCTCTAGAAACTAACTAAAGTATGATAAAACTAAAATAAAACTAAACTAATGACTAGATGTCTCATCCCCCTTCAATCCTTGGGTCAAATAGCATCAGAAATGAGTTGAATTGGGTCCACAAGGCTTTAGAATTCGCTGACCACGTATTGCTTTAAGTGGATCATATGGTAGCAACGATGCGTGCGCGTACAATGCGCGTATGCGTCACCATACATGTAGCGAATATGGCAAATCTTATATCATTTCGTAGCCCCGGATGTTAGCTTTCCAATACAACTAAAACCGCATCATTTGGACCTCTGTAGCTAAAGTTATGGTCGATTGAGTGCGAAGAGGTCGGCTTGACAGCTTTTCGATTCCCTTATTTCTTCATGAGTTCTCCATTTTTACATGCTTTTCCTTCATTCCCTTGATCCAATCTTTGCCTCCTAATTATGAAATCACTTAACAAACATATCAAGGCATCTAATAGAATCAAGGTGAATTAAATTTAGCTATTCTAAGTCATAAAAAGCATGTGTTCACTCTGAAGCACAATTAAAGGAGAATTTACAAAACCATGCTATTTCATTGAATAAATGTGGGTAAAAGGTGATAAAATCCTTTAAATGAAGCATAAGATAAACCCTACAAATGGGTTTTATCAACCTCCCCACACTTAAACCAAGCATATCCTCATGCTTAAACCAAGAGAAAGCAAAGGGTATCAACATTTATTCAATGTGAACTAATCTAAATGCAACCTATACTATATGCATCTATCTATATGAATGCAATTGCTTGGTCAAAATAAATCAATTTCCAAGGATACATATATGCACATGGGCCAAAGGTATTAACAACCGTGCCAAACCACAATCGAGTTGAGCTATTAAGTATTTTTATAAACTTGCATGAAGAATGATGATCATAGGTGAAAACATGTAATTGAGCATCAAACCCTCACCGGATGTGTCTGCACTCTATTTGCTCAAGTGTTTAGGGTTGATTCACTCAATTCTCCCCTAATCATGCTTTCTAAGACTTGTTTTTCTTCTAACAATCAACATATATTTCATGCATGCATACAAGTATCATGAGGTCTTTTCTTAGGTTGTAATGGGGCTAGGGTCAAGGTAGGATGCATATATGGTCAAGTGAGCTTAAAATTTGAATCTTTGATCAACTTAAACTTCCCACCTAACCTATGACATCCTATACAATTCAAAACTAACCAAACTACCCATTTTTTTCACTTTTTCACATACTCATGTATTCCTTTTCATTTCATAACACTTACGCATTGATCTTTATTGAGCTTCACTTTGGGGCATTTTGTCCCCTTTTTTATTTCTTTCTTCTTTTTTTTTTCTTTTCTTTCTATTCTATTTTTTTTCTTTTCTTTTCCATACTATTTTTCTTTTTCTTTTCTTTTTCTTTTATTTTTTTCATTTTTTTCTTTCTTTCAAACTATATACAAGAACATCAATGCATAAGGTTTTACATTTAATTAATACGTGAGCATGTACCCAATTCCCAATATTTATAACAAAATACAAAACTACCCTTTTATTCACCCAATGTCCCAAGTTTTCCCACACTTGAATGATACTCACACCCACTAGCCTAAGCTAATCAAAGATCCAAATTAAGGACATTTATTGTTTTCTACTTTAGGCTTGTAATGTGCTAAATTAAGAACAAGTGGGTTAATCGTATGCTCAAATTTGGCTAACAATGAAAGATATAAGGTAAGGCTATTTGGGTAAGTGAGCTAAATGAAATGATGGCCTCAATCATGTAAATGCATGACTACACAAAATAATGGACATAAAGAATCAAACAAATCAAAGATTGCAATCATAGAAAGAGAATAATGCACAGAAGAAGGAAAATAAGTGGCTATATAATGTAACCACACCATTAGGCTCAAAACTCACTAGCTTGTGTTCTTAGCTCAAAACATGTTCCACAATATATATAATTCAAGCAAGTCCTATGAAAAGTTTTTACTCAAATCAATTGGTGCCCTATAGATAGAAATCCTTAAGAAATTTTATTATTTTGACTAAACTTATTGTGTATACATATGCAAAAATAAAAAAATAAGAAAATGCAAATAAAAATCCTAAAAACCTAGAATGGAATGCAAAAGTGTTGAGATTAGAAACTTGTCACCCAAAATCGCCGACCGGTCGGACGACCTCCCCACACTTAAAAGTTTGCACCGTCCTCGGTGCATTCAAAGATGATCAAGGGGGTACGGCGACTTTCCGGATTGCTACCTTCAGCTGGTAGGTCAACCGGTTGCTGCGTGTTCTTTCATCCGCTTCCGTTTTTGTTTGTGGTGCATCAATCATGAAAAATAAAAATATAACACCATAAGATGAGAAAATACAAAAGCAAGGAAGCATACATTGTTGGAATGAGGTACTAATCACTAGAATTGAGTGAGTGAATTAGTGTGACATTAATGGCAAATAAGTGTGTGAACTCTAAATTGCGCGGTTTAGAACATAAACTAGCATAAAAAGTGATGTCACAAAAGAAGCATGCACTTCACTTATCCTAGTGTGCTTGAGATGCTTTAAGTAAACTTGTAAGGTAAAACAAGCATTAAAGAAGCATGAAGGCATTCAAGCTATAAGGGTATGGATGCATATGATCATGGAATACAATGCATTAAGGTAAATGCATAACATCAATCATCAAGGAATTGCCTAATCAAAGAATAGGGTTCAAATCACATGGTGGCCAAACATGCAATTCAAGAAGAGTTACGAGCTCGAAGGCAATTCTCATTACTTGGTAATCTTAAAAGGTAGGCATGAAAGACTCAAAACTAAGTAGCAAAATATAACCTCAATCAAGGAATCCAACAATGAATATCCAAAAACAATTATGCTAAGATAGCATGCAATTAGGAATAAGCAGCAATATATATGAACAAAAGTAATAATCCAACACATATAATGAAAAAGAGAAAAGAAAGAATGAAAACTAAGCTAAAACTAACTAATCAACTAACTATCTAATTAACTAACTAGTTAACTAAAATAAATGGTTATCAATGGTGTTTGGGAGCGTTGGATGGGGGGTAGAAGAATGGAAGAAGAAAGGAGAAGGAAAGAAATGGAAAGAGAAGAAGAAAAGAGATGTGTTGAAAGAAGGACATCCGCGCGTACGCGCGCATGGAACGCGCGCGGATGGTGGTGCAATGGACATGACATGTATGCGTACATGACGCGTCCGCGTCGATGGCTTATTTCGAGAGTGAGCGTATGCGTCATGTGCGCATACGCGCAAGTTGGTTTGTGCGAAAGGCAAAGTGCGCGCGCAACGTTCGCACAACTCTCGGGTTTTTGGCTTGGGGGCGGAATTTCTCAATCCACGCGTACGCATACATGGCGCGTCCGTGTGGGTAGGCGAAAATGCTTGATGCACGCGTACGCGTATGCGCGGATGGTGCACTATTTTTTTTTTCTTTTTTTTCCAAAATTTTTCTATGTTTTTGCATCAATCCAAGCATTCCAAACCTCCAAAGAACTACCAAAACACCATAAAACCTTATTTAGCATACTAAACTACCAATTATACTCAACAAATCAACCAAAAACATGAATTTAAACTAATTACCAATATGTACAAAAAGAGAAAATGAAAAGAAGTTACCATGGTGGGGTGTCTCCCACCTACCACTTTTGTTTATTGTCCTTTAGTTGGACTTATGGGGAGCTCCTCTCAAGGTGGCTTGTGCTTAAACTCATCTTGAAACATCTACCAATACTTGAATCTCCAATAAGCACCATTCTTCAAAATTAATAGCTCCAAGCTTGGATGGAGTTCCTCACAAACCACGGGCTCCCAAAGGTGATCCTCATATATTCCCGGATCCCATATCTTTTTTCCACACCCATCTTCAAGTTGATTATCATTATTCCATGTGGGTGCCATAGTTTTAAAATTCTCATTCAAGTGACCAAACATCATCTTAGACCCAAGCAATCTAGTTCTACACCAACCATTGCAATTAAGCTTTGAACGTGTAGCCATCATGAACCTAGAATGATATTTCCAACCACTAGCCATCTCCTTTTTGCTTTTAAAGCCACAAATATATCTAAGTTGACCATCCGTCTCAACCAAACCATATTCAAGGGGAATAATAAAGCTTGAGTATAAGGAATTTATCCACTTGAATGAAAGAATGGATGGTGGTGGCTTGGGGAGAGGTATCTCCAATGTCCTTGCAAGCTTTACTCCCTTATGTTCTTACTTGTCAATCTCCACCTCTTCATAAATTTCTTCAACTTCAATCCTTTGTTCATCAATTTCATCTAACTCTTCTCCATCACTCAAATCATAAATGGGAGGAAGAGAGAAATCTACCTCCTCATCGCTTTCTACCTCATGGGGAGAAGGTTCTTCAAAATCAAAGGATTCACCACCAATAAGATTGGATGCATGGTCTTCATCACCAAGGGAACTCAATTCTTGCTCCACTCCTTCCAAGTCTTCATTCAACAATTGTTTTGGAGGTTGTGCACTTTCCTCCTCAACATCAAATTCAATTTTCTTGGAGAGGTTCTCTTCAACTCTAAGTTCCCAAGGAGGGTCCGCATCTCCTAAGTCTTCAACCACTTCTTCCTCTTCTTCAATGATCATAGGCTCCTCCAATTGTTCTAACACAAAGTGGCATTCCTCATTCTCCATTGGAGTTTCCAATCTCTCCTTCATGCTTTGCTCTTTAATTGATTCTCCACATGTGACCATGGGAGTGCTTTGAGTGCTCAAATATTAGGAGGCTAAGGTGCTTACTACCTTGGTCACGGTAGCCACAAATTCTAGTGTCTCCCTTTGTATTTCTCCTTGCCCTTGAAGTATAAGGCTAAGTATTTCATTCATTGAGGATTGGAATGGATAGTAGGGTTCATTGTCTTGGAGAAAGGGTTCATAATAGGAAGGTGGTTCTTCTTGGTAAAGTGGTGGTGTATATTGAGGTGGTTCTTGGGAGTAGTGATCTTGGAATGGTGGTTCCATGTATGGCTCATATGGTTCGAAAGGTGGTTGGTAGGATAGATATGGATTAGGGTCATATGGATGTGTTTGGTGAAAATAGGCTTGTGAGTATGGTTGAGGATTATGTTGAGGATACGGCTCATAAGCATATGGCGGTGGTTCTTGAAAGTCACAAGGAGATTCACCATAGCCATTGGATTGATATGCATCATAGAATGGCTCTTGTTCATAGTCCATTGGTGGAGGTTGTTGCCATGAAGATTGATCATATGCATATGGCTCCTCCCACCTTTGGTTATCCCATCCTTGATGCATATCTTCATTGAAGCTCCCATTTCCTACAACATAGTTGTAATCACACTCATAGCCAAAGTCCTAAACTAGCAAAGACTAGCAAACAATCCAAAAATCAAGCTATTCACAATATTTACATATATACAATAACCAATAACATAACACCATTGCAATTTCCCGGCAACGGCGCCATTTTGATGATTGGACTTTTGTGTGGTTTAGAATTCACAAATGGATTCTCGTTGCAATATAGTTTCTAAACCAACAATAGTCCTTTCATACAAAAATTTGTTTGTCACTAAAACAAACCCCTAAAATCTATAAACCAAAGTATTGAACCTCGGGTCGTTCTCCCTAGGAATTGCAACAAAGTGTCTTGTTATTAGTTATGAGGTATGTTTTGGGGTTTTTAATAAGAGGCATGAAATGTAAATGACAATGAAAACAAACTAACAACTAACAAAGGTCTTGGCAAGGTTTGGTGGTCAAGGATCTCTATCCTAATCACTAACCACAACATGAGAATTGGCAAGGATCAACCCCATTAAATCATCCTCTAACTAATAAAGGAAAGTCAAATGAGCTATGTCAATCCAAGTCCATAAGTCCTAGTTCTACACTAAATCAATTAGTGAGATCTAGAGTTAATGGCTTCCAATCGTCAATCACTTGGACATTAGTAACTCAAGAGTTCCTAAGTTACCTTCCCAAGCTAAGAACACTAAAATCTACTCTAAAATCCAACCAAGCATTTCATCAAACACTTGGAAGGCACAAAAGAAAAGCATGGTAAATTGCAAGAATTAAAGGAATCTACAACTACAAAAGTAAGAGATTAACAATAGAAAGGCAAAACAATAGAAAAGTAAACTCATAATGAAAGAAGCATTTTAACAAACACATAGAAGGCAATAAAAATAAACAACATGAATTGTAAGAATTAAAGAGAGATCTAACTAGAATAGCAAGAGATCAACAATAGAAAAGGAAAACAATCATGAAACAACAAAGAACTTACCAATTGAATTGAAGAAGAAACGTAGATCTACAAAAGAAAGTTCATAAACTACAACTAACAATACAAAGGAATTACAAGAGAAGAAGAATTCTACAACTACAAGAGAACAATTAAGGAAAGGAAAGGAAAATTAGAAGAGAGAAGAAGAACTAGATCTAGATCTAAAACCTAATCCTAATTCTAGAGAGAAGTGAGAGCTTCTCTCTCTAGAAACTAACTAAAGTATGATAAAACTAAAATAAAACTAAATTAATGACTAGATGTCTCATCCCCCTTCAATCCTTGGGTCAAATAGCATCAGAAATAAGTAGGATTGGGCCCACATGGCTTTAGAATTCGCTGGCCACGTATTACTTTAAGTGGATCATATGGCAGCAACGACACGTGCGCGTACAATGCGCGTACATATCACCATACGTGTAGCAAATATGTCAAATATTATATCATTTCGAAGCCCTGGATGTTAGATTTTCAACGCATCTGAAATCGCATCATTTGGACCTCTGTAGCTAAAGTTATGGTTGATTGAGTGCGAAGAGGTCGGCTTGACAGCTTTTCGATTCCCTCATTTCTTCATGAGTTCTCCATTTTTACATGCTTTTCCTTCATTCCCTTGATCCAATCTTTACCTCCTAAATCTGAAATCACTTAACAAATATATCAAGGCATCTAATGGAATCAAGGTGAATTAAATTTATCTATTCTAAGTCCTAAAAAGCATGTGTTCACTCTGAAGCATAATTAAAGGAGAATTTACAAAACCATGCTATTTCATTGAATAAATGTGGGTAAAAGGTGATAAAATCCCTTAAATGAAGCATAAGATAAACCCTACAAATGGGGTTTATCAGGGCACGATGCGTACGCGTATATCACGCGTCCGCGTCGATGAGTTATTTCGAGAGTGACGTGTACGCATCGTGTACGCATATGCGTGAGTTGGCTTGCGCGAAAGGCACAATGCGCGCGCAGTTTTCGCACACCTCTCGGGTTTTTTTGGTTGGAGGTGGAATTTTTCAATCCATGCATACGCGTGTGATGAGTCCATATTTGATGGTATATTTTGACTCAATTTGGATGGATTCTAGCACATGAACTCACACTTAAGCACCCAAATAGCATACTTTTGCGTTTGATCCCTAATTTGATCCTAAATGTACAAACATGCAATTTTGTGCTTTAATAGAGCAATTTAATCCCACCTCTATGCCATTCAATGCCGTGATATGGTTTGTGAGTGATTTCAGGCCTTGGAGGAAAGAATGGATAGCCAAAAGTGGAAGAAAGCATGTACAAGGGAGAAAACATGAAGAAAACAAAGAAAAGCACACACAGTGAAGTGTGCGTGCACACAACCCTGCGTGCCCGCGCACAAGCAGAAATTTCCATGTGTGCGTACGCACAGGTCTATTTTAGCCGCGTGTGCGGATGCACACGTCTGTGCGTCTGCACAGGTCCCAACACGTGATTTCATTAATTATGCACGTGCTTCGCGATTTCTAAGGCCCTTGGCTCATTCTTGGAAGGCTGAATTACTATATTGGGATGCTATATAAAGGAAACTTCAACACTTATCAAAGGGGGGGGGGAGCATTAGAGCAATTTTTACATATTTTTCATAGTAATTAGGAGTAGGAGTAGTGTAGAGTAGATAGCTCTCCTAGGGTTCATTAATTTCCATTGTAGTATTTTATAGCAAGCTTTGATCCTTGATTTTACTTCTTCAATTGTAAGTACTCTCAGTTTCCTCTTTAATTAAAGCACTTTTACTTTCAATTTCTCTTGGTTCAAGTTACTTTATTCATATTGCAATTTTGTGTTTCTTGAAGTTTTGATTGATGAATTCTACATTTCATGTCTCCTTTATGTTTAATTGCTTGTTTATGTTTGGTTTTGTTGGTATTTGGCTACAATTTTACGTTTTACTTCGCAATTTTCCATGTTTTACTTTTATGCACACAAGGTGTTTGCAAAAATGTCAACTCTAGATTTTGAGTAGTTTTTCTGACCTTGGCTTGAGGTTTGAGTTCCTAGGATACTAGAGTCATAATGTCTGACACTTAGTGGTAATCCTTGGGTAGTTAGTTGGCTCTTGTTTCTATTGACGCTAGCCTCTTATCAACTAGTTTGGTGAGTTGGTTAGGACTTATGGATTAAGGTCAATTATGCTTGCTTGACTTACTCCTCGATGGTTGGGGTTGACTAGGCGAGATCGACTCATCATAATTACCATAGTTGTGGTTATGACCTTGATAGGATTCCTTGGATACTCAGTCCCAAGTCAAGGCTTTCTTTTATTGCATTTTCACTAGTTTTGATTTCATTTTTCCTGGTTGATTGCATTACTTTCGAATCTTGATTATTGCTTAGTTCTTTTAATCTTTCGTTCTTCAATTGCACAAAACCCCTTTTGTTCTTGTCACAACCGAAAGAAGTAACATTTCATTTGCATTCCTAGGGAGAACGACCCGAGGTTTAACTACTCTCGGTTATTTTAATTTGAATTTGACATTTGATTAAGAGAATTCATTGTTGGTTTGGACTATGCTACTAACGAATTGATTTTTTATTCTAAACTGGCAAAAAAATTTTCTACATCAAAATTTGGCGCCGTTACCGGGGATTACGAACGGTGTTATATCTTTTGGTTGTTGTGAATATGTTAATAGTGTAAATAGCTCTTTTTGGTTGTTTGTTTCTTTTTGTTAATATTTTCTTAATGACTTTTTCACACCATGGCCATAATGCACCCCAACGGAACCCAAACACTTACCTATATGGTCACCAACTTTATACACCATCACCTCACTACATACAAAACCCTTACCCCCATTAGTTTGATTGTCAACCTTCACCTCAATCCTCATCTTCGTATATGGATCAAGCCATACAACGAGTACTTTTCATGCTTATTCAAGAACAACAAGAGTTCCGGAAGAAGCAAGAGCAAGTCATGTCTACCTTAGCCAAGGCTTTGGGTCATTTAGCTTCATTGCGCTCATGCCACAAGCAAGGAATCCTAGTGGATGAATGTGTGGAACTAAGTGAAATGTGTGGAGTGCAAGAAGAATCGCAAGATCAAGGAGAAGATGTCAAGTCACAACATGAAGTGCAAGAGGAGATAAATGAAGAGTGGATAGGAATTGATGAAGAGGATTCCATCATTCAAGATTTTTTGTCCAACTTGGATAATTCCTTCTATGACCTTCATGAACCTCTATCATTAGATTCAGAAGGAGATGTTGATGTGGACTTCACACAACCTCCAATATTTGACTTGAGTGATGTTGAAGAAGATTCAAAAGAGGTTGAGGAAGATTCTGTTTGCCAAGAAGTGAAGGTAGTTGTGCAAGAACGAATTGAGCGGGTGAAGACTTCTTTAACAAAATTTCTAGGCCCACATCAATACGCCGTTATAGAAACGGATGGCCAACTTCGAACCTTTCTTGGAGTAGTAGATGTTGAAAAGAAGGATATTGATTGGCTAAGAAATGGAAAGTTCATCAACGGAGCCAACTCAACATTTAAAGCTCAATTTCGGTGCATGAGTCAATTTAATGGATTCCGAGGAGTGCACAATTATGTCAATGGTGATAGAGCGACTCAAGTATGGGATTCGGGCATTAATTTCAAAAGTCAATACTTGAGGATCCCAGTTGCTAGCTTGAAGTCTCTCAAAAGTTTGATGAAACTCAATTGGGACCCTGGAGGTCGAATCAATAGCAAACTTGGTTGGAGATTTAAGGAGGAGTGGAAGCATAAACCGCCCTAACAAGGATCTCCTCACCAAGTCCAATGTAGGACTATAAACCAAAGTGCTAGGTGGGAGACACCCCACCTTGGTAATATCCTTCTAATCTTGTCTTTTTTAGTTTTTGTTTCATGAATAATGGGTTAGTTTGCTTGGTTGGTTGTTTTATTTTGATGTTTGTTGAGTGGTTTTAGGTAAAATAAGGTGTTTTTTTTTTTTTGGAGTTTTATGATGTTTTGGGGCTTGAAAACATGTTGTGGATGTCAATTTTGGTGCCTTAGAGCCAAAATTCTTGTTGCAGGAACAAAGACCCGTGCGTCCGCACAAACCTGTGCGTGTGCACAGCGCCCCTGTTCTCCCATCCTTGTGCGCCCGCACGGATATATGCGCACGCACGCCCCCAAGAGCCCACTCTGTTCGCGGCACACACACAAGCTATGCGTGTGCACACACCCAACCTTTTCCTTCTTCTGTGCGTCCGCACACCATGCGTGCGGCCGCATATATATATAAGAAAATGTCCTTTGTGCGAGCGCATACCCTGTGTGCACCCGCACAGCTTGAACAACACCCCCTTGGTCGCAGCGCACGCACAAGCTATACGTATGCACCCAAAACCTTTTCCATCTTCTGTGCGTCCGCACACCCTGTGTGTGCCCGCACAGGTTGTGTTTCACCCCCTACTCATTGCGCTCGCATGATCCTGTGCGCGCGCACACCACTTCTTTCTCCCTGCGTGCGTCTGCAAACGACCTTGTACGTCCGCACAGGTCCCTTTTCGAATGTTAATTCGAAAAGATCAGGGGCTCGTGCTTCTTTTCCTTACCTCACCCCAACTTCTTCTTCTTTCTCTCTGAACACACACACACTTACCCCAAAACCCTCTTCTCCCTCCATCCCGCGACCAACCACCGTCGGCGACGGCCCTGCCATCGCCGCCACACACTGTCTCTCTCTCTCTCTCTCCTACATTTCCCTTTTCTCTCTTCCCTGTCTCGGTACACTGCGCCAGTGCTGCCCTAGGCCACGCCTCCCTATCCGGTGAGCAACCACCAGCAGCGGCCAGCCCCTGTGCCGCTGCGACCCTCTCCGCCTTGCCCTCTCTTGCCTTTATCCTCTTCTCTCTTCACCAACGCAGGTCTTCCTTCACCCCTGTTCCATTTCTTTTCTGCTTTACCTTACTGCTTCTTTTTACTTCTGTCTTTAATTTCTGCTTTAGAATTAGGTGGTATTAGGATTATATGACTTGTGCTCACTGAATTGGATACTATTGATTGACTGGCTGACTGTTTGGATTGATTACTGAGATTACATGTTGCTGCTTTTGCCTGCGCTGTAAAGACTACAATGTATATTGAAATGTTACTGCTGCTCATCATTATTGCACATATCATGCTTGTCAGAATGCCTGAATAGAGTTTTTAATTCAATTTTTATGCCTGATCATCATAACTTTTGAATTTCCTTCCATTCTGCATCACTATTTCATAACTATGCACTTTTCTGCTGATTTGAGATGACTTATGCACTCTGTTTTCATGCTGGAATATTAAACTCAACTTCTTTTCTTTTTGCTCTGTGATTTTCTTGTTTGATACCAATCTTGCTGTGCCTATCATCCCATGTTAATTAACCTGTACCTATGCACTTGTTTTTGTTTTTGACACCAAATTGGATCGAAGGTTGTTGCTATCATCCTTATGTTTGGTGCTTGTAAGTGCATACCATGCTAAATCACCGTACTATGTGATGACTGCTGTACTTTTCCATTTTGACACCGAACATGCATTAAACTTTAATTTTTGAAACCTATTGGTACCCTTTGTAGCAGTACGCATAATGTGGTTTTGATTAAGTGCATGTTCATGTATTTTTAACATCAATGACAATCTATATAGCAACTTGTGCCTTTCTCTTTTTGAGCAATGCACCTTGTTTTTCAAGCGAGCGCTGCTTTGGGCCAAAGGGCTATATACATGCGGTCATTTTCCGTGTCTCAACATGAATATGCAATTCTTTCACTGTGACTTTGATTTTTTTCCTTTTGTACTGATTTTTGCAAACTCCTCTCATTTCACAAGAACAATTGCAATAATCAAATTCTTCAAAATTCAATTCACTCATATGATGCACCTAAGGCATACAGATGCTTGAATTGTTTGTTCACTCATCCTTTTGATACTTAGGTTGCCTTGTCTTGGGAAAACACATCTCCTTTGAACCTTTAACTGCTTTGTACATGTTGTCCCTGACATTTGTTTCTCTGACTGGCTCGAAATGGAATTATTTGATTATATCCTCTTTTTTATGTGATTTTCTTTGTTTCCTGAGTTGTATTATGTTTTTGTCTTTTTCAGGATGGGCCGCAAGGGCAAGGAGAAAGCCAACCCCTTGGCTCACCCTCCACCCGTGTCTCCCAGTGACCATCCAGACACTTTCGTCAATTTCGAGGCACAAGAACAATATAAGAAACTGGAAAAGCGCGCCTTTCATTATGAAAGGAAGCTGAACCTGCCCGAGAAATATGCGGATATAATCCTTGACATAATTAATATTTATCATTGGGGATTCATAAAATCTGACCCGGTAGAGGTAAATGAACACCAGGTCAAGGAATTTTATGCCAATCTCCTCAACAGGGACGCCCAAACCATTTTTCTAAGAGGTGTCACCTTAGACACCTCTAACACTACTTTAGAGGCCCTATTGGACATTCCGCATATTCCTTCGGCTAGGGACGCTTATACTCAAATAATGACGGACGTGACCACGGGCAAAATTTCTTTGGATGAGGTCCTGAAAAAGATTGGCCAACCTGAGGCTACATGGGAATACAAAAAACGAGAGCAGCCTGTACCCTCGAGCATTGCGTGCACGGACTTCAACCCAGAGGCAAGGATCTGGCAGTATATCATTGCTGATTACATTCTTTCGAGCACGCATGCCACGCATATCAGGATCCGTGTGGCAGTGCTACTATGGTCTATTCTGGAGGGGAAGAGGATCTCTGTTCTTCCCCTTATCAGAGAGTCGATGATGAAGGTGAACCTACAACAAAAATTCAACGTTCCCTTCCCATCCCTCATCACCAGATTAGCAGTCTTATCTGGGGTATAGAAACGCCCAACTGACTGGATGTCTGTCTACATCAGTAACTAGCCATATCTGCCATATGGAGATTATGACGGGCCGCCTCAAAGGAAGAGGAAGACTATTGAGCCTCCTTCAGCAGTAGCAGAGCCTTCAGCACCTCCTTCAGCACCCGCACCCATACCCCAACCTCAAACACCATATGAGATGTGTCGGGAGATCCTTCAGGCCGTCCACCATTATGAGCGCCGCAACGCTCGCCGCTTCCAGTGGATAGTGGCGAAGTTTGAGGGTAGAGACCCTGGGCCACCTCCTCCAGATACACTAGAGCCTGAGGCCGAGGAGCCTGCATCTGAGGAGCCAGCAGCTGAAGCCGGACAGGTAGTCTAGCCACCTAAGCAGAGAACTGAGGAGCCTATGACAGAGAAGGTAGTAGTTAATAGAGTTGAGGAGTCGGCAGCTATAGCCGAGCCGAGAGCTGAGGCAGCCGACCGGGCAGTTGACCCGGCAGCAGCACAGACCACCACACAGCTATCCAGCGCCCTCATTGTCTACCAGCGTCATCACCACCCACCACCGCCAGGCAGTGGAGCTTCACATGGTTGATTTCCCCCCCCCCCCCCGATCGATTCCTTTGAGCACTGAGGATAGTGCATGATCAAAGTGTGGGGGAGGAGCTTCTATTTTTGGGTGTAAATATTCTCTCCTGAACACCTCTATTTAGTTTACTTTTAGTTTTGTTATGCTTTTGTGGATATTTATAGTACTTTAACTTATGCACTGCTGTTTAGTACTTTTGGTATATATACTAGTTGCTTTTAGTTATCTTTAGTATTGCATTTCTAGTTTTGGTATATATAGATTGCATCTTTATATTGCTTGGTATATAGTATAGATATGGATTGTGAGTGGATAATATGAATAGCTTATGCCTAGTTTATCTTGATCCTAATTGTTCATGTTACTTTTTGCTTGTTGAAAATTAGGAAAAGAACTAGGAAATTTTGAAAAATTTGGCCTCCATCACATCATACATACATATAGGAAATAACTTTGGTGAAAAACAACAAATTTTCCAATAATTTTGCCAAGGGCATTCTATTAAATTGATTGAGAAAACTGTTTTCAAACTTGCTGGAATGATTTCTTTTGGAACATAGAAGAGTAAAGAATAAATACCTTGTGAGTCTTTGAGCTATATTGAGTGGTTACACACTTTAACCACTAACTTTGTTCATTGTGTGATATATCTCTTCTATGATTGTGATGTTGGTTTTACTAGATTTTTTATTTCCATTGATTGATGTCCTGAATTGCATTGAGCATGATTGAGGCCATCTTTGATAAAAGCTTACTTTACCCATAGAGCCTTACCCTTGCATCTACCATTGTTAACCCCTTTTGAGCTTTATTTACCCCATTGTTCCTGATTTCACCATATCATATCCTTAAGCAAAAAATCATGATTTGCCTTGGATTGTATCCTTGATTAGCTTAGGTTGAGGAGTGTGTCTCATTTAAGTGTGGGGGAATCTTTTGGGAAACTTTGGTAGGGAATGAAAATATTTAATTTGGGTATCTCACTGAAAACTTTGAAAAATGGGAACATTCATGTATGAACCACTTAACCATATGCAATTCTCTTTCAAAAAAAAAAACCCCTTCATCATAAAAGGGCACAAAGTCACCCAAAACGGTAAATAAATGAATAAAGAATGGCCTATGTGATGTTTATGAGATAAGCATACATGAAAGTTAATGAAAAAGAAATGATGGAAAGTTAGAATTGCGTTTGATTTTGATTTGGTTGATATAGGTTGAGTTGGATACCTAAACTAATCAAGTATTCAACCATTTTAGTTCACTTAGCCATATCTATCCCACCTTTACCCTAACCCCATTACAACCCCAATAAGTCCTCATGATAATTTCATTCATGCATCACTTGTTGTTGATTGTTAGATGAAGAGCAACTCCTTGAAAGCATGATTAGAAGAGACTTGAGTGAATTGACCCTTAGACACCGAGTGATTAGAGTGTATACACACCTAGTGAGGGTTCAATTACTCAACTCTATGTTTCCATACTCCCTATCATGTATTCTTGCAAGTTGCTTTACTTTGATGAGTTGAATCAATTCTTTAGATTTTGGATGCATTGGAATAATTATTTGCTTAGCCCTAATTGTCTATAACTGCTTGGGAATTTGATTGTATGTTTTCACCAATTTCAAATAGATAGATAGATAGATAGATGATGAGTGGATAATTTATACGCTTTTTGGCATTGTTTTTAGTAAATTTTTAGTACATTTTAGTTAGTTTTTATTATGTTTTTATTAGTTTTTAAATAAAAATTACTTTTCTGGGCTTTACTAGGAGTTTGTGTGTTTTTCTGTGATTTCAGGTATTTTCTGGCTGAAATTGAGGGACCTGAGCAAAAATCTGATTCAGAGGCTGAAAAGGGACTGCAGATGCTGTTGGATTCTGACCTTCCTGTACTCGAAGTGGATTTTCTGGAGCTACAGAAATCCAATTGGCGCGCTCTTAATTGCGTTGGAAAGTAGACATCCTGGGCTTTCCAGCAATATATAATAGTTTATACTTTTCCCGAGATTTAATGGCCCAAACAGGCGTTCCAAGTCAGCTCAAGAATTCTAACGTTTAACTCCAGAACTGGCACAAAAGCTGGAGTTAAACGCCCTAACTGGCATAAAAGCTGGTGTTTAACTCCAAGAAATGTCTCTACACATGAAAGCTTCAATGCTCAGCCCAAGCACACACCAAGTGGGCCCCGGAAGTGGAATTTTACAATAAACACCCTAGCTTACTCATTTTCTATAACCCTAGGTCACTAGTTTACTATAAATACTACTTTCAGTGATTCATATTGTACCTCCTGACATTCTACACGTTTCTCATTGTATTTTCTACGGCATGAGTCTCTAAACTCCATTGTTGGGGGTGAGGAGCTCTGCTGTTCTTCATGAATTAATGCAATTACTACTGTTTTCCATTCTATTACGCTTGCTTGCATTCTAAGATATTCATTCACACTTCAACTTGATGAATGTGATGATCCGTGACACTCATCATCATTCTCACCTATGAACGCGTGCCTGACAACCACCTCTGTTCTACCTTAGATTGAATGCATTTCTCTTAGCCTCATGATTCAAATCAGAGTCTTCGTGGTATAAGCTAGAATCATTGGCGGTCATTCCTGAGATCCGGAATGTCTAAACCTTGTCTCTGGTATTCTGATTAGGATCTGGGAAGGGATGACTGTGACGAGCTTCAAACTCACGAGTGTTGGGCGTAGTGACAGATGCAAAAGGATCAATGGATCCTATTCCAGCATGATCGAGAACCGACAGATGATTAGCCGTGCGGTGACAGCGCATTTGGAACATTTTCATAGAGAGGACGGGAAGTAGCCATTGACAACGGTGATGCCCAACATAAAGCTTGCCATGGAAGGAGCCTTGTGTGCATGAAGAAGAAGATAGTAGGAAAGCAGAGATTCAGAAGACAAAGCATCTCCAAAGCCTCAACCTATTTTTCATTACTGCATAACAAGTATTTATTTCATGTTCTTTTACTTTTTACAATTAAATCTGAGAATTATTGATATCCTGACTAAGAGTTACAAGATAACCATAGCTTGCTTCAAGCCGACAATATCCGTGGGATCGACCCTTACTCACGTAAGGTATTACTTGGACGACCCAGTGCACTTGCTGGTTAGTTGTGCGGGGTTACAAAAGTGTGATTGTAATTTCGTACACCAAGTTTCTGGCGCCGTTGCCGGGGATTGTTCGAGTTTGGACAACTGACGGTTTATCTTGTTGCTTAGATTAGGACTAATTTATTTTTGTTGGTTTAGAGTCTTTTATTTGAGTTTAGTTTCATATTTTAAGTTTGGTGTCAATTGCATGCTTTTACTTTCTTTTATTTTTCGAAATTTGCATGTGTTTAGTACTTTCTTGATTTTTTAAACTTTTAAGTTTGGTGACTTCTTGTTGTTTTTCTTTAAAATTTTCAAAAATTTGTGTTTGGTTTTCTAAAAATTTTAAGTTTGGTGTCCCTTGTGCTTTTATTTACTTAAATTTTTTCAAAAAAGTGTTCTTGGTGTTCATCTTGACATTCAAAATTTTCTTGTTTGTTTTCATTGTTTTGATCTAAAATTTTTAAGTTTAGTGTCATTTTGTTGTTTTTCTCTTTCCGCATTAAAATTCAAAAATCAAAAAAATATCCTTTCCTTATTTTACTCATAAATTTCGAAATTTTGCATTAATTTAGTCAAAGATTCTCAAAATCATATCTTTTTTTTAGTCAAGTCAAAATTCTAATTTCAAAAATTGATCTTTTCAAATCTTTTCCAAAAATCAAATCTTTTTAATTTTCAATCATATCTTTTTCAAAATAATTTTCAATCATATCTTTTTGATTACTTTTTCCAAAATCTTTTTAATTAATTAATTAATTTAGTTTTCAATTTGCTTTTATTTTACTTACTTCTTTTTTTCGAAATTTTATTTTAGTTTCCATTTATTTTATTTTATTTTATTCGGCTATTTTATTTATTTATTTTCGAATTTTTTTTATTTTGTCTTCCATTTATTTTATTTTATTTCGGTTATTTAAAAAAAATAAAATAAAATAAAATAAAAATATAATTGCAATCCACATCATCTCCCTTTCTCCATCATGGACCTAAGTGGAAGTGAACAGTCCAGAAGGACTCTGGGGTCATATCCTAACCCCATTACTGCAGCATATGGGAGTAGCATCTGTATACCTCCCATCAAAGCTAGCAGCTTTGAGTTAAACCCTCAACTTATTATCATGGTGCAGCAGAATTGCCAGTATTCCAATCTTCCATAGAAAGAACCTACTGTGTTTCTGGCACAGTTCTTACAAATTGCTGACACAGTACGTGATAAAGAAGTAGATCAGGATGTCTACAGATTATTACTGTTTTCATTTGCTGTAAAAGATCAAGCTAAGAGGTGGTTAAATAACTAACCCACAGCAAGCATAAAAATATCGAGACAGTTAACAGACAAATTCCTGAATCAATTTTACCCTCCAAAGAGGATGACACAGCTAAGGATGGACATCCAAGGCTTTAAACAAGAGGATCATGGATCCCTTTATAATGCCTGGGAGAGGTATAGAGGGATGCTAAGGAAATGCCCCTCTGAAATATTTTCAGAGTGGGTACAGTTGGACATCATCTACTATGGGCTTACAGAAAAAGTTCAAATGTCTCTAGATCACTCAGCTGGTGGATCTATACACATGAGAAAGACAATTGAAGAGGCTCAAGAACTCATAGATACAGTTGCTAGAAATCAACATCTGTATTCAAGCAGTGAGCCCTCCATAAAAGAAGAAGTTATGACAGCAACTACTAATCATAATCCTCAAGAACAGATTGTTGAACTTAATCCGCAACTACTCCTTATGACAAAACAATTGGCAAAATTTAAAGAGATGCTCCAAGACACTAAAAATGCTAATAAAAATATAGAAGCACAATTGAATCAGACAAGACAACTGCTATCTAAACAGATAACAGAAGAATGCCAAGCTGCCTGATGGGGAGCAGAAGCTGGTGAATTAAAAATTTATTAAAATGGTTACGTTGCAAGTATAGTTCTTAACTCACCAAAAATCTGCCTATCAATTTAGAAATGTGTCACAGAAAGTTTAAATTAAAATTACTGGGAATTTTAAGTCCCAGGTCGTCTCCCAACGAGTTGCAGAAAAGTGTGCTGTTTTATTAATCAGATGTTCCAAGAAGTTGAGCTAAGTAAATTGGAATTTAAATTGAGGAATTTTAAATAATATAAATAAAATCCTTGACTGGGAATCGATTGGTTAGAATCTCTATCATTGATGGTGTGATTGTAAGATTAATTTGTAATTAATGGTTGTTCTGTTTGGTTATCCCTTACTAGGTAAGGGAAAGTCAAACAAGTGGGAATGCCAGATCTGTTCACAAGTTGCAACCCACTTAGTTCAAAGGGATTGGCGTCGGTGACAGGATAGCAATCCAACATTTAACCCAATTACAAATTTTCTTTCAATCCTTCCAACTCAAGAGTTCCTTTTAATCAACTCCCCATCAAGTAAGGAAACTACTCACGCATTGTAAATAAAGAATCCATAGCATATGAAAGGGAATTAAAAGAAGACATGATTATTGGAAAAGAAATTGAATTAAAAAGAAATAATCCTTGCATTAATTAATCATAAAAGTATCTGAATGACAAAATTGAACATAACAAAGAACATGGAAGATTAAAACCAAGTTAAGAGAACAAACTAGAATGATGAAGTCTTGATGAGGAAATAACTCTTCTCAATGTTCCAATGCTAAGACCAATTGAAAATTAAAATCCAAAAAACTAGAGAGAAAAACCTAAGAGAGTGAAAACCTAGATCTCAAACTACTGAATGAATGTGTCTCCTTTGTTTCTGCATATTCCCTGACTCTAGTATGTTGTTCCGGGCCGAAAACTGGGCCGAATTAAGGTCCAAAATCGCCCCTAGCGGATTCTGCAGATTATGCAGATCGCACATGTCACGCGATCGCGTCGTCCATGCAGACGCATCGCTTGCGCTTTTCCTCTCCACGCGTTCGCGTCGTCCACGCTACCGCGTCGCTTGCGCTTTCCAATCCGCGCAGCCGCGCAGACCATGCGGCCGCGTCACTGCGATTTGTGCTCCTTCGCGTGGTCGCATGAGCCATGCGACCGCGTCAGTTCTCGCTGGTTATCTCCTCAAATTCTTGTGTTCCTTCCATTTTTGCTAGCATCCTCTCCAATCTCCATCTCATTCATGCCCCATAAGGCCTGAAATACTTGACACACAGATCACGGCATCGAATGGAATAAAGGAGAATTAAAAGTAAATAATTAAAGTCTCTAGGAAGTAATTTTCAAACATGTACTGAATTTAGGAAGGAAATCTAAATGCATGCTAAATTGATGAATAAGTGGGCAAGGATCATGACAAAACCACATAATTAAACACAATATAAACCATAAAATAGTGGTTTATCACTGCCCAACTAAGGAGCGGGAAAACATTGAATAATTCAGTTCAAGGAAGCAAAAAGTCAAGAAAGGAACAAATGACAGAGGATGATCAACCCACTGCCCAAAATCCCTCTGAGGACAGCAAGAGCCCAGAGAGGAATAATTCTGGCGTTCAAAAGCCAGAAAAGGGGGAAAAGTTGGCGTTAAAAGCCCATTCCTTGCCCAGTTCTGGCGTTCAAACGACAGAAAAGGGTGGGAAGCTGGCGTTAAACGCCCATCCAGCACCCAATCCTGGCGTTCAAACGCCAATAAGGGATCAGACACCTGCAAGTGCTGATAGTAACCCTTCTAAGAAGGCTTCTCCAACCACTTCTGTAGGGAATAAACCTGCAGCAACTAAGGTTGAAGAATATAAAGCCGAGATGCCTTATCCTCAGAAACTCCGCCAAGTGGAACAGGAGAAACAATTTGCCCGCTTTGCAGACTATCTCAGGACTCTTGAAATAAAGATTCTATTCGCAGAGGCACTTGAGCAAATACCCTCTTATGCTAAGTTCATGAAAGAGATCTTAAGTCATAAGAAGGATTGGAGAGAAACTGAAAAAGTGTTTCTCGCTGAAGAATGCAGTGCAGTCATTCTGAAAAGCTTACCAGAGAAGCTTCAAGATCCAGGAAGCTTTATGATACCATGCACATTAGAGGGTGCCTGTACCAAGACAGCCCTATGTGACCTTGGAGCAAGTATCAATCTAATACCTGCATCCACTATCAGAAAGCTTGGGTTGACTAAAGAAGTCAAACCAACCCGGATATGTCTTCAACTTGCTGATGGCTCAATTAAATATCCATCAGGCATCATTGAAGACATGATTATCAAGGTTGGGCCATTTGTCTTTCCCACTGACTTTGTAGTGCTGGAAATGGAGGAGCACAAGAGTGCAACTCTCATTCTAGGAAGACCTTTCCTAGCAACTAGACGAACTCTTATTGATGTACAAAAAGGGGAAGTGACCCTGAGAGTTAATGAGGATGAGTTCAAGTTAAATGCTGTCAAAGCTATGCAGCATCCAGACACATCAAATGACTGCATGAGCACTGATATTATTGACTCTTTAGTGGAAGAAATCAATATGACTGAGAGTCTTGAATCAGAGCTAGAAGACATCTTTAAAGATGTTTAGCCTGATCTGGAGGAAACAGAGAAAATAAAAGTACCTCTAAAATTCCCTCAGGAAGAGGAGAAACCTCCTAAACCTGATCTCAAACCACTACCACCATCCCTGAAATATGCATTTCTGGGAGAGGGTGACACTTTTCCAGTGATCATAAGCTCTGCTTTAAATCCACAGGAAGAGAAAGCACTAATTCAATTGCTAAGGACACACAAGACAGCTCTTGGGTGGTCCATAAGTGACCTTAAGGGCATTAGCCCAGCAAGATGTATGCACAAGATCCTATTAGAGGATGATGCTAAGCCAGTGGTTCAACCACAGAGGCGGCTAAATCCAGCTATGAAGGAAGTAGTGCAGAAAGAGGTCACTAAGTTACTAGAGGCTGGGATTATTTATCCTATTTCTGATAGCCCCTGGGTGAGCCCTGTCCAAGTTGTCCCCAAGAAGGAAGGCATGACAGTGGTTCATAATGAAAAGAATGAACTGGTTCCCACAAGAACAGTTACAGGGTGGCATATGTGTATTGATTACAGAAGGCTCAATACAGCCACCAAAAAGGATCATTTTCCTTTTCCATTCATAGACCAAATGCTAAAAAGACTAGCAGGTCATGAATACTACTGCTTTTTGGATGGCTATTCAGGCAACAACCAAATTGCAGTGGATCCTCAAGACCAAGAGAAAACAGCATTCACATGTCCATCTGGAGTATTTGCTTACAGAAGAATGCCTTTTGGTCTCTGCAATGCACCTGCAACCTTTCAGAGGTGCATGATCTCTATTTTCTCTGATATGGTAGAGAAATTCCTAGAAGTCTTCATGGATGACTTCTCAGTATTTGGAGACTCATTCAGCTCCTCTCTTGATCATCTAGCACTTTGATAAACCACTATTTTATGGTTTATCTTGTGCTCAATTGAGTGGATTTCATCAACTCTTTACCCACTTATTCATACTATTTGCATGGTTTTACATTTGCCTTCCTAATTATGTGTTTTAATTGAAAACATGCTTCTTTGATCTTATATTTGCTTATTATTAATCCTCTCTTATTACCATTAGATGCCTTGATATGTATGTTAAGTGTTTTCAGATATTATAAGGCAGGAATGGCTTGGAGGATAGAAAGGAAGCATGCAAAAATGGAAGGAATACAAGAAGTTGGAGAAATTGCTAAGCTGTCCAGCCTGACCTCTCTGCACTCAAACGGCTATAACTTTAGCTACAAAGGTCTAAACGACGCGGTTCTAGTTGCGTTAGAAAGCTAACGTCCGGGGCTTCGATTTGATATATAATATAATATAGTTTCTCTGAAGCTAGGTGACGCGACCGCGTGATCCATGCGGCTGCGTCGCAGTGACGGAAATCCAGCGTGGCAAAATTCGAAACCAGCGAATTCTGGACTGTTTCTAACCCAGTTTGCGGCCCAGAAAACACAGATTAGAGGCTATAAAGTGGGGGACTGCATCCATTCATGGGAGGCTCTCATAATTCATAATTTTAGGAGTAGATGTAGTTTTTAGAGAGAGAGGTTCTCTAATCTCTCTTAGGATTAGGATTTAGGATTTCTCTTAGTTTTAGGAGTGACTCTCAATCCCAGGTTCTTTATTTTTAATTATTTTCTCAATTTAATTTATGAACATCTATGCCAGATTTAATTTCTTTTGTTAATGCAATTCGAGGTATTTTCAGATTTAAGATTGCTTTGCTTATATTGATGCTTTTAATTTAATTTAGATATTTTTCTCCATTTTGGCTTTGGTCAAGTGGTTGGTAGTACTTGAGTTATCAATTAAAATAGTGGTTGAAATTGGGAGTTGATCCAATAACTCTAATCTTTCCATAAGGAATTGACAAAGTGAGATTAAAATCCAATTTTCATCACAATTGATAAGGATATGACTTCCAGTTCTAATACCTTGCCAAGAGTTTATTTTATCTATTTATTTATTTTTCTTATCATTTAACATATTACCTCCTCACTTTCAAAACCCCAGTTTACAAGACTCATAACCAATAATAAGAACACCTCCCTGCAATTCCTTGAGAAGACGACCCGAGGTTTAAATACTCGGTTATCAATTATAAAGGGGTTTGTTTCTTGTGACAACCAAAACGTTTGTACGAAGGGATTTTTGTCGGTTTAAAGACTATATCTACAACGCGACTGTTTTTATGACATTCTTTACTGGCAAAAATCCTAACGTCAAAATGGCGTCGTTGCTGGGGAATTGCAAACGTGTGCCTTATTATTGGTTATTGTAAATATTTTATTTTTGCTTGTTTATTTGTTTTTATTTTATTTTATTTTTGCTTTTTCTTAAATTAAGAGGTTATTTGTTTTTATTTAGTTATTCAAAAAAATTTTTTTTTCAAAAATTTGTTCTTAGTGTTCATCTTGATCTTCAAGTTGTTCTTCACGTTCATCTTGACCTTCAAGCTGTTCTTAGTTGTTTTCTTCGTTTTGATCTAAAAATTTGAAATTTGGTGTCATTTTATTGTTTTTCTCTTTCTTCATTAAATTCAAAAATATTTTTAATTAATTTTTTCGAAAAAAAAATATTTCAGATTTTTATTTTTAAAATTTTTATCTTATCTTATCTTATTTCAAAAATCAAATTTCAAAATTCAATTTAAAAATTTTCAAAATTTAAATTTAAAAATTTTCAAATTTCAAATTTCAAAATTTCAAAAATTCAAATTTCAAAAATTCAAATTTCAAAATTTAATTTTCAATTTCAAAATTTAAATAACCTTTTAATTTAAATTTATTTTTATTTTTTTTGTTTTTAATTTTTTTATTTACTACTATGAACTCTCACCCCTTTGGCTATGAGTCTGGTTACAATAATGTTGCAGGAAGAAGAAATTACAATGAGAACAAGCATCAAGGTTGGAACAATCAAAGATGGGAGGAGCCACAAGGATTTGATCAATTCTCATGGCAACAACCACCTCCAATGGACTATCATCAACCACCACCATATGCCTATGAACCCTTTCCTCAACATAACTTTGGACCACCAAACTCACAAGCCCCTTTCCGCCATTCACCTCCATATGACCCTAACCCTCAACCACCATACCAACCACCTTATGAGCCATATGAACCATATATAGAACCACCCCAATTCCAATCCAGTCACTCCCAACCACCACCACTTTCTTTTGTAGCATGTCCAAGTCCGGCAACCCGAGAAGCAGAGGATCGCCTAAGGAAAACAGTAATTAAATTTCAGGCAACCGTTCAACAACTGCGGCAAGTATTAATTCAATGGGCTTCTAGACGCTTAAATACACAAGGATCAGCCACAGCTCCATGTGGACAGTCTAGTGAAGAGCGTAGCATGAAGGAGATACTAGAGACTCCAGTGGACAAGACAGAGCATGAATCCATACTAGAACAAGCAGAAGAAGCTGTCATCGCTCAAGAAGAAGAGTTGGTTGAAGACTTAGGAGATGCAGAACCTCCATGGGAAAGTCCAGTCATAGAGCCTCCTTCCGAGACGGTTGAAATTGATGCTGAGGAGGGTGTACAACCTCCAAAGCATATCATAGTTGAAGACTTGGAAGAGGTTGATCAAGAGATGGAGATTCAAGAAGAAGAAGCACAACCTCCCATGCCCTTGGAAAGCAATGAAGAGGAGATTGAATTGAAAGAGAGTTGCTAAGAGGAAGAGGTTGAAATTGAAGAAGCTTGCAAAGAGGTGGTAATTATCAGAGAAGAGCACAAGGGAGTGGAACTTGCAATTTCATTAAAAATACCTCCCCCTAAGTTGCCATCATCCTTCACAACATTCAAGTGGGTAAAATTCATATCCCATAGCTTTCTAATCCCACTTGTATATGGGCTACTGGAGACGGATGGTCAACTTAGAGCTCTTTATGGCATTAAGAGTAAGAGGAAGATGGCCAGTGGTAAGAATTGTCAAGCAAGGTTTATTATGGTTGGAAGCTTTAAGTTTAAACGCAAAGGTTGGTATAAAGCTCAACTGAATGGGTCTAAGAAGCTGTTTGGATGTCTCAGTGAGAATTCCGACTGTTCACCACCCAAGTGGAAAAATGATGATGATCAACAAGAAGATGGGTGCAAAGGCAAGGTCTGGGACCCCATAATCCAATCTAGAAATCAGCACTCTTGGGGCCTTGTCACATGCTTTAACTTACTTGAAGGCTTTCTGTGCCTAGTTTGGGATCCCGGAGGACATTGGAATCATAAACATTGGTGGAGATTCCTGGATGAGTTTAAGCACAAGCCACCCTAACAAAGGATTCCCCAAATGTCCAACTTAAGGACAATAACTAAAAGTTTTAGGTGGGAGATAACCCACCATGGTATGATCGTCCTTTTTCATTTTTATTTAGTTTTATTTGTTTTTGAATTTTTTTTATTTTATATTGAACCTGGAGTTTTGCATCACATTCATATTAACACTGCATTCTGCATTTTTCAGATTACAAAAAAAAAAAGCGAGCACGCGACGCGACCGCATCAGCGACGCGTCCGCGTAGCAAAGAGATGAGAGACAATATCAATATGAACAGAGAGTTACGCAGGAGCAGCGCTGGAGGCGTGCCAATGGCACAAATTACCCCACGTGACCGCGTTGCTGACGCGACCGCGTCATATGGGAATAATGGCCTCCCACGCGACCGCGTCACCCACGTGGCCGCGTGACCTAAAATCGGCGTAAAAAGGGTGTATGGCAGAAAGTTGAGCTGGAGTTGGGCTGGACTTGTGCTGGAAGCCCAAGCCCAACCACGCGAACGCGTGCCCCACCCGTCCGCGTCATCCACGCGATTGCGTCACCTAGAATTTTGGCAAAAAGAGTTTCGAACAGAGAGTTGCGCGACCATGAGGCTGCACTCGCGCCAATCGCACAAAACAGGCCACACGATCGCGTGACCCACGCGTCCGCGAAACCTGACCTTATCACGCACCACGCGACCGCGTCACTCACGCGTCCGCATCACAGGCGGCGCACAGAATATCCAGATCAGCCAATTTTCTTATCTTTTTTCTTCCCTTCCCTAATCCTTATTTTTCTTCTCTTTTCTTATTTCTTTCTTCTTTCTTTCTTATTTTCTTTCACCTCCATTCTATTTTATTTTATTTATTTGCATACTTTCATTCATTGCATTATTTTCATTGGTGTCAGAATTTTATTTGAGTCATTATTCCTCATTATATGTTTGACAATTATTATTATCTTCTTTAAAGGATTGCTTGCATGTTCACTGTAATACTTTCTATACCATCTTCACCATGCATGCTATGTGTTTGTGAAAAAGCTCATATGGCATTATGCACTTCTCTATGTTATTCTACTATTCAATGCTTGCTTTTCATAAACTCTCTTTACTATTGTATTAATTGAAATTAATTGTCAATACAACCATGATGGTTTGTTACGAGTAATGCTTGATCTATGCTACTCATGCCCTTTGCCGGCATGCTAATAAACACCTTGCATTCACTTGTCCTTATATGCACTAGCTATTTTCCATTGATGGCTTTTCACATGTACTCGCGAGCATGTGTTAATGTCAGTTATATCTTAAATGTGCATCCATCACCACCATTTCCGTTCTCTTCCTTGCTATATATATCTCTTTGAATTTAATTTAGTTTCTCTTCCCTTTTTCAGGATGGCCACCAAGAAAGGAAAAGAGAAAGCCATTCCCAAATCAACAGCAAGGAAAGGAACAAAAAGAGCCCCAGCTGAGGAACCACAACCCCCGTCCACCTGCACATCTCAGCATGCACCGAGGACGGTGCAATCTTTAAGTGTGGGGAGGTCGATACCGATCTCCATGGGTTAGTTATTTCCTGACTCAACACCAAAATTTTTATTTTATTTGTTTGCTCATTATTGCATTTGCATGTTTGATTGCATATTTGTTTGATTTTTTGCATATTTTACCACCTGGTTGAAATAATATTTTCTTTTTCAAGAAACCTTTTAGAGCATTTCACTAATTTGAATAAAATTTAATATTACACTTGTTTGAAGAAATATTATACTGGAACATGGTTTAGAGCTCGAACACACAAAACCTGTGAGATTTTTTGAGCCTATTTGAATTGGTTGCATTTTATCAACCAATATTTTATTTTTAGTGTGTATTTTTCTCTCTAAAATTGTGATCTTTGTCTTGATTAATTCTATATTTCCATGGTTTGATGTATGCATGCACTTATATGATTGAGGCCTTTGTTTTACTAAGTTTACATACCCATATGGCCTTAACCCTCCATTATCCCTTGCAAACCAATTTGAGCCTATTTTACCCCTTTGTTCTTTTTATTTAGCACATCATTAACTCTAAGCGAAAAACAATAATGTCCTTAATTTGAATCCTTGGTTAGCTTAAACTAGTGAGAGTGCTTATGATTTAAGTGTGGGAAAAGTGGGTTTGGAAATATTTGGTTTGAGAATTGAGTATGTTAGAATTTTCTGAAAATGTGAAAGAATGTTGAGAATATGTTCATGCATTCAATAAATTAATCATATGCATTGAGAAAAAAAAAAAAAAATATATATATATATATATAATAAATATAAAAAAAAAAAGAAGAAGAAGAAAAAGAGAGAGAAAAAGAAAAGAAAAAGAGCAATTAATAAAAGGGGACAAAATGCCCCAAAGTAAGTAGTGAAAGCAATACATATGAGTTGTACTTGAAATTAGAATGCATGAATATGTGGAAAACATGGTTAATGGATGGTTAGATGTTGTATTATGATTACATGGATTATTTAAGTTAGGTGGGAAAAGTTTAAGTTAATTAAGGATTCAGATTTCAGTCCACTTGGCCAAATACAATCCTACCTTGACCCTGACCCCATTACAACCCTTAAAAGACCTCTTGATATGTGTATCTGTGCATTAAATTAATGTTGATTGTTAGATGAAGAGCAAGCCTTAGAAAGCAAGGTTAGTAGAGAATTGAGAGATCGAACCTTAAACACCTGAGTGATTAGAGTGTATACACTACCAGTAAGGGTTCGATGCTCAATTCCTTGTTCCCTGCTTTCATGAGATATTTTCTTCTTGCAAGTCTATTTGTACTTCATTTTTATGATTTGAATTAGTGAAATCCAGTTCATATTTCCTCTTGAAAGATTTGTTTACTTTTAACTAAGTAGGTAGAATCATTTTTCATGTAGTTGCATTCATATAGATAGGTTGTATTTCATACATTCTTACTTTCCTCTTCATTTCTTTATAGCTTCTCTTGAGCTTAGCATGAGGACATGCTAACGTTTAAGTGTGGGGAGGTTGATAAACCACTATTTTATGGTTTATCTTGTGCTCAATTGAGTGGATTTCATCAACTCTTTACCCACTTATTCATACTATTTGCATGGTTTTACATTTGCCTTCCTAATTATGTGTTTTGATTGAAAACATGCTTCTTTGATCTTATATTTGCTTATTATTAATCCTCTCTTATTACCATTAGATGCCTTGATATGTATGTTAAGTGTTTTCAAATATTATAAGGCAGGAATGGCTTGGAGGACAGAAAGGAAGCATGCAAAAATGGAAGGAATACAAGAAGTTGGAGAAATTGCAAAGCTGTCCAGCCTGACCTCTCTGCACTCAAACGGCTATAACTTTAGTTACAGAGGTCCAAACGATGCGGTTCTAGTTTCGTTGGAAAGCTAACGTCTGGGGCTTCAATTTGATATATAATATCATGCAGTGTTCCTGACGCTAGGTGACGCGACCGCGTAATCCATGCGGCCGCATCGCAGTGACGGAAATCCAGCGTGGCAAAATTCGAAACCAGCAAATTCTGGACTGTTTCTGACCCAGTTTGCGGCCCAGAAAACACATATTAGAGGCTATAAAGTAGAGGACTGCATCCATTCATGGGAGGCTCTCATAATTCATAATTTTAAGAGTAGATGTAGTTTTTAGAGAGAGAGGTTCTCTCCTCTCTCTTAGGATTAGGATTTAGGATTTCTCTTAGTTTTAGGAGTGACTCTCAATCCCAGGTTCTTTATTTTTATTTATTTTCTCAATTTAATTTATGAACATCTATGCCAGATTTAATTTTTTTTTAATGCAATTCGAGGTATTTTCAGATTTAAGATTGCTTTGCTTATATTGATGCTTTTAATTTAATTTAGATATTTTTCTCCCTTTTGGCTTTGGTCAAGTGGTTGGTAGTACTTGAGTTATCAATTAAAACAGTGGTTAAAATTGGGAGTTGCTCCAATAACTCTAGTCTTTCCATAAGGAATTGATTAGGACCTGAGGATTAAGCTAATTAATCCACTTGATTTACCTTCATAATTAGAGGTTGACAAAGTGAGATTAAAATCCAATTTTCATCACAATTGATAAGGATAGGACTTCCAGTTCTAATACCTTGCCAAGAGTTTATTTTATCTATTTATTTTATTTTTCTTATCATTTAACATACTACCTCCTCACTTTCAAAACCCCAGTTTACAAGACTCATAACCAATAATAAGAACACCTCCCTGCAATTCCTTGAGAAGACGACCCGAGGTTTAAATACTCGGTTATCAATTATAAAGGGGTTTGTTACTTGTGACAACCAAAACGTTTGTACGAAGGGATTTTTGTCGGTTTAGAGACTATATCTACAACGCGACTGTTTTTATGACATTCTTTACTGGCAAAAATCCTAACGTCAAAATGGCGCCGTTGCCGGGGAATTGCAAACGTGTGCCTTATTATTGGTTATTGTAAATAATTTATTTTTGCTTGTTTATTTGTTTTTATTTTTGTTTTTATTTTTGTTTTTTCTTAAATTTAGAGGTTATTTGTTTTTATTTAGTTATTAAAAAAATTTTTTTTTTAAAAATTTGTTCTTAGTGTTCATCTTGATCTTCAAGTTGTTCTTTACGTTCATCTTGACCTTCAAGCTGTTCTTAGTTGTTTTCTTTGTTTTGATCTAAAAATTTGAAATTTGGTGTCATTTTATTGTTTTTCTCTTTCTTCATTAAATTCAAAAATATTTTTAATTAATTTTTTCGGAAAAAAAAATATTTCAAATTTTTATCTTATCTTATCTAATTTCAAAAATCAAATTTCAAAATTCAATTTAAAAATTTTCAAAATTTAAATTTAAAAATTTTCAAATTTCAAATTTCAAAATTTCAAAAATTCAAATTTCAAAATTTAATTTTTAAATTCAAAATTTAAATAACCTTTTAATTTAAATTTATTTTTATTTTTTTTGTTTTTAATTTTTTTATTTACTACTATGAACTCTCACCCCTTTGGCTATGAGTCTGGTTACAATAATGTTGCAGGAAGAAGAAATTACAACGAGAACAGGCAACAAGGTTGGAACAATCAAAGATGGGAGGAGCCACAAGGATTTGATCAATTCTCATGGCAACAACCACCTCCAATGGACTATCAACATCCACCACCATATGCCTATGAACCCTTTCCTCAACATAACTTTGGACCACCAAAGTCACAAGCCCCTTTCCGCCATTCACCTCCATATGACCCTAACCCTCAACCACCATACCAACCACCTTATGAGCCATATGAACCATATATAGAACCACCCCAATTCCAATCCAGTCACTCCCAACCACCATCACTTTCTTTTGTAGCATGTCCAAGTCCGGCAACCCAAGAAGCAGAGGATCGCCTAAGGGAAACAGTAATTAAATTTCAGGCAACCGTTCAACAACTGGGGCAAGTATTAATTCAATAGGCTTCTAGACGCTTAAATACACAAGGATCAGCCACAGCTCCATGTGGACAATCTAGTGTAGAGCGTAGCATGAAAGAGATACTAGAGACTCCAGTAGACAATACAGAGCATGAATTCATACTAGAACAAGCAGAAGAAGCTGTCATCGCTCAAAAAGAAGAGTTGGTTGAAGACTTAGGAGATGCAGAACCTCGATGGGAAAGTCTAGTCATAGAGCCTCCTTCCGAGACGGTTGAAATTGATGCTGAGGAGGGTGTGCAACCTCCAAAGCATATCATAGTTGAAGACTTGGAAGAGGTTGATCAAGAGATGGAGATTCAAGAAGAAGAAGCACAACCTCCCATGCCCTTGGAAAGCAATGAAGAGGAGATTGAATTGAAAGAGAGTTGCTAAGAGGAAGAGGTTGAAATTGAAGAAGCTTGCAAAGAGGTGGTAATTATCAGAGAAGAGCAAAAGGGAGTGGAACTTGCAATTTCATTAAAAATACCTCCCCCTAAGTTGCCATCATCCTTCACAACATTCAAGTGGGTAAAATTCATATCCCATAGCTTTCTAATCCCACTTGTTTATGGGCTACTGGAGACGGATGGTCAACTTAGAGCTCTTTGTGGCATTAAGAGTAAGAGGAAGATGGCCAGTGGTAAGAATTGTCAAGCAAGGTTCATTATGGTTGGAAGCTTTAAGTTTAAACGCAAAGGTTGGTATAAAGCTCAACTGAATGGGTCTAAGAAGCTGTTTGGATGTCTCAGTGAGAATTCCGACTGTTCACCACCCAAGTGGAAAAATGATGATGATCAACAAGAAGATGGGTGAAAGGCAAGGTCTGGGACCCTGGTCCAATCTAGAAATCAGCACTCTTGGGGCCTTGTCACATGCTTTAACTTACTTGAAGGCTTTCTGCGCCTAGTTTGGGATCCCGGAGGACATTGGAATCATAAACATTGGTGGAGATTCCTGGATGAGTTCAAGCACAAGCCACCCTAACAAAGGATTCCCCAAATGTCCAACTTAAGGACAATAACTAAAAGTGCTAGGTGGGAGACAACCAACCATGGTATGATCGTCCTTTTTTATTTTTATTTAGTTTTATTTGTTTTTGAATTTTATTTTATTTTATATTGAACCTGGAGTTTTGCATCACATTCATATTAACACTGCATTTTGCATTTTTCAGATTACAAAAAAAAAAAAGAAAAAGCGAGCACGCGACGCGACCGCATCAGCGACGCGTCTGCGTCGCAAAGAGATGGGAGACAATATTAATATGATCAGAGAGTTACGCAGTAGCAGCGCTGGAGGCGTGCCAATGGCACAAATTACCCCACGCGACCACGTCGCTGACGCGACCGCGTCATATGGGAATAATGGCCTCCCACGCGACCGCGTCACCCACGCGGCCGCGTGACCTGAAATCGGCGTAAAAATGGTGTATGGCAGAAAGTTGAGCTGGAGTTGGGCTGGACTTGTGCTGGAAGCCCAAGCCCTACCACGCGAACGCGTGCCCCACGCGTCCGCATCATTTTTAAAAGAAAGGCCACTCATGCGATCGCGTCGACCACGCGATCGCGTCACCCAGAATTTTGGCAAAAAGAGTTTCGAACAGAGAGTTGCGCGACCACGAGGCTGCACTCGCGCCAATCGCACAAAACAGGCCACGCGATTGCGTGACCCACGCGTCCGCGTCACCTGACCTTATCACGCACCACGCGACCGCGTCACAGGCGGCGCACAGAATATCCAGATCAGCCAATTTTCTTATCTTTTCTTCCCTAATCCTTATTTTTCTTCTCTTTTCTTATTTCTTTCTTCTTCCTTTCTTATTTTCTTTCACCTCCATTCTATTTTTTTTCATTTATTTGCATACTTTCATTCATTGCATTATTTTCATTGGTGTCATAATTTTATTTGAGTCATTATTCCTCATTATATGTTTGACAATTATTATTATCTTCTTTAAAGGATTGCTTGCATGTTCACTGTAATACTTTCTATACCATCTTCACCATGCATGCTATGTGTTTGTGAAAAAGCTCATATGGCATTATGCACTTCTCTATGTTATTCTACTATTCAATGCTTGCTTTTCATAAACCCTCTTTACTATTGTATTAATTGAAATTAATTGTCAATACAAACATGATGGTTTGTTTCGAGTAATGCTTGATCTATGCTACTCATACCCTTTGTCGGCATGCCAATAAACACCTTGCATTCACTTGTCCTTATATGCACTAGCTATTTTCCATTGATGGCTTTTCACATGTACTCGCGAGCATGTGTTAATGTCAGTTATATCTTAAATGTGCATCCATCACCACCTTTTCCGTTCTCTTCCTTGCTATATATATCTCTTTGAATTTAATTTACTTTCTCTTTCCTTTTTCAGAATGGCCACCAAGAAAGGAAAAGAGAAAGCCATTCCCAATCAACAGCAAGGAAAGGAACAAAAAGAGCCCCAGCTGAGGAACCACAACCCCCGTCCACCTGCACATCTCAGCATGCACCGAGGACGGTGCAATCTTTAAGTGTGGGGAGGTCGATACCGATCTCCATGGGTTAGTTATTTCCTGACTCAACACCAAAATTTTTATTTTATTTGTTTGCTCATTATTGCATTTGCATGTTTGATTGCATATTTGTTTGATTTTTTGCATATTTTACCACCTGGTTGAAATAATATTTTCTTTTTCAAGAAACCTTTTAGAGCATTTCACTAATTTGAATAAAATTTAATATTACACTTGTTTGAAGAAATATTATACTGGAACATGGTTTAGAGCTCGAACACACAAAACCTGTGAGATTTTTTGAGCCTATTTGAATTGGTTGCATTTTATCAACCAATATTTTATTTTTAGTGTGTATTTTTCTCTCTAAAATTGTGATCTTTGTCTTGCTTAATTATATATTTCCATGGTTTGATGTATGCATGCACTTATATGATTGAGGCCTTTGTTTCACTAAGCTTACATACCCATATGGCCTTAACCTTCCATTATCCCTTGCAAACCAATTTGAGCCTATTTTACCCCTTTGTTCTTTTTATTTAGCACATCATTAACTCTAAGCAAAAAATAATAATGTCCTTAATTTGAATCCTTGGTTAGCTTAGACTATTGAGAGTGCTTATGATTTAAGTGTGGGAAAAGTGGGTTTGGAAACATTTGGTTTGAGAATTGAGTATGTTAGAATTTTCTGAAAATGTGAAAGAATGTTGAGAATATGTTCATGCATTCAATAAATTAATCAAATGCATTGAGAAATATATATATATATATATATATATATATATATATATATATATATATATATATATATATATATATATATAAATACAAAAAGAAGAAGAAGAAGAAAAAGAGAGAGAAAAAGAAAAGAAAAAGAGCAATTAATAAAAGGGGACAAAATGCCCCAAAGTAAGTAGTGAAAGCAATACATATGAGTTGTACTTGAAATTAGAATGCATGAATATGTGGAAAACATGGTTAATGGATGGTTAGATGTTGTATTATGATTACATGGATTGTTTAAGTTAGGTGGGAAAAGTTTAAGTTAATTAAGGATTTAGATTTCAGTCCACTTGGCCAAATACAATCCTACCTTGACCCTGACCCCATTACAACCCTTAAAAGACCTCTTGATATGTGTATCTGTGCATTAAATTTATGTTGATTGTTAGATGAAGAGCAAGCCTTAGAAAGCAAGGTTAGTAGAGAATTGAGAGATCGAACCTTAAACACCTGAGTGATTAGAGTGTATACACTACCAGTAAGGGTTCGATGCTCAATTCCTTGTTCCCTGCTTTCATGAGATATTTTCTTCTTGCAAGTCTATTTGTACTTCATTTTTATGATTTGAATTAGTGAAATCCAGTTCATATTTCCTCTTGAAAGATTTGTTTACTTTTAACTAAGTAGGTAGAATCATTTTGCATGTAGTTGCATTCATATAGATAGGTTGCATTTCATACATTCTTACTTTCCTCTTCATTTCTTTATAGCTTCTCTTGAGCTTAGCATGAGGACATGCTAATGTTTAAGTGTGGGAGGTTGATAAACCACTATTTTATGGTTTATCTTGTGCTCAATTGAGTGGATTTCATCAACTCTTTACCCACTTATTCATACTATTTGCATGGTTTTACATTTGCCTTCCTAATTATGTGTTTTGATTGAAAACATGCTTCTTTGATCTTATATTTGCTTATTATTAATCCTCTCTTATTACCATTAGATGCCTTGATATGTATGTTAAGTGTTTTCAGATATTATAAGGCAGGAATGGCTTGGAGGATAGAAAGGAAGCATGCAAAAATGGAAGGAATACAAGAAGTTGGAGAAATTGCAAAGCTGTCCAGCCTGACCTCTCTGCACTCAAACGGCTATAACTTTAGCTACAGAGGTCCAAACGACGCGGTTTTAGTTGCGTTGGAAAGCTAACGTTCGGGGCTTCGATTTGATATATAATATGATAAAGGTTTTCTGATGCTAGGTGATGCGACCGCGTGATTCATCCGGCCGTGTCGCAGTGACGGAAATCCAGCGTGGCAAAATTCGAAACCAGCAAATTCTGGACTGTTTCTGGCCCAGTTTGCGGCCCAAAAAACACAGATTAGAGGCTATAAAGTGGGGGACTGTATCCATTCATGGGAGGCTCTCATAATTCATAATTTTAGGAGTAGATGTAGTTTTTAGAGAGAGAGGTTCTCTCCTCTCTCTTAGGATTAGGATTTAGGATTTCTCTTAGTTTTAGGAGTGACTCTCAATCCCAGGTTCCTTATTTTTATTTATTTTCTCAATTTAATTTATGAACATCTATGCCAGATTTAATTTTTTTTGTTAATGCAATTCGAGGTATTTTCAGATTTAAGATTGCTTTGCTTATATTGATGCTTTTAATTTAATTTAGATATTTTTCTCCCTTTTGGCTTTGGTCAAGTGGTTGGTAGTACTTGAGTTATCAATTAAAAAAGTGGTTGAAATTAGGAGTTGCTCCAATAACTCTAGTCTTTCCGTAAGGAATTGACTAGGACCTGAAGATTAAGCTAATTAATCAACTTGATTTACCTTCATAGTTAGAGGTTGACAAAGTGAGATTAAATTCCAATTTTCATCACAATTGATAAGGATAGGACTTCCAGTTATAATACCTTGCCAAGAGTTTATTTTATCTATTTATTTTATTTTCCTTATCATTTAACATACTACCTCCTCACTTTCAAAATCCCAGTTTACAAGACTCATAACCAATAATAAGAACACCTCCCTGCAATTCCTTGAGAAGACGACCCGAGGTTTAAATACTCGGTTATCAATTATAAAGGGGTTTGTTACTTGTGACAACCAAAACGTTTGTACGAAGGGATTTTTGTCGGTTTAGAGACTATATCTACAACGCGACTGTTTTTATGACATTCTTTGCTGGCAAAAATCCTAACGTCACACTTTTCTTGAAAAGGTGCCAAGAGACTAACCTAGTCTTAAACTAGGAAAAATGTCACTTTATGGTGACTGAAGGAATTGTCCTTGGGCACAAAATTTCAAGCAAGGGAATAGAGGTGGATCAAGTCAAGGTAGAGGTAATTGAGAAATTACCACCACTTGCCAATGTTAAGGCAATCAGAAGCTTTCTGGGGCATGCAGGATTCTATAGGAGGTTCATAAAGGATTTTTCAAAAATTGCAAAACCTCTGAGTAACCTGCTAGCTGCTGACACACCATTTGTGTTTGACACAAGGTGTCTACAGGCGTTTGAAACCCTGAAAGCCAAGCTGGTCACAGCACCAGTCATCTCTGCACCTGACTGGACATTACCATTCGAATTAATGTGTGATGCCAGTGACCATGCCATTGGTACAGTGTTGGGACAAAGACATAACAAGCTTCTGCACGTCATTTACTATGCCAGTCGTGTTCTAAATGACGCACAGAAGAATTACACAACCACAGAAAAAGAGCTGCTTGCAGTGGTTTATGCCATTGACAAGTTTAGATCCTATTTAGTAGGATCAAAAGTGATTGTGTACACTGACCATGCTGCTCTTAAATATCTACTCACAAAGCAGGATTCAAAACCCAGGCTCATGAGATGGGTGTTGCTTCTGCAAGAGTTCGATATAGAAATAAGAGACAGAAAAGGGACAGAGAACCAGGTAGCTGATCACCTGTCCCGGTTAGAACCAGTGGCTGGGGCATCCCTCCCTTCCACTGAGATCTCTGAGACCTTTCTGGATGAGCAACTCTTTGCCATTCAGGAGGCACCATGGTTTGCAGACATTGCAAATTATAAAGCTGTGAGGTTCATACCCCAAGAGTATAGCAGGATGCAAAAGAAAAAACTAATTTCTGATGCAAAGTACTACTTATGGTATGAACCATATCTCTTTAAGAGATGCGCTGACGGAATGATCCGCAGATGCGTCCCTAGAGAGGAGGCACAGAAGATCCTGTGGCATTGCCATGGATCACAGTATGGAGGACATTTCGGAAGTGAACGAACAGTGATAAACCCCGATTTCGTGGTTTATCTTGCCCTTATTTTGGGGGAATTTTATCAATATTTCTCACACTTATTCACAAGAAATGCATGGTTTTGTGTTCACTTCCCAATATTACTCTATGATGAAAAACATGCTTATTTTGCCTTGAAATTGCCATATTTTAATCCTCTTCTATTGCCATTCGATGCCGTGATGTTTTTGTTGAGTAATTTCAGGAATTATAGGGTAGGAATGACTTAGAAGAGAGGGAGAAAGCATGTACAAAAAGGGAGAAACATGAAGAATTGAAGTCTTGGGAGCAGCAGCATCGGCACGCCCGCGCACTCCACGCGCACGCGTGGATGGGATTGGCTGGAAGCGGCGCGAAAGGATGGACGCATCCGCGCAGATTGGAAGATTCCTATCGACATGCACCCGCAACTGGCGCGCACGCGTGGATCACAAAAGTAATCGGCGCGCGCGCACGCATGGGGCGCACGCGTGGGAAGCTGCACGTGACCTCATTAAGAGAAATCGTGCCTGGCGATTTCTGAGGCCAAGGAGGCCCAACTTCAAGCTGTTTCTGCATGGAAAAGACCCAAGGATGCTAGGGGAAAGAGAGAGATCACTCATTTTACACTAGGCCACAATTTTAGCTAGTTTTAGGTTCTTTGGTTATTCTAGAGAGAGAAACCCTTGTTCCTCTCTAGATCTAGTTTTCATTTTGATCTTCCCTTGTTGATTTATGAATTGAATTTTGTTAATTATAGTTTTAATTGTTCAATTTGAATTCCTTGTTACAATCTTGCTTACATTTAATGATAGTTTTATGATTCTTGTCAATTGTCATTTCATACCCATTTTTTGAATGTTGTGAATCTTGACTTGTTGATGTTACATTGATGATTTCTATATTTAATCTTGTTGATTGCTTGATTGTATGTTGATAATTGTTAGTGGGTATTTGTGGAATTCAATTTAATTACTATATTGAACATGTCTTTTATTAATGCTTACCAAGTGTTTGATGAATTGTTTACTTTGATTATGGAGTAGTCTTTTCCACTCTTGGCCTAGGTCAAGGGAATTGGGTAAACTTGAGTCATTGGGTCTAATGGATTTGATGATTTGGCAGCCCTTGGTGGTCAATTTGATACTCATTGACGCCAACCCACTACTAATTTAATTAGTAGGTAGGTTGCGACTTATGGGTTGATCTGACCAAGGCCATTTGACGTACTTCAAGTCTAGGGGTAGATATCACGTACTTAAGACTTTGGGGGTAGACTTAATGAGCTTGGTTCCTCATAATTGTCAAGATATAGTTGTTGGACAAGGATTGTGATCCCAACTCCCATGCCTAGCCAAGAGTTATTTTTATCATTCATTTTGAAAACCAATTTCCAATTTCAATTGCCTTAGTTATAGTTACTTGTTTGGTTTAAGTAGAATTAAATAGAATATTGCTTGTTCATTGGAATTGCTCAAGTTTTACTTAGGTGGTTGAATTAGTTTATTGCAATTTAAGATTACTTGCTTGTTAAGATTTCTATTTATTTTCATGCTCATAACTCACAACCCCGGATTTCTAACCAATGTCGAAGCACATGTTTGCCCATTCCTTGTGAGACGACCCGAGGTTTGAATACTTCAGTTATTTCTATTGGGGTTGAACTTGTGACAACCAAATCCCTCTTCTAAATTGGACTCCCCGAGGATTGTTGTTGGTAGAGCTATACTTACAACGAGGTGTTATTAAAGAGAAATTTACCAATACACCCTTGGGTGCTCCGTGTCAAATTTTTGGCGCCATTGCCGGGGAATGGTTGCAACATATGCCTTGATATTGGTTATGTGAATATGTGAATATTGTAGATATTTTGCTCTTTCAATACTTAGCTATAGTTTAAAACTCTTTTGCATTTGTACTATGACTTTCGAGTTTGATGACTCGGTCTCAACCGAATTCTAGCTTAGCCAACTTTGATCCCAAGATTGAAAGAACGTTGTTACACACTCGGTAAGCTAGAAGGCGATTGGACTACACGCCTAGTACTTCGGCCTCTCTTGAGGAAAACACCGAATCACTAGATGTTACCGAGAGTGACTTGGAGTCCGCTACTTCCTATTCTTCTGTTAGCACTACTAATACATTTTTGCATCCTACAGGTGAGCCACACATGGCGGAACCACGCCGGATCACTTTGTATGAGCAAGGAGCTCCGGATATCATACTTCAACCGTTACAAGCAAGATATCCTAACCTTGATCCAAACTTTGAGTTGAAGAGTAGCTTGATAAATCTACTTCCTAAGTATCATGGGTTGCCGGGTCAAGACCCCATCCGACATTTGAAGGATTTTCATGTTGCTTGTTCTACGGCTCGAAGGCATGGAGCCGATGAGGTAGCCATCATGGTTTTTGCTTTTCCTTTCTCTCTTGAAGCGCAAGAAAAAACATGGTTCTATTCGCTACCGGATGATATTGTGACTAATTGGGATTTCTTAAGAAGAGAGTTTCTTGACAAGTTCTTCCCACCGGAGAAGACCGAGTACATCCGGAAAGAGATTTCGGGCATAATGCAAAGAGACCAAGAGAGCATGTATAAGTATTGGTCTCGATTCAAGAGGTTACTGGAGTCATGTCCACATCACGGAATGACCACTCACTTGCTCATTAGCTACTTCACCGGAGGTCTTTGTGCGGAAGATAGAAGATTGCTTATCGCCTCTAGTGGCGGGTCCCTTTCGAAAAACAAGACGGAAGGAGAAGCTTGGGATTTGATAAAGGATGTCACCGAATCTACACAACACACAAGAGTGAGGAGTAACCCCCTTAAGGGTGTGGTAGAACCGCCCCCCTCCGAAGCAAGTCTAACCAAGGCACTTGGGGATATGACCACCATCCTTACACAAATTCAAAGAGATCAAAGGGAGTACTGCTCCATCAAGGTCATCCAATCCCCTCCTCCGGTTGCTCAACTTGAAGGCCCTCCTAGGATTTGTGGTTTGTGCTCTAGCACTACACATTACACCGACCAATGCCATCAAATTCAAGAGGAACATGTGATAAACCACTATTTTATGGTTTATATTGTGTTTAATTGTGTGGTTTTATCATGATCCTTACCCACTTATTCATTAAATTAGAATGCAATTATAATTCCTTCCTGAATTTATTACATGTTTGAAAACTGCTTCCTAGAGACTTTAATTATGTATTTTTAATTCTCCTTTATTTCATTCGATGCCGTGATCTGTGTGTTGAGTGTTTCAGACTTTACAGGGCATGAATGAGTTGGAGATTAGAAAGGAAGCTGGCAGAAATGGAAGGAACACAAGAATTTGAGGAGATAACCAGCGAGAAATGATGCGGTCGCATGGCTCACGCGACCGCGCGAAGGAGAGCAAATCGCAGTGACGCGGCCGCATGGCTCACGCGGCCGCGTGGATTGGAAAAGCTAAAGCGACGTGGTAGCATGGACGACGCGAACGCGTGGCAAGGAAAAGCGCGAATGACGCGTCCGCATGGGTGACGCGATCGCGTGACATGTGCAATCTGCATAATCTGTAGAACTCGCTGGGGGCGATTTTGGACCTTATTTCGACAGTTTTCGGCCCGGAACAGCAGACTAGAGCCAGAGAACATGCAGAAACAAAGAACAACATTCATTCTACACAGTTTTCAGTTTTAGATCGAGTTTTACTCCTCCTCTAGGTTTTTTTTCTTTAGTTTTTAGGATTTAATTTTCAATTGGTCTTAGCATTGGAACATTGAGAAGAGTTAGTACTTCATCAAGACTTCGTCATTCTAGATCGTTCTCTTAACTTGGTTTTATTATTCCATGTTCTTTACTTTGCTCAATTTTGTCAATTGAATACTTTTATGATTATTTAATACAAGGGTTATTTCTGTTATTTTAATTCATTTTAATTTCCAATAATCATGTCTTCTTTTAATTCCCTTTCATGTGTTAACTGTTGGGTTAACTCTTGAGTTGATTGAAAGGAACTCTTGAGTTGCAAGGATTGAAAGAAAATTTGTAATTGGGTTAACTGTTGGATTTCTATCTAGTCACTAACACCAATCCCTTTGAACTAAGTGGGTTGCAACTCGTGAGCAGATCTAGCATTCCAACTCGTTTGACTTTCCTTTACCTAGTAAAGGATAACTAAACAGAACAACCATTAATTATCAATTAATCTTGAAATCATTCCATCAATAATAGAGATTCAAACTAATCAACTCCCACTCAAGGCTTTTACTCATATTATTTAATTTTCTCAATTTAATTTTCCATCTACTTAACTCAATTTCTTTGGAAACATCTGATTAATAAAATAGCACACTTTTCTGCAACTCGTTGGGAGACGACCTGGGACTCAAACTCCTAGTAATTTTTACTTTAAATTTTCTGTGCCATATCTGTAAATTGATAGGCAGATTTTTGGTGAGTTAAGAACTATACTTACAACGTAACTATTTTATTAAATTTTAATTCACCAACTTCTGTGCTCCGTCAATTTTTGGCGGCGTTGCCGGGGAGTTGCAATAGAGTGCTAAAGTTATTAATTAGAATTTATTTATTTGCATTTTATTTTATTGTTTTTACTATGAGCTTAATGTTTCTTTCGTCAAATGACGCGTTCACTACCTGACCCCAACTTGCCAATATTCGATCCTGAAATTGAAAGGACTATTTCACAAATAAGGCGAGCTAAGCGTCGATTAGTCCTCTCTGAGGACGAATCTGAAACGTCAGTTGAGGAAGAAACCAGCCTCCGTTTTACTAATTCGGTTGTTTTACGTGCAGGAGACATGGCAGCTAGGAGAGTTACCATCCAGGAGGAAGGAGCTCCTGATTTTACAATGTAACCGTTTCAAGCGCATCATCCAGTGGTAGCTACAGATTTTGAAATAAAGACCGCACTGCTAAATTTGATGCCCAAGTTTCATGGCTTACCTGCTCAAGAGCCCATCAAGCACTAGAGAGATTTCCAAGCAGCCTGTTCCACTGTCAGGCGTGATGGTACTGATGAAACTTCAATTTTGCTGAAAGCTTTCCCATTTTCTCTTGAGGGAAAGGCAAGAGAGTGGTACTACACTCAACCTCTAGCAAATGTATCCAACTGGGATACACTCAGAAAGGAGTTTTTGGAGAAATTCTTTCCATCTGAAGTTACTGATAAACTGAGGAAGGATATTTCCACAATTGTTCAGGATGACAATAAGTCTCTCTTTGAATACTGGGAACGCTTCAATAAGACCACATTGGAAAGTGCCAGCAATGGGTCTATGAAGAAGTACAAGACCACTGATGAAGCATGGCAATTGATCAGTGATTTAGCTGAATCTACTAGGAACCACAGACAAAAGCAAGGCCGTTCAAAAGCCGTTGCAGAAGTATCTTCTAACAGAGAGACTGCGGCTCTAGCTCAGAGTATATGTGAGATGAATAACTTGCTGAAGCAGATGCAATTGAATCAACAACAAGCTCAGCAAGCTCAACCTCCTCCACCACAGAAAAACCAACAACTAGTCCCACAGAGAGTTTGCGGAATCTGTGCTGATTATACCCATTATACTGATGAATACCTGCAGCTCCAACAAGAAGACAACATGGTGGCATCCACTCATAACTTCTCATGGATCCTCACAGATGTGCAGAGCTTTGTTGAGACTCTCCAACACCAAACTTAGAGTTTGGATATGGGAGTTCAACACCAAACTTAGAGTTTGGTTGTGGCCTCCCAACACCAACCTTAGAGTTTGACTGTGGGGGCTCTGGTTGACTCTGCTTTGAGAGAAGCTTTTTCTGCTTCCTCTCCATGGTTGCAGAGGGAGATCCTTGAGTTTTCAACACAAGGGAGTCCTCATTCCATTGAAGGACTATTTCACCTCTGTCAACATCAATCACAGCTCTTGCTGTGGCCAGGAAAGGTCTTCCTAGGATGATGGATTCATCCTCTTCCTTTCCAATATCCAGGACTATGAAATCAGCAGGGATGTAAAGGCCTTCAACCTTTACTAACACGTCCTCTACTTGTCCATAAGCCTGTTTTCTTGAACTGTCTGCCATCTCTAATGAGATTTTAGCAGTTTGCACCCCATAGATTCCCAATTTCTCTATTACAGAGAGGGGCATGAGGTTTATTCCTGAACCAAGGTCACACAGAGCCTTAAAGATCATGGTGCCTATAGTACAAGGTATTATGAACTTTCCAGGATCCTGTCTCTTCTGAGGCAATGTCAGTTGATCCAGATCACTTAGTTCATTGATGAACAAGGGAGGTTCAACTTCCCAAGTATCAATGCCAAATAATTTGGCATTCAGCTTCATGATTGCACCAAGAAACTTGGCAGTTTGCTCTTCAGTAACATCCTCATTCTCTTCAGAAGAGGAATACTCATCAGAGCTCATGAAGGGCATAAGGAGGTTCAATGGAATCTCTATGGTCTCTAGATGAGCCTCAGAGTCCTTTTGTTCCTCAGAGGGAAGCTCCTTATTGATCACTGGACATCCCAGGAGGTCTTCCTCCTTGGGATTCACGTCCTCCTCTCCTTCTTTGGGTTCGGCCATGGTGCTTATGTCAATGGCCTTGCACTCTCCTTTTGGATTCTCTTCTGTATTGCTTAGGAGAGTACTAGGAGGGATTTCAGTGATCCTTTTACTCAGCTGGCCCACTTGTGCTTCCAGATTTCTAATGGAAGATCTTGTTTCATTCATGAAACTTACAGTGGCCTTAGACAGATCAGAGACTAAGTTTGCCAAATTAGAAGTATTTTGTTCAGAGTTCTCTGTCTGTTGCTGAGTGAACGATGGAAAATGCTTGCTATTGCTAAACCTGTTTCTTCCACCATTATTAAAGCCTTGTTGAGGCTTTTGATCCTTCCATGAGAAATTTGGATGATTTCTCCATGATGAGTTATAGGTGTTTCCATAAGGTTCACCTAAATAATTCACCTCTGCTATTGCAGGGTTCTCAGGATCATAAGCTTCTTCTTCATAAGAAGCCTCTTGAGTACTGTTGGATGCAACTTGCATTCCATTCAGACTCTGAGAGATCATATTGACTTGCTGAGTCAATATTTTATTCTGAGCCAATATGGCATTCAGAGTATCAACTTCAAGAACTCCCTTCTTCATAGGCGTCCCATTGATCACAGGATTCCTTTCAGAAGTGTACATGAACTGGTTATTAGCAACCATGTCAATGAGTTCTTGAGCTTCTGCAGGCGTTTTCTTTAGGTGAATGGATCCACCTGCAGAGGTGTCCAGTGACATCTTTGATAGCTCAGATAAACCATCATAGAATATATCCAGGATGGTCCATTCTGAAAGCATGTCAGAAGGACACTTTTTGGTCAACTGTTTGTATCTTTCCCAAGCTTCATAGAGGGATTCACCTTCTTTTTGTCTGAAGGTTTGAACATCAGCTCTAAGCTTGCTCAGCTTTTGAGGAGGAAAGTACTTGGCTAAGAAAGCCGTGACCAGCTTATCCCAAGAGTTCAGGCTGTCTTTGGGTTGAGAATCCAACCATAATCTAGCTCTGTCTCTTATAGCAAAAGGGAAAAGCATGAGCCTGTAGACTTCAGGATCTACTCCATTAGTCTTAACAGTATCACATATCTGCAAGAATTCAGTTAAGAACTGAAAAGGATCTTCAGATGGAAGTCCATGAAACTTGCAGTTCTGCTGCATCAGAGAAACTAATTGAGGTTTCAGCTCAAAATTGTTTGCTCCAATGGCAGGAATGGAGATGCTTCTTCCATGTAAATTGGAATTAGGTGCAGTAAAGTCACCAAGCATCTTCCTTACATTATTATTATTTTCGGCTGCCATCTCCTCTTCTTGTTCGAAAATTTCTGAAAGGTTATCTCTGGATTGTTGTATTTTAGCTTCTCTTAGTTTTCTTTTCAGAGTCCTTTCAGGTTCTGGATCTGCTTCCACAAGAATGTTCTTATCCTTGCTCCTGCTCATATGACAAAGAAGAGGGCACATAAAAAAAAATAATAATAGAGATCCTTTATACCACAGTATAGGGATCTCTGTGTGAGTAGAAGAAGAGGGGGAGACAAAGAATGTGATATAATGGAAGAAACACAACTGTGAGGAGGGTTGAGATGTGAGATGAGATGTTAGTAGATGTATAAATAAATAGATTAAGATGAGAGAGAAGGAATTTTCGAAAATAATTTTTGAAAAAGAGTTAGTGATTTTCGAAAATGGTTTTTTTTTTAAAAATGTTAGTATTTTTCGAAAATTTTTAAAATCAAAAATAAAAATAAGAATAATTTGTTAATTAAAAAGAAATTTTTGAAAAAGAGGGAAGATATTTTCGAAAATGAGAGAGAGAGAGTTAGTTAGGTAGTTTTGAAAAAGTTAAGAAACAAACAAAAAGTTAGTTAGTTAGTTGACAAATTTGAAAATCAATTTTGAAAAGATAAGAAGTTAGGAAGTTAGAGAAGATATTTTGAAATCAAATTTTTGAAAAGATATGATTGAAATTGTTTTTGAAAAAGATTTGATTTTTAAAATCACAATTAATGACTTGATTCACAAGAAATCACAAGATATGATTCTAGAACTTAAAGTTTGAATCTTTCTTAACAAGCAAGTAACAAACTTCAAGTTTTTGAATCAAAACATTAATTGATTATGTTATTTTCGAAAATTTGATATAAAAATAAGAAAAAGAATTTTGAAAAATATTTTTGGAATTTTCGAAAATAACTAAGAATTTTGAAAAAGATTTGATTTTTGAAAAAGATTTTGAAAAAGATAAGATTTTCAAATTGAAAATTTGATTTGACTTATGAGAAACAATTTGATTTTTAAAAATTTTTGAAAAAGTCAATCCAAATTTTCAAATTTGATGAGAGAAAAAGGGAAAGATATTTTTTTGATTTTTGATTTTTTATGATGAGAGAGAAAAACAACAAAAAGACTCAATACATGAAAATTTTGAATCAAAACAATGAATGCATGCATGAATGATATGAATGTCAAGATGAACACCAAGAACACTTTGAATGTCAAGATGAACATCAAGAACATATTTTTGAAAAATTTTTTATGCAAAGAAAACATGTAAGACACCAAACTTAGAAATCTTTCATGTTTAGACTCTAAGAAACGAAAAATGCACATGTAAAACAAGAAAAGACACAAAACATGAAAATATCAAGATCAAACAAGAAGACTTACCAAGAACAACTTGAAGATCATGAAGAACACTATGAATGCATGATATTTTCGAAAAATGCAAGATGCATATGCAAGTGACACCAAACTTATAACATGACTCAAGACTCAAACAAGAAACACAAAAAATGTTTTTGATTTTTATAATTTTCTAATTTTTTTGGTATTTTTTGAAAATTAGTTGACAAAGGAAAAATAAGGATTCCAAAATTTTTAATATGAATTCCAGGAATCTTGCATTCTTAGTCTAAAGCTTCAGTCCAGGAATTAGATATGGCTCACTAGCCAGCCAAGCTTTCAATGAAAGCTCCGGTCCAAAACACTAGACATGGCCAATGGCCAGCCAAGCTTCAGAAAGATATCAGAATATACTGCTCATTACTTATCAAATATGTAACTTGCCTCTATGCTGATGGTTTGGAAGCCTTAGTCCAAATGAATTTAGACATGGCTTTACAGCCAGCCAGGCTTCACATGCTTCATGAAACACGAGAATTCATTCTTAAAAATTTTGAAGCCATAGAATAATTTATTTTTGAAAACATTATTTTTATTATTTTTATTTATTTATTTATTTTTTTCGAAAACAAAAGAAAAATTTTTGAAAGATTTTTGAAAAATTTTTGAAAACAAAACAAAAAGAAAATTACCTAATCTGAGCAACAGGATGAACCGTCAGTTGTCCAAACTCAAACAATCCCCGGCAACGGCGCCAAAAACTTGGTACACAAAATTGTGATGTCCAGGCTCGAACAATCCCTGGCAACGTGAGCAACTTGGTACGCGTAATCGTGATTACACTTTAATTATGTAAAATTCATGGCTCTTTCTTCCCCTGGCAATGGCGCCAAGAACATGGTGCCAATACCATGGTTCACAACTTCGATACAACTAACTAGCAAGTGCACTGGGTCGTCCAAGTAATACCTTACGTGAGTAAGGGTCGAATCCCACGGAGATTGTCGGTATGAAGCAAGCTATGGTCACCTTGCAAATCTCAGTTAGGCAGATATAAATTGATAATGATGTTTTCGAATAATAAATAATAGAATAGGGATAGAGGTACTTATGTAAATCATTGGTAGGAATTTCAGATAAGCGAATGGAGATGCTTTTCGTTCCTCTGAACCTTTGCTTTCCTGCTATCTTCATCCAGTTAGTCTTACTCCTTTCCATGGCTGGCTTTATGCAAGGGCATCACCGTTGTCAGTGGCTACATCCCCTCCTCTCAGTGAAAAATATGCTCACATGCTCTGTCATAGCACGGCTAATCATCTGTCGGTTCTCGATCATGCTGGAATAGGATTCACCCTCCTTTTGCGTCTATCACTAACGCCCAGCACTCGCGAGTTTGAAGCTCGTCACAGTCATTCAATCATTGAATCCTACTCGGAATACCACAGACAAGGTTTAGACTTTCCGGATTCTCTTGAATGCCGCCATCATTCTAGCTTACGCCACGAAGATTCTGATTAGGAGATGTAAGAGATATTCATTCTAGCTTATTGCATGTAGAACGGAAGTGTTTGTCAGGCACGTGTTCATAGGGGAGAATGGTGATGAGCGTCACATAATCATCACCTTCATCATGTTCTTGGGTACGAACGGATATCTTAGAAGCGAAATAAGATGAATTGAATGGAAAACAGTAGTACTTTGCATTAATCTTTGAGGAACAGCAGAGCTCCACACCTTAATCTATGGAGTGTAGAAACTCTACCGTTGAAAATACATAAGTGAAAGGTCCAGGCATGGCCGAGATGGCCAGCCCTCTAAAACGTGATCAATAGTCTCCTAAGATGAACAATGGATTAAAACTGAGACCAAAGATTCCAAGATGCCTAATACAATAGTAAAAGGTCCTATTTATAATAAACTAGCTACTAGGGTTTACATGAGTAAGTAATTGATGCATAAATCCACTTCCGGGGCCCACTTGGTGTGTGCTTGGGCTGAGCTTTGAGTGTTACACGTGTAGAGGTCCTTCTTGGAGTTGAACGCCAGCTTTTGTGCCAGTTTGGGCGTTCAACTCTGGTTTTGGCTCCTTTTCTGGCGCTGGACGCCAGGTTTGGGTAGAAAGCTTGCGTTGAACGCCAGTTTACGTCATCTATTCTTGGTCAAAGTATGGACTATTATATATTGATGGAAAGCCCTGGATGTCTACTTTCCAACGCAATTAGAAGCACGCCATTTCGAGTTCTGTAGCTCCAGAAAATCCATTTTGAGTTTAGGGAGGTCATAATCCAACAGCATCAGCAGTCCTTCTTCAACCTCTGAATCTGATTTCTGCTCAAGTCCCTAAATTTCAGCCAGAAAATACCTGAAATCACAGAAAAACACACAAACTCATAGTAAAGTCTAGAAATGTGAATTTAACATAAAAACTAATGAAAACATCCCTAAAAGTAACTAGATCCTACTAAAAACATACTAAAAACAATGTCAAAAAGCGTATAAATTATCCGCTCATCACAACACCAAACTTAAATTGTTGCTTGTTCCCAAGCAACTGAAAATCAAATAGGATAAAAAGAAGAGAATATACTATAAATTCCAAACTATCAATGAAACATAGCTGCAATCATATGAGCGGGACTTATAGATTTTTGCCTCTTGAATAGTTTTGGCATCTCACTTTATCCATTGAGGTTCAGAATGATTGGCATCTATAGGAACTCAGAGTACAGATAGTGTTATTGATTCCCCTAGTTCAGTATGATGATTTTTGAACACAGCTTCTTTATGAGTCTTGGCCGTGGCCCTAAGCACTTTGTTTTCCAGTATTACTACCGGATACATAAATGCCACAGACACATAATTGGGTGAACCTTTTCAGATTGTGACTCAGCTTTGCTAAAGTCCCCAATTAGAGGTGTCCAGGGTTCTTAAGCACACTCTTTTTTTGCTTTGGACCTTGACTTTAACCGCTCAGTCTCAAGTTTTCACTTGACACCTACACGCCACAAGCACATGGTTAGGGACAGCTTGGTTTAGCCGCTTAGACCAGGATTTTATTCCTTTAGGCCCTCCTATCCACTGATGCTCAAAGCCTTGAGATCCTTTTTATTTCCCTTGCCTTTTGGTTTTAAGGGTTATTGGCTTTTTGCTCTTGCCTCTTGGTTTTAAGAGCTTTTGGCTTTTTCTGCTTGCTTTTTCTTTCTATTATTTTTTTTTCGCCTATTTTTCTTTTTTTCTTTTTTTTTTCTGCAAGCTTTGCTCTTTGCTGCTTTTTCTTGCTTCAAGAATCATTTTTATGATTTTTCAGATTATCAAATAACATGTCTCCTAGTCATCATTCTTTCAAGAGCCAACATATTTAACATTCTTAAACATCAACTTCAAAAGACATATGCACTGTTCAAGCATACATTCAGAAAACAAAAAGCATTGTCACCACATCAATATAATTAAACTAAGTTCAAGGATAAATTCGAAACTCATGTACTTCTTATTCTTTTGAATTAAAACATTTTTCATTTAAGAGAGGTGATGGATTCATAGGACATTCATAACTTTAAGATGGAGTTACTAACTACTAATGATCATGTAATGAAGACACAAACATAGATAAGCACATAACATAGAAAACGAAAAACAGAAGAAATAAGAACAAGGAATGAATCCACCTTAGTGATGGTGGCGTTTCGTTCTTGAGGAACCAATGGTGTCCTTGAGTTCTTCTATGTCTCTTCCTTGTCTTTGTTGCTCCTCCCTCATTGCTTTCTGATCTTCTCTTATTTCATGGAGCATGATGGAGTGCTCTTGATGTTCCACCCTTAGTTGTCCCTTATTGGAACTCAATTCTCCTAGGGAGGTGTTAATTTGCTCCCAATAGTTTTGTGGAGGAAAGTGCATTTGAGGCATCTCCGGAATCTCATGGTAATGAGCTTCTTGCGCCTCTTGAGCTCCATGAATGGGCTCTCTTGCTTGCTCCATCTTCTTCTTAGTGATGGGCTTGTCCTCTTTAATGAAGATATCTCCCTCTATGTCAATCCCAGCCGAATTGCATAGGTGGTAGATGAGGTGAGGAAAGGCTAACCTTGCCATAGTGGAGGACTTGTCAGCCACCTTGTAGAGTTCTTGAGGTATAATCTCATGAACTTCCACCTCTTCTCCAATCATGATGCTATGGATCATGATGGCCCGGTCTATAGTAACTTCAGACCGGTTGCTAGTGGAAATGATTGAGCATTGAATGAACTCCAACCATCCTCTAGCCACAGGCTTGAGGTCCAATCTTCTTAGTTGAACCGGCTTGCCTTTGGAGTCAATCTTCCATTGAGCTCCTTCCACGCATATGTCCATAAGGACTTGGTCCAACCTTTGATTAAAGTTGACCCTTCTAGTGTAGGGGCGTTCATCTCCTTGCATCATGGGCAAGTTAAACGCCAACCTCACATTTTCCGGACTAAAATCCAAGTATTTCCCCCGAATCATTGTTGGATGGGATTTGTTAGAACTTCCCAACCTCTTCTTTGAATTTCATGTCGGATCTCCGGATACTCATTTCTTTTGAGTTTGAAAGGGACCTCGGGTTTCACCTTCTTCTTGGCCACAACATCATAGAAGTGGTCTTGATGGGCTTTGGAGATGAACCTTTCCATCTCCCATGACTCGGATGTGGAAGCCTTTATCTTCCCTTTCCCCTTTCTAGAGGATTCTCCGGTCTTAGGTGCCATCAATGGTAATGGAAAAACAAAAAGCTTATGCTTTTACCACACCAAACTTAGAATGTTGCTCGCCCTCAAGCAATAAAAGAAAGAATAGATGAAGAAGAAGAAGAAATGGAGGAGAGGGAGAGTGGGAAGTGTTTCGCCAAGAAGGGTGTAGAGGGGTGTGTTGTGTGAATTTGATGAAGAATGGAGGGCTTTATATAGGGAAGGGAGGGAGGGAAAGGTTTCGGCCATATGGGTGGGTTTGGGTGGGAAATTGGTTTTGAATTTTGAAGGTAGGTGGAGTTTATGAGGTAGGTTTATGGGGAAGAGTGGATGGATGTGAGTGGGGAAGAGGTGATGGGGAAGAGAGATTGAGGTGATTGGTGAAGGGTCATTGGGGAAGAGTGTTTATGGGGTTGTGTGAAAGAGAGTGGTGAGAAGAAGTGAGTGGAGGTAGGTGGGGATCCTGAGGTGTTCAAGGATTTACATCCCTGCACCCATTAGGCATGTAAAAATGCCTTTGCACACAACTCTGGGCGTTCAGCGCCAGGTTGGTGGCCATTTTGGGCGTTCAACGCCCATTTGTGTGCCATTTCTGGCGTTGAACGCCAGAACCATGCCTGTTCTGGCGTTTAGCGCCCAGAAGCTGCCCATTTTGGGCGTACAGCGCCAGAACCATGCTCTGTTCTGGCGTTGAACGCCAGACAGATGCTTCCTCCAGGGTGTGATTTTTCTTCTGCTGTTTTTGATTCCGTTTTCAATTTTTATATTTATTTTGTGACTCCACATGATCATGAACCTATAAAGACATATAACTAAGAAAAATATAGTTAGATAAATAAAAATTGGGTTGCCTCCCAACAAGCGCTTCTTTAATGTTAGTAGCTTGACAGTGGGCTCTCATGGAGCGTCATAGATGTGCAGAGCTTTGTTGAGACTCTCCAACACCAAACTTAGAGTTTGGATATGGGAGTTCAACACCAAACTTAGAGTTTGGTTGTGGCCTCCCAACACCAAACTTAGAGTTTGACTGTGGGGGCTCTGGTTGACTCTGCTTTGAGAGAAGCTTTTTCTGCTTCCTCTCCATGGTTGCAGAGGGAGATCCTTGAGTTTTCAACACAAGGGAGTCCTCATTCCATTGAAAGACTATTTCACCTCTGTCAACATCAATCACAGCTCTTGCTGAGGCCAGGAAAGGTCTTCCTAGGATGATGGATTCATCCTCTTCCTTTCCAGTATCCAGGACTATGAAATCAGCAGGGATGTAAAGGCCTTCAACCTTTACTAACACGTCCTCTACTTGTCCATAAGCCTGTTTTCTTGAACTGTCTGCCATCTCTAATGAGATTTTAGTAGTTTGCACCCCATAGATTCCCAGTTTCTCTATTACAGAGAGGGGCATGAGGTTTATTCCTGAACCAAGGTCACACAGAGCCTTAAAGATCATGGTGCCTATGGTACAAGGTATTATGAACTTTCCAGGATCCTGTCTCTTCTGAGGCAACGTCAGTTGATCTAGATCACTTAGTTCATTGATGAACAAGGGAGGTTCAACTTCCCAAGTATCAATGCCAAATAATTTGGCATTCAGCTTCATGATTGCACCAAGAAACTTGGCAGTTTGCTCTTCAGTAACATCCTCATTCTCTTCAGAAGAGGAATACTCATCAGAGCTCATGAAGGGCATAAGGAGGTTCAATGGAATCTCTATAGTCTCTAGATGAGCCTCAGAGTCCTTTTGTTCCTCAGAGGAAAGCTCCTTATTGATCACTGGACGTCCCAGGAGGTCTTCCTCCTTGGGATTCACGTCCTCCTCTCCTTCTTTGGGTTCGGCCATGGTGCTTATGTCAATGGCCTTGCACTCTCCTTTTGGATTCTCTTCTGTATTGCTTGGGAGAGTACTAGGAGGGATTTCAGTGATCCTTTTACTCAGCTGGCCCACTTGTGCTTCCAGATTTCTAATGGAAGATCTTGTTTCATTCATGAAACTTACAGTGGCCTTAGACAGATCAGAGACTAAGTTTGCCAAATTAGAAGTATTTTGTTCAGAGTTCTCTGTCTGTTGCTGTGTGGATGATGGAAAAGGCTTGCTATTGCTAAACCTGTTTGTTCCACCATTATTAAAGCCTTGTTGAGGCTTTTGATCCTTCCATGAGAAATTTGGATGATTTCTCCATGATGAGTTATAGGTGTTTCCATAAGGTTCACCTAAATAATTCACCTCTGCTATTGCAGGGTTCTCAGGATCATAAGCTTCTTCTTCATAAGAAGCCTCTTGAGTATTGTTGGATGCAGCTTGCATTCGATTCAGACTCTGAGAGATCATATTGACTTGCTGAGTCAATATTTTATTCTGAGCCAATATGGCATTCAGAGTATCAACTTCAAGAACTCCCTTCTTCATAGGCGTCCCATTACTCACAGGATTCCTCTCAGAAGTGTACATAAACTGGTTATTAGCAACCATGTCAATGAGTTCTTGAGCTTCTGCAGGCGTTTTCTTTAGGTGACACCTGCAGAAGTGCCCAGTGACATCTTTGATCGCTCAGATAAACCATCATAGAATATATCCAGGATGGTCCATTCTGAAAGCATGTCAGAAGGACACTTTTTGGTCAACTGTTTGTATCTTTCCCAAGCTTCATAGAGGGATTCACCTTCTTTTTGTCTGAAGGTTTGAACATCAGCTCTAAGCTTGCTCAGCTTTTGAGGAGGAAAGTACTTGGCTAAGAAAGCCGTGACCAGCTTATCCCAAGAGTTCAGGCTGTCTTTGGGTTGAGAATCCAACCATAATCTAGCTTTGTCTCTTACAGCAAAAGGGAAAAGCATGAGCCTGTAGACTTCAGGATCTACTCCATTAGTCTTAACAGTATCACATATCTGCAAGAATTCAGTTAAGAACTAAAAAGGATCTTCAGATGGAAGTCCATGAAACTTGCAGTTCTGCTGCATTAGAGAAACTAATTGAGGTTTCAGCTCAAAATTGTTTGCTCCAATGGCAGGAATGGAGATGCTTCTTCCATGTAAATTGGAATTAGGTGCAGTAAAGTCACCAAGCATCTTCCTTACATTATTATTATTTTCGGCTACCATCTCCTCTTCCTGTTCGAAAATTTCTGAAAGGTTATCTCTGGATTGTTGTATTTTAGCTTCTCTTAGTTTCCTTTTCAGAGTCCTTTCAGGTTCTGGATCTGCTTCCACAAGAATGTTCTTATCCTTGCTCCTGCTCATATGAAAAAGAAGAGGGCACAGAAAAAAAATAATAATAATAGAGATCCTTTATACCACAGTATAGGGATCTCTGTGTGAGTAGAAGAAGAGGGGGAGACAAAGAATGTAATATAATGGAAGAAACACAACTGTGAGGAGGGTTGAGATGTGAGATGAGATGTTAGTAGATGTATAAATAAATAGAATAAGATGAGAGAGAAGGAATTTTCGAAAATAATTTTTGAAAAAGAGTTAGTGATTTTCGAAAATGGTTTTTTTTTGAAAAATGTTAGTATTTTTCGAAAATTTTTAAAATCAAAAATAAAAATAAGAATAATTTGTTAATTAAAAAGAAATTTTTGAAAAAGAGGGAAGATATTTTCGAAAATGAGAGAGAGAGAGTTAGTTAGGTAGTTTTGAAAAAGTTAAGAAACAAACAAAAAGTTAGTTAGTTAGTTGAAACAAATTTGAAAATCAATTTTGAAAAGATAAGAAGTTAGGAAGTTAGAGAAGATATTTTGAAATCAAATTTTTGAAAAGATATGATTGAAATTGTTTTTGAAAAAGATTTAATTTTTAAAATCACAATTAATGACTTGATTCACAAGAAATCACAAGATATGATTCTAGAACTTAAAGTTTGAATCTTTCTTAACAAGCAAGTAACAAACTTTAAGTTTTTGAATCAAAACATTAATTAATTGATTATGTTATTTTCAAAAATTTGATATAAAAATAAGAAAAAAATTTTTGAAAAATATTTTTGGAATTTTCGAAAATAACTAAGAATTTTGAAAAAGATTTGATTTTTGAAAAAGATTTTGAAAAAGATAAGATTTTCAAATTGAAAATTTGATTTGACTTATGAGAAACAATTTGATTTTAAAAAATTTTTGAAAAAGTCAATCCAAATTTTTGAATTTGATGAGAGAAAAAGGGAAAGATATTTTTTTTATTTTTGGTTTTTTATGATGAGAGAGAAAAACAACAAAAAGACTCAATGCATGAAAATTTTGAATCAAAACAATGAATGCATGCATGAATGATATGAATGTCAAGATGAACACCAAGAACACTTTGAATGTCAAGATGAACATCAAGAACATATTTTTGAAAAATTTTTGATGCAAAGAAAACATGTAAGACACCAAACTTAGAAATCATTCATATTTAGACTCTAAGAAACGAAAAATGCACATGTAAAACAAGAAAAGACACAAAACATGAAAATATCAAGATCAAACAAGAAGACTTACCAAGAACAACTTGAAGATCATGAAGAACACTATGAATGAATGATATTTTCGAAAAATGCAAGATGCATATGCAAGTGACACCAAACTTATAACATGACTCAAGACTCAAACAAGAAACACAAAAAATGTTTTTGATTTTTATGATTTTCTAATTTTTTTGGTATTTTTCGAAAATTAATTGAAAAAGGAAAAATCAGGATTCCAAAATTTTTAATATGAATTCCAGGAATCTTGCATTCTTAGTCTAAAGCTTCAGTCCAGGAATTAGACATGGCTCACTAGCCAGCCAAGCTTTCAATGAAAGCTCCGGTCCAAAACACTAGACAAGGCCAATGGCCAGCCAAGCTTCAGAAAGATATCAGAATATACTGCTCATTACTTATCAAATATGTAACTTGCCTCTATGCTGATGGTTTGGAAGCCTCAGTCCAAATGAATTTAGACATGGCTTTACAGCCAGCCAGGCTTCACATGCTTCATGAAACACTAGAATTCATTCTTAAAAATTTTGAAGCCATAGAATAATTTATTTTTGAAAACATTATTTTTATTATTTTTATTTATTTTTTTTTCGAAAACAAAAGAAAAATTTTTGAAAGATTTTTGAAAATTTTTTTAAAACAAAACAAAAAGAAAATTACCTAATCTGAGCAACAGGATGAACCGTCAGTTGTCCAAACTCAAACAATCCCCGGCAACAGCGCCAAAAACTTGGTGCACAAAATTGTGATGTCCAGGCTCGAACAATCCCTGGCAACGTGAGCAACTTGGTACGCGTAATCGTGATTACACTTTAATTATGTAAAATTCATGGCTCTTTCTTCCCCTGGCAATGGCGCCAAGAACATGGTGCCAATACCATGGTTCACAACTTCGATACAACTAACCAGCAAGTGCACTGGGTCGTCCAAGTAATACCTTACGTGAGTAAGGGTCGAATCCCACGGAGATTGTCGGTATGAAGCAAGCTATGGTCACCTTGCAAATCTCAGTTAGGCAGATATAAATTGATAATGATGTTTTCGAATAATAAATAATAGAATAGGGATAGAGGTACTTATGTAAATCATTGGTAGGAATTTCAGATAAGCGAATGGAGATGCTTTTCGTTCCTCTGAACCTTTGCTTTCCTGCTATCTTCATCCAGTCAGTCTTACTCCTCCATGGCTGGCTTTATGCAAGGGCATCACCGTTGTCAGTGGCTACATCCCCTCCTCTCAGTGAAAAATATGCTCACATGCTCTGTCACAGCACGGCTAATCATCTGTCGGTTCTCGATCATGCTGGAATAGGATTCACCCTCCTTTTGCGTCTGTCACTAACGCCCAGCACTCGCGAGTTTGAAGCTCGTCACAGTCATTTAATCATTGAATCCTACTCGGAATACCACAGACAAGGTTTAGACTTTCCGGATTCTCTTGAATGCCGCCATCATTCTAGCTTACGCCACGAAGATTCTGATTAGGAGATCTAAGAGATATTCATTCTAGCTTATTGCATGTAGAACGGAAGTGTTTGTCAGGCACGTGTTCATAGGGGAGAATGGTGATGAGCGTCACATAATCATCACCTTCATCATGTTCTTGGGTACGAATGGATATCTTAGAAGCAAAATAAGATGAATTGAATGGAAAACAGTAGTACTTTGCATTAATCTTTGAGGAACAGCAGAGCTCCACACCTTAATCTATGGAGTGTAGAAACTCTACCGTTGAAAATACATAAGTGAAAGGTCCAGGCATGGCCGAGATGGCCAGCCCTCTAAAACGTGATCAATAGTCTCCTAAGATGAACAATGGATTAAAACTGAGACCAAAGATTCCAAGATGCCTAATACAATAGTAAAAGGTCCTATTTATAATAAACTAGCTACTAGGGTTTACATGAGTAAGTAATTGATGCATAAATCCACTTCCGGGGCCCACTTGGTGTGTGCTTGGGCTGTGCTTTGAGTGTTATACGTGTAGAGGTCCTTCTTGGAGTTGAACGCCAGCTTTTGTGCCAGTTTGGGCGTTCAACTCTGGTTTTGGCTCCTTTTCTGGCGCTGGACGCCAGGTTTGGGTAGAAAGCTGGCGTTGAACGCCAGTTTATGTCGTCTATTCTTGGCCAAAGTATGGACTATTATATATTGCGGAAAAGCCCTGGATGTCTACTTTCCAACGCAATTAGAAGCGCGCCATTTCGAGTTCTGTAGGTCCAGAAAATCCATTTTGAGTGCAGGGAGGTCAGAATCCAACAGCATCAGCAGTCCTTCTTCAACCTCTGAATCTGATTTCTGCTCAAGTCTCTCAATTTCAGTCAGAAAATACTTGAAATCACAGAAAAACACACAAACTCATAGTAAAGTCCAGAAATGTGAATTTAACATAAAAACTAATGAAAACATCCCTAAAAGTAACTAGATCCTACTAAAAACATACTAAAAACAATGTCAAAAAGTGTATAAATTATCCGCTCATCAGGGACGATGCTTCCTTTTAAGTGTGGGGAGGTCGTCATATCTGGGGTTTATTTTGGTGAACCACTACATACTTTTTCTTTTATTTTCGATATTTTTTCTGTATTTTTCTCTTTTTCTTTTACTGTTATTTTCTGAGTACTTATACATTGCTTTTATGTATTTTTACTCTATTTTTGCATTTTGCATCTTTAGTTCATATTTTTAGTTATTTAGTTTAGTTTGCAATTCTGATTTATTACCCTACCTTTTACATCACCCTTGTTAGCCCCCTTGAGCCTTTTAAAACCCCTTTATTCTATTTAGCCAAATTACTAGCCTTAAGTAGAAAAACAAAAGAAAATTCCAAGTGAATCCTTGGTTAGCTTAAGATAGAAAATCATGAATAGAGTTAAATGTGGGAAACCTTTTGGGAACATGGATGATAGAAACAAAAAGGTAAGAGAAGTTAAAAGAAATAAAATAAATTTGGGAAGCATGTTCATGAAAAAAATCTAAGTGATTCAATTACCATGTGCATTAAAAAAAAAAGAGAGTTATTTTTCAGCATTTAATAAAAGGGAATCCAAAAGAAATTCCCCAATGCAAAATAAAAGCAATGCACATGGAATAGAAAAAGCAAAAAGTAAAACATGAGCATGTAACAATAAGTGGGAAATATGGGAAAATAGGTAAAGAGATTTTGTTTTACTAAATATGTATGTTAGTTGAGATCTTAGTCTAATTAAGGATTCACTTATTAGCTCACTTGACCCTATACATAAAATCCTTACCCTTACCTTGACTCCATTACAACCTCAATAAAGATCTCATGTCTTTTTGGTATGACCATATTCTATAATTGTTGATTGGTTGGATGAAAAACAAAGCTATAGAAAGTAAGAATAAAAAGAAAAATAGAGTGAATAAACCCAATAAACACTGAGTGACTAGAGAGTAAATACAAAATCCAGTGAGGGTTCAATAACTCATCAACATATATCTGTACTTAATTTACTAATTGTTTTGCAAGTTTGTACAATGTTTTCTTTCCCATCTCATTTGCTAAAATGCTTCATTATTTAAGGGTTGGCTATATATACATACATGACTCCTTGAGAAGGGGAATTAACTTGACTACATGTAAGCTTTATATATGAGTGAATAAATTAGAATTGCATGATGCATCATTCATTTAGGTAGTTGCATTGCATGGCATTCCATCACTTTAACCTTAATTATTTACCTTGGATTTAGCATGAGGACATGCTAGTGTTTAAGTGTGGGGTGTTTGATAAACCCATATTTCATGAGTTCTTTTGTGCTTAATTTGAGTGATTTATACAATCCTTCACCTACTTATTCACATTAATTGTATGGTTTCACTTTCCCTTCCTTATTATGTCATATTGTGAAAAACATGTTTCCTAAGCTCTAAAATTAATTAATTTAATTACCTTTATTTCCATTCGATGCCGTGATTAGTGTGTTGAGTAGTTTCAGATTTTCTAAGGCAAAATGACTTAAAGGATGGAAAAGGAAACAAACTAAAATGGAAGGAAAAAGCAAAACGGAGCTTTAAGGAAACTGGTATCCACGCGATCGCATGGACGACGCGATCGCGTGCCAAGCACGAATCAGCAGCGACGCGGCCGCATGACTAACGCGACCGTGCGCCTTAAGCAGAACGCATATGACGCGGTCGCATGACTGACGTGACCGCGTGGCAAGGAAAAGCTCCAAATGACGCGACCGCGTGACAGGGGCCACGTATCAGAATTTACAGAATGCGCCCCCAGCAAATTCTGAAGCCCTTTTTGGCCCAGATCCAAGTACAGACAGCATAAACCAGAGGTTATAAAGTGTGGGAATGCACCCATTCAAAGAGAGCTCGCATATTTTACTTTTCAATGATTTAGATTTAGTTGAGAGGGAGATCTTCTCTCTCTCTTTTAGGATTTAGGATTTCTTCTTGTTTTAAGAGTAACTCTGGATCCCAGGTTTAATGTTCTTTTATTTTAGTTTTACTTTTATTTATTTATTCCAACATTTGAATTGATTATTATAATTTGATTTAAGAATTCTTCCATGTTACAGACTGTTATTTGAATTAATGATAATTGAGGTATTTTCAGTTCATGATTGTTCTCTTCGATTTAAGTTACCATTGCTTCCCATCTAAGGATATTTTTATTAATTCCAGCAATTTTACTTTTTCCCCTTTTGGTTCTGGTTAAGAATTCAGTAACTCAATAGTTATTAAACTCAACATAATTAATAATCGTTATCTTGCCAATTAAGCTGAACTTAAACAATCCCAACCTTTTCTTAGGAAATAAATAGGATTCAAAGGCCAGATTAATTAGTCCCTTGAATCTCCTTTGCTTTAGTAAAGGTTGACCAAGTGGAGTTTAGATTTAACTTTCATTATAGTTGAGCGAAATAACTACGTTGGACCTCCAACTTCTTTTACTTTACCAAAAGTCTGCTTTACAGTATTTATTTATTTTAATTGCCATTTACTTTACTTGTCATTTAAATTACTTGCTTCTCAGCTTCTAAACCCCGATTACAACCTTTATAGCCAATAATAAGAACATACTTTCTCGCAGTTCCTTGAGAAGACGACCTGAGGTTTGAATACTCGGTTAACAATTTCTAAAGGGGTTTGTTACTTGTGACACCCAAAACGTTTGTACGAAGGAATTTTTGTCGGTTTAGAGACTATATCTACAACGCAATTATTTCTATGAATCTCTTTACTGGTAAAAATCCTCTCATCACATACCCTTTGCAGAAGAAAGCTATCACTCCAGAATAGATGGCAGCCCCAATCATGACCAGATTGTACAAGATATATGCGTGCAAGGAGCTGATTGGGTACGAGATCCTCAGGGGAAACCCAAGTTCATCAAGAGAGGGGACCTCACCCCTGAGGCAAAGAGGTGGTTTGAAATTTTAAGGAGATCCATCCTTCCTGCCGGGAATAACTCAGAGGTGAATCTTAAGAGAGCAACAATGGTGCAATGTATACTTAAAGGGGGAGAGATCAAGGTCCATGAACTTATAGCTCAAGGTATTAGGAAGATGGCTGAAAAGAGCGATTATGGAGGAAGGTTAGGCTACCCCAACACTATTTTTCGTCTGTGTGACAGGGTTGGGGTGGTGTTTGAAGATGAGGACCCCGAGTGGATATAAGTGGGCATCCCAATTACTGTCCGACGGATGCAGGCGGTTGCATCTCCCCTACCTCAATGAAAGCCAAGAAAGAGGCCAGCCCATCAAGTAGTAGAAGGACAAAACTTAGAGGAGCAAGCCCCTTTAGACATGCACCAGCTACAGGAATCCATTGATGGCTTATCTAGACAATACTTGGAAAATCAAGGGGCACAGAAAGAGTTGCAACTACAGTTGGTAAGCCGTCAAGAAGAATTACTCTCTAGATGGATGAATCAACAGGGGGAATGGCAAAAGCAATTGATGGAGCAGCAACTGGAACAAGGGAAACATTGGGGTGAATCCTTCCATAGGATAGAGCAAAGGCAAATCATGTATGAAATAGAACATGTTTCCATGGTAGTTTAGGATTTTAAAATTCAGCCTTTAAGTTGTCATTGCTTAGGTCTATGCTTGCTAGTCTAATGTCACTGCTGCATCTTCACCTTGCTTACTTGTATGCTTGTCCTTTTGAATCAAATAAAAAGAGAACGTATGCTATGAAAGACCAGAGTGAAGTTCATATTGTGGAGTAAGTTCCTAAGTTTGTGGTGTGGTAATAGAATAGCTAAGTTGGTTCACCAACAAGGTAGGAAGGCAACTATCTATCCTGAAGTCATATGCTTGAAACACACCCCATGAGACTAGCTAAATAATAAGATCCTAATAAGAAAAAGGAAAAGAACAATAAGAGTTGAAAAAGAAAGAAAAGTAATAAGAAATAAGGCTAGGCACCAAGGGCTTGAATCTTGAGGGATATGTCTGTGGTGCTCTTGTACCAAGGATCTGCTTAGATGAATAAGTTCTTAGGAGTGCTTCATCACTTGGTAACTTGGGTTCACTAACCCGGGATTATCAACTGAAAATCCACTATCAAGAGCAACCTTGCTACAGAACATTTAGTAACCCAAAGAGGTGCTGGACACCAAGGCCTCAAGGAAAGAAAATAACAAACCATGTACCTGTGGTGTGCATGTATGGGGGAGAGAGACTTGCGGGAGTAAGTCCTTAGGGGTGTTTCAACACCTAGCACCTTGAACCAACTGGTTCGGGAGTGTTGGCTGAAAGCTTATTTTAAAGAGTCGCCCCCTCACAGAGCACTTAGCCTAAGGATGCAATAAACCTTGAAAAGACAAAGGGATCAATAAATAAAGGTCTCAAAGGGTGCAATCAAGTGAGTATTCCAGGGCATGATAAAGGTCTGAAAGCCAGTAGAGGAATGAACCTAAGTTGCTATGCATGAAACCCCATAAAACCAAGGACATGACTTCCACAATAATGATTCATTCCTCTTGTCATTTCATTCATCATTCCCATGTTTCAGTACTTGCTTAGAGACAAGCAAGCTTTAAGTTTGGTGTTGTGATGCTAGGGCATTTCGGCCAGTTTCACTGACCTTTTCTTTACTGTTTTAGGGTAGTTTCATGCATTTTCTTGGGAAATAAGCATGTTTTGGGTAGAATTTCACTTACATCTTGATTCAAGCAAACATTGTGAATTTTATATGATTTCATGAGAATTATGCATGAATTTAATGACAAATTGGATGATGCATGACTCATAACTTGATTAGAGCTTTGATGCACTTTATTTGCTTGATTTCAGGGCAAAGGAACCAAGGAAAAGCCACGTTAGTAGCCACGTTAGTCTAACTAATGTGACCACTAACGTGGAATGGGAGCTAGCTTGCAACGTTAATGAAAAAAGTGATCGCCAATAACGTCTTCGAAGCCATCATAGCCCACGTTAATTACCACATTAACTACATTAACGTGGTAGTTAACGTGGAGGAAAAGGAAGCTCCAAGCGTTAGTGGTAAAAGTGAGTGCCACTAACGCTCCAAAAGGGCAATTGGCCACGTTAAGAGTCACGTTAACTCAGTTAACGTGAACTCTAACGTGGAAGAGGAAGATAATGCCAACGTTAGTGACACTCACCTTTGTCACTAACATTGGACTAAGCCCATATTGGCTACGTTAAGAGCCACGTTAACTTAGTTAACGTGAACTCTAACGTGGAAGGAGCAAGGAATCGCCAACGTTAGTGACACTCACCTTTGTCACTAACGTTGGACTAAGCCACTATGAGCCACGTTAATTACCACGTTAATTACATTAATGTGGAAGCTAACATGGAGGAAAGGGATGATGAGCCAACGTTAGTGACACTCACCTTTGTCACTAACGTTGGAGATGGCAATCAACACTACGTTAGTGGTCACGTTAATGTAATTAACGTGAGGCACTAACGTGGGAAAGGGGCGTTTTGGAGAGTTCGTGAAAAAGGTAAGTGTCACTAACGCTCTCGAAGATTTGGCAAGCCTACGTTAAAGGTAACTTGAACTATACTAACGTGAACTCTAACGTAGGGAGATAGGGGTACTCTCAACGTTATTGGGAAAGGTAAACCCCAGTAACGTTTGCGAAGGGCCAAGAGGCAACGTTAGTGGTCACGTTAGTGCCACTAACGTTGAAGTTAACGTGGACCATTTTGGGTTAGGAACGTTAGTGAAAAAGGTGATTGTCACTAACATTCTCGACCCCACATTTTCACTTAACGTTAACACCACAACGCCCTAAGCTAAAGTCCATGCCTACTGCACACTTTCTCTGCAAGTGAAGCTGAGCCCACTAAAGATGATAACTGCTTCAACTCAAGATCCAAAGGCCCATATCCATGACTTGAAGAGCCAACTAGAAGATCAGAAGAGTAGTATAAATAGGAGTAGTTTTAAACTAGAGGAGAGCTTTTGGGGATTGGGAGAACTACTCTCTGTATAATTTTACTTTCTCTGCAACTTCTAGTTTTACTTTTAGAATGCACTCTCCATCTTTGTTTTCCATTCCAAGAGCCATGAACAACTAAACCCCTTTTATTGGGTTAGGGAGCTCTGTTGTAATTTGATGGATCAATAATAGTTTTCATTATTTTTCTTCTTTCTTTTCTCTTGATTTTACTAGAAAGCTTTCAATCTTCATCAAATTTCGATCTCTTCAGAACTTTGGAAGAGGAATGAAGAGATCATGCTAGAAATACTTTCTCATGTTGGACCAAATTGGGGTCTGGATGGATATAGTGACATATAATTCTACCAACACTTTGATTTGGAAATACATGTGGTGTAATCAGTGACCATACTTCATCTCTTCTCATGAGCAATTAGACCAAGGAATTGGCTATTGATCAAGATTTGAGAGATTGAATTACCAAGAAATTGGAGTTCAATCACTTAAGATTGCCAAGGAGATCAATGAATGCATTGATTGAGGAAGAGATGAAAATGAACTTGATCCGGAGAATGCAACATCTCCTAAGCCCAATGAATCCCCCATTTCTGATCTTACCCATTCTCTTTAATTTCTGCAATTTACTTTCATGCTAAATTCCCCATTCCCCATTTAAGATTCTGCAATTTACTTTCCATCGTTTATATTCAGCTCTTTATTCCCAGCATTTACATTCTCTGCTATTTACTTTTCGCCATTTAATTTCCTGCAACTCTCACATCAAATTCTGCTTAGCTCGACTAGAACATTCCTCTAATCAAAGTTGATTGACCAATCAATCCCTGTGGGATTCGACCTCACTCTATTGTGAGTTTTTACTTGACGACAATTCTGTATACTTGCCGAGGGTTTAGGGAAATTGTTGATTGGTGATCAATCCTTTGAGGCTCCTCCCACCTTTGATTGTCCCATCCTTGATGCATATTGTCATTGTAGCTCCCATTTCCTACAACATAATTTGAATCAAACTCATAGCCAAAGTGGTGAAAATTCATAATAGCAAGAGAAAATAAAAACAAAACTAGTAAGAACTAATAAAAGACTAACTTCTAAAACAAGCAAAAACTAGCAAAGAAGCATATTAACATATATACAATAGCCAATAACATAACACCATTGCAGTTCCCCGGCAACGACGCCATTTTGATTGATGAGATTTGCTCAATGGTTTAGAATTTCTCTTCTAGAAATAAGAACTTCATTGTAAGCATAGTTCTAAACTAACAAATAATTCCCACATAAAAAATATTGGTTTTATCACAAGTACAAACCCCAATGAAAATTAACCGAAGTATTTAGACTACGGGTCATCTCACAATGAACTGCAATGAAGTGCTCAATTATAGGCTATGAGGATGCAAGGGGGTTTGCTTTTGTATTTTTTTTTTTTTGCAAGAGAATAAATGACAAAGAAAGTAAAATAACAAGAACTAATAAAACAAATGGAAAGAACTCTTGGCTAGACATAGGTAATTATGAGAGACAAACCCACTAAGTCTACTTCTCAAAAGCCTTAAGTACGTATTGTCTATTAGGCTTGAAGTATGTTAAATAGGTTTGATCACATCAACCCATAAGTCCCAACCTATCTACTAATTAGATTAGTAGTGGGTTGGTGTCAATGAGTATCAAATTGATCACCAAAGGGTTCTCAAATCACCAATCCAATGAGACCCAATGACTCAAGGTCACTCAATTCCCTTAGCCTAGGCCAAGAGTCAAGAAAACTACTCAAAAACTAGAAGAAACATTTCATCAAACACTTAGAGTGCAAGAAAAGTAAACATCACCAAATGCAAAAATTAACAAGATCCATAACTATCATCAACAAGAAATCAACAATAACAAAGGAGGTAACATAAAAGAGATATAGAAACATGAAATTGCATTCAAAGAAATCAAGATTCAACAATGGTTCATAAACATAAAAATAGCAAAATAGGGAAATTAACAACAAGAACTAGAAGAACAAAGGTGTAATAACAAGAAATTAAAAGGAGAAACTAAATCAAAACAAGAAATGAAAGATGAATTTAAGAAAATTAAACCTAAACTACACTAAAACATGATGAAAACTAAAATATGGCTACTTGGTTCATTCCCCCTTCAATCCTTGGATTCAATAGCATCAGAAATGAGTTGGATTGGGCCCAAAATGAGCTAGAAATTGCCCCCAACGAAGTGCAAAAAGTGGACCCACGCAGCTCCATCGGCGCGCACGCGTATATGGCGCGTGCACACCCCTGAACGCGAAGCAACATATAGGAAATTTTATATCATTTTGAAGCCCCGGATGTTAGCTTTCCAATGCAACTAAAACCGCCTCATTTGGATCTCTGTAGCTCAAGTTATGGTCAATTGAGTGCGAAGAGGTCAGGCTTGACAACTTTACGGTACCTTCATTTCTTCATGAGTTCTCCCACTTTGCATGCTTTTCTCCTCACTTCTTCCATCCAATACTTGCCTTATGAACCTGAAATTACTCAACAAACACATCAAGGCATTGAATGGAATTAAAATGAATTAAAATAACCAATTTTAGGTCCAAAAAAGCATGTTTTCACATTTAAGCACAAATCAAGGGAGAATTGCAAAACCATGCTATTTCATTGAATAAATGTGAGAAAAGGTGATAAAATCTCCCTAATTAAGTACAAGATAAACCACAAAATCGGGGTTTATCAAAGCACCAACAGATCCGGCAACAAATGGAGTTGATGACAAAGAGAATTGATGGACTCCAAGTGGCTGCAGTTAGCACAGCAAGCCAACCCTCAATTGGATAGAACCAAAGCGAAGAAACCTTTGAGAAAAGCAACTGTGAGCAGCAACCAGAACAAGTTCAATATATGCATAACACCTCAAGCTCTTCTCAGAATAAATTTCATGGAGATACATACAATTCATCATAGAGGAATTATCCTAAGGTGACAATCAAAATTCATGGCAAAAGAATCATAATTCCAACAACTCCCGCAACACAAACCACCAAACTCATTCATAAAATAACACTAACCAATACAGAAAACCACAAAACTCATATCAACAACCCAACAACAACTCACAGATTCACCAAAATAACTTCTCCACACCACCTTTCAATTCCCAGAACAACCACTTCAACAACCCAAATAACTTCCAACAACAACCATCATATTCCAACATGCGATCCATTGATCATCAGGAAACCAAGATTTCAGCTCTTGAGGCAACATTACAAGCACTTACTTAAACCACACATAATCTAGCCAAAGGGCAAGATAGCTTGATTAAAAGCCGAGAGACAAGAAGCCACCATGAGGAATCTTGAAAGACAAGTAGGGCAATTGGCCAAACAAGCTGAAAGACCAACCAATGTTTTTCCAAGTGATACCATTCCAAATCTTAAAGAAGAATACAAAGCAATTCAACTCAGGAGTGGAAGAACATTGGAGGATGATAAAGAAGTTCACAAGAAGCCAGCACAGGATTACAAGGCTAACAGCAAAGAAGAAGTGGCAGTAGAGGACAAGGATCAAGAGAGTTCCAAGAAGAAAGAGGAAAAGCCACAAGCTTCAAAGAAGGGAAAGCAAGTCATGAAGGGGAACTCACAAGAATAGAGGAAGGAAGTGAAATATTATACTCCTCCTCTACCATACCCTCAAAGATTGCAAAGAGAGCTCAAGGATCAACAATTTTCCAAGTTCCTAGAGGTTTTTAAGAAGCTGAAAATCAACATTTCCCTTGTTGAAGCTCTAGAACAAATGCCCCTATATGCTAAGTTTCTCAAAGAGCTCATTAACAAAAAGAGAAGCTGGAATAAAAAGGAGACTGTGCTCTTAACCCAAGAGTGCAGTGTAGTAATCCAAAAAGGCCTCCCACCCAAACTCAAAGATCCTGAAAGTTTCATCATATCATGCACCATAGGCAATATGACCTTGGAAAAGCTCTCTGTGACTTAGGTGCCAGCATCAATTTGATGCCTCTCTCACTAATGAAAAAGCTTCCAATAGAGGAAGTCAAACCCACCAGAATGTCACTTCAAATGCCGGATAGATCATTCAAAATACCCAAGGGGATTGTGGAAAACGTATTAGTGAAGGTGGGAGAATTCATCTTCCCTGCTGATTTTGTCATATTAGACATAGAAGAAGAAGGACACAACTCAATCATCTTAGGTAGACCTTTCTTAGCAATAGCAAGGGCTATCATTGATGTGAAAAAAGGGGAAATGACCCTCAGGGTACACATTGAGCAAATGATCATCAATGTCTTTAAGGCCATGCAATATCCTCATGAGAAGGAAAAACACATGAGGGTGGAAATGGTAGAAGACTTGATGGAAGAAGTGTTTGAAACCAACGTCCAGAAGAAACAAGAAGAAAAAAGGGGAAGTGATCAAGATGTCACAGAGAAACAAGCTTTTGAAATCTCTCTTGAAGACAAGACAGAGGAAGTGCCAAAGCAAGAGTTGAAACCTCTCCCTCCACATCTCAAGTATTCATTCATTGGAGAAAAAGAAACCTTGCCAGTGATCATCAATTCTTCCTTAAACATGGAAGATGAAACAAAATTGATTGAAGTGTTGAAAGTTCACAAGACAACTTTGGGATGGATATTTGAAGACATCAAGGGTATAAGCCCTGCCATCTGTAGGCATAAAATCTTGCTGGAGGAGGACTCAAGACCTGTAGTGCAGCCTCAAAGGAGGCTCAACCCAACCATAAAGGAAGTGGTTCAAAAAGAGGTGATGAAGCTGTGGAATGCTGGAATCGTATACCCAATTTCTGATAGCACCTGGGTAAGTCCAGTCCAAGTTGTACCAAAGAAGGGACGAATAACTGTCATCTCCAACGAGAAGAATGAGTTAATCGCCACAAGGACAGTGACTGGGTGGAGGATGTGCTTAGATTATGGAAGACTGAATGAGGCTACAAGGAAAGATCATTTTCCTCCCTCTTTCATCGATCAGATGCTGGAAAGATTGACTGGCCATGTCTATTACTGCTTCCTGGATGGGTATTCTGGTGATACGTGAAAACTGCCTCTCAACAATTTTCCTACCGGCAAGTGTATCGGATTGTCGTCAAGTAAATTGAAATTGGAATTGAAATTGGAGATCGCAGAATATAAAATTGAAATTGGAGATCGCAGAATATAAAATTGGCAGGAAACTTAAATTGCAAGAAAGCAAATAACAGGAATTAAATTGCAGAAATTAAATGACAGAATCTTAAATTGCTGGAAACTAAATGAGATCGGGGAATTAAGCATGAAATTAAAAAGGCAGAAAGTAAACAGAATGGCTAAGATCAGAGATGGGGGATTCATTAGCTTTTGGGAGATATTAAATTCTCCGGATCAAATCATTTTCAACTCTTCCTCAATCAATGCATTCATTGACATTGCTTGGCAATCTTAGATGATTGGATCCCAATGTCTTGGCTCACCAATCTCTCTAAGCATGAACAATTGCCCGATGTCTTGATTTAATTGCTCATGGGAAGAGTTGAAGTTCGGTCACTGACTATACCACACAAATTCATAGATCAAAGTGTTGGTACGATTACATGTTACTATATCCATCCAAACCCCAACCTAATCCAATCTGAGAAAGCAATTCTATCATTAATTCTTCATTCCTTTCTCAAGGCTCTGAAGAATTCCAATTATGAATAGCTTCTCTCTCAAGACAACTATCCAATTGAATTAAGACCGAAAGCTTTCTAACAAAAATCAAGAGAAAAGAAAGAAGAGGAAGATGAAAACTACTATTGATCCATTGAATTACAATAGAGCTCCCTAACCCAATGAAAGGGGTTTAGTTGTTCATAGCTCTCAAAATGGAAATTGGAATTGTAAAATACATTCTATGATTCAAGTGCAGTAAATGAAAACTAAACAAATGGAAAAATTGGTGTCAAAAGTCCCCCCGTCTAACTTAAATTCTAAGCTATTTATACACTTTCTTCTATTGATCTTCAAGCCTTGAATTGCGCTTTTGGCCTTGATGGAATTGGGTTGAAGATCGCTCCAATTGGTTGCCCTTGATGTTGAGAAGAGATCTGTGTAAAATTTAAGTCTGATGCTTCACGTTTTAGTCAATGTTTGAGGGCCAACGTTGACTGAAATGCCACTTTGAATTAGACCAGCAAAAACCAGGAAGCTTGCTGTCATTGGCGTTTGACTCAATGTTGGAGGTCCAACGTTGGCTGATCCGCGCGTACGTGTACCATGCGCTTCCGCGCAAAACGCCAAAAATGCTCATCCATGCGTACGCGTACTGTGCGCGTGCGCGTGGATGCAAAATTTTCATTTTCCAGATTTAAAACGAGGTAGGGGACGTTGGAGGCAGCATTGGACCTCCAAAGTTCCCTCTAACGTTGGCATTTTGACATGTACGCATACTGTGCACTTAGGCCCCCATTGCTTTTTTTTTTTCATTCGTGCGTACGCCTCACTGACGCGTACGCGTCGATTCAAAATCTTCCAATCTAAATTCTGGGCTGGGCATCATGGACGTTGGAGGCAGCGTTTGATGCAACGTTGGACCTCCAACGTTAGGTTATAGCGCGTACGCATACCGTGCGCTTCCGCGCAGATGGATCAAAATTACTCTTTTACGCGTACGCGTGATGCACGCTTCCGTGTGGATGTCAAAAATTGCTTTTTCATGCGTACGCATCATGGATGCGCACGCGCCACTCAAAAATCTTTCAGCCCCAGAATTGATCATTTCCTCACAAAGTTAGGGTTGATGTTGGACCCGCAACGCCACCTCCAACGTGAACATCAGCCATGTTACAGAGAAGTGCTCTGTTTCTCTTCCAACGTTTGAGGCAACATTGGTGGTCAAACTTGGCCACCAACGTTGCTTCCTCTTCATCCTTTCCATGCTCCTTCTTCAACCTTCCTCCATGCTTTCCTTCACCTATCATCAACCAATAAATACATCAAAGCTTTGCTAAAATCATTAGAATTCTTATCATTCTTAGCATACAAGTAATCATAGCATAAATTTTCATGAAATTGCATAAAATTACTCATGGTTGAATGAATATAGGCATACATCACTTTTTACCCAATTTGCTTACTTATAGCTCAACAAAGTGCCTAAAACCTATCAAAAACATAGAAAAAGGCTAGTGAAAGTAGCCTAAGATGCCCTGGCATCACAACACCAAACTTAAATCTTGCTTGTCCCTAAGTAAGTACTGAATTTATTAAGAGGAAAGAATGAAACAGAAGGGAGTATTCATATCAGCAAAGCATTATTTCTTAGTTGATGGAGTTTTATGCAGAAAATTCAGTAGCTAACTTCTTATTACTCTTAAAGCATAGAATGTCTCCTTTAAGCATAAATTAACACACTGCTATGACCTCTTATTATTTACTAATCTTTGGTAATTGCTTTTCTTCATTTTCTTTTCCTGTAAACTTTAGCTCAGTGTCATGTGTTATAGCAGTTTCTTAGCTCATATGTACTAAACACATTATTCATGACAGACACTTGGCTCATAATTCTTCTTAGAACATTGATGCCCAGCACCTCTTTGGGTTACTAAATGTTTTGTAACTAGGTTGCTCTTGACAATAGACTTTTGGTTGATAATCCCGGGTTAGTTAACCCAAGTTACCAAGTGTTAAAGCACTCCATAGAACCTAATCATCCAAGCTATTCCTAGTACAAAGACACCACAGGCATATGTCCTAAGGTCCAAGCCATTGGTGTCTAGCCTTATTCATTGCTTTCTTTTGTTTTTGCTGCCACTTTAGCTTTTCTTTTCTTTCTTTTTATTTGTTTCCCTTTCCAACCAAGGACTATTATTTACTAAGGTTCATAGACAGTAAGCTAACTTTCACTTAGAAATAGAGCAATATATCCTTTTATTCATTTGTAAGTTAGCTACTACACAATCAACATGCATACCACCACTTACTATTATTGTACTACTTGTTAAAAAGGAACTCCTCCACTTCTTATTCAAGCTTTTCTTTTATTGAAATTGAAAAGACTTAGGGGACAAGACAAGTATTCAGGCTGGTGAAAATGTAAGCACACACACTTAGGCTAGCACACTTATTGCAAAGATTAAAACATACGGAAAGCAAAATGACTAAAATCATAAGTGAATATCAACTAAGACAAACTTGTTCTTTCTTTATGAATGGAATAACAAAGGAGCAAGTCCACCTTTCATTTTTTATCTTGTTTATCTTTCTTCTTCTTCTCGCTTGCTTGCTTACTACTTTCTCCCTTTATTTTGCCCTTTAGCATTTGCCAGAATCTAACTTTTTTTATTGTCTCCTCTACTCTTGTCTCAAGGCCTATTGCTTTGTTTATTTCTCTGGCATTCTTTTCCTTGAAGTATTCATCATAAATTGAAAAAGCTGGGTCCATGCTATGCAGATGTTCCCCAATGTAGTTGAGCTTGATTTGACTATTTATGTTATAGTCAGCTTGAACTCCATACCTTGCATCCTGAAGGGTCGTGAACTCCTGGAAAGCTCTCATGTTATCAACTTGGAGTTGGCCCACCTGGTTGAGAGATTCTTGAAATTGTGAATCTTGCTCTCTTTGCATGACTATAGATCTTGACTCATAATCTCTCTGTTAACTCATCATTATCAGCTGAAGCTCCTCTTGTCTTTGTTGAGCTCTCATGTACTGTGAATAGAATTCTTCTTGCTTTTCTTGAACTCTCATGAACTGTTCAGAGAGTCTTTCAATTGCTTCTTGCATTCGCCCCATGTCCATGCTATTTTGTGGTTGGAATTGTTGCTCCTCTTCTTGTTCTTCTTGTTGCTCTTCTCCTTCCTGTGGTTCTTCTCTCCTTCAACTCCTTTGTGGTCTTCGACTTTGCTGTGCCTCTGTGACATTCATCATTCTTTCAAGAATTATAGGCATGCCTGGATATAGCCATGTTGGGTGCGCATCCTCTAGTGGCACTCTGGCCTTCATGCATAACCTCACAATGGTGCTTGGGTAATAGAGCCAGGCTTTAGCAAAATTTTTCTCCACAGCCCTTTGGATGTCATTTGCAATGATTTTGTGGACCTTTATCTCTCCACCCACCATTATGCAGTGTAGCATGACAGCCTTTTGCTTTCATGACTTCCAAGGTGTTTACTGTGCCAAGAATTGATCTCTTTATCAGCTCATACCACCCTTTTGCTTCAGGGATGAGATCTTCCTTTTTCAAGTACTTGTGCCTCCCTTGAGTATCCCTCTCCCAATCAGCATTCACCACACATATATCACTAGCAATTTCATCATAATTGGGGTTTCCATTTACTCTTTCATGGTACCCTGGCTCATCAAAATGTGCTGACCTAAGCCCTAAGACCTTCATGGTCTTTGGACTAAAGTCCACTTCCACTCCCCGTACATAACTCTTGTAAGTTGGGGCTTCATTCATATTAAGCCTTGGGGTGTTAGCATAAAACTCCCTTATGATGTTTGCATTAATCCGGGTGATTGGTGAGGTAAGCTCTTCCCATTTTCTCTTTCTAATTTTGGCTTTCATTTCTAGGCACCCATCATCAGGTAGCTGGAAGGGGACTTCTGGATATATCTTCTTGTCATTCATCCACCCAAGTTGCATTTGATGGTACCGTGATCTGAACTTCCATCGATCATATTCGTTGTCACCTTCTTCAACCATGGGTTCCTTTCCTCTCCTTCTTTTAAAGCTTGAAGAAGAAGCCATGCTTCCTTTGATGGTTGGCCGAATTGAGGTTAAGGGTTTATGAAGAGAATGGGTGAGTGGGACGCACCCTAGGAGGGAAAGTGTTTGAAGTTAGAGTAGTGTTATGGAAGCAAGTGAACAAGGGTACTTTGTTGCACAAGGACACGGCTTCTAAGCTTTGGTTTTGGAGAACAAAAGCATTCAATATCTAAGTACAAGAAGTGTGAGCTTTTGGTTCACATGTACTGTTCAAGGGAGGCTATTTATAGTAAGCTTTTAATGAAAAATGGATGGCTAGGATTCATTTGGAAAAGGGATAAATTAACGTTGTGCATGCAAGGTTAAATAAAGATAAAAGTTGCCTCTTCATGAAGCATATCTCTTCGGTCTTCCAAGTGCTTCTTCCAAGGATGTTCAGATTCACCTTTCAAGCCATGTGATCCCCTTTTGTCTTCATGCTAACCTTTCCTTTTCTTGTCTTGTCCCTTTCATGAAATAGTTCTCCGTGCACCTAACCATTATTACAAGACAAAATGAGTGAGTACTAACGGTGGTGGTAAAAGAACAATTGATATTTTAAAATTAAAAACTTGGCTATCATTCCTCATGCTTGTTTAACCAACCGTGACTCTTTTTGGTGCCACACTATATAGTCTTGGAGGACACCAAACTTAGTGTTTGGTCATATGGTTCAAAGTGTTACTTCCTCTAAATATTGTCATTGAAATCTCAACAGAATTAGTGTCACTTTTTGGTTAAACGATCATGAGAAAAGCTTTATTTTGCTATTTCTGAACATGAACTAAAAATTATAACCATGGTTGCACTTTCATGACTTTCAAAGTTCAAGAAAACTTGACTCTCATGATTTGTTCTTGCAATATATAGAACACCAAACTTAATGTTTGGCCATAAATTCTAAGAAAGACTTGCCAAACGGGCATTATGATCATTATTTTTGAAGGGTATCCTAGTGTGCTTGTAGGCACACCAAACTTAAAATTGGATCATATGCTTCTCAATGTCATGGAAATTGTCAAAGTGGTCTTGAATTCATGCTAGAGCAACACTCATTTATTCATATTGAAGTATTAAAAACAAAGAAAACTAAATCATGGGCTACCTCCCATGGAGCTCTTCTTTAGCGTCACTAGCTTGACGGTTGATCTTTGTCATGGTAGATTGTAGTGCCTTAGGTCTTCTCCCCTTTCAGTGAAGCAGTCTCCACTTGAATCCTTAAAGATTTCTACATGTTCTAGGGAGAGGACCTTTCTAATTGTGAACACTTGAGGTAATTGAGATGGAATGGTTGGAAGATGGGGTGGGATTGGTGGATGGTGGGCTGATATCACCTTGTCTCCAGGGGAAAAACCCTCTGTAGAAATCTTTTTATTTCTCCATCCCCTTGGTAATTTCTTCACAATTCTTCCCTCTTCTTCCAGTGGTATTCCCATGAGTGTTGTGTCTTAAAGTCCCTTGCTAGCTGCTCCTCTTAACTCTTGTGGCTTCGGCTCTTCCTTGAACTCCATTTGTTGCTTCTTCTCTTGAGCTTCTTGTTTATCCATTAGGGAAAACTCCAGCTGCTACCCTTGTGGTTCATTTTTGTTCTCCTTCAGGGGACTCTCAATATGATCTTCTTTTAATTTCTTGCTCTCTTGCTCAGATTCATGCACAGGTTTGAAGGCCTGGAAAGTGAGCTGCTCATCATGTATTCTCAATATCAATTCTCCTTGTTCTACATCAAAGAGAACTTTTCCAGTAGCTAGAAATGGTCTCCCCAGAATAATGGGATGGAGGTAGCTTTCCTCCATGTCAAGAACAACAAAGTCAGTGGGGAGGAAGTAGTTTCCTACTTTCACCAATACATTTTCAATTAGTCCTTTAGCCTTCTTCTAAGTTTTATCTGCCAATTGGACGATTACATCCGTGGATCTCAACTCATTGATTTGCAATTTTTTCATAAGAGATAGAGGCATCACATTTATGCTAGCTCTTAAGTCGCAGAATCCTCTGTCAATTTTTGTCTCTCCTATGGCACATGGAACATGGAAACTCCCTGGATCTTTTTTCTTCATGAGTATGTCTTTCTTGATGAGGGCACTGCATTCCTTGTTCATTGTCAATGTTTATCCCCCTTTTAAGGTTCCTTTCTTAGTCAACAGTTCTTTCATGCACCTGATGTATGTTGGCATCTGTTGAAAAATTCTGATGAAGGGGATGTTGACACCGAGAGTTGCAAAAATGTATAGGAATCTTAAATATGACCTGTCTTCCTCACTTCCCTTGAGTCTCTGTGGGAATGGTGCTGGTGGCATAAAGGGTTTGAGGTATTCTTTCTCTTCTTGTTCCTTCCTCTGTTTAGGGATATCTATTTCTTCTATCTCCTTTACATCCTTCCTCGGCTTTCCTTCATCATGCTCTGAGTGTATGGAGCACTCTTTCTTCAGACCTTCTTCACTGCTTAGATTGATTGACTTACATTCTTCCCACCTTACCTTCTTCATTTCCCCTCTTGGAGTTTTCTCTGTATCACTTGGGAAACTATCAGTGGGCCTTGGAAATTGTTGTGAAAGATGTCCTACTTGAAGTTCGAGATTCTTAAGAACCTCCCCTCGACTTTTCATAATACTTCTCTCCTCTTCCCAGAATTTTTTCATTTCTTCACACTCTTTGTTAATGTTTGCAAGCATAGCTTCCATCTTGGCCATTCTGTCCTCCTCATGTGGTGATGGTTGGGTGGAATTGGGGTGTTGAGAGTGGTTGTTATAGTTGTGATATGGTGGTTGTGAGTAGGTATTTTGTGTGATATGGTATGGTTTTTGATTGGAGTTTTGGTGAGTGGAGTTGTTGTATTGGGTTGGATTGTGTGATCTGTGATCTTAGCCTTGGTTCTGTTGGTTCCCCCACCTAAAGTTTGGGTGGTTCCTCCAACTGGAATTATAGGTTTTAGAGTATGGATCATTAGCTTGCCTGGATGAGTTTCCAGGGTAATTAGCTTCCTCCCAGTTAGCTCCTTCTTCTGTCTCTACTTCTTCTTGAGGTGATGATTGAGTGTGGATAGCTGCAACCTAATTCTTCTCCATTTACTTGGTCAATTCAGCGAGTTGCTTAGTGATCATCTTGTTCTGAGCCAGGATTGCATCCATTTGATTCAATTCCAAGACTCCCCTGTTGTTGCTTCTATCTGAGGCATAAAAATACTCATTGTCAGCAACTGTCTCTATAACATTAATAGCCTCTTCAATGGTCTTTTTCTTGTTTAGGAAACCTCCAGATGAATGATCTACAGCCTTCCTTTATTCACAATTCAGCCCTTCGTAGAAGATGTAAATTTGCACCCACTCATTAAACATGTCATGGGGCATTTCTTTGTCAAGTCCTTGAATCTTTCCCAGGCTTCATATAGAGTTTCACCATCCTGCTGTTTAAATGTTTGCACTTTAATTCTTAGCCTATTTACTCTTTGTGGAGGGTAAAATCTTGTCAAGAATCTGCTCATTACATCTTCCCATGTGGTTAAGCTTTCCTTCGGGAATGACTCCATCCATTTTGATGCATTGTCTCTCAAAGAAAATGGAAATAGTAACAATCTATAGGTGTCAGGATGAACACTATTAGACTTAACCATGTCACATATCCTTTGGAATTTAGTGAGATGTTCATTAGGATCATCTTGTGCACTTCCTCCAAAAGAACAGTTGTTCTGGACAAGAGTTATGAGATGAGGATTTAATTCAAAATTGTTAGCATGGATGGTTGGCCTCTGAATGCTGCTACCACAATTTCCTGGATTTGGATTAATGTATGATCCCAAAACTCTTCTCTCTTGTCCAGCAGGGTTAGCTCCACCCCTTCTGGCATGATTATTCACCTTTTCTTCATGGTGGTTTTCCATATTGTCTTCCATGGTTATATCAAAGTATTCCTCCTCTTCTTCTGCTCCAACAACCCTCTTTCCTCTTGCTTCCCTTCTTAATCTCAGGAAGGTTATTTCCGATTCACTATCAAATGAGGTGGAAATTTCCTTTCTCCTACCTGTCATACAATGAACAAGTACAAGAAACAGCCAGTACAAAGTCTACTAAAACAGAGTATAGTTAGCTTAGTTAGAGCAATCGATCAAATAGTTAGTATGTTAGCTTGCTGGAAAGTAAAGAAATAAAAGAAATAAAAAAGAAATAACTAAAAATAGCAGCAATTGAAAAGGAACAGCTGAAATTAAAAATTTAATAAATCAAATGAAAATAAAAGTGCTCAATCTAGGTATCCATCAATTCAGTAATTGTCAATACAAAACCAATCCCCGGCAACGGTGTCATAAATTTGATACACAAAAGCTGCCTCTCAACAATTTTCCTACCGGTAAGTGTACCGGATTGTCATCAAGTAAAAACTCACAAAAGAGTGAGGTCGAATCCCACAGGGATTGGTTGGTTTATCAATATTAATTGAAGAATTATACTAGTTGAGCGGAATCGGAATTGAAATTCGAGATCGCAGAATGTAAAATTGGCGGGAAATTTAAATTGCAAGAAAGTAAATAACAGGAATTAAATTGCAGAAATTAAATGACAGAATCTTAAATTGCTGGAAACTAAATGGGATCGGGGAATTAAGCATGAAATTAAAGATGCAAAAAGTAAACAGAATGGGTAAGATCAGAGATGGAGGATTCATTGGGTTTTGGGAGATATTGAATTCTCCGGATCAAATCATTTTCACCTCTTCCTCAATCAATGCATTCATTGACATTGCTTGGCAATCTTAGATGATTAGATCCCAATGTCTTGGCTCACCAATCTCTCTAAGCATGAACAATTGCCCAATGTCATGATTTAATTGCTCATGGGAAGAGTTGAAGTTCGGTCACTAACTATACCACACAAATCATAGATCAAAGTATTGGTAGGATTACATGTCAATATATCCATCCAAACCCCAATCTAATCCAATGAGAGAAAGCAATTCTAGCATGAATGCTTCATTCCTCTCTCAAGTCTCCGAAGAATTCTAATTATGGATAGCTTCTCTCTCATGACAACTATCCAATTGAATTAAGACCGAAAGCTTTCTAACAAAAATCAAGAGAAAAGAAATAAGAGGAAGATGAAAACTACTTTTGATCCCTTGAATTATAATAGATCTCCCTAACCCAATGAAAGGGGTTTAGTTGTTCATAGCCCTCAAAAGGGAAATTGGAATTGTAAAATACATTCTAAGATTCAAGTGCAGTAAATGAAAACTAAACAAATGGAAAAATTGGTGTCAAAAGTCTCCCCGTCTAACTTAAATTCTAAGCTATTTATACACTTTCTTCTATTGATCTTCAAGCCTTCAATTGGGCTTTTGGCCTTCATGGAATTGGGTTAAAGATTGCTCCAATTGGTTGCTCTTGATGTTGAGAAGAGATCTGTGTAAAATTTGAGTCTAATACTTCATGTTTGAGTTAACGTTTGAGGGCCAACGTTGACTGAAACGCCACTTGAATTAGACCAGCAGAAACCAGGAAGCTTGCTGTCATTGGCGTTTGACTCAATATTGGAGGGCCAACGTTAGCTGATCCGCGCGTATGCGTATCGTGCGCTTCCGCGCAAAAGGCCAAAAATTCTCATCCACGCGTACGCGTACTGTGCGTGTGCGTGTGGAAGCAAAATTTTCATTTTCCAGATTTAAAACAAGGTAGGGGATGTTGGAGGCAGCGTTGGACCTCCAACGTTCCCTCCAATGTTGGCGTTTTGGGGCGTACGCGTACTGTGCGCTTAGGCGCCCATTGCTTTTTTTTCATCCGCGTATACGCGTCACTGACGCGTATGCGTCGATTCAAAATCTTCCAATTTCAATTCTAGGCTGGGCATCACGGACGTTGGAGGCAGCGTTTGATGCAACGTTGGACCTCCAACGTTAGGTTATGGCACGTACGCGTACCGTGCGCTTCCGCGCAGATGGGTCAAAATTACTCATTTACACGTACGCGTAATGCACGCATCTACGCGGATGTCAAAAATTGCTTTTTAACACGTACACGTCATGGACGCGCACGCGCCACTCAAAAATCTTTTAGCCCCAGAATTGATCATTTCCTCACAAAGTTGGGGTTAACGTTGGACCCCCAATGCCACCTCCAACGTGAACATCAGCCATGTTACAAAGAAGTGCTCTATTTCTCTTCCAATGTTTGAGGCGGCAACATTGGTGGTCAAACTTGGCCACCAATGTTGCTTCCTCTTCATCCTTTCCATGCTCCTTCTTCAACCTTCCTCCATGCTTTCCTTTACCTATCATCAACCAATAAATACATCAAAGCTTTGCTAAAATCATGAGAATTCTTATCATTCTTAGCATACAAGTAATCATCACATAAATCCTCATGAAATTGTATCAAATTACTTATGGTTGAATGAATATAGGCATACATGACTTTCTACCCAATTTTCTTACTTATAGCTTAAGAAAGTGCATAAAACCTATCAAAAACAAAGAAAAAGGCTAGTGAAACTAGCCTAAGATGCCCTGGCATCATCTAGGTGCAATCAAATAGTGGTAGATCCCAAGGACCAAGAGAAAACCTCATTCACCTGTCCATTTGGAGTCTTTGCCTACAGAAGGATGTCTTTTGGACTCTGCAATGCTCCAGCAACCTTCCAAAGGTGTATGCTCTCCATATTCACTTACATGGTAGAAAAATTTTTAGAGGTCTTTATGGATGACTTTTCTGTCTTTGGTAACAATTTTGACACTTGTTTGAAACATCTAACCCTTGTATTAAAAAGATGCCAAGAATCAAATTTAGTTTTGAATTGGGAAAAATGCCATTTCTTGGTACCAGAGGGTATTGTTCTTGGGCATAAGGTTTCAAGCAAGGGTATAGAAGTTGACAAAGCTAAAATAGACATCATTGAAAAGTTTCCCATGCCTGTCAATGTAAAAGTAGTAAGAAGTTTTCTTGGGCATGTTGGGTTCTATAGAAGGTTCATCAAGGATTTTTCAAACATAGCCAAACCAATGAGCAATTTGCTAGTGGTTGACAATCCTTTCATCTTTGATGACTAATCTCTGAAAACACTTAACACACATATCAAGGCATCTAATGGTAGTAAGAGAGGATTAATAATAAGCAAATATAAGATCAAAGAAGCATGTTTTCAATCATAGCACAAAACTATGAAGGAAAATGTAAAACATGCAAATAGTATGAATAAGTGGGTAAAGAGTTGATAAAAACCACTCAATTGAGTACAAGATAAACCATAAAATAGTGGTTTATCAATGACACTTGCAAGCATGTCTTTAAAACTTTAAAAAGAAAACTCACTACAACACCAATCATCACACCCCCAGATTGGGAATTACCTTTTGAACTCATGTGTGATGCAAGTGACTTTGCAATTGGTGCTGTATTGGGGCAAAAAAAAGACAAGCTACATCATGTTATATACTATGCAAGTAAGGTGTTGAATGAGGGACAGAAAAATTATACCACCACTGAGAAAAAGCTCTTGGCAATTGTATATGCATTTGATAAATTTAGATAATACTTGATTAGTTCAAAGGTTATAGTATATACTGATCATGCTGCTCTCAAGTATCTCATGTCTAACCAGGATTCAAAATCAAGGCTTATTAGGTGGGTGCTTCTGCTACAAGAATTTGACAATGAAGTAAGATATATGAAAGGAAACGAGAACCAAGTGGCAGACCATTTGTCAAGACTACCACAAGAAGCCAACCAAGATACACCACAACCAGTGAATGAAAAGTTTCCAGATGAATATCTTCTCCAAATCCAGTAGGCACCCTGGTTTGCTGACATTGCAAACTACAAGGTGGGATGGAAGATTCCTCAAGAGTTTACCAAGCAACAAGTGAAGAAGATGTGCAATGAAGCCAAGAAATCTTGTAGGACAAGCCATTCTTATTCAAGAGGTGTCCAGATGGGATGATTAGAAGGTGCATTATTGAAAATGAGATGAGAGACATATTGTGGCACTGTCATAGTTCAGCCTATGGGGGACATTTTGGGCCAGAAAGAACAGCAGCTAAAGTGCTTCAGAGTGGATTTTATTGGCCAACTATATTCAAAGATGCCAGAGAGTTTGTGCACCAATGCAATGAATGTCAAAGAGCTAGAGGGTTGACAAAGAGAAATGAAATGCCTCAAAACTTCATTTTGGAAGTGGAACTGTTTGATCTCTGGGGTATAGATTTCATGGGCCCCTTTCCTCCATCCTATTCCTTTAAATACATTCTGGTAGCAGTAGAATATGTCTCAAAATGGGTGAAAGCCATAGCAAAAACTACCTATGATGCACCAATTGTTCTTTAATTTCTTAAGAGACACATTTTCACTAGATATGAGGTAACTAAAGGCATTATTAGTGATGGTAGCAGCCACTTTTGCAACAGACAGATGGAAAAGCTGCTCCACAAATATGGAATAATTCAAAACTGGCTACACCATATCACCCTTAAACTAATGGGCAAGCTGAATTGGCAAATAGGGAGCTAAAGAGAATCTTGGAGAAGACAGTTGGGATCACAAGGAAAGACTGGGCCAGAAAGTTGGATCATGCTCTATGGGCATATAGAACCGCATTCAAAACCCCAATTGGAAAGTCACCCTTTCAGCTAATCTATGCTAAATAATGTCACCTTCCTGTGGAGCTAGAACATAAAGCTTACTGGGCCACTAAGCTCCTCAATCTTGACCCTCAAGTAGCAGGAGAGAAAAGGCTATTGCAACCCAATGAGCTAGAGAAATTCAGATTAGAAGCTTATGAGAATACAAAGATATACAAGGAGAGAGCTAAGAAGTGGCATGACAAGAAAATCTTGAAAAGAGAGTTCAAACCAGGACAACAAGTGCTCCTATACAGTTCCAGGCTCAAGGGTTTTCCTGGCAAACTCAAGTCTAAATGGATTGACCCTTATCTGATAACTAAGGTTTTCCCACATGGAAGCCTTGAACTTCTGAATGAAGCCACAAAGAAAATAATCACAGCAAATGGCCAAAGAGCTAAGCATTATCTGGGAGGATCTTGGAGCAAAGAAGAGAGTGTTCAGGAGTTGGGATGAACAAAGAAGGAAGCCGTCAAGCTAATGACGATAAACAAGCGCTTGTTTGGAGGCAACCCAACCAAAGGAAGTTTTCTTTTCCTAACTATTTCAATAAAAGGAAGTTTGGTGTTGCATACCAAAATAATTTAAGGGTGAATTAAGGATGCTAAGTTTGGTGTCCCACCAAAAATTTCATTTAAAAATACATTTTAACCCTCTGCATAAATGGTTATTAGTTCCAAACAATCAGGAAAACTACTCAACCATTGTCTGTTTTCTAGTTTTTAGTTTTGTTCCCTTTAGCAAAGGCACAAGGTTTCATGTATATGGCTGATTTGTTGCATAAGAGGTACTGGAAAGGGACTAAGTTTGGTGTTCACACATCAGAGTATGTTCAAAAGCCTACAAACATTCATGCATGTTAACCATTTTTCAAGTGCTTGGGGGACAAGCAACTTCCACTACCAGTGCAGGAAACTATTCAACTTTTTAGAAGGATTGTACATCATCAGCAAGAAAAGCACAAAAGATAAGAAGGAAGATGAAAGACTAAGCAAGAATATACCAAAAGGTTGTATTATTACTCAACTGTTTATATCTTGCTGTGTTTTGATTGGAAGTTTAATTGTATCCCTCTCTGATAGGTTACCCTTATCTGCATTCTGTTGGTCTACTGTCCTATCATTATTCAATTAAGTGATCTAGCCATAAATGTCTGCATCACTCGATCTACTTGAATACATGTCTTGTTCCCCTCTGCATAAATAAGTGAAGAATATTGAAACAGAAAGTGATTGGTCAACTTGGTAAGAATAATAATAAAGTTCTGTGGTGGTAATTGCTTGATTAGTTGGTAAGCTCAATAATAAAAGTTGCAGGATAGAATGTCTCTAGTAGTGTGAACTTAAGTGCTGTTATGAACCATCAATTAATAATTATCCTTGGAAAAAGAAGAAGTAAGAAGGAAAGAAAGAAAAGCCAAGAATTAGCAGCAAAAAAATGAAAGCAACAAATAATAAGGCTAGACACCAATAGCTTGGACCTTAGGACATATGCCTATAGTGCTTTTTGTACTAGGATCTGCTTGGACAATCAGCTTCTAAGGAGTATTTTAAAACTTGATAACTTGGGTTAACTAATCTGGGATTATCAACCGAAAGTCCATTATCAAGAGCAACCTAGTTACAAGGCATTTAGTAACCCAAAGAGGTGCTGGGCATCAATGTTCATAGGAAGAAGTATGAGCCAAGTGTCTGTAGTGAAAAGGTGTTGAGAAAAATTGAGCCAAAAAGCTGCCTGCAACACTTGACACTGAGCTACAATGGAGAAATAAGTTTCTGAAACAGGAGAAAGAGAGAAAAAGTTGACAAGGATCAATCAAGAACAAGGCATTATAGTAGCAACTCTAGTTAATACTCAAAGAGACATTTCATATTTGAAAGTTGATAATAATTGAGCTGCATTCTGTCCGCATAAAACCCCATGAACCAAATTCAATTACCTGCTAAATAAGGACATATATGCTTTTCTGTTTTCTTTCATTTCTTCTCATGTTTTAGTGCTTGCTTGGGGACAAGCAAGATTTAAGTTTGGTATTGCGATGACAAGTCATCTTATGCTAGTTTCACAAGCATTTTTCATTTGTTTCATTAGGTTTTATGCACTTTCTTGCACAATAAGTAAGTGGTTGGAGTGGAATTCCATGATTATTTTGATTCAATCAAACATCATTTATTTTATACAAAACCATGGGATTTATGCAAGAATTAAGTGATTATTATGAATAATGCAAATTCTTATGATTTTGGTGAGACTTTGATTGCCTTTTTGATTGAATTCAGGTAAGAAAATGAAGAGAAAGAGAGGTACTACAGAATAATGTTGCGTTCAAAGAAAGAATGCCATGCTCAGTAGCGACGCACACACGTACAGGACGCCTACGCGCAGGGACAATTTTCGAAAATCCATGCGTATGCGTGCATGACGCGTACGCGTGCAAGTGGTTGGCGCTCGTTTTCAAAGAGAGCACTACGTTCATTAAGCCAGCATTTTCGGGCACATTCAAATTCGGAATTGAAATTTTGCAGCCGACGCGCACGCGTACACGACGTAGTTGATGGAGAACCTGGAGGGAAGCACGTGAACGCATGGGTGGGGCAGAGGCATGGAATTGATATTTTTCTACCCATGCGTACGCGCAGAGGACGCGCACGCGTGGGCAGCGTTTATTAAGCAAACGTAGCGCTTATTAAGAGAACACTATAGAAGATGCATACGCGTGAATAGGGATGCATAAGCATGGCTGAGGCTGAAGTTAGCATCAACGCGCACGCGTATGTGACGCATACGCATCGATGGACAAGAACACACAAGGACGCCTGTGTGTGAAGCACGCGTACGCGCGATGAGTAATCAGCAAAGCAACAACGCGCACGCATCAGAGACGCGTACACATGGGTGAATAAACGCTGCACTCACTTGGAGAACGCAACGTTTCCCTGGAAGCTGCAATCAAGACCCACTGCAACATCGGCCGAAAAGCCCACTTCAAGTATCTGAGGAGTAAAATAGAAAGTGTATAAATAGGAGAAAATTTGATTTCCTAGGGAACTTTTTTTTACTTTTATTTTTTTACTTTTGAGTCTTGATCTTCTTTTTAGCTCTTTTTTTAGGAATTGGGTAGAGTTTGAGATCTAAATTTTTAGTTTACTTCCTGTTTCCCCTCTGTTCTTTATTTTCTGCATTTTTCTCTTCTGTTCTTGGGTATTGGAGCTACCTTTTATTTTTCTTCTGTTGTTTTTAGAATTTAAGAATTGGAGATCGGATCTAAATTCCCTTTTCTGTTTTTCTTATTCTGAAATTGTTCTTTCTGTTCTTTTCTTCTTTGGCACTTTCATTTTCCTGCTAAAGAATTGAGAATCTAATCTAGATTTTCTTCTCTCTTCATTTTTCTTCTGCAAGTTCCTTTTCTATTTTGAAATTTTAAATTGGATCTAAGTCTTAATCCTAGTTTTCATCTTCTACATTTTCTTCTCTGATCTATTGCAGTTTACATTTTCCAGTTTTGTTTTGATTCCCAGCACCCAAATCCTTTTATTATTCATGCAAATTTATGTTTCTAGTAATTTAGATTCTGCAATTTATATTGCTTGCACTTTAAGTTTCAGTTATTTAACTTTCTTGTAATTTAAGTTTCAGCTCTTTTAAATTCTTGCACTTTAAGTTTCTGCAATTTACTTCTTCTGCAGTTTAAGATTCTGCCAATTTTCATTTTGCACTCTAGTTCACTTGCAATTTATTTTTTGTTAATCAAACTTCACCTAATTCATCAAATATTCGCTTAACTAAATTCATCACCATACTAAAGTTGCTCAATCCATCAATCCCTGTGGGATCGACCTCACTCTTGTGAGTTATTACTACTTGATGCGACCCGGTACACTTGTCGGTGAGTTTGTGTGGAATCAATTTTCCCTCATCAGCAAACACTGAGAATTCTAATCAAGTTCATGAGAATAATGAAAGAATTGAATGATATAATGCATGATGCAATATCTCATGATTAAGATCAAGGCTTTGATGCACTTTGTTTGTTTGGTTTCAGGTAACAAGAAGCAGTAAAGAGCCACGTTAGTGCCACTAACGTGGCCATTAACATGGAGAAGGGGAGGACTTCCAACGTTAGTGGCATAGTTAATGCCACTAACATCTTCAAACACTACAAGAAAAATACCCATTCAGCCACACTTTTTTTAAGCTACATTTGAAAAGCGTAGCCTATTCATAGAATAGGCTACGCTTTTCTCCGTGTTGCCTTTTTATAAGAGAAAAGGATACACAAATGCGGCATCATTTAAAAAGCGTAGCCTTAGGTATTATAGAAATCACTTATAAAGCGTAGCCGTAGGTTGATATCTATAGGTTCACTTTTCGTATCAAAGGAGACGCTTTTAAAGGGTAGCCTATTTGTTAAGTTTTGGGTGCGTTTTAAAAGTAATGCCTAATGTATTTAGAGGCAAAACCTTGACAATTGATAACCCTCTTTTTCCCGAAAGAAAACTTACACTTAGTGAATTTTTTTTAATTCCCTCCAAAGGTCATCACTTACCTCGTGAAGAAACCCTCTCACCACTCACCATCGCCACTGACCACTCACCATCACGCCAAAACCCTCTCACCATCACGAAGAAACCCACTTATCACCACCCACCACTGACTGTCACTCCTGTTTGCCCTCATCTATGCGCTTCTCACCTTTGCCAACCTTGTCGCACACAACCCTCACCTTCGCCATTCTCACCGTCGTTGATGACCGTCGCTGTTGTTGCGCTGACCATCGCTCTTCTTCTCGGTTCTACCCTAATCGTCTTCTCCGTGCCCTAATCGCTGATGACGGTCGCTGTTCTGACCATCGCTGTTGCTGCACCACCGTCACCATCATCATCTCCGTGCTTCTCATCATCGTCTTCACTGTGCTCACATCGTTGAATATGTATGTATTGATTTCTATTTGGTTCTAAAATTTCAGAGGTTTAGGGTTCCGATTTTAGGGGTTTTAATTTGGGAGTTTTAATCTGTGAAACTATAGGATTGTGATTTAACTGGAGGTCAATTTTTTCTTCTTCAAGCTCTTAATGATTTACAATAGTAGTTATTATTTGTTTATTTATTTATTGTTTGATGATGATTGTACCTTGCAGATTGAAGCAGTAATAACCAAGGATGAGCTTCAGCACCTCGCTTTGCTGTTCAAATCTGAATTTGATTCAATTGGTCAAATCACTGCTGGAGTTTTGCGGCTGCTTAAGCTGGAAGTTTCTGTTGGTCAGGATGTAATAGATCAACTTGGTAACCTAGGTATGCTTTTCAATTTCTAATGTTTCTGAATTAATTTTCATCGGACATATCTTGTTCTTTTAATTTCTATTTATTGTTGTTATGTTATAGTCTTCATTAAACTCAATATATAGGTAATGGATAGTGATTTGAAGCAAGGTTTAATGAATCCAAGGGATTGGTTCATTGATGACAACTAGTGATCATGTCATGTATGATACTTAGAATTTTAGAGACAGAGAAAGAACAGAATATTTCCTGGCCTCACTTTTAGGAGTACAAGAAAATACAAGAATTATCTGTCTTGGAGGAAAATACAAGAATTTCCTGGCCTCACTTTTAAGAGTACAAGAAAAATACAAGAATTTCCTGGCCTCACTTTTAGGAGTACAAGAAAAATACAAGAATTTCCTATTTTTGTTAATGCTATACTAGCTGTGTGGGGTTCAGTAATGAAATCTTGAGACAAGTTCTAGTTGTGTGATCCCCCAAGAAGTCAGTGCTCACTGCCTCACCCCCAAGAAAGATGTTTAACATAATCATTATATTCTTGTTTTTGAATTGAAGCTTAGTCTAATTATTGCTGAATAATGAAAAATAATGCTATACAGTTACCGAGAACCTTGTGTTTATTTATTTATTTTTTGCTTGACCGACTTGAGCATTGATTGATTAATTTAAATTATTTAATTATGTCTTTTCTTGTGTTTTAAATTAAATCTGAATAATTATTGTTTTGTTCAGGCTATCTTCAACGGGTAGTGTGAAGTCATTGCTTTGTGAAATAGCCTACATGAACAACTCTGCAACATTAGTTTAATTTGCAACCTCTCCTTCTCCGGAGAAATTGAGCACATTGAGATCTTCAGGTACACACTTTTCTCATTTTTTGTACAGAAAATTCTTAAATTTTAGCTTTTTTTCTTTCTTAGAATTTGAAGAAAAAAGAAGGTTTCTTGAATCCAGTTTTCGTTAGCTCGAATTTTTAAGACCTCTGATTAGGATGTCTGTGGGGGGGGGGAGAAAAAGTACAAAAAGTAGACAAGAAATCACGTGGTGTATTGAGAGTAAAGCAAAGCTGAATAAGGTAGGGTGTAACTTTAACCATCATTCTATTTTATTTTACTTATTAATTTATTTTGGCCTTACTCAATGCCAGCTAGGAAGTTAAGTGGATGTTTGGTACACTTAAGATGTTCTATTTTAGGATTTGAACTAGTATTCTATGCTGAAACTAGGAGTTGATATCGACACAGCAGAGTTGTGGTGATTTCTTTGGCTTCTCTGATTTCTTTCGTGCTTCATTTTGTTGCCTTCCATTTTATTCTTGATTTGGCCAGGGACAATGGATTTCCTTGGGTTTGCTGTAGGTTTATTTTAGAGTAAAGTTCTTTTATATAATATATATCAAGTTGCTTATACTCCATTAACAATGGATAATGGCTTATATCAAGTTGCTTATATTCCATTATTAACAATGGATAATGGCTTATCCTCTGCTAGCTATTAGGCTAAACTGAATGGCTTAAAATTATTAAAGGATCATATTTAGTTCTCTAATAGTTTTACTTCAATACACTGCTCTAGGATGTATAATATTGATGATTATATGATGATTTCAGAGATTTGTTGTTGTTAATTGAATTTATCATACAATGCTGTTTAGCTATTTGATTAGATGCTTAAGGATTATCGGACTTCTTTTCATTCTAGTATGCCTCGTGAATCCCAAGCTTGTGAAAATTTCACATATGGTACATATGATGAGTACTGCTGACATAAAAAAAATATACTTAGTTTATGAATGATAGAAATAGTATATAGACATTGCGTTGAGTGATGTTTGAAGTTGTTCTTCTCTTGCATTCATGAACTGTTTAAAGCAATCCATTCATGCTTATCATTGTGAATGTTTTAAACTTATAATCAGGTACCATGGCTCCATTATCGTCAATTCCTTGTTTTCCTTCTCTAGTTAAAGTGCTTCAAATGTAGCTCTTGAACTAGATGTATACTTTTAGTGTTAGTCTTTTGAGTGCTTCTTTCATTTTTTAAAAATAAAATATCCTATACATCAGGAGTGGTATAGACCCATGCATTTATTAAAGCAGAAAAGATAATACTACCTGAAGATAAAAGCAAAAGGAAAAGAATTCACGAAGGAAAAAAATCAGGTAACATCCTCCATTTGACACACTGTTATATATTTTAATAACTCTACTTTATTTTCCTTTTCTGATATGAAAAAAAGGTTGCTAAGGATAGGGCTAGCTGTGTGCAGTTGTGTCATTAAATGAAAAAAGTTTGTTAACTATCACAGGAAATTTAGATGCAGAATTCAATGATAAATTAATCACAGTAGAACATAGTAGCTGTGCACTAAAATATTGGAGATTTTTTTGGTCTGGACTAATATATAGATTTCTGACCTGTTTTTATCACTACTATTACCAAATGATAAACTATCAAAATGATTGAATCTTCTCAAATGCAAATTATAGTTTACAGAATAATAAAGAGTAGTAACATTAAAAGTCTAACTTGTCTAAATTTTGATTAAGTACAAATCTTCATTCTTATTTCTTCTTCTTATTGTTCCGGCTGTTGTTGTTGTTAACGGTTAAGTGATGTATTATCCAATCTGTGAGCAGGTAAATTTTGATGTGCAAGTGGATCAATCATATCATCAAGAAAAACAGAGCTATATAGACAAAAGGCTTTCACTAAAAAACAAAAAAGGAACAGGGGGTCCAACTCCAGCATCAGCACTAAAGCTAGATAAGCTTCTCCATAATTAGGTGCTAGTCCTAATCATGTTCTATATGTTGCTGCTGCATGTAGTAGTAGTAGTAGTTGGAGGATTAATAATTCATGATTGGCTTGTGTAGGAGAGTTCAACTTTTCAAATGTGAAGAGAATAGAGAAACTTTGTGGCAACAGTTCTTATTTTGGCATTGTGGTGGGAGGTAGGGGATTTTTGTCTAGCTGCTAGGGTGATAATTTTTTAAATTATAGCTCTTTATCTTATGGTTTATAGCTTTGCTTTTTTTATCTTTGAATTCTAATTTTGGATTTGTGAAACACTACTATGCATTGGTGGAACTTGTACACGGTACAGAAAGGATTAATGATATCAGTCATTGATAGTTTCGAGTCTGGTTTTTTAATTTTTATAATCGTGAATGTTATTATAAATATTTTTCTAATTTCTTTTCTATATAATTATGCAGGATAATATTGAGGATGATGATAATGAAGATTAAGTTGATTATTATTGTAATTTATTGGCTAAGATAGAGTAGTGTTGGGAATGGATACATGTATAGTTGACTAATGACTTTTTTTAGAAGATACTTATGTAGGATATAATATTTTAGTTTTTTATAGAGTATTAGTAGTAAATTTTAAGTAATATCATAGTTATTTTGATATGGCTATGTTTATTTTAATATGAGATGTATGAATATTTAAAATTTACATTATTCTAGTACTTTTGGATCATTATTATAAATATATTTTGGTTACAGATAATTTTTATTATTTAAAAAAATTATTTAGTATAATTATGTATTTATTTTTATTTTATAATATTTAACTCATATAATTAAAAATGCAGAATTATTATATATATATATATATATATATATATATATATATATATAAAATAAAAAAAATAATAAGGGACCTAAGGGTACACTTATATACAGTAGCTATAGTATACAAAAAAAATGAGGGACCTAAGGCTACACTTATAAAAAGTAGCCATGGAATATAATGTGGCTACGCTTGACAGGTGATGCAATAGTGTTGAAAAGCGTAGCCTATTCTAGTAAAAATGGAAGTTGAAAAGTGTAGACTTTGGTCCTGCACAGCATCACTTGAAAAGCGTAGCCTATTCCCAAACGCCAAAAGCGTAGCCCTTGGTGTAGAAAAGTGTAGCCTTTGAGAATAGGCAACGGCCGAATAGGAATCACCCTAAAAAGCGTAGCCGTAGCCTAAGGCATCATTTTTTTCACTTTTGGCTACACTTTTCAAGTGTACCTGATGGGTGTTTTTTTTGTAGTGAAAGGATACATAAGCCCACGTTAGCGGGCCAGTTAATCCCACTAACGTGGGCACTAACGTGGAAGAAGGGGATTGGCAACTGGGGTTGGATCCAGGATTGAAACACTCTGTATTTTTATTTTCTCTGTAATTCAGTTTACCTTTCAATGCACTTTCCATTTCAATTTCCATTCCCAGAGCTATGAACAAATAAACCCCTTTTCATTGGGTTAGGGAGCTCTGTTGTAATTCAATGGATCAATTGTAGTTTTCATTCTTCTTCTTCTTTCTTTTCTCTTGATTTACTAGAAAGCTTTCTATCTTTATCCAATTGAGCAATTGTCTCAGAAGAGAAACTATTCATACTTGGATTTCCTTTGAACCTTGGAAGAGAAATGAGGAAATCATGCTAGAAATGCTTTCTCACATCGGATTAGTTTGGGGGTTGGATGGATATAGTGACATGTAATCCTACCAATACATTGATCTATGAAAGTGTGTGGTATAATCAGTGACGAAACTGCATCTCTTCCCATGAGCAATTAGATCAAGGAATTGGGCAATTGTTCAAGCTTAGAGAGATTAGATTGCCAAAGAATTGGGATCCAATCACTTAAGATTGCCAAGGAGATCAATGAATGCATTGATTGAGAAAGAGATAAGAATAAACTTGATCCAGAGAATGCAACATCTCCTAAGCCCAGTGAATTCCCCCAATTATGATCTTACCCATTCTCTTTAATTCTACTATTTACATTTATGCTCATCATCCCCATTCTCATTTAAATTCCTGAAAATTTACTTTCATGCAATTTATATTTTGCAATTTACTTTCCGTCATTTACATTCCTTGTCATTTACTTTCCCACCATTTTACTTTCTGCAATTCTCAATCCAACTTTGCTTAGTTCAACTAAAACACTCTTCTAATTAAAGTTGCTTAACCAATCAATCCCTGTAGGATTTGACCTCACTCTATTGTGAGTTTTTACTTTACGTTAATTCGGTATACTTGCCGAGGGAAATTTGTTGAGAGACAGATTTCCGTGCATCAAATTTATGGTGCCGTTGCCAGGGATTGATTTTGCATTGACAATGATTAAATTGGAGGATAACTAGATTGAACATTTTCCTTTTCTTTTTTGATTTGTTCATTTTAGCTTAGTTACTTTTAGTTTCAGCACTTTTATCTACTTTTCCTTTACTTATTTACATTTCAGCACATTAACCCACTAACTATTTGATCAATTACACCAATCATCCCAACCGCAATTCTTAACAAGAGTGATTCCATCACTTTTCTTTTTCTAGTGTATTTCGTTGATTGTTTGATAGGTACAAGAAGAGAAGCTTCAACCTCTTTTGAATCTGAACCAGAGAGGATATTCCTTAGATTAAAGAGGGAAGCAAGAGGAAAAAAGGTTATTGGTGCAGAGGAAGAAGACGAGGAGCTGGATATGAATATGAAGGATGATATGGAAAACCATCATGAGGAAGAAGTGCATAATCATGTTAGAGAGGGTGCAGCCCATCATGTTGGGCAAGAGAGGAGAGTTTTAGGCTCTTACATCAACCCAAACACAGGAAACTGTGGAAGTAGCATCCTTAAACCAACCATTCATGCTAATAACTTTGAGTTAAAACCTCAACTCATCATCCTTGTTCAAAACAACTGCTCATTTGGAAGAAGTACCCAGGAAGACCCCAACCAACATTTAACCACATTTGTGAGAATATGTGATACAGTGAAGTCCAATGGTATCCATCCTGACACATATAAACTGCTTTTATTTTACTTTTCTCGCAGGGATAAGGCAGCAAAGTGGCAAGAATCCTTCCCTAAGGATAGCTTGACAACATGGGAAGAGGTGGTGAACAAATTTCTAGCAAGATTCTACCCTCCCCAAAGGGTTAATAGGTTGAGGGCTGAGGTACAAACATTCAGACAACAAGATGGTGAAACTCTCTATGAAGCATGGGAGAGATACAAGGAGTTGACAAGAAAATGCCCCTCGGATATGTTCAATGAATGGGTACAGTTGCATATTTTCTATGAAGGCTTGTCAAAAAGAATCAAAGAAGGCTTTAGATCACTCTTCAGGAGGCTCTCTTAATAAGAAGAAGACAATTGATGAGGCCATTGACATCATAGAAACTGTAGCCAACAATGAGTACTTCTATGCTCTGATAGAAACTCAAACAGAGGGGTGATAGAGCTGAATCAAATGGATGCATTGCTAGCTCAAAACAAGTTGATCACCAAGCAATTGGCTGACCTCACCAAGTAGATGGAAAGGAACTAAGTTGAAGCAGTCCACACTCACCCACGAGCTCAAAAAGGAGTAAATGCAGAGGATGAAGGTGATTAGGAGCAAGCCAATTATGTTGGAAACTCATCAAGACAACCCTATGATCCACACTCCAAAACCTACGATCCTAGTTAGAAGAACCACCCAAACTTTGGGTGGGGAAACCAGCAAAACCAAACTCAAGATTATAGGCCCCAAAGCTCCAACCATTACCATAATTCTACCTACCAACAAACTAACCAAAGACCATACCAAACACCACACAACAACTCTTTCCAGCCTCCATATCAAGCCCAAAATAGCCATTCTCAACCTCCCAATTCCAACTTACCACCACCATCTGAGGATAGATTATCCCGGATTGAAACCTTGCTTGGAGAACTTTATAAGGATTTTCAAGATAACAAGGCATTCAAGGATGAAGTAAGGTCTAATATGAAGAAGTAGGGAGACACCGTCAAGAAGCTTGAATCTCAAGTAGGGTAACTCTCTCAGCAAATTTCTAAGTCGACTGAAAGTTTTCCAAGTGATACTGAGAAAAACCCAAGAGGAGAGACCAAGAATGTGAGATGGGAAGAGTGCAAGACAATCACTCTAAGAGTTGAAGAGATTTAGGAGGAAGAACTTAGAAAGCCATCAAATCATACTCAAGAAGTTCCACAGGAGACACTGGAAGAGAAAGGACAAGGAGTCAACCATGCACAAAGGGAGGAGCCCATGCAAAAGGAAATCCTTAGGCCATATATACCAAAGGCACTATTACTTTAGAGACTCAGGAGTGGTGAAAAAGAGAGAATATATTCTAGATTTCTAGATACATTCAAGTCTCTTCACATCAACATCCTGATACACGAAAAAATAATTTCCACACAATAACTAACCAGCAAGTGCACCGAGTCGTATCAAGTAATAAAACTCACTAAAGAGTGAGGTCGATCCCACAAGGATTAACGGATTAAGAAATCAATAGTTAATTAATTAGCCTAGTTAGATGATTCAGTTTGGAGTGATAAGCAGCAAAAAAGTAAATTGCATCAAAGTAAATAAAAGCAGTGAAGTGCAGAAAAGTAAATTGACATAAATGTAAAGTGCAAGAAGTAAATGACAGAAAGTAAAAGAAGAAAAATAAAATGAAGATTAGGATCAAGAGATATTGCAATTCTCTGCATCAGGTTCATCCTAATCTCTTCCTCAATTAATGCATTCATTTATCTTCTTGGCAATCTTAAGTGATTGGATCCCAATGTCTTGGCTCACCAATCTCTCTAAGCTTGAACAATTTCCCAATGTCTTGGTTTAATTGTTCATGGGAAGAGATGAAGCTTGGTTATTGATTATACCACACATTCAAAAATAGGATTTCAAAAGCGCAAAATGTACTAACAAAGATTGTAACTTAAAGCTCAAGATACAGATAAGGTGTATCAAAATATACTAGTGTAATATCATAAGAATCTAGCCACGGCTCGCAGAGTTTAAGCCGGCTAGCCATATACAGACCAAAAAGAACCAGACAATAAAAACAACTTATACAATTTTGTTCTTTCAAATACAAGCCTCTAGGCAAACAAAATACAAAAGTGAGAGACATATACAAAATAAACTACAAAGACTCAAAAAGAAGTCCGGATCCTCCGCTCCTGTCACCAACCAGACACTCACCGAGGTGGGTTGCGACCTGCATCTGAAAAATACAACAGAAATATAGTATGAGAACCGGAGGTTATCAGTATGGTAACAGTGCCCAGTGATATAGGATATAAGACCCCGGGACGCTAGAGGCAATCCTAAGCTCCATATCCATCGCAAGAGTTCAAGCTTAAAGCATTTTAAAACAATTAAGCATAATTATATCAACCTTAACATAATTAAACTGGGTAATCTATCTTAGGGGATTTCTACTCTAACCAAACACCGTTGTCCCACAGCCTTCACCAACCGAGCCTCCATGCGATCCCATCTCCACCGTCTTCCGAACTTCCTCAATCCCAGTACAAAACATAGGTAATATACAATGCAAGTAAAACACAAGTATTGACGTATAAGGCAATTAATTCAAATAGCGATTAGGCATGTTATACAAATAGGCAAGCCATCACAAGTAATCAAAGCATAAAAACAGATAGAAAATGCATATGATGAATGTATGTCTGCCTGATTCACAAAAAAATTGATTCCTTCGTTAATAACTACCGGAAAGTGCACCGGGTCGTATCAAGTAATAAAACTCACTAAAGAGTGAGGTCGATCCCACGAGGATAAACGGATTAAGCAAACAATGGTTGAATGATTGTCCTAGTCAGACGATTCAGAATGGAGTGATGAGCAGCAGAAATTGTGAATTGACAGAAATTAAAGGGAAGAAACAGAATGCAGGAAAATAAATGTAAGAACTAAAAGTAAAATGAACATTGAGACAAAGAGATATTGAATTCTCCGGATCAAGTTCATTCTCATCTCTTCCTCGATTAATGCATTCATTGATCTCCTTGGCAATCTTAAGTGATTGGATTCCAATTCCTTTGCTCACCAATCTCTCTAAGCATGAACAATTGCCCAATTCCTTGATCTAAGAGCACATGGGAAGAGATGATGTATGGTCACTGATTATATACCACATGTATTTTCAAATCAAAGTGTTGGTAGGATTAAATGTCACAATATCCATCTAAACCCCAATCCGGTCCAACATGAGAAAGCAATTCTAGCATGATTTCCTCATTCCTCTTCCAAGGTTCCGAGGAGATCCAATTACGGGTAACTTATTTCCCAAGACAATTACCCAATTGGATGAAGACCGAATGCTTTCTAGTAAAATCAAGAGAAAAGAAAGAAGAAGAGAATGAAAACTAGTATTGATCTATTAAATAACAATAGAGCTCTCTAACCCGAATGCAAAGAGTTAGTGGTTCATTGCTCTACTCAACAGAAAAAAAGAAAATGCAGAAAAATAAAGAAGAAGTTTAAAACTGAAATTGAAACTGTAAAATTCATAAATGAAAATTACAAAGTAAAGCTAAACTACTAAAAAGCAGAAAAGAAAATAAATAGAAAATAAAAGAAAAGAAAAAGAAAAAGTGTAAGAAAGGTGTGTGTCGGGGGATGTGGATGTATGACCCTGGACTCCCCTCCAATCCAGAGTGATTTCTCCAATCCAGCTACTGCCTATATATAGCCTTACAAACTAAAATGAAAGAGCAAATTACAGTTGAATTAAAATTCCTAATCTAGATGCTTCTTGTGTCTTGGATTGAGTGATGTTTGATGGGCTCAGCTTGCTTGCATGATTCAGGGGTGTATCGGGCCTTTAGAAGTGTTGCCAGCATTAAAATTCTACTCCCGGGCCTTTCTGCAGCATTTGCGTCAATGTTGGCATGCAAATATTGCTTCCAATGTTTTACTGGTCACGCCTACGCGTGGGTGACGCGTACGCGTGACCCTTGTTTTTTCAACATTGAGATGAGCGTTGGAGAGAGCATTGCTGGGCCAACGTTCTACCCACGCGTGCGCATGGGCATGCGTCCCTTGTCAATTCTTCACTTCTCACGCGTATGTGTGGCTTGTCAAATTTTCTCTTTTCACGCGTACGCGTGAGTGATGCGTATGTGTGGCCTCTGATTTTGCACTTCTCACGCGTATGCATGGGGCACGCGTACTCGTGGCTGTCGACTTTTTCAGGCTCCTTGTCGCATACGTTGGGGGTAACGTTGGATCACCGACATTCCCTCCAACGTTGCTTCTTCAATTTTTCCTATACAGCATTGGTTCATTGCCAACGTTTACTTCAACGTTGCCACCAATGTTGGCTCTCCAACTCTGCTTTTCTCTGCTTCTCTGCTTTTACTTTGCCTATCAGCAAATAAATAGGTGTATCAAAGTAATATACAAGATAATATCTACTATACTAAGTGTGCTAATAATCTTCAAAATCATGACTTCACTTAATGTGATCTATTCCATCATATTTACCCTGTATATTTACTAAAATTCACCTATGCTTGAGATTTTCTTAATGCAGAGATTTTTCATTCTTTTGTTCCTTTATCAACAAAAATTTCTATGAAACTAAATGAAAATTCAGTGAAAAATCATAGAAAAATAGGCTATGATGCCTTGGCATCACTGCCCTACAGGCTGTGATATCACATTGTCGATTCAACAGCCAACCCCACACATCTCCATGGAGACGTCGCCCTTCGGAATTCTCATACGGGAACCCCCCGAGATATAGTGCAGTGGTTTTCCAAAAAATAGTTTTTCAATACATCTGTGATTCCTCATCACACATTCGAGTCCTCGACTCATCTCAACCATCCTCATATCATATTTTAATCCGAACTCAACAGTTCCTCAATTCTTATCTCATACCTCAACCATTCATCACATAACGTCAAACCATCCTTAGCACACCATAAACCTAGGCTTCCATTTTCTATGTTTCCAAATAATATCACCTAGATTTATTAAATTCCTTCCCATGTTTTAACTTTCCAAAACTAGGCCCAAGAGTCTAAAAATGGTGTTAAAGAAGCTTACAACCTTGTTGGGAAGGTAAAATAGTTGAAAATAACAAAAAATTTGAGAAATAGGGCGTGTGCGGCCGCACAAGGGTGTGTGTACACACAGGTGTCAAAATTTACAAGATCTGTTCACTCGCACAGCCTGTACCAGTGCCCCCAACAGACTGGCCTTCCCAACGTGTGCGTGCGCACAGGGCTGTGCAGACGCACAGGTTGCATTTCATCCTTAGATATGTGCGCGCACAAGCTATACTAGCATTGCAAACAGAACGCATTTCCCTGCTTGTGTGTGTGCACAGGTGTGTGCATCCGCACAGATCAAAATTTCGTAGGGTTGTGAGTCCGCACAAGGCTGTGCGTGCGCACATATCAAAAATCATAAAATTCTACAACTTAGCAGAATTTCAGATTTTTGACACCAAATTTGAATGATCATAACTTCCTCTACAAAATTCCAAATTTTACAAACTTTATATCAATTTAAATGGTTTTCAAAGATATTTAATTCTAAACAAATCTTATCAAATTTTGAAAACCGAGGCAAAAGTTATGATCAAGCAAAGTTTACCAAAAACCCAATTTTACCAAACTTCACAATTTCCACAATTTCTTATCATACACATTCCAAACCATACCAAACCATTCAAAAATCCACTTTTCATCCAAATTAACCTGTTGTATCATATTACACCAACCTTATCACATTCCTTTCTCATTTCATTACTCTCAACTTCAACATCAACTATTTAACACTAATGATCAAACCACATTCAAACTTACCATTTCATCAATCTTAACACTACAATTATCATAATAAACCAACTTCCAATCCATACAATTATTCAACATCATCATATCATTCTCATCATAATTGAACCCAACATTCATCAACTCATCATAAACCATTATACATCAACATTCAACATATCAACAATCATTTTATTTCAACCTATCCTATAGGTCACTAGCCTAAGTGTCCATGAATATTATATATTACATAGAGGAAACCGAAATCATACCTTGGTCGATTCCCAAAATGTCCTTAACCCAAAGTTGAGCACAAGCTAGGCTTTCTAACACAATCCAAGCCACCAAAAATCACCAATAAGCCCCAACAAGCTCCAAACTCACAATAATCAAGCTATATACATATAATTCACCATAATCAACCTAGGGTTCCAATTAAACATAAATTCATAAGGGTTTAATGGCTCTTACCTTTTCCAACCGATTTGGAGGTCAAAACCCAAAGCTAAGCAAAGATTATAGTGAACCTAAACATCCAAAATCACAAAAACTCAGTTAATCACAAACCCTATGAACCAAAATTTTGGAGAGAAAAATAGAAAGAATTTCTTGGTTACCTTTATAGTTTCTTGTATGGGTTTTGTAGAGCTCTTCACGAGGAACGCATAGCCGCAAACGGTGCGGTGATCGGAGCTCTCTAGCTCAAGATATGAGCTTTGGAATATTGAAATGAATAGTGAAAATGGAGGTTCTCTCCTTCTTCTTCTCAGCTGGTGTGGTGTTGTGTTTATGTGTGTTATGCTGAAATGGGTTCACTTATGAACCCTTTTATGTGTTGAGCTTGGGCCCAACTTGGACCCGGTCCAACCCGTTAGCGTTTTTAGCCCGTTTGGCCCAACTTCGGGCTAAACCTTTAAAATTAACGCCCGATTCTCCATTTCTAATGTTTTTCTAAGGTTTTTGATATTTTTTCGCTTTTTCTTATGCGGTATCAGGCAGACTTGAACCGTTTCAACCGGTTCAATTGCCGGTTCGCAGTTTTTCACGGTTTTTCACAAAAAATACGTTTTCTGACTCAGAAAAACCTACTGAGTCTAAAAATCACCTTCAAATCCTCAAATTCTCTCTCTAAATTTTCAAGATCTAATTTGGGCAATATTAATTACTTAATTAACCGGTTGATTAGTTGCGATACTTACACATAACATATGAAATTCATTAATAAAAACTTCAAGAAACTCAAAATTGCAAATATGAACAAAGTAACTTGAACCATAGGAAAGTAAAAGTAAAGACAATGTAGTTAAAGGAGAAATTGAGAGTACTTACAATTAGAGAAGCAAAATCAAAGATCAAAGCTTGCTATAAAATGCTACAATGGAACTTGATAAACCCTAGGAGAGCTCTCTACTCTACACTACTCCTACTCCTAATTAACTATATAAAACTATGGAAAAAAATCTAAGTCCTAATGCCTTTATATGTATTGAATTCCCCTTCATATAGTATCCAAAATCAGCATCCAAGCCTTCCAAAATGGGCCAGGAGGCCTCAGAATTCGCAAAGCACGTGTTTCATTAATGCAACCACGTGCAGGGACCTGTGCGTACGCACATATGTGGTACGCACGCTTGGCTGAAAGTTGACTTTTGCATACGCACAGGTACTTGTGCGCACGCACACATGGAAATTCTTCCTTGTGCGCACGCACGCACACTTTGTTGTCTGTGCTTTTCCTTGTTTTCTTCAAGTGTTATCCCTTCAAAATGCTTTCTTCCACTTTTGCTTAGCCAATCTTGCCAAAATGACCTGAAATCTCCTCACAAAACATATCACGGTATCGAATGGCATAAAAGTGGAATTAAATTACTCAATTAAAGCACAAAAACACATGTTTTCACATTTGTCCAAATTATGGAGATAACACAAAAGTATGCTATTTGGTGCTTAAGTGTGAGTTTATGTGATGAAATCCATCCAAATCAAGCTAAAATATATCGGAAAATATGGACTCATCAGAGGTCGTCCGACCACTCAGCGTTTTTGGGTGACAAGTTTCTAATCCCAACACTTTTGCATTTCATTTTTAGGCCTTTTAGGATTTTTTTTATTGCATTTACTTATTTCTGCATATATATACATAATTAGCTTAGTCAAAATAATGAAATTTTTTCAAGAAATTTATCTATAGGGCACCCCAATTGATTTGAGTAAAAATTTTTCATTGAACTTGCTTGAACTATATATTGTGGAACATGATTTTTGAGCTAAGAACACAATCATGTGAGTTTTGAGCCTAATTGTGTGGTTGCATCTTATAACCACTTATTCTCATTCTTGTGTGTATTATTCTCTTTCTATGATTGTAAACTTTGATTTGTTTGATTTTTTATGTCCATTATTTTGTGCAGACATGCACTTATATGATTGAGGCCATCGTTTCCAATAGCTCACTTACCCAAATGGCTTACCTTTTATCTTCTATTGTTAGCCAACTTTGAGCCTATGATTAACCTACTTTGTTCTTAATATTAGCACATTACAAGCCTTAAAGTGAAAAACAATAAATGTCCTTAATTTGGATTTTTTATTAGCTTAGGCTAGTGAGTGTGTGTATCATTTAAGTGTGGAAAAACTTGGGACATTGGATGAGAAAAAAAGGGTGTGTTTTGTATTTCTATTGTAAACATTGGGAATTGGGTACATACTCATGTGTTAATTAAATGTAAAACCATATGCATTGATACTTTTGCATATACTTTATCGCAAAAAGAAAAAAATGAGAAAAGAAAGAAAAAAAAGGTATATATAAATAGAAAAAGAAATAAAAGATAGAAAAAGAAAAAGAAAGAAATAAAAAGGGGGCAAAATGCCCCAAAGTGAAGCTCAATAACAATCAATGCATATGAGTTGTGATCAAGAAAAGAATGCATGAGTGTGTGGAAGAGTGAAGAATGGGTAGTTAGGTTAGCTTTGAATTTATATAGGTTGTTATATAGGTTTGGTGGGAAGTTTAAGCTTATCAAAGATTCAAATTTCAAGTCCACTTAACCATATGCATCCTTACCTTGACCCTAGCCCCATTACAACCCATGGATAAGACCTTGATGAGGGAAAAACGATTCCACACAAATTCACCGGCAAGTGTACCGGGTCGCATCAAGTAGTAATAACTCACAAGAGTGAGGTCGATCCCACAGGGATTGATGGATTGAGCAACTTTAGTTAGGTGATGAATTTAGTTAAGTGAATATATGATGATTTGAGTAAAACTTGATTAACAGAAGTAAAAGTGCAAGTAAACTAAAGTGCAAAATGAAAATTGGCTGAATCTTAAAGTGCAGAAGAAGTAAATTACAGAAACTTAAAGAGCAAGAAATTAAAAGAGCTGAAACTTAAATTACATGAAAAGTAAATAACTGAAACTTAAAGTGAAAGTAATTTAAATTACTGAATCTAAACTGCCAAGAAACTTAAATTGCATTAAGAGTAAAGGAATTTAAGTGCTGGGATTTAAAATTGTGCTGAAAAATGTAAATTGAAGTAAATCAGAGAACTATGAGATGAAGAGATTCAGATCAGGATCTCAGTGGCAAACAGAAATGGAAAATTGCTTGAAGAAACAAAATAGCAAGACAACTTAGATTAATTATGAAATCCTAAAAAGAAATTGATAATTTCAGCAAATTAACAAAATCAGAAAGAAAGTCTAAAGCTTAATTGTTCTCTTGTCAAAACAGAAAAGAAGAAATTGCAGAAGAAATTAAAATGAAAACAGAAAAGAAGATTCAGATCCAATTTCCAATTCTTAGAACTATAAAGAGAAAAGTAAACGATGATTCTCAGATGAAAAATTTCAGTAGAGTTCTTCAATCTCAGTCCAAAACCCAAAACAGAAAATAGAAGTTGCAGAAGAAAGAACAAACAGAAAGAAAACTTAAATCTAATCCCCAATTCCCCAAATTCTAAAAAGGAAAATTAAAAGAGAGAAAGCTAAAATGAGCAAAATGTCCTTTTCAAATCAAACTTGCTCTTATTTATACACTTTCTATTTTCAGTCATCAAAACTTGGAGTGGGCTTTTTGATTTGGACTTGGCCTTGAATAAGTGGGTCAGGGGTACATTGTAAAGCTCCTAGTGGAGCGTTTAGTTGGGAAAGTGAACGCCCCGTTCACTTCCTTCAGTATGCCTTTGGTGCGCATGTTGCCTCTCATAGCGCTCTCCTTGTGAACGCTGCGCTGGCTATTTGAGCAATACCTCCTTGGTTGAGCGCTTCTCCTCATGGTGCACGAATGGGCGCTCTCCTAGCGCTCTCCTTGTGAGCGCTGCGCTGACTCCTTGAGCGCTACCCTTATTGAGTGCGCGCCTTTCTTTCTTGGCCAGCGCTCCCTTGTTGAGCGCTACGTTCATTATTTGAAGGCTCTTAGTGTACGGATTGCACGAGGCCTTGGCTCCCAGGCTGAAATTCCCAAAAACGTATAGAAAGTGAACGCCACGTTCACTTCCAAAGTGAACGCTAGCCCGAAAGCGTTGCTGAGTGTGGCATTCTCTTTGTGAACGTAACGCTTCCCTTATTGCTTCCCTTTTTTTCTCATTTTGTCACCTACAAGCAACCAAACAACCAATCAAAGTCTCACCAAAATCACAAGATCTTTGCATCATTCATAAAATTAATTCTAGCATAAACCTTATGATTTTGTGTAAAATAAATGATGTTTGATTTATTCAAAATAATCATGAGAATCCACTCCAATCACTTACTTATTGTGAAAGAAAGTGCATAAAACCTAATGAAACAAGTGAAAAATGCTTATAAAACTAGCATAAGATGACTTGTCATTAGACCTAATGATATTTGTATGCATGCATGAAATAATTGTTGATTGTTAGATAAAAAACAAATCTTAGAAAGCATGATTAGGGGAGAATCGAGTGGATTAACCCTAGACACTTGAGTGATTAGAGCAGATACACATCCGGTGAGGGTTCGATTGCTCAATTACATGTTCCCACCTATGATCATCTCTTTTCTTGCAAGTTTGTAAAACTGTTAATAACTCAATTCAATTGTGGGTTTGGCTTGGTTGATTAATACCTTTAGCCCTTATGCTTATATTGGTTTTCTTTGAAATTGATTTATTTTAACTAAGTAGTTGCATTCATTTAGATAGATTGCATTTAGGTATATTGCATCTAGATAGTTTACATTGAATAAATGTTGATACCTTTTCCTCTTTCTTGATTTAGCATGAGGACATGCTATGGTTTATGTGTGGGGAGATTTGATGCACCACTATTTCGTGGTGCATTCTATGCTGAATTTAGGGGATTTTATCACTCTTTTCCCATATTTATTCAATGAAATAGCATGGTTTTATAAATTCTCCTTAATTTGTGCTTAAGAGTGAAAACATACTTTTTAGGCATTTAAATTGCTAGTTTTAATTCACCTTTGATTCCACTAGATGCCTTGATGTGTGTGTTAGTGAATTCAGGTTGAAAAGGGTAGGAATGGATCAAAGGAGTGAGGAGACAAGAATGCAAAGAGGAGAACTCATGAAAAATTAAGGATTTGGAGTGCATTCGTCGACGCGCACGCGTGGAACGACGCGCACACGTGAATATGAAGTCACATGGTGACGCGTACGCGTGACCCACGTGTACGTGTCGCAGCTCGCACGTCACCTTATTAAAGTGAAAATGCTGGGGGCGATTTCTGGGCTTCCCAGGCCCAAATCCAACTCATTTATGAGCCTATTGCATGCAGAAATCAAGAGGAATCAGGGGGGATCACATAGTTTTAGTTTACATCATGCTTTAGTTAGTTTTTAGAGAGAAAAGCTCTCTCTTCTCTCTAGAATTAGGTTAGATGTAGATTAGGATTTCTTAGATCTAGGTTTAATTCATGCTTTGATTTACTTTTCCTTTTCAATTTCTTGTTCCTCTACCTTTGTTTTCCTAGTTTAACATTTTAATCTTTGTAATTGTTTACTTTGTTGTTGATGCACTCTTGTTTCTTCCATTTTTCTTTAATGCAATTTATGTTTGATTTCTTCTATTATTGATTTGAGTTGTTGTTGTTAATTTCTTGCTTTTGATAGTTATAGATTTACTTTTCTTGCAATTTTATCTTGCTTTCCTTTTATGCCTTCCAAGTGTTTGATTAAATGCTTGGAAAGATGTTAGAATAGATTTTTGTGTTCTTGGCATGGGATGGTAACTTAGGTGAAATTGAGTTTCTAATGTCCATGTCTTGATAATTGGTGTCCATTGACTCTAGCTTTCACTAATTCCATTAGTGAGTGGCTAGGACTCATGGATTAGGATTGGTGAAGCTCATTTGTCTTTCTTCCATTCATTAGAGGATGACTTAATGAGATTGATCCTTGCAATTATCATGTTGTGGTTAGTAACAAGGATAAAGATCCTTAACCATCAACCCTTGCCGAGACCATTTTACTATTTGAGTTCCTTTACTTTCTTGTCATTTACTTTTAATGTCTCTTATCACAAAACCCCAAAATACATGTCCCATAACCAATAACAATAACACATCCCTGCAATTCCTTTGAGAGACGACCCGAGGTTTGAATACTTCAGTTATTTTTATTGGGGTTTGTACTTGTGACAAACAAATTTTTGCATGAGAGGATCGTTTGTTGGTTTAGAACTATACTTGCAACGAGAATTTATTATGAAATTCTAAACCATACGAAAATCCGTTCATCGCTTGCCCAATCCGGCTCCTCGTGGGATTCAACCCTCACTCACCTGAGGTATTACTTGGATGACACGGTGCACTTGCCGGTTCAGTTGTGCGAGTCACAAACTTGCGCACCAAGTTTTTGGCACCGTTGCCAGGGATTGCTCGAGATTGACAAACTAACGGTTGTCTTGCTCCTTAGATCAGGTACTTTTTACTGTTTTTCTTTTAATTGTGTTTCTTATTTTCTCTTAAAAAATTATTTTCATCCTTAGTCATCTTTTTCTTTAGTTATAGTCTTGTGTCAAGTCTTAAGTTTGGTGTCCCTTTGGTCTTCATTTCTTTTCTCTAGTCTTTTTAAAAATTGTCCTTTTTTTAATTTCTTGGTGTTCGAAATTTTCTTTATGATTTTCTAGAGTTGATTTCAAAATTTTTAAGTGTGGTATCTTTTAATGCTTTTCCCCTAAAATTTTCGAAAATAGTGTCCTTGATTTCAAAAATTTCTTTTAGTTTGGTGTCTTGTTGGTATTTGTTTGTCCTTTTAAAATTTTTTAAAAAATTTTTAATTTAAATTAAAAGATTGAGTTTGGTGTCTTGATTTGTAATCTTGTTTTTCTTGTTTGTCTTTTCTATCTTTTCAAATGGTTATCTTATCTTTCCCTTTAATTTTCAAAAAGTTGTTATCTTATTTTTCCTTCTTAATTTAAAGTTTAAAATCTTTTAATTTTTAAAATCTTATCTTATCTTATCCTTCTTTCCTCTTGACTTTTTCAAATTTTTAAATTTAAAATCTTTCTTTGACTTTCTCTCTTTAATTTCAAAACTTCTTAAAATCGAATCTTTGATCTTGAATTTTAAAATCTTATCTTATCTTGTTTCTCTCAATTTTTTATTTTTAGAAGATTCTTTTCCAACTTCTTACCTTTTAAAATTTCAAATATTTTCAAAAATCAAATTTCTTTCAAATCTTTTATTTTATTTTCAAATCTTTCTTAGTTGGTTACTCGTGTGTTTCTGATATACCACTATTTTATGATATATTTTGGGCTGAATTGAGTGGGTTTTGTCAACTATTCTCACACTTATTCATATAAATTGCATGTTTTTAAGTTTCCTTCCTAATTTTTGTGTTATGATTGAAAACATGCTTCCCAAGCCTTAAAATTGTTAATTTTTAATTCTCCTTTATTACCATTCGATGCCATGATGTGTTTGTTAAGTGTTTTTAGGTTTACAGGGAATGAATTGCTTAAAGGATGAAGATGAAGCATGTTAAAGTGGAAGGAACACAAGAAACTAAAGAGTTGAGAAGCAAGGAGTGACGCGCACACATGGCTGACACGTGCGCGTGAACAGGAGCATTTTTTAGTGACGCGTACGCGTGACTGACGTGTATGCGTGACCAGTGTAGAAGTTCAGTGACGCATATGCATGACCGACGCGTACACGTGACAGAGCGTCACGTGCTGCACTTAACAGAACTCGCTGGGGGCGATTTCTAGACTGATTTGGACTCAGATTCAAGCCCGAAAACACATACTAGAGGCAGGGATGGAGCTGAGACTAACTAGACTTCACTTTTCACTTTAGTTTTAGACTAGTTTGAATTCTAGAGAGAAAAAACACCTACTTTTCTCTTGGGTTTTTGATGTTCTTAGTTTTGTTTGGATTTGGATCTTGAGAGAGTGGCTGATATCTTCAATCAGAGTCATTTTTCTTATAATTTTCTTCTTTAATTTCATTCCCTTAATACACTTTTCCATTTGGTTATTGAGTTTATGTTTGGATATTGTTACTCCTGAATTTAATTAATGCATTGAATTATTTTTATGTTTATTTTTAATGCTTGTCTGGTTATTGTTAATCATTGTTAGTGGTAATTTTGATTTAAATACTTCCTTATAATTATCATGTCTTTTATTTACGCCTACCATGTGTTTATGAAAATGGCATTCATGTTAATGGAGTAGATCTTTCAACTTGGCTTGGGGAGTTGATTAATTGTGGTCCCTTGAGTTGTGATACTCAAGTATTGATTTGTAATTGGGAATTGCTGGGTAACTCAACTCTCACCAACTCTACTCCTTCCCCATGAAGTGACTAGGACTTGTGGGCTATAGTTAGTGATACCCACATGACTTTCCTTCAATTGCTAGAAGATAACTAAGTGGAAGCAATGAACATTTACTCTTATACTTGGGAAAGACAACAAGATAGAAACCCCAATTCTCTCCCCTGACCAAGACCTTTTATTTTGAATACATAACATCTCTTGTTAGTTACTCGTCGCTTTAATTCCTAGCTATTTACTTTTCCATTCTCAATTTAAAAAATATTCAGGAAAATCCTAACCAATAATTTGCATCTTGTGTCAACTCTTTGGAAATCGACCCGAGATTCTACTCCCGGTTATTTATTATTAATTGTGACACATTCTAAATTGATAGTGGAAATTTCGTCGGTTAAGACTGTACTTGCAACGCTATTTTTATCAAAAATTCTTAACCGGCATTTTTTCACCCATCAGTTTCATTTTAATTTTAAAGGTTTGATTCTTTCCAATTCTTTTCTTTCTCTTCTTTTTCGTAAACTTTCTTCTTCCTTCTCTCTCCATTTTCGAAAACTCAATTTAAATTAAAAGACATGTTTTTTCTTTTCTCTTCTTCTAACTCTCTTATAAGGACCTTGATGCATGGAAACTTGTCTCTCAACAATTTTCCTTCGGCAATTATACCAAATTGTCATCAAGTAAAAACTCACAATAGAGTGAGGTTGAATCCCACAGGGATTGATTGGTCAAGCAACTTTAATTAGAGGAATGTTCTAGTTGAACTAAGCAGAATTAGATTTGAGATTTGCAGAAATTAAATGGCGGGAAAGTAAATAGCAGAAAACGTAAATGCTGGAAATAAAGAGCTGAATGTAAATAGCGGAAAGTAAATTGCAGAATCTTAAATGGGAATGGGGAAGTTGCTCATAAAAGTAAATTGCAGAATTCATAGAGAATGGGTAAGATCAGAAATGGGGAATTCATTGGGCTTAGGAGATGTTACATTCTTCGGATCAAGTTCATTTTCATCTCTTCCTCAATCAATACATTCATAGATCTCCTTGGCAATCTTAAGTGATCGAATTCCAATTTCCTGTTAATTCAATCTCTCAAATCTTGATCAATAGCCAATTCCTTAGTCAATGGCTCATGAGAAGAGAAGAAGTATGGTCACTGATTATACCACATGTATTTCCAAATCAAGTGTTGGTAGGATTATAGTCACCATACCCATCCAAACCCCAATTTAGTCCAACATGAGAAAGCATTTCTAGCATGATCTCTTCATTCCTCTTCCAAAGTTCCGAAGAGATCCAAGTATGAATAGATTTTTTTTCAAGATAACTACCCAATTGAATGAAGATTGAAAGCTTTCTAGTAAAATCAAGAGAAAAGATAGAAGAAGAATAATGAAAACTAATATTGATCCATCAAATTACAACAAAGCTCCCTAACCCAATGAAAGGGATTTAGTTGTTCATAGCTCTGGAAATGGGAAACAAAGATGGAAAATACATTATGAAAAGTAAACTAGAAGTGCAGAGAAAGTAAAATTATACAGAGAGTAGTTCTCAAATTTCCAACCCCCTTTTTGATTCAAAACTACCCCTATATATACTACTCTTCTGATCTTCTAGTTGGTTCTTCAAATCTTGGATATGGGCCTTTGGATCTTGAGTTTGAAGCAGTTATCCTCTTTAGTAGGCTTAGCTTTACTTGCAGAGAGAAAGTATGAAGTAGCCAGGGACTTTTAGCTTAGGACGTTAGTGGCGTTAACGTTAAGTGAAAGTGTGGGTTCGAGAACGTTAGTGGCAGTCACCTTTTGTCACTAACGTTTCAAAATGCCCCTACTTTCCACGTTAGGGTTCACGTTAACTAGGTTAACGTGGCTTCTAACGTGGTGGTGATAGCCATCTCCAACGTTAGTGACAAAGGTGAGTGTCACTAACGTTGGCTCATCATTCTTTCATCCACGTTAGCTTCCACGTTAACTAAGTTAACGTGGGAGTTAACGTTGCTCATAGTGGCTCATTCCAACGTTAGTGACAAAGGTGAGTGTCACTAACGTTGGCGATTCTTGCTCCCTCCACGTTAGCTTCCACGTTAACTAAGTTAACGTGGCAACTAACGTGGCTCAAAGTGGCTTAGTCCAACATTAGTGACAAAGGTGAGTGTCACAAACGTTGGCCATTCTTTTGCTTCCCCATGTTAGAGTCCACGTTAACTGAGTTAACGTGGCTCTTAATGTGGCCAATATGAGCTTGGTCCAACGTTAGTGTCATTTCCTTCTTCCACGTTAGAGTTCACGTTAACTTAGTTAACGTGACTCTCATCGTGGGCTATGATGGCTTCGAGGACGTTATTGGCGATTACTTTTCTCATTAACGTTGCAAGCTAGCTCCCATTCCACGTTAGAGGTCACGTTAGTTAGACTAACGTGGCTGCTAACGTGGTTCTTTCTTGCTTCCTTTATCCTGAAATCAAGCAATAAAGTGCATCAAAGTTCTAGTCCAAGTTATGAGATATGCATCATCCAATTTGTCATTCAATTTATGCATAATTCTCATGAATTCATATAAAAATCACAATATTTGCTTGAATCAAGATGTAAGTAAAATTCTACCCAAAACTTGCTTATTTCCTAAGAAAGTGCATGAAACTACCCTAAAACCATAAAGAAAAGGTTAGTGAAACTGGCTAAAATGCGCTGGCATCACAACACCAAACTTAAAGCTTACTTGTCCCTAAGCAAGTACTGGAACAAGAGAATGATGAATGAAATACTAAGAGATATGAGTCATTATTGTGGAAGTCATGTCCTTGGTTTTATGGTGGTTTCATGTATAGCAACTTAGGTTCATTCCTTCACTGGCTTTCAGAAATTTATCATGTCTTGAATACTCACTTGATTGCACCTTATGAGACTCTTATTCATTGATCCTTTTATTGTTTTCAGGGTTTGATTGTGCTCTTAGGCTAAGTGCTCTGTGAGGGGGCGACTCTTTAAGATAAGCTTTCAGCCAACACTCCCGAACCAGTTGGTTCAAGGTGCTAGGTGTTAAGACACCCCTAAGGACTTACTCCCTCAAGTCTCTTTCCCCCATACATACACACCACAGGCACATGGTTTGTTATTTTCTTTCCTTGAGGTCTTGGTGTCCAGCACCTCTTTGGGTGACTAAATGTTCTGTAGCCAGGTTGCTCTTGATAATGGATTTTCAATTGATAATCCCGGGTTAGTTAACCCAAGTTACCAAGTGATGAAGCACTCCTAAGAACTTATTCATCCAAGCAGATCCTTGGTACAAGAGCACCACAGACACATCCCTCAAGGTTCAAACCCTTGGTGCCTAGCCTTATCCTTTATTAACTTTTCTTTCTTTTTCAACTCTTATTGTTCTTTTCCCTTTTACTTATTAGGATCTTATTATTTAGCTAGCCTCATGGGGGTGTGTTTCAAGCATATGATTCAAGACTGATAGTTGCCTTCCCACCTTGTTGGTGAACCAACTTAGCTAAGTGATTACTACACCACAAATCTAAGAACATACTCCACAACTTGAACTCCACTCTGGTCTTTCATAACATCTCTTTTTATTTGATTCAAAAGGAGACAAGCAACACAATAAACAAGATGGAATTGAAAACAGGCAATTTGACTAGTAATCATAGACATAAGCAAGGAGAATACTAAAAACAGAATTGAAAATCCTAAACTACCATGGAAGCATGTTCTATTTCATACATGATTTTCCTTATTTAAAAACTTGAAAAAGATGGGACAATGAGGGAACACCACCACCTTTTACTCATGGGGTTGCTCCTGATCTCCTTCTTGTTTGTCCTCTTTGTGTTTTTCTTGAGTGCTTGCATTCCCACTTCCCTTGCTTTTTCCAATCAACTTCTTCCAAAAGCCAGCGTCTTCTATCTTCTTCTTCAGTGTTTCCTTCTGCTGTTTCACCTTCCCTTCCTCTTTTGCCTCTTGGAGCTTGATGATGCCATAAGTCTAAGTTGATGTGTGAAGAGGGTGGAAGGTACGGATAGATGAGGAATTCGGTTGGTTAGGACAAGGTGTGATGAAGGGATTTGGATACCAAAGGTGTGAAGTGTGAGGAATGGGAATTGGAATGTGAAGGGAAGTACGGACTATGACTCACTTATATAGGGAAGTGATGAGTGAATGAAAGGTGTGGATTGATGGGGTGGTTGTGTGATGGACGGATGGGGTTTAGCATGCGTGAGCACAAGGATCACCAACTTTATGATAGGGTGGTTCAGTTTCCAAGCTTGTTCTTCTTCCAATGTTGCATGGCAACCATTCCCAATGCAATCCCCTTGAAGACACGTGTGTAGTATCTTCCTTTTGTGTTATCCGAACCCTTCAATTGCCCCATCAATGCTCCTACAAAATAAAAGAAATGTGATTAAAAACACACTTGTAGAAAGTGGTGGCAAAATTAAAAGGATAACTACTTTTTAAAGTTTTTGTTTTTAACTAACTAAGTGCTATTCATGAGTGCAAACCAACTGACTAACTCAACATCCATGTATGCAACATTGGCAACACCAAACTTAGTTTGGTGCCATGTGGTGTAAAAGATTTGTTCAAGGCCTCTAAGAGTGACATGATGTGGGTTACATTTATGTTCTCTTAGTGTGCCTTGAACACCAAACTTGTTCCTCACTATATGTTGCCACAAGGATTCATTCAAGTGCATATCATGTTGATTTGAAATTCATGAACCTTGCATTATTAACTAATTTTAAAAGCATGTAAAACATGGGATTCCTCCCATGAAGCGCTTCTTTAGCGTCACTAGCTTGACATTCTGCCTTTATCATGGTGGTTGGTAGTGCTTCAAGTCCTCCCCCCTGCAGTAAATCTATCTCCATTGGCTTCATCAAGGATCTCCACATGTTCTAGGGAGAGAACTCTGTTGATGGTAAAGACTTTAGGTAGCTGAGATGGGATGGTGGGGAGATTAGGGGGAATAGTTGGGACGTAAGCTGAGATTACTTTATCCCCTGGAGAGAAGTCCTCTGTAGGGATCTTCTTGTTCCTCCACCTCCTTGGTACCTTCTTCTTTGTTCCTTTTGATGTTGCCTTGCTCTTTGTGACCTCCTCTTCCAAGGAGATTTTGTTGCTGGTCTCATATAACTCTAGTGGTTTAGGTTCCTCCTGATTTTCCTTGAGCTGTGACAGTTGCTGATTGCCTTGTTCATCAACCAAGGGGACTCCCAGATGTGCTGGTTGTGCTTTAGTGCTTGTTTCTTCTATCAGTATCTCACTGTGATCTGTCCTTGTTCTTGGTTCTCTTGATCTGTTTCTTGTGAGGGTTTGAAAACATTAAATGTGAGTTGTTCATCATGGATCCTCAAAATTAGCTCTCTTCGCTCCACATCTATAAGTGCTCTGGCTGTGGCTAGGAATGGTCTTCCCAATATGATTGGATGGAGATGACTTTCCTCCATTTCCAATATGACAAAATCTATGGGAAGGAAGTAGTTTCCATCCTTCACCAGCACATTTTCAACCACTCCTACTACTTATTTTTGAGTCTTGTCAGCCAGCCTGATGACTACATCTGTGGGCATTATCTCATTGATCTGCAGCCTCTACATAAGGGATAAAGGCATTAAGTTGATGCTTGCTCCCAAATCGCAGAGTCCTTTATCAAACATTGTTTCTCCTATGGCACAGGGGATGTAAAAACTCCCTGGGTCCTTCCTCTTTGTAGGTAGCTCTGGTTGAATGAGGGCACTGCACTCCTTATTCATTACTATTGTTTGTCCTCCTTTGAGTGAGCTTTTCCTGGTCAACAGCTCCTTCATATACTTAATGTATGAGGGAATTTGTTGGAGGGCCTTGATGAATGGTATGTTTACATGGAGAGATGCAAATATGTCAAGAAACCTTGAGTATATTCTCTTCTCTACACAGCCATTTAGTAATTGGGGAAAGGGTTCATAGAGTCTCAGCATCTCCTTCTGTGTCAGCTCCTTCTGTGTAATTGTGGTTTCTTGATGATTCTCCCCCTGCTTTCCTGCTGAAGTATCTTCAGGTTGTTCTAATGGGTTGTTCAGCTCTTCCTCAGTCTCCTTATCACTTATAGTAACCATCTTACAATCTTCCCATCTGACTTTCTTTGCTTCACCTTTCGGATTTTTCTCTATATCACTTGGGAAGCTATCAGTTGGTTTGGGAATCTTCTCAGATAAGTATCCCACTTGAAATTCCAGCTTCTTGATGGTGTCTCCCTAGTTCTTGATACTGGCTCACACCTCCTCTTTGAACACCTTATTATCTTGAATCTCTTTGCATATGCCTTCAAGTAGAGTCTCAATCCTTGAGAGTCTGTCATCAGATGATGGTGAGTTGAGAGTGGAGGGGTTAGTTGGGTTATTTTAGTTTTGGTATGGATGTAGAGAGGTGTTGTTAGGGTGGTGTTGATATGATCTCTGTGTGGAATGTTGGTGAGCTGCATGGTTGTTGGGGTTGTGACGTCTCTGATCTTGGCCTTGATCCTGTTGATTTCCCCACCCAAAGTTTGGGTGATTCCTCCAACCAGGGTTGTAGGTCTTGGAGTATGGATCATGGGTCTGCTTGGGTGAGTTTCCAATGTAGTTGGCTTGTTCATGCTCACCTTATGCCTCTGTATTCACTCCCTCTTGGGTTGCTGATGAGGTGGTGATTGCTGCTACTTGGTTCCTCTCCATCTTCTTGGTAAGATCAGCCAGCTGCTTGGTGATAAGCTTGTTTTGGGCCAGCAGTGCATCTATATTGTTTAGCTCCATCAATCCTCTAGTGTTGCCTCTTTCAGAAGTATAGAAGTAGTCATTCTCTGCTACAGTCTCAATGACATCTATGGCCTTCTCAATGGTCTTCTTCTTGTTTAGAGATCCCCTGGACGAGTGGTCTACTGCCTTCTTTGATTCATATGAAAGGCCTTCATAGAAAATGTGCAACTGCACCCATTCATTGAACATATCTGGTGGGCACCTTCTTGTCAAGTCCTTAAACCTCTCCCATGCTTTGTAGAGAGTCTCACCATCCTGCTGCCTGAATATTTGTACCTCAGCTCTCAACGTGTTGATCCGTTGAGGAGGATAGAATCTTGCCAAGAATTTGTTCACCACATCTTCCCAGGTTGTTAAGCTCTCCTTCAGGAAGGACTCCAGCCATTTAGATGCCTTGTCCTTGAGTGAGAAGGGAAATAAGAGTAGTCTATAGGTGTCAGGATGAACACTGTTAGACTTCACAGTATCACATATCCTCAGGAAGGTGGTTAAATATTGGTTGGGGTCTTCTTGGACACCTCCTCCGAACGAACAGTTGTTCTGAACAAGGGTGATAAGCTGTGGCTTTAGTTCAAAGTTGTTGGCATGTATGGTTGGCTTTTGAATGATACTCCCAAAGTTTCCTAGGTTTGGGTTGATATAAGAGCCTAAAACTCTTCTCTCCTGCCCAGCATGATTTGCTAGACCTTTTCTGCCATGGTTGTGAGCCTCTTCTTCATGATGGTTCTCCATATTTTCATCCATATTTGGTTCAAAATACTCCTCCTCTTCCTCAGCACCAACTACTCTCTTTCCTCTTGCTTCCCTCCTTAATCTAAGGAAGGTCCTCTCAGTTTCAGAATCAAAGGAAGTTGAAGCCCCGCTTCTTCTCCCTGTCATACAACCAACAAGGCACAAGCAAGAAAATAGATGCAGAAAGTATTTCTGTTAGAATTGCTATTAGTGTGAGTGATGCAATATATCAAACAGTTAGTGGGTTAGTGGACTGAATTGTAAACAACCAAGAAAATGGGTAGGGGAAAGGGGAGAAAATAACTAAAACTGAAAGTAAATTACTCAAACAGAATTTTAAATCAAACAAAAGAAAAATGCTCAATCTAGTTATCCTCCAATTTAATCATTGTCGATACAAAATCAATCCCCGGCAACGGCGCCATAAACTTGATGCATGGAAACTTGTCTCTCAACAATTTTCCTTCGGCAAGTATATCGAATTATCGTCAAGTAAAAACTCACAATAGAGTGAGGTCGAATCCCGCAGGGATTGATTGGTCAAGCAACTTTAATTAGAGGAATGTTCTAGTTAAACTAAGCAGAACTAGATTTGAGATTTACAGAAAATTAAATGGCGGGAAAATAAATAGCAGAAAACGTAAATGCTGGAAATAAAGAGCTGAATGTAAATAGCGGAAAGTAAATTGCACAATCTTAAATAGGAATGGGGAAGATGCTCATAAAAGTAAATTGCAGAATTTATAGAGAATGGGTAAGATCAGAAATGGGGAATTCATTGGGCTTAGGAGATGTTGCATTCTCTAGATCAAGTTCATTTTCATCTCTTCCTCAATCAATGCATTCATTGATCTCCTAGGAAATCTTAAGTGATCGAATTCCAATTTCCTGGTAATTCAATCTCTCAAATCTTGATCAATAGCCAATTCCTTGGTCAATTGCTCATGAGAAGAGATGAAGTATGGTCACTGTTTATACCACATGTATTTCCAAATCAAGTGTTGGTAGGATTATAGTCACCATACCCATCTAAACCCCAATTTAGTCCAACATGAGAAAGCATTTCTAGCATGATCTCTTCATTCCTCTTCCAAAGTTCCAAAGAGATCCAAGTATGAATAGATTATTTTCCAAGATAACTACCCAATTGAATGAAGATTGAAAGCTTTCTAGTAAAATCAAGAGAAAAGATAGAAGAAGAATAATGAAAACTAATATTGATCCATCAAATTACAACAGAGCTCTCTAACCCAATGAAAGGGGTTTAGTTGTTCATAGCTCTAGAAATGGGAAACAAAGATGAAAAATACATTTTGAAAAGTAAACTAGAAGTACAGAGAAAGTAAAATTATACAGAGAGTAGTTCTCAAATTTCCAACCCCCTTTTTGATTCAAAACTACCCCTATATATACTACTCTTCTGATCTTCTAGTTGGTTCTTCAAATCTTGGATATGGGCCTTTGGATCTTGAGTTTGAAGCAGTTATCCTCTTCAGTGGGATTAGCTTTACTTGCAGAGAGAAAGTATGAAGTAGGCAGGGACTTTTAGCTTAGGACGTTAGTGGCGTTAACGTTAAGTGAAAGTGTGGGTTCGAGAACGTTAGTGGCAGTCACCTTTTTCACTAACGTTCCTAACCCAATGGTGACCCACGTTAACTTCAACGTTAGTGGCACCAACGTGACCACTAACGTTGCCTCTTGATCCTTTGCACACGTTATTGGGACTTACCTTTTCCAATAATGTTGAGAATCCTCCCTTCCCTACGTTAGAGTTCACGTTAGTGTGGCTAACGTGACCTTTAACGTAGGCTTGCCAAATCTTCGAAAATGTTAGTGACACTTACCTTTGTCACTAACGTTTCAAAACGGCCCTACTTCCCACGTTAGAGTTCACGTTAACTAGGTTAACGTGGCTTCTAAGGTGATGGTGATAGCCATCTCCAACGTTAGTGACAAAGGTGAGTGTCCCTAATATTGGCGATTCTTGCTCCCTCCACTTAGCTTCCATGTTAACTAAGTTAACGTGGCAACTAACGTGGCTCAAAGTGGCTTAGTCCAATGTTAGTGACAAAGGTGAGTGTCACTAACGTTGGCCATTCTTTTGCTTCCCCACGTTAGAGTCCACGTTAACTGAGTTAACGTGTCTTTTAACGTGGCCAATTTGAGCTTGGTCCAACGTTAGTGACAAAGTGGTTCTTCCTTGCTAACGTGGCTGCTAACGTGGCTGCTAACGTGGTTCTTCCTTGCTTCCTTTGTCCTGAAATTAAGCAATAAAGTGCATCAAAGTTCTAGTCCAAGTTATGAGATATGCAACATCCAATTTGTCATTCAATTTATGCATAATTCTCATGAATTCATATAAAAATCACAATGTTTGCTTGAATCAAGATGTAAGTGAAATTCTACCCAAAACTTGCTTATTTCCTAAGAAAGTGCATGAAACTACCCTAAAACCATAAAGAAAAGGTCAGTGAAACTGGCCAAAATGCCCTGGCATCAGACCTCTATACTCTGACATAAAGACTCATTTCTCTTCTCTTCTTGGTTTCTTTCTTCTTGTTTATGAACAGGAGTAGGGATAAAGAACCTCTCTTTGACTATCCTTGATCCTTAACCTGAAAGGACTTTGAGAAGGTGTCTGCAACAAGCTCAAGCTAGCAGAGCCATATGGAATCTCATAGGAGCTTGATGCATGTACATCATTAGTAGTTTTTACTTTTGTAGTTTCTAGTAGTTTCATGCATTTTCTTTGTTAATAAACAAGCATTTTGATGATTTATATCTTCCTGCATTGATGCATCAAGTACTAGTTGAATTATGGTCACTTTCATGCAAATAATGCAAGAACTTATGAGATGCAATAAGTGATGATGATTAAGAAGATCAAATTGCATTTAGATGGATGAATTCTCTTGTAATTTTTGCAAGCAATGGCAACGCTTTGATGCAATTCTTGTAATTGATGATAGGTGAAGCAGAGAAGAGAAGAAGCAGGGGTGGTGTGGTAAGAACATAGTGTGAATGATGCTAACCTGGGAAGTGATCCTGAGAGCTACACTAGGCGTGAATGGCGCTAACTTGGGAAGTGAGCCCTGGAGCAACAATGAGCGTGATTCACGCTAACTTTGGAAGTGATTCACGCTATGCACAAACAAGCAACAACACTGGGAGCAATATTGGAGCGTGAATCATGCTAACTTTTGGAAGTGATTCATGCTATGCACAAACAAGCAACCCTGGGAGCAATATTTGAGCGTGAATCACGCTAACTTGGGGCACCCAACATCAAGAACTCACCATGGAAGCAATACACAGCGTGAATCACGCTAACTTGGGGTTACAAACGCTATTTTGAGCGTGAATCACGCTAACTTGCTCAAGCATGTCTGCGATAGTGAATCAGGAAAATTTCGCAGGTCATGCGTACGCATGGGCGACGTGTACGCTTGAGAGTAGTATTCTTGCAAGGCCACACGTACGCATGACCGACGCGAACTCGTGAAAAATGTCAGAAGCAGTAGTGACGCGCACGGGTGGGCGACGCATACGCGTGAGAGTGGTATTTCTACAGGCCACGCATACGCGTGGGCGATGCGTACGCGCGAGTACACAAACACTAACTTTGAAGAAAACGCTACGTGAAGCCTGGAAGGAATTAAGTTTGATATCATGAATCACGCTAACTTTGCCTCATTGACGCCAACTTCAACCTACGAACGCCAAGTCCCCAAAAATATCTTCAACTTGAGATTTGAAAAGCCTACTTCAAGAGACTCGAAAGCACACCTGAGGAGCTAGAGAATTAGTATAAATAGGTGGTACTTTGAACTAAAAAGGAGACTCCGGGGAGGGATCCAACACATCACTTGTCATACTTTGCTTGTACTTAGATTTTATTTTTCTAGCTTTTAGTTTATTTTCCAACTTTAGAATTTGGAATTCCTTTGTAATGAGAGCCATGATTCACTAAACCCCACTTCGTTAGGGGGAGGAGCTCTATTTTATTCAATGAATTAATGCTATTTTCTTCTTCTCAATTCAAGTGTTGTTAGTCTAAGAGAAAGTCTTTGTGCTTCATAGATCCAATTACTATCGAGAGAGGGATTGAATCTACTTGAATTTTATAATGAACTTGAGAAAGGAGTTATGAAATTCAAATTGAGACTATTCTCCCATAGCTTTCTTGATTGATACTTTCTTAGTTTGTGCGTGATATATAACCACTTTGAATTAGAATCTTGAAGGTTGTGTGGCTTGAGATTAGCAAATGCACTTCACTTCTTCTCATGACGAATTAGATCAAGAGATTGGCAATTGATTATCTTAAGAGAAATTGAGTCACCAAGAGATTGGGAGCCAATTATTTACAATCTGCCATAGATCTACTTCACATGATTATGAAAGGGTTAAAATCCATTGATTCAAGAAGAATCTAACATCTCTAATCCCTAATGATCTCATCCATTATCAATTCCAACTTTAATATCTTTAATTCCTTGTTTACCTATTCCCTAAATCCCATTTACATTCTTGCAATTTACATTCCCTTGCTATTTACTCTTCCGCATTTACTTTCTTGCAATTTAAGTTTATGCTCTTTACTCTTCCAGTTATTTACATTTAGTCATTTAATTTCATGCTCTTTACTTTCATGCAATTTACTTCTCTTGTTGCTCTTTTCACCTGAAATTCAGCATAAACTCATTTCAAAGCAATGTACCATAATATTCATCAATTAATTCATGAATTGCAATGATCAAATGAGATTATGCTCTTTTATGGTACTTTTTAGATAAGAAAAAAGGGTAGATGATGCAAGTCATCACAACACCAAACTTAAGCTTTGCTTGTCCCAAGCAAATCAATGTGACTCATTTTTAATTAGATTGAGACTTGACCTTAGAGAGATGCATTCATTACCAAAGATATGACTAAGTGTTAACTCATGCATGAATCTTATTGATTTAATGTCATAATGGACTCCTAGACCCTTGAGGATTCTTTCAAGTATTTGCCTTAGGACCCCTTTCTATTGATTAAAGTAGTAAGAATTGTTTCTTTTTCTTTAATTGTTCTTTCATTTTTACTTCTCCTTTTTCCATTGACCACAACTCTAAATGTTTTGTCTCAAGACGACCCTTTAGTTAGGCTTTCAATTAGCACTTCCAAACCAGTTGGTTTTAGGGTACTAGGTGTTGAAACACCTCTAAGAATTTACTTGCCCAGGTCTCTCTTCTTGACACATCTTCACCACAAGCATCTACTAGGATCTCTAACTCTTTTGAGCTGTCTGGTATTTCCTTCCATCCTAGTAGTTGATGCTCAGAGCCTTGGGTCCTTTTTGCTTACTAATTCTTAGTTCTATGGATATTCAAGGGACATCCTTGGCCTCTACTTGTCATATCCCTTAAGTCTAGTTGCTCATCATAGCTTATTTTCTTTCAAATTCATTCAAGATCTTATACTTAAGTCTTTCTCTCTTAGTTTTGAATAGTCTCACTTGGTCTTAGTGTTCCGAGGCTTACCTGAAGCTGAAGGTCAATCTCGGATGAGATCTGCTGTGGTAGCCGGAGCTATCGCAGCCGACTTGTTGTTTTTGGTTGTGCTGCTGATCCTTGATCACCGGAGGGTGGTGGTACCTGCAAGAGACTCCGATGCTTAAGTTAGCATGGTCTTTGAGCAGGTTTTTTGTATAGAATCAGAGTATGAGTTATACCTGGGTGCTCTAGTGTATTTATAATAGTATGGGCTGACCTTTCTAAATAAGATAAGTTAGTTATCTTATCTTATCTTTAAGTGAAGTCATCTTATTTCTAGGGGAACCGCCTTTATCTTTCTAGGATTTAGCTGCCTTTAGATTGGGCTATGTCCCTTTGTTTGGCCCTGCTTGGACTTCTTGTGGCGATTTGGCCGAACTCTTGAAAGAAGAGGTCGGGGGACCTGACCTTAAGCGATCAGTTGCTTTGTCCTTATTCAGTCCGGATCGGGTAGCTCGACTCAGAGTATGAATAGTGCCCCTACTTGAGCTCGATTTTTCCCTTAAGGTCATGTCCTTTGGACTTCAATCCTTTTGAGGAAATCGAGCTCGAGCATTTTGCCTTGGGTCGATCTCTAGTGTGACTCCTGCTGGGACTTGAATGCGGAGCGTTTTCTTTCTTTTTTTTCTCTTTAATTGCAGCGCGTGTTGCGCTTTCTTGGGAACGTGCGAGGGTTAAATGCTCATTAACTCCTCTTTTGCCGTTCCCTTATTTCCCTCTTTTTCATTTCATTTTGAATTTTTAAGCCTCATATTTCAGTTTCTCCTCTCCTTTCTCTTCACTTTTGCTCGCTGTAGTGCTTCGTTCCTCTACAGGTTGGTATTTTTCCTTTTATGTTTTCAGTAGTCGCCTTCTTGTATGTCTCCACTGTTGCATGTGATTTTTACTGATTTTGTCTCTGAGAATCTTGATCCCTTTGAAAAAAGATTGTGTCGACATTTTGTTTTCACGATTTTCTGAAAAAGCTTGCATCTTTGTGGTGATCCCCGCACTCTTTTGCTGTGACGTGCGCTTGGTTATTTTCGCTTCCTTAGGGTTCTATTGTTTGTCACAATTTTCTGTCTCTTTTCGTGGTTGTATCCCCCTAATCAAAATCTTGGCTTTTGCGGATTTGTTGGTAGATTGAGGTTATAGCTTTGAAAACTTTTTGTAGCTTTGATGATAAACTGTCAGTAGGAAAGGTTGTAACTTTGATGTTTTTTGTTGGTGATGATGACTTTCTTGCTGTTTTGTGTGGAGTGTCGTTGCCTGGTATGCAAAATCGTGATCGTTCATTCCTTGGTAACGGCGCTGACAACTTAATACGCACGTTCATAATCTTAGTTCTTTGTCACAACTTTGCACAACTAACAAGCAAGTGCACTGGGTCATCCAAGTAATAAACCTTACGTGTGTAAGGGTCGATCCCACGGAGATTGTCGGCTTGAAGCAAGCTATGGTCACCTTGTAAATCTCAGTCAGGAAGATTCAATAGGTTATGGAGATTTGATAATTAAAATATAATTAAAATATAAAATAGGATAGAAATACTTATGTAATTCATTGGTGAGAATTTTAGATAAGCATATGGAGATGCTTTTGTTCCTTTTGAACATCTGCTTTCCTACTGTCCTCATCCAATCCTTCATACTCCTTTCCATGGCAAGCTGTATGTTGGGCATCACCGTTGTCAATGGCTACATCCCGTCCTCTCAGTGAAAATGATCCAACATGCGCTGTCACCGCACGGCTAATTATCTGTCGGTTCTTGATCATGCTGGAATAGGATTCAGTAATCCTTTTGAGTCTGTCACTACGCCCAGCACTCGCGAGTTTGAAGCTCGTCACAGCCATCCCTTCCCAGATCCTACTCATAATACCACAGACAAGGTTTAGACTTTTCGGATCTCAAGAATGGCCGCCAATAATTCTAGCCTATACCACGAAGACTCTGATCTCACAATCAGGAGGCTAAGAGATATGCATTCAAGCTTGTTTGCATGTAGAACAGAAGTGTTTGTCAGGCACGCGTTCATAAGTGAGAATGATAATGAGCGTCACATAATCATCACATTCATCATGTTCTTGTGTACGAATGAATATCTTTGAGAAGAAATAGGCTTGAATTGAATAGAGAAACAATAGTACTTTGCATTAATTCATGAGGAACAGCAGAGCTCCACACCTTAATCTATAGTGTGTAGAAACTCTACCGTTGAAAATACATAAGTGAAAATAGGGTAGACATGGCCGAGTGGCCAGCCTCCCATGGAGGTCTCAGAACGTAAAAGTTACGTAATGTGTTCCAGAGATGTAAATACAATAGTAAAAAGTCCTATTTATACTAAACTAGTTACTAGGGTTTACAGAGGTAAGTAAATAATGCAGAAATCCACTTCCGGGCCCACTTGGTGTATGCTTGGGCTGAGCATTGACGCTTTCATGTGAAGAGGTCTTCTTTGGAGTTAAATGCCAGTTTGTAACCTGTTTCTGGCGTTTAACTCTGCTTTGCAACCTGTTTCTGGTGTTTAACTCCAGAATAGGGTAGAAAGCTGGCGTTGAACGCCAGTTTGCGTCGTCTAAACTCGGGCAAAGTATGGACTATTATATATTGCTGGGAAGCCCTGGATGTCTACTTTCTAGAAAATCCACTTTGAGTGCAGGGAGGTCAGAAACCAACGGCATCTACAGTCCTTCTTCAGCCTCTGAATCAGATTTTTGCTCAAGTCCCTCAATTTCAGCCAGAAATTACCTGAAATCACAGAAAAACACACAAACTCATAGTAAAGTCCAGAAATGTGAATTTTATTTAAAAACTAATAAAAATATACTAAAAACTAACTAAATCATACTAAAAACTATGTAAAAACACTGCCAAAAAGCGTATAAATTATCCGCTCATCACAACATCAAACTTAAATTGTTGCTTGTCCCCAAGCAACTAAAAATCAAATAGGATAAAAAGAAGAGAATATACTATAAATTCTAAAATATCAATGAAACTTAGCTCCAATCAGATGAGCGGGACTAGTAGCTTTTTGCCTCTTGAATAGTTTTGGCATCTCACTTTATCCATTGAAGTTCAGAATGATTGGCATCTATAGGAACTTAGATTTTAGATAGTGTTATTGATTCTCCTAGTTCAGTATGTTCATTCTTGAACACAGCTACTTTGTGAGTCTTGGCCGTGGCCCTAAGCACTCTGTTTTCCAGTATTACCACCGGATACATACATGCCACAGACACATAACTGGGTGAACATTTTTAGATTGTGACTCAGCTTTGCTAAAGTCCCCAATCAGATGTGTCCAGGGTTCTTAAGCACACTCCTTTTTTTTGCTTTGGACCTTGACTTTAACCACTCAGTCTCAAGTTTCCATTTGACACCTTCACGCCACAAGCACATGGTTAGGGACAGCATGGTTTAGCCACTTAGGCCAGGATTTTATTCCTTTAGGCCCTCCTATCCACTGATGCTCAAAGCCTTGGATCCTTTTTATTGCCCTTGCCTTTTGGTTTTAAGGGATATTGGCTTTTTGCTCTTGCCTTTTGGTTTAAAGAGCTTTTGGCTTTTTCTACTTGCTCTTTCTTTTTCTTTCTTTTTTTTTTCGCCATTTTTTATTCTCTTTTTTTTTTTGCAAGCTTTTGTATTCACTACTTTTTCTTGCTTCAAGAATCAATTTTATGATTTTTCAGATTATCAATAACATTTCTCCTTTTTCATCATTCTTTCAAGAGCTAACATATTTAACATTCATAAACAACAATATCAAAAGACATATGCACTGTTCAAACATTCATTCATAAAACAAAAAGTATTGTCACCACATCAAAATAATTAAAATAGTTTTAAGGATGAATTCGAAACCATGTACTTCTTGTTCTTTTGTTTTTAGAACAGTTTTCAATTATGAGAGGTGATGGATTCATAGGACATTCATAGCTTTAAGACATAGACACTTAAACAATAATGATCTTATAGTAAATACACAAACATAAATAAACATGAAGCATAATAAACGAAAAATAGGAAAATAAGAACAAGGAGATTACGGAACGGGTCCACCTTGGTGAGGGTGGCGTCTTCCTCTTCTTGAAGAACCAATGGTGCTCTTGAGCTTCTCTCTATCTCTTCCTTGTCTTTGTTGCCCCTCCCTCATAGCTCTTTGATCTTCTCTAATCTCATGGAGGATGATGGAGTGCTCTTCGTGCTCCATTCTTAGTTGTCCCATGTTGGAGCTTAATTCTCCTAGGAAAGTGTTGATTTGCTCCCAATAGTTTTGTGGAGGGATGTGCATCCCTTGAGGCATCTCAGGGATTTCATGGTGAGGAATTTCCTCATGCTCTTTTTGAGGTCCATGATCTCTTGTTTGTTCCATCCTTTTCTTAGTGATGGGCTTGTCCTCATCAATGAGGATGTCTCCCTCTATGTCAATTCCAGCCGAATTACAGAGGTGGCAAATGAGGTGAGGAAAGGCTAACCTTGCCAAAGTGGAAGACTTGTCAGCCACCTTATAGAGTTCTTGAGGTATAATCTCATGAACTTCCACTTCCTCCCTAATCATAATTCTGTGGATCATGATGGCCCGGTCTATAGTAACTTTAGACCGGTTGGTAGTAGGAATAATTGAGCGTTGAATGAACTCCAACCATCCTCTAGCTACAGGCTTAAGGTCCGGTCTTCTCAATTCAACCGGCTTGCCTCTTGAGTTAACTTTCTATTGATCTCCTTCTACACATATGTCCATGAGGACTTGTTCCAACCTTTGATCAAAGTTGACCCTTCTATTGTAGGGGCGTGCATTTTCTTACATCATTGGCAAGTTGAATGCCAACCTTACATTTTCCAGACTGAAATCTAAGTATTTCCCCCGAACCATGGTAAGCCAATTCTTTGGATTCGAGTTCACACTTTTATCATGGTTCCTAGTGATCCATGCGTTTGCATAGAACTCTTGAACCATTAAGATCCCGACTTGTTGAATAGGATTAGAGAGAACTTTCCATCCTCTTCTTCTAATCCCTTCCCATCCTTTTTGAGCTAGAAAGGAACCTCAGGGATCACTTTCTTCTTGGCCACAACTTCATAGAAGTGGTCTTGATGGACCTTTGAGATGAATCTCTCTATCTCCTATGACTCAGAGGTGGAAGCAATTGCCTTCCCTTTCCTCTTTCTTGAGGTTTCTCTGGCCTTAGGTGCCATTAATGGCTATGGAAAAATAAAAAGGTACAACCATATTCTTCCCTTTCAGAAGTGTACATGAACTGGTTATTTGCAACCATGTCAATGAGTTCCTGAGCTTCTGCAGGCATCTTCTTTAGGTGAATGGATCCACCTGCATAATGGTCCAATGACATCTTTGATAATTCAGACAGACCATCATAGAATATATCCAGGATGGTCCATTCTAAAAGCATGTCAGAAGGACACTTTTTGGTCAGTTGCTTATATCTCTCCCAAGCTTCATAGAGGGATTCACCTTCTTTCTGTTTGAAGGTTTGAACATCCACTCTAAGCTTGCTAAGCTTTTGAGGAGGAAAGAACTTGACTAAGAAAGCCGTGACCAGCTTATCCCAAGAGTTTAGGCTATCTTTAGGTTGAGAGTCCAACCATATTCTAGCTCTGTCTCTTACAGCAAACGGGAAAAGCATAAGCCTGTAGACCTCGGGATCAACCCCATTGGTCTTAACAGTATCACAGATCTGCAAGAATTCAGTTAAGAACTAAAAAGGATCTTCTGATGGAAGTCCATGAAACTTGCAGTTCTGTTGCATCAGAGAAACTAATTGAGGCTTTAGCTCAAAATTGTTTGCTCCAATGGCAGGGATTGAGATGCTTCTTCCATGTAAATTGGAATTTGGTGCAGTAAAGTCACCAATCATCTTCCTTACATTGTTATTATTTTCGGCCATATCTCCTTCTTTTTCAAAAATTTCTGTCAGATTTTCTCCAGAGAGTTGTGCTTTAGCTTCCCTTAGCTTCCTCTTCAGAGTCCTTTCAAGTTTAGGATCGGCTTCAACAAGAATGTTCTTATCCTTGTTCCTGCTCATATGAAAAAGAAGAAAACAAAAAAGAGGAGGAATCCTCTATGTCACAGTATAGAGATTCCTTTATGTGAGTAGAAGAAGAAAAGAAATTCAAACACAGAAAGAGGGAGAGGGTTCGAATTTTTAAGAAGAAGAGAAGTGTTAGTAGATAAATAAATATTTAGGAGGAGGTGAGAGAGAAGAATTTTTGAAAATAATTGAAAGGAAAAGAAAAATATTTTTGTTTTTATTTTGAATTTTGGTTAGAATTCGAAAATTTTAAAAAGAAAATTGAAGTTAAATTAAATTAAAATTTAAAATAATTAGTTAATTAAAAAGTAATTTTGAAAAAAAGGAAGGTGATTTTCAAAAATTAGAGAGAGAAAATTAGTTAGGTAGTTTTGAAAAAAGATAAGAATCAAATAAAAAGATAGGATTAGTTTGAAAAAGATTTGAAAATCAATTTTAAAAAGATAAGAGGTTAGAAAAGATTTTGAAATTGATTTTGAAAAAGATGTGATTGATATTTATTTTAAAAAAAAGATTTGAAAAAGAAATTTAAAAAGATTTGATTTTGAAAATTAAAGTTGATTACTTGACTAACAAGAAACAAAAAGATGTGATTTTAAAATTTAAAGATTGGACCTTTCTTACTAGGCAAGTAACAAACTTAAAATTTTTGAATCAATCACATTAATTATTAGTATTAATTTTGAAAATATGAAATAGAAATAAGAAAAAGATTTTGAAAATTTTGAAATTATGAAAGAAAAAATGAAAAAGATTTGATTTTTGAAAAAGATTTGAAAGAGATAGAATTTTTAAATTGAAAATTTGATTTGACTCATAAGAAACAACTAGATTTTAAAATTTTTTTGACTAAATCAAACCAAATTTTCGAAAATTTATGAGAGAGAAAGGGAAAGATATTTTTTTTTTATTTTTGAATTTTAATGATGAGAGAGAAAAACATCAAAAAGACTCAATGCATGTACATTTTGGATAAGGACAAATGATGCATGCAAGAACATTTATAAATGTCAAGATGAACACCAATAACACTTTGAATGTCAAGATGAACACCAAGAACTTATTTTTGAAAATTTTTAAGAAAAGACAAACATGCAAGACACCAAGCTTAGAAATTTTCAAACTTTAGATACTAACGAATTGAAAATGCATATGAAAAACAAGAAAAGACACAAAACATAAAAATGCAAAGATCAAACAAAGCAAATCATCAAGAACAACTTGAAGATTATGAAGAACAAATGCAAGAGTTTTCAAAAATTTTAATGAAAAATTAAAAATATGCAATTGACACCAAACTAAAAAATTGACACAAGACTTAAACAAGAAACATCAAATTTTTGGTTTTTTATGATTTTATTAAATTTTTTTTTTTGGATTTTTCGAAATTTAATTGGAAAAGAAAAATAAGGATTTCAAAATTTTTAATGAGAATTCCAGGAATCATGCAATGTTAGTCTAAAGCTCCGGTCCAGGAATTAGACATGGCTTACTAGCCAGCCAAGCTTTCAGTGAAAGCTCCGGTCCAAAACACTAGACATGGCCAATGGCCAGCCAAGCTTCAGCATACATAGTTCAAGCATGTGAAGAAAAAGCCTCAGTTCAAAAGAATTTAGACATGGCTTTACAGCCAGCCAGGCTTCAATATATCTCATGAAACTCTAGAATTCATTCTTAAAAATTCTGAAGCCATAGAATAATTTATTTATTTTATAAAAATATTTTTTTTGAAAATTTTTTGAAAATAAAAGAATAAAAACAAAAAGCTTAAAATTAAAATAAAATTACCTAATCTGAGCAACAAGATGAACCGTCAGTTGTCCAAACTCGAACAATCCCCGGCAATGGCACCAAAAACTTGGTATGCAAAATTGTGATCGTTTATTCCTTGGTAACGGTGATAAAAACTTAATACGCACGTTCATAATCTTAGTTCTTTGTCACAACTTCGCACAACTAACCAGCAAGTGCACTGGGTCATCCAAGTAATAAACCTTACGTGAGTAAGGGTCGATCCCATGGAGATTGTCGGCTTGAAGCAAGCTATGGTCACCTTGTGAATCTCAGTCAGACGGATTCAATTGGTTATGGTGAATTGATAATTAAAATAAAATTAAAATATAAAATAGGATAGAAATAATTAAGTAATTCATTGGTGAGAATTTCAGATAAGCGTATAGAGATGCTTTTGTTCCTCCTGAACCTCTGCTTCCTGCTGTCTTCATTCAATCATTCATATTCCTTTCCATGGCAAGATTTATGTAGGGCATCATCGTTGTCAATGGCTACTTCCCGTCCTCTCAGTGAAAATAGTCCAAGATGTGCTATCACTGCATGGCTAATCATCTGTCAGTTCTCGATCATACTGGAATAGGATTCAGTAATCCTTTTGCGTCTGTCACCACGCCCAGCACTCGCGAGTTTGAAGCTCGTCACAGCCATCCCTTCCCAGATCCTACTCGGAATACCACAGACAAGATTTAGACTTTCCGGATCTCAAGAATGGCTGCCAATAATTCTAGCTGATGCACGGAAACTTGTCTCTCAACAAATTTCCTTCGGCAAGTATACCGAATTATCGTCAAGTAAAAACTCACAATAGAGTGAGGTCGAATCCCACAGGGATTGATTGGTCAAGCAAATTTAATTGGAAGAAGGTTCTAGTTGAGCTAAGCAGAAATTGGGTTGAGAATTACAAGAAATTAAATGGCGGGAAAGTAAATTGCAGAAAATAAATGACGGAAGGTAAATTGCATAATCTTAAATGGGGAAGGGGAGTTTAGCATGAAAGTAATTAGCAGAAAGTAAAGAGAATGGGTAACATCAGAAATGGGGAATTCATTCGGCTTAGGAGATGTTGCATTCTCCAGATCAAGTTCATTTTCATCTCTTCCTCAATCAATGCATTCATTGATCTCCTTGGCAATCTTAAGTGATTGAATTCCAATTCCTTGGTAATTCAATCTCTCAAATCAGATCAATTGCCAATTTCTTGGTCTAATTGCTCATGAGAAGAGATGAAGTATGGTCACTGATTATACCACATGTATTTCCAAATAAAAGTATTGGGAGAATTATATGTCACCATATCCGCCCAAACCCCAATTTGGTCCAACATGAGAAAGCATTTCTAGCATGATCTCTTCATCCCTTTTCCAAGGTTCAGAAGAGACCCAAGTATGAATAGCTTCTTTTCCAAGATAACTACTCAATTGGATGAAGATTGAAAGCTTTCTAGTCAAATCAAGAGAAAAGAAAGAAGAAGAATAATAAAAACTATTATTGATCCATCAAATTACAACAGAGCTCCCTAACCCAATGAAAGGGGTTTAGTTGTTCATAGCTCTGGGAAAATAAAGCATAGATGGAGAGTACATTCTAAAAGTTAAACTATAAGTGCAAAAAAAGTAAAATACAGAGAGTAATTCTAATAATGCCCAAAAAGCTCTCCTTCTAGTTCAAAGTTCTCTCTATATATACTACTCTTCTGATCTTCTAGTTGGTTCTTAAAGTCCTGGATATGGGCCTTTGGATCTTGAGTTTGAACCAGTTATCCTCTTTAGTGGGCTTAGCTTTACTTGCAGAGAGAAAGTGTGAAGCAGGCAGGGACTTTAGCTTAGGACGTTAGTGGCGTTAACGTTAAGTGAAAGTGTGGGTTCGAGAACGTTAGTGACAATCACCTTTTTCACTAACGTTCCTAACCTAGGGATGATCTACGTTAACTTCAATGTTAGTGGCACCAACGTGAACACTAACGTTGCCTCTTGGTCCTTCGCACACGTTATTGGGACTTACCTTTTCCAATAATGTTGAGAGTCCTCCCTTCCCCCTATGTTAGAGTTCACGTTAGAGTGGCTAACGTGACCTTTAACGTAGGCTTGCCAAATCTTCGAGAACGTTAGTGACATTTACCTTTGTCACTAACGTTCCAAAACACCCCTACTTCCCACGTTAGAGTTCACGTTAACTAGGTTAACGTGGCTTCTAACGTGGTAGTGATAGCCATCTCCAATGTTAGTGACAAAGGTGAGTGTCACTAACGTTGGCTCATCATTCTTTCCTCCACGTTAGCTTCCACGTTAACTAAGTTAACGTGGGAGTTAACGTTGCTCAGAGTGGCTCATTCCAACGTTAGTGACAAAGGTGGGTGTCACTAACGTTGGCGATTCTTTGCTCCCTCCACGTTAGAGTCCACGTTAACTAAGTTAACGTGGCAACTAACGTAGCTCAAAGTGGCTTAGTCCAACGCTAGTGACAAAGGTGAGTGTCACTAACGTTGGCCATTCTTTTGCTTCCCCACGTTAGAGTCCACGTTAATTGAGTTAACGTGGCTCTTAACGTGGCCAATATGAGCTTGGTCCAACGTTAGTGACAAAGGTGAGTGTCACTAACGTTGGCTTCATTTTCTTCTTCCACGTTAGAGTTCACGTTAACTTAGTTAACGTGACTCTTAACGTGGGCTATGATGGCTTCGAGGACGTTATTGGCGATTACTTTTCTCATTAACGTTGCAAGCTAGCTCCCTTTCCACGTTAGTGGTCACGTTAGTTAGACTAACGTGGCTGTTAACGTGGTTCTTCCTTGCTTCCTTTGTCTTGAAATCAAGCAGTAGAGTGCATCAAAGTTCTAATCCAAGTCATAAGACATGCATCATCCAATTTGTCATTTAATTCATGCATAATTCTCCTGAAATCATGTAAAGTGCACAATGTTTGCTTGAATCAAGATGTAAGTGAAATTCTACCCAAAACTCGCTTATTTCCTAAGAAAATGCATAAAACTACCCTAAAACAGTAAAGAAAAAGTCAGTGAAACTGGCCCAAGTGCCCTGGCATCACAACACCAAACTTAAAGCTTGCTTGTCCCTAAGCAAGTACTGGAACAAGAGAATAAAGAATGGAATGCCAAGAGAAATGAGTCATTATTGTGGAAGTCATGTCCTTGGTTTTATGGTGGTTTCATGCATAGCAACTTAGGTTCATTCTTGCACTGGCTTTCAGACCTTTATCATGTCCTGGAATACTCACTTGATTGCACCCTATGAGACTTTTATTCATTGATCCTTTTGTGGTTTTCAGGGTTTGATTGTGCTTTTTAGACTAGGTGCTCTGTGAGGGGGCGACCCTTTAAGATAAGCTTTCAGCCAACACTCCCGAACCAGTTGGTTTAAGGTGCTAGGTGTTAAGACACCCCTAAGGACTTACTCCCTCAAGTCTCTTTCCCCCATACATACACACCACAGGCACATGGTTTGTTTATTTTCTTCCCTTGAGGTCTTGGTGTCCAACACCTCTTTGGGTTACTAAATGTTCTGTAGCAAGGTTGCTCTTGATAGTGGATTTTCAGCTGATAATCCCGGGTTAGTTAACCCAAGTTACCAAGTAATGAAGCACTCCTAAGAACTTATTCATCCAAGCAGATCCTTGGTACAAGAGCACCACAGACACATCCCTCAAGATTCAAGCCCTTGGTGCTTAGCCTTATTCTTTATTAACTTTTCTTTCTTTTTCAACTCTTATTGTTCTTTTCCTTTTTCTTATTAGGATTTTATTATTTAGCTAGTCTCATGGGGTGTGTTTCAAGCATATGATTCAAGACATATAGTTGCCTTTCCACTTTGTTGGTGAACCAACTTAGCTAAGTGATTACTACACCACAAATCTAAGAACTTACTCCATAAATTGAACTCCACTCTGGTCTTTCATAACATCTCTTTTTATTTAGCTTAAAAGGACAAGCATACAATAAGCAAGATGGAATTGAAGGCAGGCAATTTGACTAGCAAGCATAGACCTAGGCAAAAGCAAACTTAAAGACAGAATTGAAAATTCCTAAGCTACCATGGAAGCATGTTCTATTTCATACATGATTTTTCCTTATTTAAAACTTGAAAAAGATGGGACAATGAGGGAACTCTACCACCTTTTAATCATGGGGTTGCCCATGCTCTCCCTCTTGCTTGTCCTCTTTGCGTCCACTTGTGCTTCCTTGTATCCGTGCTAGTCTGGCTCTTTTCCAGTCTTCAAGTGCCTTCCTTACTGATTCATGACTCTTCTCCACCCTTTCTCTTTCTTCTCGTGCTAACTCATCATTCACTTCGTCATATTTTGTGATTCCCGAATGTACTATAGGTAGCTGTCCGACTAAGTATCCGAGCCTGGCTAGCATGTTTACATGATTTCCACTTTCACTCATGTAAACCCCGTCAGAGAATGCCCTGTGCTCGTCAAAGAGTTCTGCTTGTTCTATTTGTTTTCGATGCATCTCATGTATGTGTGCACCTTGATGTGCTTGGATGTTGATTAGCTTCTGGATAGATTCTTGTTGTTTATTTTGCCTTTGTTCTATCCTGTGGAAGGATTCACCCCATTATTTTCCTTGCTCCAATTACTGCTCCATCATTTGCTTCTGCCACTCCCCTTGTTGATTCACCCATCTCGAGAGCGATTCCTCTTGACGGCCCATCATCTGTAATTGAAGCTCCTTCTGTGCCTCTTGATTCTCCCAATATTGCCTAGATAAGCCATCAATGGCTTCTTGTAATTGGTGCATGTTCAAGGTGGTTGCGGCTTGCTCCTCTGGGTTTTGCCCTTCTACAGTTTGCTGGGCTACCCTCTTTCTTATCCTTCGTTGAGGTAGGGGAGATGTAACAGCATGCATACGCCGGACAGTAATTGGGATACCAACTTTTATCCATTCGGGGTTTTCATCTTCGAACACTACCCCGGCCTTGTCACACAGGCAGAAAATGGTGCTGGGATAGCCTAACCTTCCTCCAGAATCACTTTTCTCAGCCATCTTCCTAATGCCTTGGGCTATGAACTCGTGCACTTTGATCTCTCCCCCTTTAAGTATGCATTGCACCATTGTTGCTCTCTTAAGATTCACCTCTGAATTGTTTCCGGCAGGAAGGATGGATCTCCTTACAATTTCGAACCATCCCTTTGCTTCAGGGGTGAGATCACCTCTTTTAATAAATTTGGATTTTCCATTGGGATCTCTTATCCAGTCTGCCCCTTGTATGCAGATATCTTTCACAATCTTGTCATAATTAGGATTACCATCGATTCGAGATTGATAACTCTCTTCCTCAAATGGTATAGTTCGTAGCTTCAGCACTCTCATGATGCTCATGGGAGTAAAATCCACCGTCACTCCTCTCACAAAGCTTATATAAGACTCCTCTTTCTTATCATACCTCACCGCATTTGCGTAGAACTCTCTCACGAGCGTTGCATTTATTTTTGCGGTGATCGGATCGATGAGGAGCTGCCATCTTCTCTTTTCTACCTTCTCTGTGATTTCGGGGCACTCAGTTTTCTTGACTTGAAAGCCTAGCTCATATATGATCTCCTTATCAGCCATCCATCTAAATTGGAGTGCATGATAAAAAGTTCTGAACTTCTTTTCATCAAAAGGGCATTGCTCCATAGGCTCCTTCCCCTTTCTTCTTTTAGAGCTTGATGATGCCATGAGTGACTTTTGAAAAGTGAAGGTGTTGAGGTTAGTGATGAGTGGTGGAATTCGGTTGGGTTTGGATAGGGTGTGGCTTGGAGAATTGTACTTCGAGAGTGAGAAGTTTGAAGAAGTGGTTGCTGGAATGTGAAGGGAAATATGGACTAGGAATTACTTATATAGGGAAATGATGAGTAAATGAAAGGTGTGGATTGATGGGGTGGTTGTGTGATGGACGGATGGGGTTTTGCATGGAATGAGCACAAGGATCATCAACTTTATGATGGGGTTGGTTCAGTTTCCAAGCTTGTTCTCCTTCCAATGTTGCATGGCAATAATTTCCAATGCAATCCCTCTGGAGACACGTGTATAGTCCTCTCCTTTTGTGGTAGCCGAACTCTTTAATTGTCCCATCAATTCTCCTACAAAATAAAAGAAATATGATTAAAAAAAACTTGTGGAAAGTGGCGGCAAAATTAGAAGAATAACTCCTTTTTAAAGTTTTTTTTTGTTTCTAACTACTAAGTGATGTTCATGAATGCACACCAACTGACTAACTCAACATCCATGTATGCAATATTGGCAACACCAAACTTAGTTTGGTGCCATGTGGTGTAAAAGATTTGTTCAAGGCCCCTAAGAGTGACATGATATGGTTTACATTTATGTTCTCTTAGTGTGCCTTGAACACCAAACTTGTTCCTCACTATATGTTGCACAAAAGGATTCATTCAAGTGCATGTCAAGTTGATTTGAAATCCCTGAACCTTGCTTTATTAACTACTTTTAAAAGCATGTAAAACATGGGTTGCCTCCCATGAAGCACTTCTTTAGCGTCACTAGCTTGACATTCTGCCTTTGTCATGGTGGTTGGTAATGCTTCAGATCTTCCCCTCTTGCAGTAAACCTATATCCATTGGCTTCATCAATGATCTCCACATGTTCTAGGGAGAGAACTTTGTTGATACTGAAAACCTTAGGTAACTGAGATGGGATGGTGGGGAGATGAGGTGGGATATCTAGGAAGTAAGCTGAGATCACTTTATCTCCTGGAGAAAAATCTTCTGTAGGGATCTTTTTATTCCTCCATCTCCTTGGTACTTTCTTCTTTGTTTCTTTTGCTGTTATCCTGCTCTTTGTGGTCTCTACCTAGGGAGATTTTGTTGCTGGTCTCATATGCTTCTGGTAGTTTTGGCTCCACTTGAGTTTCCTTTAGCTGTGATAGCTGCTGATTCTCTTGTTCATCACCCAAAGGAATTCTAGGGTGTACAGCTTGTGCTTCAATGCTTTTTTCTTCCTTCAGTATCTCACTGTGATCTTTCCTTGGTTCTTTGTTCTCTTTATCTGTTTCTTGTGAGGGCTTGAAAACATTGAAAGTGGGTTGTTCATTATGGATCCTCAAAATTAACTCCCCTTGCTCCACATCTATAAGTGCTCTGGCTGTAGCTAGGAATGGTCTTCCAAATATGATTGGGTGGAGGTGACTCTCTTCCATGTCCAATATGACAAAGTCTGTGGACAGGAAGTATTTTCCAACCTTCACCAGCACATTTTCAACCACTCCTACTGCTTGTTTTTGAGTTTTGTCAGCCAGCCTGATGACTACGTCTGTGGGCATCAGCTCATTGATTTACAGCCTCTTCATAAGGGATAAAGGCATTAAGTTGATGCTTGCTCCCAGATCACAGAGTCCTTTGTCAAACATTGTTTCTCCTATGGCACAGGGGATGTGAAAACTCCCTGGGTCTTTCCTTTTTGTAGGCAGCTCTGGTTGAATGAGAGCACTGCACTCCTTATTCATCACATTTGTTTATCCTCCTTTGAGTGAGCTTTTCCTGGTTAGCAGCTCCTTCAAATACTTAATGTATGAGGGCATTTGTTGGAGGGCCTTGATGAATGGTATGTTTACATGGAGAGATGCAAATATGTCAAGAAACCTTGAGTATATTCTCTTCTCTACACCACCATTGAGTAATTGGGGAAAAGGTGCATAGAGTCTTATCAGCTCCTTCTGTGAAATTTTGGGTGCTTGGTGCTCCTCTTCCTGTTTCTCTGTTGATGTATCTCCAGGTTGTTCTAATGGTTTGTTCGGTTCGTCCTCGGTCTCCTTATCACTTATAGTGACCATCTTGCAATCTTCCCATCTTACTTTCTTTGCTTCACCTCTCGGGTTTTTCTCTGTGTCACTTGGGAAGCTGTTTGTAGGTTTGGGAATCTGCTCGGAGAGGTATCCCACTTGAAATTCCAGCCTCTTGATGGTGTCTCCCTGATTCTTGATATTGGCTCACAACTCCTCCTTGAACACCTTGTTATCTTGAATCTCCTTGCATATGCCTTCAAGTAGAGTCTCAATCCTTGAGAGTCCGTCATCAGATAATGGTGGGTTGAGATTGGATGGATGAGAAGGGTTATCTTGGTTTTGGTATGGATGTGGAGAGGTGTTGTTAGGGTGGTATTGATATGATCTCTGTGTGGAATGTTGGTGAGCTGCATGGTTGTTGGGGTTGTGACGTCTCTGATCTTGGCCTTGATCTTGTTGATTTCCCCACCCAAAGTTTGGGTGATTCCTCCAACCAGGGTTGTAGGTCTTGGAGTATGGATCATGGGTCTGCCTGGGTGAGTTTCCAATGTAGTTAGCTTGTTCATGCTCACCTTTTGCCTCTGCATTCACCCCCTCTTGGGTTGTTGATGAGGTGGTGATTGCTGCTACTTGGTTCCTCTCCATCTTCTTGGTGAGGTCAGCCAGCTGCTTGGTAATAAGCTTGTTTTGGGCCAGCAGTGCATCCACATTGTTTAGCTCCATCACTCCTCTAGTGTTGCCTCTTTCAGAAGCATAGAAGTAGTCATTCTCTGCTACAGTCTCAATGACATCTATGGCCTCCTTAATGGTCTTCTTTTTGTTCAGAGATCCCCTGGATGAGTGGTCTACTGCCTTCTTTGATTCATAGGAGAGGCCTTCATAGAAAATGTGTTGCTGCACCCATTCATTGAACATATCTGGCGGGCATCTTCTTGTCAGGTCCTTAAACCTCTCCCATGCTTCATATAGAGTCTCACCATCCTGCTGCCTGAATGTTTGTACCTCAGCTCTCAACCTGTTGATCCGTTGAGGAGGATAGAATCTTGCCAAGAACTTGTTCACCACATCTTCCCAGGTTGCTAAACTCTCCTTTGGAAAGGATTCCAACCATTTAGATGCTTTGTCCTTGAGCGAGAAGGGAAACAGAAGTAGTCTATAGGTGTCAGTATGAATACCGTTAGACTTCACAGTATCGCATATCCTCAGGAAGGTGGTTAGATGTTGATTGGGGTCTTTTTGGACACTTCCTCTGAATGAACAATTGTTCTGAACAAGGGTGATGAGCTGTGGCTTTAGTTCAAAATTGTTCACATGTATGGCTGGCCTTTGGATGCTACTCCCACAGTTTCCTGGGTTTGGTTTGATGTAAGAACCCAAAACTCTTTGATGAGCGGATAATTTATACGCTTTTTGGCATTGTTTTTAGTATGTTTTTAGTAGGATCTAGTTACTTTTAGGGATGTTTTCATTAGTTTTTATGTTAAATTCACATTTCTGGACTTTACTATGAGTTTGTGTGTTTTTCTATGATTTCAGGTATTTTCTGGCTGAAATTGAGGGACTTGAGCAAAAATCAGATTCAGAGATTGAAGAAGGACTGCTGATGCTGTTGGATTCTGACCTCCCTGCACTCAAAATGGATTTTCTGGAGCTACAGAACTCGAAATGGCGCGCTTCCAATTGCGTTGAAAATTAGACATCCAGGGCTTTCCAGAAATATATAATAGTCCATACTTTGCCCGAGTTTAGACGATGAAAACTGGCGTTCAACGCCAGCTCTCTACCCAATTCTGGCGTCCAGCGCCAGAAACAAGTTGCAAAGTGGAGTTCAACGCCCAAAATGGCACAAAAGCTGGCGTTCAACTCCAAGAATGACCTCTCCACGTGTAGACTTCAAGCTCAGCCCAAGCACACACCAAGTGGGCCCCGGAAGTGGATTTATGCATCAATTACTTACTTCTGTTAAACCTAGTGACTAGTTTATTATAAATAGAACTTTTTATCATTGTATTCGTAGTCTTGGTTACTCCGGTTCCCCTCTGGGGCCGAGACCAATGAACTCCACTATCACTTATGTATTTTCAACGGTAGAGTTTCTACACTCCATAGATTAAGGTGTGGAGCTCTGCTGTTCCTCAAAGATTAATGCAAAGTACTACTGTTTTCTATTCAATTCAACTTATTCCACTTCTAAGATATTCATTCGCACTTCAACCTGAATGTGATGAACATGACAATCATCATCATTCTCTATGAACGCGTGCCTGACAACCACTTCCGTTCTACCTTAGATTGAATGAGTATCTCTTAGATCTCTTAATCAGAATCTTCGTGGTATAGGCTAGATTGATGGCGGCATTCATGAGAGTCCGGAAAGTCTAAACCTTGTCCGTGGTATTCCGAGTAGGACTCTGGGATTGAATGACTGTGACGAACTTCAAACTCACACGTGCTGGGCGTAGTGACAGACGCAAAAGGATAGTAAATTCTATTCCAGTATGATCGAGAACCTCCAAGATGATTAGCCATGCAGTGACAGCGCATCGGACCATTTTCACAAAGAGGAATAGGATGCAACCATCGACAAGGGTGATGCCTCCAGACGATTAGCCGTGCTGTGACAGAGCATTTGGACCATTTTCCCGAGAGGATTGAAAGTAGCCATTGGCACCGGTGACATGCTTACAAAAAGCTAGCCATGGAAAGGAGTAAGACTGATTGGATGAAGACAGCAGGAAAGCAGAGGTTCAGAGGAACGAAAGCATCTCTATGCGCTTATCTGAAATTCTCACCAATGATTTACATAAGTATTTCTATCCTTATTTTATTATATTAAATTCGAAAACTCCATAACTATTTTATATCCGCCTGACTGAGATTTACAAGGTGACCATAGCTTGCTTCATACCAACAATCTCCGTGGGATCGACCCTTACTCACGTAAGGTTTATTACTTGGACGACCCAGTGCACTTGCTGGTTAGTTGTATCGAAGTTGTGACAAATTATGAATTGAGATTAGAGCACCAAGCCTTTGGAGCCATTACCAGAGATCACAATTTCGTGCACCAAGTTTTTGGCGCCGTTGCCGGGGATTGTTTGAGTTTGGACAACTGACGGTTCATCTTGTTGTTCAGATTAGGTAACTTTCTTTTTGTTTTCTTTTCAAAAACTTTTCAAAAATCTTTCAAAAATTTCTCCTTTGTTTTCGAAAAAAAAAAAAAAGAAAAAATGTGTTTTCAAAAAAATATTTTTCTTCAGAATTTTTAAGAATGAATTCTAGTGTTTCATGAAACATGTTCAATCATATCTGGCTGTAAAGCCATACCCAAACTGCTTTGGGACTGGTCTTCAACTAATCACCTCAATGGATGTAACTTACATGCTAGGGCTTGGCTGGCTATTAAGCCATGCCTGACCCTTTGATTGGAGCTTTAGACTAAAGAGCATAAGATTCCTGGAATTCATATTAAAAATTTTGGAATCCTTATTTTTCTTTTTTCAAAATGATTTTCGAAAAAATTAAAAGAAAATACAAAAAAAAATTTATAAAATCATAAAAATCAAAAATACTTTGTGTTTCTTGTTTGAGTCTTGAGTCAAGTTGAAAGTTTGGTGTCAATTGCATATTCATCTTGCATTCTTCGAAAAATTCATGCATTCATAGTGTTCTTCATGATCTTCAAGTTGTTCTTAGTAAGTCTTCTTGTTTGATCTTGATGTTTTCTTGTTTTGTGTCTTTTCTTGTTTTTCATGTGCATTTTTGCATTCATAGTGTCTATACATGAAAAATTTCTAAGTTTGGTGTCTTGCATGTTTTCTTTGCATATAAAAATTTTAAAAAATATGTTCTTGATGTTCATCATGATCTTCAAAGTATTCTTGGTGTTCATCTTGACATTCATAGTGTTCTTGCATTCATCACATACTTTGATCAAAAAATTTTTCATTCATTGCATCATTTTCATGTTTTTCTCTCTCATCATTAAAAATTCAAAAATAAAAAAAAATATCTTTCCCTTTTTCCTCTCATAAAATTTGAAAATTTGAGTTGACTTTTTCAAAAAATTTTAAAATCTAGTTGTTTCTTATGAGTCAAATAAAATTTTCAATTTAAAAATCTTATCTTTTTCAAAATCTTTTTCAAAAATCAAATCTTTTTCATTTTTCTTAGTTATTTTCGAAAATTTTAAAAATATTTTTCAAAAATCTTTTTCTTATCTTTATCACATAATTTTCGAAAATAACATCACCAATTAATGTTTTGATTCAAAAATTTCAAGTTTGTTACTTGTTAAGAAAGATTCAAGCTTTAAGTTCTAGAATCATATCTTGTGATTTCTTATGAATCAAGTCATTAATTGTGATTTTAAATCAAATCTTTTTCAAAAACTAATTTCAATCATATCTTTTCAAAAATATCTTCTTATCTTATCTCTTTCAAAAATTTGATTTCAAAATATCTTTTCTAACCTCCTAACTTCCTATCTTTTCAAAATTTGTTTCAACTAACTAACTAACTCTTTGTTTGTTTCTCATCTTTTTCAAAACTACCTAACTAACTCTCTCTCTCTCTAATTTTCAAAAATATCTCCCCTATTTTTCAAAATTTCTTTTTAATTAACTAATTATTTTAATTTTTGATTTTAATCTTCAAAAATTTCTAATTTTTTTCAAAAACCATTTTCGAAAATCACTAACTCTTTTTTAAAAATTATTTTCGAAATTCTCCCTCTCTCATCTTATTCTATTTATTTATTCATCTACTAACATCTCCTCATCTCAAATCACCACTCCTATCCTTACCTTTGTGTTTGGATTCTTCATTCTTCTTCACCCCTATTCTTTTTCTTCTTCTACTAACAATAAGGAACCTCGTTACTGTGACATAGAGGATTCCTCTTCTTTTTTTGTTCTCTTCTCTTTCTTATGAGCAGGGACAAAGAAAAAGGCATTCTTGTTGAAGCTGATCCAGAACCTGAAAGGACTCTGAAGAGAAAACTAAGAGAAGCTAAATTACAACAATCCAGAGACAACCTTATTGAAAATTTCGAACAAGTAAAGGAGATGGCAGCCGAACCCAACAACAATAATGCAAGGAGAATGCTTGGTGACTTTACTGCACCTAATTCCAATTTACATGGAAGAAGCATCTCCATTCCTACCATTGGAGCAAACAATTTTGAGCTGAAACCTCAGCTAGTTTCTCTGATGCAGCAGAACTGCAAGTTTCATGGACTTCCATCTGAAGATCCTTTTCATTTCTTAACTGAATTCTTGCAGATCTGTGATACTGTTAAGACTAATAGAGTAGATCCTGAAGTCTACAGGCTCATGCTTTTCCCTTTTGCTGTAAGAGACAGAGCTAGAATATGGTTGGACTCTCAACCCAAAGACAGCCTGAACTCTTGGGATAAGCTGGTCACGGGTTTCTTAGCCAAGTTCTTTCCTCCTCAAAAGCTGAGCAAGCTTAGAGCTGATGTTCAAACCTTCAGACAAAAAGAAGGTGAATCCCTCTATGAAGCTTGGGAAAGATACAAGCAGCTGACCAAAAAGTGTCCTTCTGACATGCTTTCAGAATGGACCATCCTGGATATATTCTATGATGGTTTATCTGAGCTATCAAAGATGTCATTGGATACTTCTGCAGGTGGATCCATTCACCTAAAGAAAACGCCCGCAGAAGCTCAAGAACTCATTGACATGGTTGCTAATAACCAGTTTGTGTACACTTCGGAGAGGAATCCTGTGAGTAATGGGACGCCTATGAAGAAGGGAGTTCTTAAAATTGATACTCTGAATGCCATATTGGCTCAGAATAAAATATTGACTTAGCAAGTCAATATGATTTCTCAGAGTCTGAATGGAATGCAAGCTGCATCCAACAGTACTCAAGAGGCATCTTCTGAGGAAGAAGCTTATGATCCTGAGAACCCTGCAATAGTAGAGTTAAAATACATGGGTGAACCATATGGAAACACCTACAATCCATCATGGAGAAATCACCCAAATCACTCATGGAAGGATCAAAAGCCTCAACAAGGCTTTAATAATGGTGGAAGAAACAGGTTTAGCAATAGCAAGCCTTTTCCATCATCCACTCAGCAACAGACAGAGAATTCTGAGCAGAATCTATCTAGCTTAGCAAATTTAGTCTCTGATCTATCTAAGGCCACTGTGAGTTTCATGAATGAAACAAGGTCTTCCATTAGAAATTTGGAAGCACAAGTGGGCCAGCTGAGTAAAAGGATCACTGAAATCCCTCCTAGTACTCTCCCAAGCAATACAGAAGAGAATCCAAAAGGAGAGTGCAAGGCCATTGAATTAATTACCATTGCCGAACCCACAAGAGAGGAGAAGGACGTGAATCCCAAGGAGGAAGACCTCCTGGGACGTCCAGTGATCAATAAGGAGCTTCCCTCTGAGGAACCTAAGGAATCTGAGACTAATCTAGAGACCATAGAGATTCCATTGAACCTCCTTATGCCATTCATGAGCTCTGATGAGTATTCCTCTTCTGAAGAGAATGAGGATGTTACTGAAGAGCAAGCTGCCAAGTTCCTTGGTGCAATCATGAAGCTAAATGCCAAATTATTTGGTATTGAAATTTGGGAAGATGAACCTCCCTTGTTTACCAATGAACTAAGTGATCTGGATCAACTGACATTGCCTCAGAAGAGACAGGATCCTGGAAAGTTCATAATACCTTGTACCATAGGCACCATGATCTTTAAGGCTCTGTGTGACCTTGGTTCAGGAATAAACCTCATGCCCCTCTCTGTAATAGAGAAACTGGGAATCTATGGGGTGCAAGCTGCTAAAATCTCATTAGAGATGGCAGACAATTCAAGAAAACAGGCTTATGGACAAGTAGAGGACGTGTTAGTAAAGGTTTAAGGCCTTTACATCCCTGCTAATTTCATAGTCCTGGATACTGGAAAGGAAGAGGATGAATCCATCATCCTAGGAAGACCTTTCCTAGCCACAGCAAGAGCTGTGATTGATGTGGACAGAGGAGAATTGATCCTCCAATTAAATAAGGACAACCTTGTGTTTACAACTCAAGGATCTCTTTCTACATCCATGGAGAGGAAGCAGAAAAAGCTTCTCTCAAAGCAGAGTCAACCAAAGCCCCCACAGTCAAACTCTAAGTTTGGTGTCAAACCCCCATATCCAAACTCTAAGTTTGGTGTTGGGAGGTCTCAACAAAGCTCTGCACATCTGTGAGGCTCCACGAGAGCCCACTGTCAAGCTATTGACATTAAAGAAGCGCTTGTTGGGAGGCAACCCAATGTTTATTTATCTAATTTTATTTTTGTTTTTCATGTTTTCTTAGGTTCATGATCATGTGGAGTCACAAAATAAACGAAAAATTTAGAAACAGAATCAAAAACAGTGGAAGAAAAATGACACCCTGGAGGAAGCACCTGTCTGGCGTTCAACGCCAGAACAGAGCATGGTTCTGGCGCTGAACGCCCAAAATGGGCAGTATCTGGGCGCTGAACGCCCAAAATGGGCAGCATCTGGGCACTGAACGCCAGAATTGCACCCTGGAGAAGAGCTGGCGCTGAACGCCCAGAACAAGCATGGTTCTGGCATTCAACGCCAGAAATGGGCAACAAATGGGCGTTGAACGCCCAAAATGGGCAGCAACCTGGCACTGAATGCCCAGAGTTGTGTGCAAGGGCATTTTACATGCCTAATTTGGTGCAAGGTTGTAATTCCTTGAACACCTCAGGATCTGTGGACCCCACAGGATCATCTCAGGATCTGTGGACCCCACAGGATCCCCACCCACCTCACCCTCTCTCTCTCCATTCATGGTCATCCCTTCTGTTTTCCATTCACCACTCACATCCATACACACATCCCTCTATCTCCTCGATATCTTCTTCTTCTTCATCTATTCTTTCTTCTCTTGCTCGAGGGCGAGCAATATTCTAAGTTTGGTGTGGTAAAAGCATAAGCATTTTGTTTTTCCATTACCATTAATGGCACCTAAGGCCAGAAAAACCTCAAGAAAGAAGAAAGGGAAGACAAATGCTTCCACCTCTGAGCCATGGGAGATGGAAAGATTCATCTCACAAGCCCATCACTAAGAAAAGGATGGAGCAAACAAGAGAGCACATTCATGAATCCCAACAGGCACATGAAGAAGCTCATCATCAAGAAATCCCTTAGATACATCAAGGGATGCACTTGCCTCCACATAATTTTTGGGAGTAAATCAACACCTCCCTAGGAGAATTAAGTTCCAACATGGGACAATTAAGGGTAGAACATCAAGAACACTCCATCATCCTTCATGAAATTAGAGAAGATCAAAAAGCAATGAGGGAGGAGCAACAAAGACAAGGAAGAGACATAGAAGAGCTCAAGGACATCATTGGTTCCTTAAGAAAGAAACGCACCCTTCACTAAGGTGGACTCATTCCTTGTTCTTACTTTCTCTATTTTTCGTTTTCTATGTTAAGTGCTTATCAATGTTTGTGTCTTCATTACATGATCATTAGTAGTTAGTAACTATGTCTTAAAGTTATGAATGTCCTATGAATCCATCACCTCTCTTAAATGAAAAATGTTTTAATTCAAAAGAACAAGAAGTACATGAGTTTCGAATTTATCCTTGAACTTAGTTTAATTATATTGATGTGGTGACAATGCTTCTTGTTTTCTGAATGAATGCTTGAACAGTGCATATGTCTTTTGAAGTTGTTGTTTAAGAATGTTAAATATGTTGGCTCTTGAAAGAATGATGACAAGAAGACATGTTATTTGATAATCTGAAAAATCATAAAAATGATTCTTGAAGCAAGAAAAAGCAGCAAAGAACAAAGCTTGCAGAAAAAAAAATAGGCGAAAAAAAAATAGAAAGAAAAAGAAAAAGCAAGCAGAAAAAGCCAAAAGATCTTAAAACCAAGAGGCAAGAGTAAAAAGCCAATAACCCTTAAAACCAAAAGGCAAGGGTAAATAAAAAGGATCCCAAGGCTTTGAGCATCAGTGGATAGGAGGGCCTAAAGGAATAAAATCATGTCCTAAGCGGCTAAACCAAGCTGTCCCTAACCATGTGCTTGTGGCGTGAAGGTGTCAAGTGAAAACTTGAGACTGAGCGGTTAAAGTCAAGGTCCAAAGCAAAAAAAGAGTGTGCTTAAGAACCCTGGACACCTCTAATTGGGGACTTTAGCAAAGCTGAGTCACAATCTGAAAAGGTTCACCCAATTATGTGTCTGTGGCATTTATGTATCCGGTGGTAATACTGAAAAATAAAGTGCTTAGGGCCACGACCAAGACTCATAAAGAAGCTGTGTTCAAGAATCATCATACTGAACTAGGAGAATCAATAACACTATCTGAACTCTGAGTTCCTATAGATGCCAATCATTCTGAACCTCAATGGATAAAGTGAGATGCCAAAGCTATTCAAGAGGCAAAAAGCTACAAGTCCCGCTCATCTGATTGAAGCTATGTTTCATTGATAGTTTGGAATTTATAGTATATTCTCTTCTTTTTATCCTATTTGATTTTCAGTTGCTTGGGGACAAGCAACAATTTAAGTTTGGTGTTGTGATGAGCGGATAATTTATACGCTTTTTGGCATTATTTTTAGTATGTTTTTAGTAGGATCTAGTTACTTTTAGGGATGTTTTCATTAGTTTTTATGTTAAATTCACATTTCTGGACTTTACTATGAGTTTGTGTGTTTTTTTGTGATTTCAGGTATTTTTTGGCTGAAATTGAGGGACTTGAGCAAAAATCAGATTCAGAGGTTGAAGAAGGACTGCTGATGCTGTTGGATTCTGACCTCCCTGCACTCAAAATGGATTTTTTGGAGCTACAGAACTCAAAATGGCGCGCTTCTAATTACGTTGGAAAGAAGACATCCAAGGCTTTCCAGCAAACTGTCGTTCAACGCCAGCTCTCTGCCCAATTCTAGCGTCCAGCGCCAGAAACTAGTTGCAAAGTGGAGTTCAACGCCTAAAATGGGACAAAAGCTGGCGTTCAACTCCAAGAATGACCTCTCCACGTGTAGACATCAAGCTCAGCCCAAGCACACACCAAGTGGGCCCCGGAAGTGGATTTATGCATCAATTACTTACTTCTGTAAACCCTAGTGACTAGTTTATTATAAATAGAACTTTTTATCATTGTATTCGTAGTCTTGGTTACTCTGGTTCCCCTTTGGGGCCGAGACCAATGAACTCCATTATCACTTATGTATTTTTAACGGTAGAGTTTCTACACTCCATAGATTAAGGTGTGGAGCTCTGCTGTTCCTCAAAGATTAATGCAAAGTACTACTGTTTTCTATTCAATTCAACTTATTCCGCTTCTAAGATATTCATTCGCACTTCAACCTGAATGTGATGAACGTGACAATCATCATCATTCCCTATGAACGCGTGTCTGACAACCACTTCCGTTCTACCTTAGATTGAATGAGTATCTCTTAGATCTCTTAATCAGAATCTTCGTGGTATAGGCTAGATTGATGGCGGCATTCATGAGAGTCCGAAAAGTCTAAACCTTGTCCGTGGTATTCCGAGTAGGACTCTGGGATTGAATGACTGTGACGAACTTCAAACTCGCACGTGCTGGGCGTAGTGACAGACGCAAAAGGATAGTAAATTCTATTCCAGTATGATCGAGAACCTCCAAGATGATTAGCCATGCAGTGACAGCACATCGGACCATTTTCACAAAGAGGAATAGGATGCAACCATCGACAAGGGTGATGCCTCCAGACGATTAGCCGTGCTGTGACAGAGCATTTGGACCATTTTCCCGAGAGGATTGAAAGTAGCCATTGGCACCGGTGACATCCTTACAAAAAGCCAGCCATGGAAAGGAGTAAGACTGATTGGATGAAGACAGCAGGAAAGCAGAGGTTCAGAGGAACGAAAGCATCTCTATGCGCTTATCTGAAATTCTCACCAATGATTTACATAAGTATTTCTATCCTTATTTTATTATATTAAATTCGAAAACTCCATAACTATTTTATATCCGCCTGACTGAGATTTACAAGGTGACCATATACCAACAATCTCCGTGGGATCGACCCTTACTCACGTAAGGTTTATTACTTGGATGACCCAATGCACTTGCTGGTTAGTTGTATCGAAGTTTTGACAAACTATGAATTGAGAATAGAGCACCAAGCCTTTGGAGCCATTACCAGAGATCACAATTTCATGCACCACTCTTCTTTCTTGCCCAGCATGATTTGCTAGACCTTCTCTACCATGGTTGTGAGCCTCTTCTTCATGATGGTTCTCCATATTTTCATCCATGTTTGGTTCAAAATACTCCTCTTCTTCCTCTACACCAACTACTCGTTTTCCTCTTGCTTCCCTCCTTAATCTAAGGAAAGTCCTCTCAGGTTCAGAATGAAAGGAAGTTGAAGCCCCGCTTCTTCTCCCTGTCATACAACCAACAAGGCACAAGCAAGGAAATAGATGCAGAAAGTATTTCTGTTAGAATTGCTGTTAGTGTGAGTGATGCAATATATCAAACAGTTAGTGGGTTAGTGGACTGAATTGTAAATAACTAAAAAAATGGGTAAGGGAAAGGGAAGAAAATAACTGAACAGAAAGTAAATTACTCAAATGAACTTAAATCAGACAAAATAAAAACAAATGCTCAATCTAGTTATCCACCAATTTAATCATTGTTGATACAATATCAGTCCCCGGCAACGGCGCCATAAACTTGATGCACGGAAACTTGTCTCTCAACAAATTTCCTTCGGCAAGTATACTGAATTATCGTCAAGTAAAAACTCACAATAGAGTGAGGTCGAATCCCACAGGGATTGATTGGTCAAGCAACTTTAATTGGAAGAAGGTTCTAGTTGAGCTAAGCAGAAATTGGGTTGAGAATTGCAGGAAATTAAATGGCGGGAAAGTAAATTGCAGAAAATAAATGACGGAAGGTAAATTGCAGAATCTTAAATGGGGAAGGGGAGTTTAGCATGAAAGTAAATAGCACAAAGTAAGGAGAATGGGTAAGATCAGAAATAGGGAATTCATTGGGCTTAGGAGATGTTGCATTCTCCGGATCAAGTTCATTTTCATCTCTTCCTCAATCAATGCATTCATTGATCTCCTTGGCAATCTTAAGTGATTGAATTCCAATTCCTTGGTGATTCAATCTCTTAAATCAGATCAATAGCCAATTCCTTGGTCTAATTGCTCATGAAAAGAGATGAAGTGTGGTCAGTGATTATACCACATGTATTTCTAAATCAAAGTATTGAGAGAATTATATGTCACCATATCCGCCCAAACCCCAATTTGGTCCAACATGAGAAAGCATTTCTAGCATGATCTCTTCATCCCTTTTCCAAGGTTCAGAAGAGATCCAAGTATGAATAGCTTCTTTTCCAAGATAACTACTCAATTGGATGAAGATTGAAAGCTTTCTAGTCAAATCAAGAGAAAAGAAAGAAGAAGAATAATGAAAACTATTATTGATCCATCAAATTACAACAGAGCTCTCTAACCCAATGAAAGGGGTTTAGTTGTTCATAGCTCTGGGAAAATAAAGCATAGATGGAGAGTACATTCTGAAAGTTAAACTAGAAGTACAGAGAAAGTAAAATACAGAGAGTAATTCTAATAATGCCCAAAAAGCTCTCCTTCTAGTTCAAAGTTCTCTCTATATATACTACTCTTCTAATCTTCTAGTTGGTTCTTCAAGTCTTGGATATGGGCCTTTGGATCTTGAGTTTGAAGCAGTTATCCTCTTCACTGGGCTTAGCTTTACTTGTAGAGAGAAAGTGTGAAGCAGGCAAGGACTTTAGCTTAGGACATTAGTGGCGTTAACGTTAAGTGAAAGTGTGGGTTCGAGAACGTTAGTGACAATCACCTTTTTCACTAACGTTCCTAACCGAGGGATGATCTACGTTAACTTCAACGTTAGTGGCACCAACGTGACCACTAACGTTGCCTCTTGGTCCTTCGCACATGTTATTGGGACTTACCTTTTCCAATAACGTTGAGAGTCCTCCCTCCCCCCTAAGTTAGAGTTCACGTTAGTGTGGCTAACGTGACCTTTAACGTAGGCTTGCCAAATCTTCGAGAACGTTAGTGACACTTACCTTTGTCACTAACATTCCAAAACACCCCTACTTCCCACGTTAGAGTTCACATTAACTAGGTTAACGTGGCTTCTAACGTGGTAGTGATAGCCATTTCCAACGTTAGTGACAAAGGTGAGTGTCACTAACGTTGGCTCATCATTTTTTCCTCCATGTTAGCTTCCACGTTAACTAAGTTAACGTGGGAGTTAACGTTGCTCATAGTAGCTCATTCCAACGTTAGTGACAAAGGTGGGTGTCACTAACGTTGGTGATTCTTTGCTCCCTCCACGTTAGAGTCCACATTAACTAAGTTACGTGGCAATTAACGTAGCTCAAAGTGGCTTAGTCCAACGTTAGTGACAAAGGTGAGTGTCACTAACGTTGGCCATTCTTTTGCTTCCCCACGTTAGAGTCCACGTTAATTGAGTTAACGTGGCTCTTAACGTGGCCAATATGAGCTTGGTCCAACGTTAGTGACAAAGGTGAGTGTCACTAACGTTGGCTTCATTTTCTTCTTCCACGTTAGAGTTTACGTTAACTTAGTTAACGTGACTCTTAACGTGGGCTATGATGGCTTCGAGGACGTTATTGGCGATTACTTTTCTCATTAACGTTGCAAGCTAGCTCCCTTTCCACGTTAGTGGTGACGTTAGTTAGACTAACGTGGCTGTTAACGTGGTTCTTCCTTGCTTCCTTTGTGCTGAAATCAAGCAGTAGAGTGCATCAAAGTTCTAATCCAAGTCATGAGACATGCATCATCAAATTTGTCATTTAATTCATGCATAATTCTCATGAAATCATGTAAAGTACACAATGTTTGCTTGAATCAAGATGTAAGTGAAATTCTACCCAAAACTCGCTGATTTCCTAAGAAAATGCATGAAACTACCCTAAAACAGTAAAGAAAAAGTCAGTGAAACTGGCCAAAATGCCCTGGCATCACTAGCCTATACCACAAAGACTCTGATCGTAGATCAGGAGGCTAAGAGATACACATTCAAGCTTGTTTACATGTAGAATGGAAGTGTTTGTCAAGCACGCATTCATAAGTGAGAATGATGATGAGCGTCACATAATCATCACATTCATCATGTTCTTGTGTGCGAATGAATATCTTAGAGAAGAAATAGGCTTAAGTTGAATAGAAAAACAATAGTACATTGCATTAATTCATGAGGAACAGCAGAGCTCCACACCTTAATCTATGGTGTGTAGAAACTCTACCGTTGAAAATACATAAGTGATGAAGGTCCAGGCATGGCCGAATGGCGAGCCTCCATAAAGGTCTAAGATAGCATAAGACTGATCAAAGATGTAAATACAATAGTAAAAAGTTCTATTTATACTAAACTAATTACTAGGGTTTACAGAAATGAGTAAATGATGCAGAAATCCACTTTCGGGCCCACTTGGTGTGTGCTTGGGCTGAGCATTGAAGCTTTCATGTGTAGAGGTCTTCCTTAGAGTTAAACGCCAGTTTGTAACCTGTTTCTGGCGTTTAACTCTGGCGTTTAACATTGAACGCCAGTTTGAGTCATCTAAAATCGGGCAAAGTATGGACTATTATATATTGCTGGAACGCCCTGGAGGTCTACTTTCCAACGTAATTTAGAGCACGCCATTTGGACTCCTGTAGCTCCAGAATATCCACTTTGAGTGCAGGGAGGTCAGAATCCAACAGCATCTGCAGTCCTTCTTCAGCCTCTGAATCAGATTTTTCCTCAAGTCCCTCAATTTCAGCCAGAAATTACCTGAAATCATAGAAAAACACACAAACTCATAGTAAAGTCCAGAAATGTGAATTTTATTTAAAAACTAATAAAAAAATATACTAAAAACTAACTAAATCATACTAAAAACTGTGTAAAAACACTGCCAAAAAGCGTATAAATTATCCGCTCATCACTAACTAACTACCAATGTTTCCCACAAATTCTCCCCACACTTGATTAACACACACACTTAGACCCAAGCTAATCAAAGATACAATCAATGGATATAATGGTTTTTCACTTAGGGTGAATGATGTGCTTATAATGAGAATATAGGGGAATTAAAGGCTCAAAAAGTGGTTTACAAAGATAGATGCAAGGGTTGGCCATATGGGTTAGTGAGCTATACAAAGGTGGCCTCAATCATACTAAATGCAATCCAAAAGAATAAATATAGGACATATAGACTAAAGCAAATCTAAGATCACAATCATAAAAGGAGTTTATCACACAAGAAAAAAAATTGTGGTTGAAAATGTGCGACCACATAATTAAAGCTCAAATCTCACTTGGTATTTGTTCAAGCTCTTTTCTATGTTCCATAAAAAGATACTTCAAGCAAGTTCAAAAACAAATTTCAAATCTAATCAATGGAATGCCCTAAAAAGGGGTTTCTTGAAAACTCTTTGTTGTTTTACCAAAACTTATTTACTATACGTATGTATGTATGTATGTTGTGATGGATGCAATTTCAAGATCTTTCCTAGTTCTATTCCTAATTTTTAACAAGCAAAAATTAACATGAACAATTAGGACAAAATTGAACTAGGTGCTATACTATTCACGTCATCCAATCACAATTTCTATCTTTAAAATATATACTAAGAAAAAGATGCAAAACGCAATAGATATAAACTATGAATAATCTAAGACATATATACTAGAAGGAAATGCAATGCAATAATCAAAATCACTCTAAATATATACAAGAAACCTACTAAAAGAAGTAAAAATAAAGTGCAAGGTATTTGGGAAAAGAAAGTTTACACCCCAAAATGGCGAATCCTCCCCTACACTTAAGCGTTGCACGGTCCTCCGTGCACAAACAAAATCTGGGGAGAATATCTCTCAAGAGCTCCACCTTCGGTTGGCGGATGCGGGGGCTTGGGTTGTGTGGAGATTGCTGTGTCCATGTATGCTCGGCATCTCCCTCGTCAGTATCCTCCTCCTCTCCCGGCTACTTGCCTTGACATCTCATCCTCAAAAAGAATAGAGAAAGCATAATTAGAATCATAGGGAAAGTAACACAAAAGGGTAAAGGAGGGAGCAAATAAGCATCTAATTGAGAAAGTTGCATAGTGGTGTGGAATACACACAACGGCCGGTTAAAATGGCATCCACTCCATCAAAAAGTAAGCATGAGTTCCTCAACTAAATGGCCTAAGAAGCAAGCAATAAATGAGCATCAATCAAACAGAAGCAAACTTAGGCAATTGCATCAAGAGTGAATTGAATTAAAAATATTGGATATTGAAATTGTGCAAGTAAAAGCTCAAGAGTGAAATAAAATAGCACAATATACAACACCCGACCCCTTAATGAAATGGAAACTACTTATTCATCATGAAACACAAGGAAAAAGTCACATGGTATATGTACTTGTTACAAAAAGTGATACACTTGATAGCAATCAAGTTAAGTCACTCAAATAAATGCAAAGCATTAAAAAGAAACAAGTACCGGACATGTGATCTATATGATATAAAAATCAAGATGAACAAGTAATTTCAACTCAATTCACCAAAGTGAAAGTGCACAATTCAAGATGCCAAACAAGGATAAAGTTTAATGCATATGGTAGCTACAACATATGAATTAAACTCACAATTCATCTAGGCATTTAAACAAGGCTTTTAATGCTCAGTGCATATATTTATCAAACTTGAAACCAAAATCAAACAAGAAGCAACCCAATCAATGTTAAACAAACACTTGTAACTTATTTATTTGTCAAGTAACTAAACTAAAGCTAATATAATTACCAAAATAAAAATTAAATGCAAAAAAAATGAACAAGAACAAGTAGAAAATAGGGTGAAAGAGAAGAAGAAGAGAAGAAAAAAGGCATAGTGAGAAAATAGGGGCGTGCGCACGCACAGGGGTGTGTGCGTGCGCACACTATGAGGAAAGGGGAAAGTGTGCGAGTGCACCCGCTATGCGAGCGCTCCTGGCAGAAGAGGGAGTAGGAAGTGTGCGTGCACACAAGGGTGTACGCACGCACAGAAGATTTTTTTTTTTGGGGAAGGATCATGTGTGTGTGCGCAAACAGGTCCGTGCGCGCGCACAAAAGCGTAAGGGCCAGGGGTTCACGCGCACATGCTATGCCAACGCTCCCACCAGAGTAGTTGTAAGTTAGCATGCGGACGCACACGTCTGTGCGGCCGCACCAGAAGCGCGAAAAAGGGTATGTGTGCATACGCACGATTAGGTGCATACGCACAGGTCGCAGAAAGCAGCTGACCGTGCACACAATTTGTTTTTTAACATCTAAGGTACCAAACCTTAGTTCAATCAAATCAAACACCAAAACTTGCAAGAACCCATAAATTCATGATCCAAACCAAAATTAACATATCTAAACTCAAAATTAAACTAATTCTAAGCTAACCAAGCATAACAAAAAGCAAATAAGTCAAAATATATACAAAAAGAGAAGAGTTATAACAATGTTACCAAACACTTTTATTTAATGTCTTTAAGTTAGACAATTAGGAGAGCCCTTGCTATGTTGGCTTGTGCTTTACTTCCCCACCAATGCTAGAATGTCCAATGTCCTCCGGGATCCCAATCCTAACCATCAACAAAGACAACCAAAAAGCAAGTTATTTATATATTAACATATATACAACGGCCAAAAACATGCACCATTGCAACTCCCCGGCAACGGCATCAAATTTGATGATGATAATTCTTGCATGGTTTGGAATCGATCAAAGACAAGCATAAATTTGTTGGTAGCATAGTCCAAACCAACAATGAATTCTCAAGATCAAATAATAAAGTCAATACAAAATATAAACCGAGAGTATTTAACTCCCAGGTCATTCTCCCTAGGAGTTGTAATGAAATGCACAATTATTGGCTATGAGAGAGCATGGGGATTGTGAATGCAAGAGAGAGCAAGAAACGTAAATAGCAAGAATTAAAACAAGCATGCAAGGAATTATAATGAAAGCAAGTAAAGGCAATGGAAATGGAAATTAAATACTAAAAAGGGCTCTTGGCAAGAAGTAGGTAATCTAGGTTTCCAATCCTAATTATGGACCACAAACATGGCAATTGTGTGGAATCAATCCAAATTAGTCAATCCTCCTTGAGAATTAGTCAAAAGAGCATAATTGATCTCAATCCATAAGTCCTAGTCAACTCACAAATTACTTAGTGAAAGACTAGCGTCAATGGAAACCAAACCAACTAACTATTCTCACACAATGCGGAATGGACATCCACAACCCAATTCCACCCAAACACCCAATTTCTCAACCAAGAGTGTGAAAACTAAACATGCAAGAAATTAAACATCAAAGCAATTAAATAAACATGCAAGGAATTAAGAGTCAAAGCAATAAAAGTCAAAGCAATAAAATGCAAGAAAAGAAAATTTAAAATGCAAGAAAACCTCTTGGCAAGTCATTGAGAGCTAAGGCTACCTATCCTAGCCATTGACCACAAACACATGATGATTATGAAAAGTTAATCCTACTTAGTCAACCTTAGATCGAAGATAAGTCAAATAGGCATAGTTGATTTCAATCCCTAAGTCCTATGTCAACACTAAGGGGTCACATAGAGTCAAGGGAGATCAAATCAACTAACTACTCTAATATATCAAACAAGAATGGACATTAATGACTCAAGGATCACCAAAGTCAACAATTCTAAGCCAAGAGTGTAGAAAAACTAAGTGAAAACTAAGCCAAGCATTTTATCAAACACTTGGTGTGCATGAGAATAAAATAATATTAAAATACATTAAAATAAATTCTAAAACTACCAAAGTAAGAAAATAGCAATAACAACCAAAGAAAGCAATAAATGAACATAAAACATAAATTGCATTAAATGAAATTAAAATTGACAAAGAGTATTCATAACATGAAAAGTGACATAAAAGAGAAATTAAGAAGAAGAACTAAGAGAAGTAAGATAATAAAGTAAATAAATATAAATGAAACTACATTAAAACATGAATTAAAGACAGAAATTAAAGGAAATTAAACTAAACCTAACCTAATTCTAGAGAGAGGGGGGAACTTCTCTTTCTAGAAACTAAGGGAAAACATAATAAAAACTAAACCTAATTGCCCCTTTCATCCTTCTTCAATTTAGCCTTAAATAGCTTCAAAAAATGAGTTGGATTGGGTTTTAGGAGCCCAAAAATCGCTCCCAAGGAGTTGCAATTAATGAGGTCACGTGCAGGGACCTGTGCGGACGCACAGATGTGCGTCTACACACATGCTAAATCCTGACTTGTGCGTACGCAAACTTAAACTTATGTCCACTATAGCAAATTGCATATCATTTTGAATCCCTGGACGTTAGCTTTCCAATGCTGCTAGAATCGCCTCATTTGGACCTCTGTAGCTCAAGTTATGACTAATTTAGTATAGAGAGGTCAGGGTTGGTAGCTTTCCAAATCCTTCATTTCTTGAATTCTTCCCTTTTGCATGCTCTTTTCCTCACTTCTTCAACCCATACCTGCCTTGGAAACCTGAAAATTACTTAACAAATACATCAAGGTACCAAATGGGATTAAAGTGAATAAAATTGACTAAATTAAGCACAAAAGAGCATGTTTTCACTTTCAAGCACAATTTAGGAGAAATCTCAAAAGCATGCTATTTAGGTGAATAAATGTGAGTTTATGTGATGGAATCCACTAAAATCAAACCAAAATATATCGTAAAAGATGGATTCATCAATCTACTCAAGTTCCTCCGAGGAAGCCGACCTTGGGTACTTCTGGACCGAGGAAAATCATCCCGACTCCTCAGGTTCGTGTGATTCCTTCTGCTCATCTCCAATCAACCTCTGGTGCTGCTTCTTCTCCTACTGCTAGTCCTCCTCCTAAAAAATAGAATACTGTGGACCCTTATGACTTGGATGCCCCTGATTTTGAGGCCGTGGGGTTTGTTGATAATCAAATTGCTCCTTATGGTTGACTTCCCATGGATGATGTGTCCATCCTTCATCACTTGAATTTCACTACCAGTAACAGTATTCGGATGGCCCATACGGGTGCAACCCTATTCCGTACTGTTTAGGGTTCCCCCGTCCATGTGATTAAGGCTTTTCTGGAGGATGCTAAATTGGATTTCGATAGAATAAAGGGGGTGAAGGATGAGCTTGATGCCAGGGTAATTAAGCTGGAGTTGGATTTGGAGAAGGAAAAGTGCCGAGCTACCAGGGCTGAGGCGGCTGCAAACTTGGCGGAGGAGATGGCGAAGAAACACAAGGAAAGTTATACCCGTACTTAGGCCGAGCTGTTGGAGTTGAAGGAGAGACTTGCTTCTGCCCATGCGGATTATGCCGATCTCTAGGGTCATCTGGTAGATGCTGTGACAGGTGCTTATGACAATTTAAAGGCACAGGTCCAAGTTCTAGCTCCTGAACTCGACCTGACTCTCTTCAGCTTGGACAATATGGTAGAGGATGGCAGGATAGTGCCTACCCTGGATGATTAGGATGACGGGCCTCCTCCTTCTGCTGAGGTCAACCATCCCGAACCTGATCCTGATTGTCAAATTCTTAATCGGGAGGATGGGACTGTGGGCGCCACCCCCATGAAGATCATTCCTCCTCCTTCAGCCACGGATGCCACTACTGGGGAAACTTTGGACCCCTTATGATTTCTTTGTTTTATCTGTACAGCCCGATTTGTGGGCTTTTTAAACTCTGTTTTTTGTAACTTTTGATATGGTAGACTTCTCTTGACTTTCAGTTGCTTCTATGTAACTTTATTTTGAAAACAAAACACTTTTAAACTCTTGAGACTGCCTCTTGGGTAGCCTTTTGAGTCTTTAAATTTTTTTATTTTGATGATTATATTTCACTGATATACTGTTCATACCTTTGCAACTTTTGTAGATCTTTGTAAAGTGTTGGTACTCTACTGTCTGACTTCTTTTTGATCAGATCTTGTTTTGTCTGTCTTCTGTTTGGGCGAGATGACCCTTGGGGCTAACTTGTCTGACAACTTTTTAGTGTTATGATATAACCTTTTTTAGTTAGTCTGAACAATTTTGATAGCCTTGTCGTGGAGCCATGACTTTTTGGGCAAAGCTATGTCCCTTTTAGCGCACGCTTTTCGTTGGTCTGACTTCTCTTGTCGGTCCGAGCTGTAGCTTTTGTTGGTCCGACTTCTCTTGTCGGTCTAAGCTGTAGCTTTCATTGGTCCGACTTCTCTTGTCGGTCCAAGCTGTAGTTTTCGTTGGTCCGACTTCTCTTGTCGGTCCAAGCTAAGTTATTTTTAGTAGTCCATTTTTAGTCAGACCTCGTCAGGCCGCTTTTTATGGATTACTTTTTATAACTTCTTGCATTAATCTGTTTATATTGCTTTCACATTGCTGACCTTGTTGTAATCGGGCGATGAATTTGGTTTTCACCTTGCCGACCTTATCGTAATCGGGCGATGAATTTGGTTTTTACCTTGCCGACCTTTGATGCGTGGCAGAAGTTAACCAATTAAGAGATTTCAATTAAGAGAACAACGTTGACGTATAGCTCTTAACCGGCTAAGATCTGCCTCACGAATTTATAAAGGGTTGTCACAAATTTTAGAAATAAAGATACTGGGAGTATAAGTCCCAGGTCGTCTCCCAACGAGTTGCAGGAAAGAGTGCTATTTTATTAACTAGGTGTTTTCAGAAAAATTGAGTTTTGATAATTAGTAATTAAAATGATTAAAGATTAAAACAATAAAAATAAACTGAGAATGATTATTGGTATTCTAAATAAAAGGCCTTGACTGGGGGAATAATTAAATGGAATTTCTATCCTTGTTGAAATCTTTTCAAGTGTAGTGTAGTGTGAAAAGATTGTTGTTCTCACTCGGTTACCCCTTACTAAATAAGGAAAAGTATGGTGATTAAACAAACTCTTACCCTCAAATCCTAGTCCTCTCCTTTGGGGAGGTCTAGTGTTAGTAGGTATGGAATTAGCTAACAACGTCCCATTCAACCAAGCACTTGAGCATTCCAACTCAAGTATCTCCTTTTAATCAACCCCTTTGTCAAGTGGAAATTCTACTCCATTGACATGAAATTAATAATCATAAAATATGAGAAGACATAATTAAATAAAATGAAATAGAGGATTAAAATTAATTAAAATAAAAATAACTCTATATATTAATAAATTCAAGACGCAACATAATTATCTGAACAGAGTCAATGAGTGACTAATTAAAAATAAGGGAATAAGGAAACAAACTAAAGTAATGTCTTCAACGGAGGTAATGACTCTCAGCATCCAAAAAATCCAAGCAAAAGCATAAACTATCAATGTAATTCCAATCTAAAAATTTAGATCTAAAACTGAAGTAATCCTAATGTGATGAATCTGATTATGTGTGGATGCCCCCCGGAGTTTCTGCATGTTCCCTCGCTTTATTCTGTGTTTCTGGGCCAAAAATTAGGTTACAACGCGGCCTGCAATTGTCTCCAGTGTATTCTGTAATTTCTGCAGATCGCGCATGTCACGCGTACGCGTCGTCCACGCGTTCGCGTCATTCAGCAATTTTCCTTGTCACGCGTTCGCGTCGTCCACATGTTCGCGTCACTGCGATTTCTCCATTTCGTGCGCTCGCGTGGGCCATGCGCTCGCGTCAATGTTCGCTTGTCATCTCCTTAGTTTCTTGTATTCCTTGGATTTTTGCAAGCTTCCTCTCCATTCTCTAAGCCATTCTTGCTCTATGAAGCCAGAAACACTTAACACACATATCAAGGCATCGAATGGCATAAGGGAGATTAAAAATACATAATTAAAAGATCTCTAGGAAGCAAGTTTTAAACCATTGAATAATTTTGGAAAGGAATTGTAAATACATGCAAATCATATGAATAAGTGGGTAAAGACTTGATAAAACCACACAATTAAACACAATATAAATCATAAAATAATGGTTTATCAACCTTGTCGTAATCGGGCGATGAATTTTTGCGCTCAGATTAATGTGTCTTGATAGGAAACTTTTTAGGGAATCTGAAAAACTTTATTCAAGTAGAAAATATATAGAGAGGAATGTATACATATGAGTGCTTACCCTTCTAAATCGGGCAATTTTGTAGATCTTGGCTAGGCGCCTCATTAAAAAACCTTTTTTGGAAAAAGAGTGCACCTTGACCTAAGATCTTTATTAATTTCTAACTATAGTACCTTCTTAGGTTACAGGCATGCCATGACCTTGGTAGCTCTCGTCCCTCAAGGTCAGACCCCTTGTAATAGCCTTTTCCAAGTACCTCTACAACTCGGTAAGGTCTTTTCCAGTTAGTTGCTAGATTCCATTCTCCTGATCGACCTTGAAGTCATTCGACACTTTAATGCTTCCTCTCTAATCCGAGCTCTTTCTCGGATTTTTGGAAGTAGGTCGAGCTCTTCCCTTTGATTTTGGGAGTTGGTCTCTTTATTATAGATGATCATTCTGGTAGATCCATCCTCTATCTCCACTAGGATCATTGCCTTCATTCCGTAAGCAAGCCAGAAGGGTGATTCTCCTGTGGCAGAGTGCGGAGTTGTCCGATATGCCCATAGGACTTGTGGGAGCTCTTCGGCCCGAGCTTCCTTTGCACCTTGTAGTCTCTGTTTTAGCCCTGCTAGTATGACTTTATTGGCAGCTTCTGCCTGTCCGTTAGCTTGTGGGTGATCTACGGATGTGAATTGGTGCTTTATTTTCAAGTCAACTACCATGTTCCTGAAACCTGTATCAGTAAATTGTGTGCCATTATCTGTAGTGATGGAGTAAGGGACCCCAAACCTTGTAATAATGTTCCTATATAGATATTTCTGACTTCTTTGAGCGGTGGCATTGGCTAGGGGCTTTGCCTCAATCCATTTTGTGAAATAGTCTACCCCTACAATGAGGAACTTGACTTGTCCCGATCCTTGGGGAAAGGGTCCGAGGAGGTCTAGCCCCCATTTTGTGAACGGCCAGGGTGACGTTTCACTGATGAGCTCTTCTGGTGGAGCGATGTGGAAGTTAGCATGCTTCTGACATGGTGGGCATGTGTTGACGAACTCTATTGCTTCTTTGTGTAAGGTTGGCCAGAAGAATCCAGCTCGGAGTACCTTTTTGGAAAGAGCTCGTGCCCCCAAGTGGTTGCCACACGTGCCACTGTGTACCTCTTCCAGAACTTTCCTTGTATTGGAAGTCGGTACGCATTTTAGGAGGGGTGTTGAGATTCCTCTCCTATATAAAATGTCGCCCACCATAGTGTAGTATTGTGCTTCTCGTATCAACCTCTTTGCCTCCTTCTTATCTGTGGGGAGTGTCTTTGTCTTGAGGTAGTTGATAATGGGGGTCATCCACCCTTGATCCTGACCAGATATGGTTAGGACCTTTTCTTCCTCTATGACTGATGGGTTTTGCAATGTTTCCTGGATGAGGCTTCTGTTATTTCCCCCAGGTTTAGTGATAGCTAGTTTTGATAGTGCATCTGCCCGAGCATTCTGTTCTCGAGGTATATGTTGGACCTCATATTTCCCGATCTGTCTGAACTGTTCTCTAGTTTTGTCGAGATATTTCTTCATGGTAGGGTCTTTAGCTTGGTAGCTCCCTTCTTTTTGTGAGGTAACTACTTGCGAATAACTGAAGATGGTGAGATTTTGAACTCCTACCTCCTTAGCCAGCCTCAAACTAGCCAGTAATGCCTCATATTCAGCTTGATTATTTGAAGCAGGGAATTCGAATTTTAGTGAGAGTTTCATTTGGGTTCCCTGATCGCTTTCTATTATCACACCTGCTGATGAGGGAAAAATGATTCCACACAAACTCACCGGCAAGTGTACCGGGTCGCATCAAGTAGTAAAACTCATAAAAAGTGAGGTCGATCCCACAGGGATTGATGGATGAAGCAACTTTAGTGAGGTGATCAGTTTTGTCAAGCAGACAGTGGTGAATTGAGTGAGAATTGATCAACAGAAAGTAAATTGCAGGGAATTTAAATTGCATAAAGTAAATTGACATAATCTTAAAGAGCAAGAAATGTAAATTACAGCAAATGTAAAAGGGAATTGGGTGCAGGTAAATTAAAGAAAGCAGTAAATCAGAACTCAGAACAATTGTAGAAGATTTAAAGTGCATGAAAAGTAAATTCAGATCACAGCAAATTCAAATGTAAAGTTGTAGAAAGTAAATTTGCAGAAGAGAATTATCAGAAACTGAAATTTCATAAGTCAAATTGAATACTGAAATGTAATAGTGCAGAAAAATAAAAGTGTATCAACTATGCTAAGCTCTCTGGAGTCTCTAATCCTCCAAGAGAGATCTGGAGTCTCTAATCCTCCAGCCCGAGCCTCCTATTCGACTCCTACTCTTACTGTGCGCGTTTTCTTTCTAACTGTGAACTAAGGCCTTTTTATAGGAATTCCTAATTACAAATGAAATTGAAATTGAAAACAAATTAAAACTCAAATGAAATTCCTATTCTAACAGTTTATTGTGTCTTTAAGTGATGCCAATGAGCTCTGCTTGCTCTGGTGTATCAATGTGCTTTGAATCAGATTAATTTAGCCAGAGTTGCACTTCCAGGAGAATGGAGCATTTTATAATTGAGCGCAACGTTCATTCAACCATGCATACGCGTCCTGCACGCTTGCGCGTGCTTTTGTGATTTCGCCCATCGACACGTACGCGTCATGTATGCGTGCGCGTCACTATCAGTCTTCTTCTTCAAACATGCTCGCGCGCCACTTTCACGCGTACGCGTCGTTGATAGCGCTAACTTAGTGAGCGCTACACTGGTTTAGTGAGCACCGCCCACGTGTGCGCGTCCTCTACGCGTGCGCATGGGTAGCAAAATCTCAATTCAGGCTTCAGCGCCAGCCTTGCGTGCACGTGCTTTCATCACAAGTGCTCCATCGACGCGTGCGCGTCGGGCACGCGTGCGCGTTATTTGCAAAACTTTGCCTCCAAGTCTGAACATGCCCGAAAACACTCTCTCATGCAACGTAGTGTTCTCTTTGCAATTGAACGCTAATCACATCCACGCGTACGCGTCATGCACGCGTACGCGTGGGTCTTCAAAATTCCTTTCCGACGCGTGCGCGTCCTGCACGCATGCGCGTCATAGCGTTTTCGCGCCAAGAGCTCTCTCTTCATTTAAATCATGGGCCACGCTTTCAAAAGCGTGGCCTAAGGCTCCAAATTGTGCCCATGCTCCAAAATATGCCCCAGAATTCCTCTTTTCTCCTTTTTAGATTATTTTGTGCTTTTTTGCTTCTTTTTCTTCTTATTTCCTATAAAGTTTATAAAATCAAAAGATCAAAGAAATATACTATTTAAGCACAATAGAATTCAATATTTAAGCACTAATCATCACTTTCTTGTATGAAAAAGCATATAAAAACATGACATGATGATATGTCATCACCTGTGCCACTCCCAGTTTTGTTTGAAGAGCCGTCCACGTAGAGATTCCATCTTGTGGGAGTTCCTGGGGTATTAGTGTACTCGGTAATGAAGTCGGCCAGGTACTATGATTTAATGGCTGTCCAGGCATCATATTGAAGATCGAATTCGGACAACTCGATCGCCCATTACAGGATTCTTCCTGCTAAGTCTGTCTTCTATAGGTTGCTTTTTTATGGGCTGGTTGGTCAGAACCTTGATAGTGTATGCTTGAAAGTACGGGCGAAGTCGTCGAGAAGTGAGTATGAGTGCGTAGGCAAACTTTTCTATCTTTTGATAGTTTAGTTCAGCCCCTTGTAAAGCTTTGCTGATGAAGTGAGTATGGGTTGCTGCTCACCCTCGTTTTCTTTGACAAGTGCTGAAGCGATCGCCCAATTTTCCACTACGAGGTATAATATGAGTACTTCTCCTTCCCGTGGTCGAGTAAGAACTGGTGGTTGCCCCAAGAACTTTTTGAAATCTTGGAAGGCTTGCTCACACTCTGTAGTCCACTCAAACCTCTTTCCTTTCTTTAATGTGGCGTAAAAGGGAAGAGATCTGATGGCTGAGCCGGCTAGGTATCTGGACAGGGCTACAAGTCTTCCATTGAGCTGTTGTACTTCTTTAACGCAGGTCGGGCTTTTCATGTCGAGTATAGCCTGACATTTATCTGGGTTTGCCTCAATTCCTCTTTGTGTGAGCATGAAGCCCAAAATTTGCCAGCTTCTACCGTAAAGGTGCATTTTACAGGGTTAAGTCGCATTCCATGCTTTCTGATGGTGTCGAACACTTTGGTTAGGTCAGGCAACAAGGATTCCTCACCTTGTGTTTTTACCAGCATATCGTCTACGTAAACCTCCATTAATTTCCTAATGTGGTCTTCAAAGACTTTGTTCATCAATCTTTGGTAGGTAGCTCCTGCGTTTTTGAGCCCAAATGACATGATGATATAGCAATAATTTGCTTTTGGGGTTAGGAACGAGGTCTTTTCTTTATCGGGTGGGTACATCGGGATTTGATTGTATCCTGAATAAGCATCCATGAATGAGAGGTACTTGTATCCAGAAGATGCGTCCACTAGAGTGTCTATACTTGGGAGTAGATAGGGATCTTTTGGGCAGGCTCTATCTAGATCGGTGTAGTCAGTGCACATCCGCCACTTCCCATTTGACTTTTTAACTAGGACCACGTTGGCTAGCCATAGTGGGTATTTGGCCTCCCTTATGAACCCTGCCTCCAGTAAGGCGTGTACCTGTTCTTCCATAGCTTGGGACTTTTCCGATCCGAGCTTTCTGCGCTTCTGCTGTACTGGCCGAGATCCTGGGTATACCGCCAGTTTGTGGCACATTAGTTTGGGATCTATGCCCGGCATGTCTGCGGCCTTCCATGCAAAGAGGTCGGCGTTATCCTTTAGGAACTGTATCAGAGGCTCCTTTAAGTCTCCTTTTAAGGTTGTCCCGACATTTGTTGTTTTATCCCGGGCATCGCCAATTTGTACTTCTTCGGTCTCACTTTCAGGTTGTGGACGAAGTTCCTCGCGAGCTCGAACTCCCCCAAGTTTAATAGTGTTGACTTCCTCTCTTTTGGGGTTTCCTTTAAGGTTTAGACTTTCATTGTAATAGTGTCGTACGATTTTTTGGTCTCCCTTTATCGTGGCGATCCCCCCCGAGAGTTGGGAACTTCATGCAGAGATGTGGAGTCGACACCACTACGGCGTGCTGGTTCAGTGTTGTCCGACCTATTAGGGCATTGTAAGCTGAACTCACGTCGACTACGATGTAGTCTACATTGAGTGTCCTTGACTGGGTTCCTTTTCCAAAGGTTGTGTGTAACGAGATATATCCAAGTGGTTGAATTAGAGTTACTCTTAGTCCGAACAAGCTATTCGGATATGCTTTGAGCTCTTTATCTTGCAAACCGAGTTTTTCGAAGGCGGATTTGAATAAGATATCTGCGGAGCTTCCTTGGTCTACCAACGTTCTATGGAGATTAGCGTTGGCCAGTATGATGGTAATGACCATGGGATCATCATGTCTCGGGATAATTCCTGTTGCATCTTCTTGGGTGAAGGTAATAGTGGGGAGGTCAGATGACCTCTCTCCTTCCCCAACATGATATACCTCTTTAAGGTGTCTTTTGTGAGATGATTTAGAGATCCCTGCTACTGTGAATCCTTCATTTATCATATAAACATGTCTCTCAGGAGTCTGAGGTGTTCGTTCAGCCCGTCCGACCTCTTCATCCCTTCTTCTTTTTCTTGGTTCATCCGCTTTGTTGGCTAAGTACCGGTCTAGTTGCCCTTCTCTTGCCAATTTCTCTATGACATTTTTCAAGTCGAAGCATTCGTTAGTAGGATGTCCGTAAATTCGATGGTATTTGCAGTACTCTGTCCGACTTTCCCCTCCTTTTTTGCTTTTGATTGGGCAGGGTGGTGAGATCTTCTCAGTGCTACATATTTCTCGGTAAACATCCACAAGAGACACCCGAAGAGGGGTGTAATTGTGGTATTTTCTAGGTTTCTCAGTGGGTTGATGTTCTTTTTTTTTGGACTCTTTATCCTTGTCCCAAGAGAGGTATGAAAATCCTGGTTTTGAGGTTTCTCCTAATCGAGAATTCTCCTCCATGTTAATATACTTTTCTGCCTGTTCTTGTACCTCGTTCAGAGATGTTCGATGCCATTTTGATATGGAGCGACTAAAAGGTCCTTCTTTTAGGCCATTGATCAGACCTATGATAGCTGCTTCTGTTGGTCGACTTTGTATGTCTAGACATGCTATGTTGAATCTTTTCATGTAGGCTTAATAGGCTTGGGGCGTGTTTGGCTCTGTCCTTCTGGATGGGGAATCTGGCAAGGAATTTTTTGGCTAAGTCGTCAAAACTTGTGATGAATCTTGGAGGCAAACTGTCGAACCACTTTATTGCTGTCTTTGTCAGGGTAGTCGGGAAAGCTTTACATCGAACGACGTCCGAGGTGTCAGTGAGATACATTCTGCTTCTGAAATTGCTGAGATGATGGCTTAGATCCGAGGTACCGTCGTATGAAGTCATATCGGGAGCTTTAAATCCTTTGGAACTTTAACTTTCATGATCTCTTTGGTGAAGGGATCTTGGTCTTTGTGGGAGCTGTCATCCTGATTGGACTGAACTGTTTTAGCTTTGAGATTAGCCTCGAGCTTTAGGAGCTTCTCTTCTAGTTCTCAGCGTCATCTAGTTTCTCTCCGGAGGTCCCTCTCAGCCTCGCGCTGGTGTTCGGCTTCCTGTTCAAGCTGTTTGAGACGTTCCTGTTGTTCTCGGATAGCTTCCAAGATTTCAGTGTTTGCGGGTTATTTGTCCCCCTTGTTTTGAGGTGCATCTTTTGATGTGACCTCCATATTTTTAAGCGGAGTTCCTTCTTCCAAACCGGAGTTGTGATCGTTGTCAAGGTTGTCCGCCAGGATGATGGGATGACTTCCAGGTTCCCTGACAACGGCACCAATGTTTCGAGGGTTACTTGAAACTGAAGGTCAATCTCGGATGAGATCTGCTGTGGTGGCCGGAGCTGTCGCGGCCGACTGTTTGTATTTGGTTGTGCTGCTGATCCTCGATCACCGGAGGGTGGTGGTACCTACCAGCGACTCCGTTGCTTAAGTTAGCATGGGCTTTGAGCAGGTTTTTGGTGTAGAATCAGAGTATGAGTTATACCTGGGTGCTCCAGTGTATTTATAATAGTGTGGGCTGACCTTTCTAAATAAGATAAGTTAGTTATCTTATCTTATCCTTAAGTGAAGTCATCCTATCTCTAGGGGAACCGCCTTTATCTTTCTAGGCTTTAACTGCCTTTAGATTGGGCTATGTCCCTTTGTTTGGGTCTGCTTGGGCTTCTTGTGGCGATTTGGCCGAACTCTTGAAAGAAGAGGTCGGGGGACCTGACCTGAAGAGGTCGGTTGCTTTGTCTTTATTCAGTCCAGATCGGGTAGCTCGACCCAGAGTATGAACAGTTAGTCTCTTTTACTCTTGTTTTTACACAACTCACCATGGACTCTTATGGAAACAAACGATTCTTTTATTTGATGATCATGAGACTTAAACAACATTGCATTTTCTTTCTTTAAAATTAAAGTCAAAGCACAAAGGACTCATAAACAGATTAAGCATAAGGAATTAAAGCAACTATCCTAACACTACAACTATTATCAAATACTTAACAGAAATTCAAAATTAAAAACTTGATATTATCAACCATGGAACTCAACAACCTTTGATTCTTGGAGCAGCTTCAATTCATTGTCCATTTTCCTTTGTCTTTTTTCTTGGAGGAGGAGTCATCATCGTTTTTCTTTGAGGATCCTTCTTGTTCCTTGGTGTCCTTAGGCTTCCAAAATCCCTGCCTTCTCATGTAGGCCCTTTCATCTTTTTTGTGCTTGGCCAATATCTCCTCTTGCCTAGCACTTAGCTCCTCCATTCCTTGCATGAATGTGGGGTATCTGGGGTTTAACGCGGCTACAGCATTACACAAATGATTTAATTTTACTTGTGTGTTGATGTCATACTGCCTCCTTGAAGTGGTTCTAGTGTTATAAAGATGCCTAAACTCGGCAAGGTTCCTCTGTTGCCATTTGTTTTGCTCCACAATTTTGTTGAGGCTGCCTTGCATCTCTCCCCAGTTGAATTGGCCTTGTTGCTCCGTTATGTACTCCATGCTTTCTTGGAGTTGTTGTATACTCTCTTGAACTTGGCCCCATTGTTGTTGTTGCTCTTTGAGTTGGTCGACATCTTCTCTCAAGTGGTATATATCTCCCCTCATTTGGTGAATATCTCCCTGTATTTGCTCCGAGTTAAAACCTTCAGGGAATTATGGATATGATGGTGGTGGAAGTGGTAGGTATTGTGGTTGATCTTCAGCTTCTTCTTCTTGGTGTGGTGGACCTTGTGGCTCATGAACATTAGCTCCGTGCTCCCTTACTCTCTGAAGTTGGTTGACAGCCACCACTTTGGCCATCTTTTTAGCAGTTATAGGCTTCTCTTGGTCCACTAGCACTTCATCAATAATCTTTTTGACCCCAGCTTCATCACACAACCTTTGGATGATATTGGAAAGGCCAACCTTGTGTTATCCTTGGTACTTTTCAGCATCCTATTGATATTGTTGGCAATCATCTCCCCAACATTGACATTTTCTCCCTTCATTATGCTGTATATGAGTACAGCTCTTTCCAATGTCACCTCTAAAGTGTTGGATGTTGGGTAGAGAGACCTTCTCACAAAATCCAGCCACCCTCTAGCTTGGGGGCTCAAATCCCTTCTCCTTAGTTGATTAGGCCTTCCATCTTTATCATTGATCCACTGCACATTCAGTACACAAATCTCATTCAGGATCTCTTCAAAGCTAGGATCTTGTTGCTTTATCCTCTCTTTATAGCTCCGGGTGGAGTTTGTTTTCTTCACCATTAGCATCCTATCTATGCTGGAGGGGCTATATTCAATAGTTTTCCCCCTAACATAACTCAGATAGCCATAAGATTGCCCAGGTTGTGGCACTGCATTGGCGTAAAACTCTCTGACTAAGCTCTCCACCACCTTCCTTGGTGGGTTGCACAAGAGTGCCCATCCTCTATTGTTGATCTCTCTATTGATTTCTGGATGCTCATTCCTTCCAAGTTGGAAGCCCACCTCCAGAATGATTTGGCTCTCACTTACCCAACCGTAAAATTGGTTTTGGTTGAATGATGAGAGGAACTTGTATTCATTGAAGCTTGAGGATCCGGAGGTTGGTTCCTTGGTCTTTCTCTTCTTTGATGAGGAGGCTCTTAGTGGTGCCATTGGGGTGAGAAAAGAGGTTTGAAAGGTTGAAGAAGAGTTAAAGAAGAGGTAAAGAATGGAGAGCAAAGCAAGGGTTTGCTCCACAATACCAAACATAGGACTTGATTATCCCTAATCAAGTAGAAGAAAATAGGAAGGTAAGGGAACAAAAGAAGCGAAAGTGCGGAGGTTTGGGTGTGAATTTGGGTTCGAAGTGTGGAGGGGAGTGGAGGGGTAAATAGATTTTATAAGAAGAAAGAGTAGTCTCGAGGGTGGGGAAGGTGGGATGTAAAAAGCAATTAAATGTTTTCCCACTTGGGAGTGGCTCCTAGCATTGGAAGAGACCCCAATCCTCATCCCTTTGGCTTCTTTCAAATGTTGGGTTCCAAGGTGAAAGTACACTTTGACTCCTTGCCCAGTGAACTATCAATCAAATGGTCCCCACCTCTCCTGAAATTGAAGACCGAAAACTCCATCAGTAATGACAAAAAGAATTCTTAACATTCCCTCTATTATGAGTCAATTAAGATGCAGTTGATGAGTGTCCCTTGGGATACTGATGACAAGTCATCTTATTCTAGTTTCACAAGCATTTTTCATTTGTTTCATTAGGTTTTATGCACTTTCTTGCACAATAAGTAAGTGGTTAGAGTGGAATTTCATGATTATTGTGATTCAATCAAACATCATTAATTTTATACAAAATCATGAGATTTATGCAAGAACTAAGTGATTATTATGATTGATGCAAATTCTTGGGATTTTGGTGAAACTTTGATTTCTTGTTTGGTTAATTTCAGGTGAGAAAATGAAGAAAAGAAGAAGCCATACAGTATAGCGTTGCGTTCAAATAATGAACGCAACGCTCACTTGCGACGCGCACACGAAACGGACACTTACGCGTCAGGAATGGATTTTTGAAGATCCACGCGTACGCGTGCCTGACGCGTACGCGTGGTAGTGGTTGGCGCTCGTTTTCAAAAAAAGCGCTTCGTTCATTTACTCAGCGTTATCGGGCTTGGAGGCAAAGTTTTGAAATCGACGCGCACGCGTCGATAGAGCACTTGTGATGAAGCACGCGCATGCGTGACTGGTGCTGAAGCCTGGAATTTAGATTTCACTACCCACGCGCACGCGCAGAGGATGTGCACACGTGGGCAGCGTTCACTAAGCCAACGTAGTGCTCACTAAGTTAACGCTATCAACGACGCATACGCGTGAATGGGGCGTGCGAGGATGTTTGGAGCTAAAGACTGATAGTTTCATGCACGCGTATATGACACGCACGCGTTGGTGAGCAAAGAGGCAAAAAGACGTGCACGCGTCTGAGACACGCACGCGTGGATGAATGAACGCTGCACTCACTTAGAGAACGCAACGTTCCCCTGGAAGCAGCACCCAAGTGCCATTTTGATCCACTCCTTCACAGGCCACAAAGCCCACTCCAATTACTTGAAGACTAAATTGGAAAGTGTATACATAGGGTGAAATTTGTTTTCATAGAGAGCTCTCTTTTAATTTTTCTTTTAGAATTTGTTAGAATTAGAGAGATCAGGTCTGAATTTACTTTTCTGTTTCGTTTTCTCTCTTCTGCAACCTTTGATTTTTTGTTTCTGGTTTTGGAAATCTGATTTGAGAATTCTTCTGAATTTCTTCACCTTAGAGTTTTCTTTTATTTTCCCCTGCTTCAAGTTTTATTTCTAGTTTTCTTTTCTTTGTAATTTCTTCTTTTCTGTTTTGTTAAGAGAGCACTTGAGATCTTAGTCTTAGTTCTGTTTTAATCCTTCTGCAACTTTCTATTTCTATTTTGGTTCCATAATTTTGATTGATCTATTTTATGAATTTCCTCATCTGAGAGTTCTCTGATTTACTGCAATTTACTCTTTCCAGTTCTATTTTGATTCCCAACACCCAAACCCCTTTATTATTCATGGAATTTAAGTTTCCCAATAGTTTAGCTTTAGAAATTTACATTACTTGCACTTTAAGTTTTAGTTATTTACTTTTCTTGCAATTTAAGTTTTAGCTCTTTAATTTCTTGCACCATAAGTTTCTACAATTTTACTTCTTCTGCATTTAAGATTTTGCAAATTTCCTTTCTGCTCTCTAGTTTACTTGCAATTTCACTTCTATTAACCGAGTTTCACCATATTCATCAAATATTCACTTAACTAAATTCATCACCATACTAAAGTTGCTCAATCCATCAATCCCTGTGGGATCGACCTCACTCCTGTGAGTTATTACTACTTGATGCGACTCGGTACACTTGCCGGTGACTTTGTGTGGAATCGTTTTTCCCTCATCAGACACCAAACTTAATCTCATTCCATCTAATAAATTTGTTTCATCATTGGATTTTAATGTGTTCATAAGGGTGGAATAAATTTACGTCTTTCACATTCCTTCTCTTCCAATCCCATCGTACACATTAAAATACCTTTTATGCAGCCACCAATTTATTAAATGCTTCAAACTCAAACCACCTTGGGCTTTGATATGTGAGTTTCTTATGGTGGTGGCCACACAAAACTTAATTTTTGGGCTTACTTTCAAAGTTAATTTAATCAATAAGTTGTATGCCTAAATTAAGTGGATTAGTGGCCACACCAAACTTAGCTTTTTAGCTAGTTTCTCATCCCATTCATCCAACCTCAATTAAGTGATTATGCAACCTTGCACTTCTAGTAAACAAAAGGGAATAAACTAAAGAACTATCAACTGAGAGACTGGAATTAAAACTCCCTAACTTAACAATCATAAACTACTTTTAGAAAGCAAGAAATTGAAAGGATACAGAGTGCTGGGGTGCCTCCCAACTAGCGCTTCTTTATCGTCACTAGCTTGACATTCCTCCTTCTTTAGTTGAGGTTATAGCTCACTCTCTGCTCATCCAGTGAGTCTCCCAAGTAGTGCTTGAGTCTGTGGCAATTGACAGTGAAAGTCCTCTGTGTCTTGTCCTCCAAAAGCTCTACATGACCATAGGGAGACACCTTGAGGATGGTGAAGGGTCTAGACCATCAAGACTTAGGCTTTCCTGGGAAGAACTTGAGCCTTGAATTGTATAGCAGTACTTTCTGAATTCTTCTAGCTCATTGAGTTGCATTAGCCTTCTTTCTCCAACAGCTTGATCATCAAAGTTCAACATCTTTAGAGCCCAAAATGCTCTATGTTCAAGCTCCACTGGCAAGTGACAAGCTTTTCCAAACACCAATTAGTATGGAGACATCCCAATAGGTGTCTTGAAAGCTATCCTATAGGCCCATAATGCATCATCCATCTTCTTAGACCAATCCTTTCTTGAGCTTCCAATAGTCTTTTTAAGGATCCTCTTGAGCTCTCTGTTTGAGATTTTAGCTTGCCCAATGGTCTGTGGATGGTATGAGGTTGCCACTTTGTGCTTTACACCATATTTAAGGAGGATTGTCTCAAGTTGCTTATTGCAAAAGTGAGTCCCTCCATAACTTATGAGAGCTCTTGGAACCCCATATCTGTTGAATATATTCTTCCTTAAAAAGTTAATCACTACTTTGTTGTCATTGGTTGATGTAGCTATGGCCTCCACCCGCTTTGAAACATAATCCACTGCCACCAGTATATAGTTGTTTGAATATGAGGATGGGAATGGTCCCATAAAATCAATTTCCCACACTTCGAACAATTCTAACTCCATGATAAACCTCTGTGGCATCTCATTTTTCATGGGTAGATTCCCAACTCTTTGGCACTCATTGCATCTTGTTACCAAGTCCTTTGCATCCTTGAATATTGTTGGCTAATAGAATCCACACTATAGCACCTTGGCTGCTGTTCTTTCCTCACTAAAATGGCCTCTAGATGCAGATCCATGACATTGCCAGAGGACTTCTTGCCCTTCCTCATGGGAAATGCATCTTCTCAAGATCCCATCAACATACTTTTTGAACAAATAGGGCTCATCCCAAATGTAGTATTTAGCATGTTTGAGTAGCTTTCTTCTCATGTGTTTTTTGATATTGGTTGGTAGCTCTCCAATAGCCTTGAAATTGGCTATTTCTGCAAACCAAGGAGCTTCTTGAAGTAGCAAGATCCATCTTATCAATCTGGGCTTGGACTCTTGTTTGGTAAGCAAATATTTGAGAGCTGCACGATCAGTAAATACAATGACTTTAGAACCAATAAGATACGATCTAAACATATCAAATGCAAAGACTATGGCAAGTAGTCATTCTCTGTAGTGGTGTAGTTCTTTTGATTATCATTAAGGACCTTGCTAGCATAATAAATAACATGCACCAGTTTATCTCTCCTCTGTCCTAAAACAGCACCAACAGCAAAGTCTGATGCATCACACATCAACTTAAAGGGTAGATCCCATCAGAGTAGTGCTATGATAGGGGAAATTCATTGATATCAAGAGATGTTACTCTTTTTGGACTAAATCCAGCTCATCTCATCTTCAATCATGCAACTCATTGACCTCTTGGCAATCATGATTGATTGAACCCCAATCCCTTGGTGATTCAATCTCTCAAATCTTGATAATCAGCCAATTCCTTGGTCTAATTGCTCATGAAGAGAGATATGCTTGGTCCCTGATTATACCACACATCCTCATAGATCAAAATAGTGGGTGGATTATATGTCACCATATCCAATTACCAACCCCAGATTTACTCAATTATGAGAAGGGATTTCAAGAATGGTTTCATGTTTTTTTTTTTGCATGGGCTCTTTTCCAAGATGATTGAACACTAGCATTAAAACAAAATTCCTTCTAGAAAATCAAAATGAAGATGAATTTGGCTTGGCGTGCTACACCCAACTCTTCAAGTGGCACGCTCCATGCATCAAGCTCCCTGGCGTGCCACGACTTCGAACCCAAGTGGCACGCCCAGGGTCTTTTTGAACCTTGGTTAGCCTGGCATGCCATGCCTTCAAGCCCAAGTGGCACGCCCAGGCCTTTTTCTTCTTCTCCTCCTCTCTAGAAAGTTGAACTGGCGTGGCACGCCCAAGGTCTAGCGTGTCACGCCCACTTTGTGCTTCCTCTTCTTCTCTGGAAAGTTGAACTAGCGTGGCACGCCCAGGGTCTGGCATGCCACGCCCCTTATGTGTGCTAGATTCCTTGGTTGGTGTTCCACGCCTAGAACTCATGTGGTATGCTTAAGTGAGAAATGATGGCTGGCGTGCCACGCCTTCGATACCAAGTGGCACACCCAGTGAGTAGTTAAGCATTTGCATGCCACGCCTGAGACTCAAGTGGCACTCCTAAGTGAGGAATGATAGCTGGCATGCCACGCCTTCAATACCAAGTGGCACGCCCAAGTGTTTGGCCCTTCACCACCTCCTCTGGAAAATTGAACTGGCGTGCCACGCTCTGATGTTCAAGTGGCACGCCCATATTGGTGTGTCTTCCTCAAGCTTGGCGTGCCACGCCTGGGTCTTCAAGTGGCACGCCCCAAGTGCTGGATGAGAGTTGGCGTGCCACGCCTTCGATACCAAGTGGCACGCCTAGGCTTATTCTCTTCTGGCGTAACACACACAAAAGCCCAAGTGGCACGCCCCATGGTGTTCAATGGAGTTGGGGTGCCACGCCCAGCCTGGCATGCCACGCCCCTTTTGTAGCCTTCAATTATGCTCTCTGGAAAATGTAACTGGCGTGCCACGCCTGGCTCTTGGTGTGCCACACCTGGCTCCTAGCGTGCCACGCCCATGTTAAAGCTTTGAGAACCTGGTGCGCAGAAATTGTGATTACACTTTAATTATGTAAAATTCATCGCTCTTTCTTTCCCTGGTAATGGCACCAAAAACATGATGCCAATACCATGGTTCACAACTTCGCACAACTAACCAGCAAGTGCACTGGGTCGTCCAAGTAATACCTTACGTGAGTAAGGGTCGAATCCCATGGAGATTGTTGGTATGAAGCAAGCTATGGTCACCTTGTAAATCTCAGTCAGGCGGATATAAAATAGTAATGGAGTTTTCGAATATAATTAATAAAATGGGGATAGAAATACTTATGTAAATCATTGGTGAGAATTTCAGATAAGCGAATAGAGATGCTTTCGTTCCTCTGAACTTCTGCTTTCCTGCTATCTTCATCCAATCAGTCTTACTCCTTTCCATGGCTGGCTTTATGTGATACATCACCACTGTCAATGGCTACTTTCGGTCTTCTCTCGGGAAAATGATCCAAATGCCCTGTCACGGCACGGCTAATCGTCTGGAGGCATCACCCTTGTCAATGGTTTCATCTTATCCTCTCAGTGAAAATGGTCAACGCAACCTGTCACGGCACGGCTATTCATCTGTCGGTTCTCGATCATGCTGGAATAGGATTTACTATCCTTTTGCGTCTGTCACTACGCCCAGCAATCGCGAGTTTGAAGCTCGTCACAGTCATTCAATCATTGAATCCTACTCGGAATACCACAGACAAGGTTTAGACTTTTCGGATTCTCTTGAATGCCGCCATCAATCTAGCTTACGCCACGAAGATTCCGATTAAGATATCTAAGAGACACTCATTCAGTCGAAGGTAGAACGGAAGTGGTTGTCAGGCACGTGTTCATAAGGAATGACGATGATTGTCACGTTCATCACATTCAGGTTGAAGAGCGAATGAATATCTTAGAAATGAAATAAGATGAATTGAATAGAAAACAGTAGTACTTTGCATTAATCTTTGAGGAACAGCAGAGCTCCACACCTTAATCTATGGAGTGTAGAAACTCTACCGTTGAAAATACATAAGTGATAATGGAGTTCATTGGTCTCGGCCCCAGAGGGGGAACCGGAGTAACCAAGACTGTGAATACAATGATAAAAAGTCCTATTTATAATAAACTAGTCACTAGGGTTTACAGATGTAAGTAATTGACGCATAAATCCACTTTTGGGGCCCACTTAGTGTGTGCTTGGGCTGAGCTTTAACTTTCCACGTGCAGAGGCCATTTGTGGAGTTGAACGCCAGGTTTTGATCCATTTCTAGCGTTCAACTCTGGTTCTTGATCCATTTCTGGCGCTGAACTCCAGAATTGGGCAGAGAGCTGGCGTTGAACGCCCGTTTACGTCATCTATTCTCGAGCAAAGTATGCACTATTATATATTTCTGGAAAGCCTTGGATGTCTACTTTCCAACGCAATTGGAAGCGCGCCATTTTGAGTTCTGTAGCTCCAGAAAATTCATTTTGAGTGCAGAGAGGTCAGAATCCAACAGCATCAGCAGTCCTTCGTCAACCTCTGAATCTGATTTTCGCTCAAGTCCCTCAATTTCAGCCAGAAAATACCTGAAATCACAGAAAAACACACAAACTCATAGTAAAGTCCAGAAATGTGAATTTAACATAAAAACTAATGAAAACATCCCTAAAAGTAACTAGATTCTACTAAAAACATACTAAAAACAATGCCAAAAAGCGTATAAATTATCCGCTCATCACAACACCAAACTTAAATTGTTGCTTGTCCCCAAGCAACTGAAAATCAAATAGGATAAAAAGAAGAGAATATACTATAAATTCCAAACTATCAATGAAACAGAGCTTCAATCATATGAGCGGGACTTATAGCTTTTTGCCTCTTGAATAGTTTTGGCATCTCACTTTATCCATTGAGGTTCAGAATGATTGGCATCTATAGGAACTTAGAGTTCAGATAGTGTTATTGATTCTCCTAGTCCAGTATGATGATTCTTGAACACAGCTTCTTTATGAGTCTTGGCCGTGGCCCTAAGCACTTTGTTTTCCAGTATTACCACCGGATACATAAATGCCACAGACACGTAATTGGGTGAACCTTTTCAGATTGTGACTCAGCTTTGCTAAAGTCCCTAACTAGAGGTGTCCAGGGTTCTTAAGCACACTCTTTTTTTGCTTTGGACTTTGACTTTAACCACTCAGTCTCAAGTTTTCACTTGACACCTACACGCCATAAGCACATGGTTAGGGACAGCTTGGTTTAGCCGCTTAGACCAGGATTTTATTCCTTTAGGCCCTCCTATCCACTGATGCTCAAAGCCTTGGGATCCTTTTTATTTGCCCTTGCCTTTTGGTTTTAAGGGTTATTGGCTTTTTGCTCTTGCCTCTTGGTTTTAAGAGATTTTGGCTTTTTCTGCTTGCTTTTTCTTTTTCTTTCTATATTTTTTTTTCGCCTTTTTTTTTTCTGCAAGCTTTTGTTCTTTGCTGCTTTTTCTTGCTTCAAGAATCATTTTTATGATTTTTCAGATTATCAAATAACATGTCTCCTAGTCATCATTCTTTCAAGAGCCAACATATTTAACATTCTTAAACAACAACTTCAAAAGACATATGCACTGTTCAAGCATACATTCAGAAAACAAGAAGCATTGTCACCACATCAATATAATTAAGCTAAGTTCAAGGATAAATTTGAAACTCATGTACTTCTTGTTCTTTTGAATTAAAACATTTTTCATTTAAGAGAGGTGATGGATTCATAGGACATTTATAACTTTAAGACAGAGTTACTAACTACTAATGATCATGTAATGAAGACACAAACATAGATAAGCACATATCATAGAAAATGAAAAACAGAAGAAATAAGAACAAGGAATGAATCCACCTTAGTGATGGTGGCGTTTCCTTCTTGAGGAACCAATGATGTCCTTGAGCTCTTCTATGTCTCTTCCTTGTCTTTGTTGCTCCTCCCTCATTGCTTTTTGATCTTCTCTTATTTCATGAAGGATGATGGAGTGCTCTTGATGTTCCACCCTTAGTGGTCCCATATTGGAACTCAATTCTCCTAGGGAGGTGTTGATTTGCTCCCAATAGTTTTGTGGAGGAAAGTGCATTTGAGGCATCTCCGGGATCTTATGGTGATGAGCTTCATACGCCTCTTGAGCTCCATGAATGGGCTCTCTTGCTTGCTCCATCTTTTTCTTAGTGATGGGCTTGTCCTCTTTAATGAGGATATATCCCTCTATGTCAATCCCAGCCGAATTGCATAGGTGGCAAATGAGGTGAGGAAAGGCTAACCTTGCCATAGTGGAGGACTTGTCAGCCACCTTGTAGAGTTCTTGAGGTATAATCTCATGAACTTCCACCTCTTCTCTAATCATGATGCTGTGGATCATGATGGCCTGGTCTATAGTAACTTCAGACCGGTTGCTAGTAGGAATGATTGAGCATTGAATGAACTCCAACCATCCTCTAGCTACAGGCTTGAGGTCCAATCTTCTTAGTTAAACCGGCTTGCCTTTGGAGTCAATCTTCCATTGAGCTCCTTCTACACATATGTCCATAAGGACTTGGTCCAACCTTTGATCAAAGTTGACTCTCCATGTGCAGGGGCGTGCGTTCTCTTCCATGTTGTGCAAGTTGAATGCCAACCTCACATTTTCCAGACTAAAATCCAAGTATTTCCCCCGAACCATTGTAACATAGTTCTTTGGATCCGGGTTCTTACTTTAATCATGGTTCTTGGTAATCCATGCATTGGCATAGAACTCTTGAACCATTAGGATGCCGACTTGTTGGATGGGATTTGTTAGAACATCCCAACCTCTTCTTTGAATTTCATGTCGGATCTCCGGATACTCATTTCTTTTGAGTTTGAAAGGGACCTCAGGGATCACCTTTTTCTTGGCCACAACATCATAGAAGTGGTCTTGATGGGCTTTGGAGATGAACCTTTCCATCTCCCATGACTCGGAGGTGGAGACTTTTGTCTTCCCTTTTCCTTTCTTAGAGGATTCTCCGGTCTTAGGTGCCATCAATGGTAACGGAAAAACAAAAAGCTTATGCTTTTACCACACCAAACTTAGAATTTTGCTCGCCCTCGAGCAAGAGAAGAAAGAATAGATGAAGAAGAAGAAGAAATGGAGGAGAGGGAGAAGGTGATGTGGTTCAGCCAAGAAGGGTGTAGAGGGGTGTGTTGTGTGAATTTGATGAAGAATGGAGGGCTTTATATAGGGAAGGGAGGGGGGAAAGGTTTCGGCCATATGGGTGGGTTTGGGTGGGAAATTGGTTTTGAATTTTGAAGGTAGGTGGGGTTTATGAGGTAGGTTTATGGGGAAGAGAGGATGGATGTGAGTGGTGAAGATTTATTAGGGAAGAGGGATGGAGGTGATAGGTGAAGGGTTTTGGGGAAGAATGTTTATGGGATTGTGTGAAAGGGGGGTGAGAAAAAGTGAGTGGAGGTAGGTGGGGATCCTGTGGGGTCCACAGATCCTGAGATGATCCTGTGGGGTCCACAGATCCTGAGATGATCCTGTGGGGTCCACAAATCCTGAGGTGTTCAAGGATTTACAACCTTGCACCAAAGTAGGCATGCAAAATGCCTTTGCACACAACTCTGGGCGTTCAGCGCCAGGTTGGTGCCCATTTTGGGCGTTCAACGCCCATTTGCTGCCATTTCTGGCGTTGAACGCCAAAACCATGCTTGTTCTGGGCGTTCAGCACCAGAACCATGCTCTGTTCTGGCGTTGAACGCCAGAGAGATGCTCCTCCAGGGTGTGATTTTTCTTCTGCTGTTTTTGATTTCGTTTTTGATTTTTTTGTTTATTTTGTGACTCCACATGATCATGAACCTATAAAGACATATAACTAAGAAGAATATAGTTAGATAAATAAAAATTGGGTTGCCTCCCAATAAGCGCTTCTTTAATGTCAATAGCTTGACAGTGGGCTCTCATGGAGCCTCACAGATGTACAGAGCTTTATTGAGACTCTCCAACACCAAACTTAGAGTTTGGATATGGGAGTTCAACACCAAACTTAGAGTTTGGTTGTGGCCTCCCAACACCAAACTTAGAGTTTGACTGTGGGGGCTTTGTTTGACTTTGCTTTGAGAGAAGCTTTTTATGCTTCCTCTCCATGGGTACAGAGAGAGATCCTTGAGTTGTAAACACAAGGTTGTCCTCATTCAATTGAAGGATTAATTCTCCTCTGTCCACATCAATCACAGCTCTTGCTGTGGCTAGGAAAGGTCTTCCTAGGATGATGGATTCATCCTCTTCCTTTCCAGTGTCTAAGACTATGAAATCAGCAGGGATATAAAGGCCTTCAACCTTTACTAACACGTCCTCTACTTGTCCATAAGCCTATTTTCTTGAATTATCTGCCATCTCTAATGAGATTTTAGCAGCTTGCACCCCATATATTCCCAATTTCTCTATTACAGAGAGAGGCATGAGGTTTATCCGTGAACCAAGATCACACAGAGCCTTAAAGATCATGGTGCCTATGGTACAAGGTATTATGAACTTTTCAGGATCCTGTCTCTTCTGAGGCAATGTCAGTTGATCCAGATCACTTAGTTCATTGGTGAACAAGGGATGTTCATCTTCCCATGTCTCAATACCAAATAATTTGGCATTCAGCTTCATGATTGCACCAAGAAACTTGGCAGTTTGCTCTTTAGTAACATCCTCATTCTCTTCAAAAGAGGAATACTCATCAGAGCTCATGAATGGCATAAGGAGGTTCAATGGAATCTCTATGGTCTCTAGATGAGTCTTAGATTCCTTTGGTTCCTCAGAGGGAAACTCCTTATTGATCACTGGACGTCCCAGGAGGTCTTCCCCCTTGGGATTCACATCCTCCTCTCCCTTTACAGGTTCGGCCATGGTGCCTATGTCAATGGCCTTGCACTCTCCTTTTGGATTCTCTTCTATATTGCTTGGGAGAGTACTAGGAGGGATTTCAGTGATCCTTTTACTCAGCTGGCCCACTTGTGGTTCCAAATTTCTAATGGAAGACCTTGTTTCATTCATGAAACTTACAGTGGCCTTGGATAGATCAGAGACTAAGTTTGCTAAGCTAGATGGATTCTGCTCAGAATTCTCTGTCTGTTACTGAGTGGATGATGGAAAAGGCTTGCTATTGCTAAACCTGTTTCTTCCACCATTGTTAAAGCCCTGCTGAGGCTTTTGATCCTTCCATGAGAGATTTGGGTGATTTCTCCATGATGGATTATAGATGTTTCCATATGGTTCACCCATGTGATTTACCTCTGCTGTTGCAGGGTTCTCAGGATCATAAGCTTCTTCTTCAGAAGATGCTTCTTGAGTACTGTTGGATGCAGCTTGCATTCCATTCAGACTCTGAGAAATCATATTGACTTGCTGAGTCAATATTTTGTTCTGAGCCAATATGGCATTCAGAGTATCAATTTCAAGGACTCCCTTCTTCATAGGCGTCCCATTACTCACAGGATTCCTCTCAGAAGTGTACATAAACTGGTTATTAGCAACCATGTCAATGAGTTCTTGAGCTTCTGCAGGTGTTTTCTTTAGGTGAATGGATCCACCTGCAGAAGTATCCAATGACATCTTAGCTAAGTCAGATAGACCATCATAGAATATGTTCAGGATGGTCCATTCTGAAAGCATGTCAGAAGGACACTTTTTGGTCAGTCCTTTATATCTCTCCCAAGCTTCATAGAGGGATTCACCTTCCTTCTGTCTGAAGGTTTGAACATCCACTCTAAGCTTACTCAGCTTTTGAGGAGGAAAGAACTTGGCTAAGAAAGCCTTGACCAGCTTATCCCAAGAGTTCAGGCTGTCTTTAGGTTGAGAATCCAACCATATTCTAGCTCTGTCTCTTACAGCAAAAGGGAAAAGCATGAGCCTGTAGACTTCAGGATCTACTCCATTAGTCTTAACAGTATCACATATCTGCAAGAATTCAGTTAAGAACTGAAAAGGATCTTCAGATGGAAGTCCATGAAACTTGCAGTTCTGCTGCATCAGAGAAACTAATTGAGGTTTCAGCTCAAAGTTGTTTGCTCCAATGGCAGGAATGGAGATGCTTCTTCCATGTAAATTGGAATTTGGTGCAGTAAAGTCACCAAGCATTCTCCTTGCATTGTTGTTGGGTTCGGCTGCCATCTCCTTTACTTGTTCGAAATTTTCAATCAAGTTGTCTCTGGATTGTTGTAATTTAGCTTCTCTTAATTTCCTCTTCAGAGTCCTTTCAGGTTCTGGATCAGCTTCCACAAGAATGCCTTTTTCTCTGTCCCTGCTCATAAGAAAGAGGAGAGAAAAAGAAAAGAAGAGGAATCCTCTATGTCACAGTAAAGAGGTTCCTTATTGTTAGTAGAAGAAAAGAAGAAGAGAAAAATCTGAACTCAGAAAGAGAGAGAGGGTTCGACTTTGGTGAGTGATGTGAGGAAGAGATGTTAGTAGATGAATAAATAAATAGAATAAGATGAGGAAGAAGGTGAAGTTTCGAAAATTATTTTTGAAAAAGAGTTAGTGATTTTTGAAAATGGTTTTTGAAAAATGTTAGTAATTTTCGAAAATTAAAATAAGAATTTAAAATAATTAGTTAATTAAAAAGAAATTTTGAAAAAGAGGGAAGATATTTTCGAAAATAGAGAGAGAGAGTTAGTTAGGTGGTTTTGAAAAAGGTAAGAAACAAACAAAAAGTTAGTTAGTTAGTTGAGACAAAAATCAATTTTGAAAAGATAAGGAGTTGGGAAGTTAGAGAAGATATTTTGAAATCAAATTTTTGAAAAAGATATGATAAGAAGATATTTTGAAAAGATATGATTGAAATTAGTTTTTGAAAAAGATTTGATTTTTAAAATCACAATTAATGACTTGATTCACAAGAAATCATAAGATATGATTCTAGAACTTAAAGTTTGAATCTTTCTTAACAAGTAAGTAACAAAGTTCAAATTTTTGAATCAAAACATTAATTGTTAATATTATTTTCGAAAATTTTGATAAAGATAAGAAAAAGATTTTTGATAAATATTTTGAAAAAGATTTTTGAATTTTTCGAAAATAATGGAAAAGGTATGATTTTTGAAAAAGATAAGATTTTCAAATTGAAAATTTGATTTGACTCATAAAAAACAACTAAATTTTAAAAATTTTGAAAAAGTCAATTCAAATTTTCGAATTTGATGAGGAGAAAAAGGGAAAAATATTTTTTGATTTTTGAAATTTTTATGATGAGAGAGAAAAACAATAAAAATGATGCAATGCATGAGAATTTTAGATCAAAACATGTGATACATGCAAGAATGCTATGAATGTCAAGATGAACACCAAGAACACTATGAATGTTAAGATGAACACCAAGAACATATTTTTGAAAAGTTTTTAATGCAAGGAAAACATGCAAGACACCAAACTTAGAATTATTTAATGCTTAGACACTAAGAATTCAAGAATGCATATGAAAAACAAGAAAAGACACAAAACATGCAAATGCAAAGATCAAACAAGAAGACTTACCAAGAACAACTTGAAGATCATGAAGAACACCATGAATGCATGAAATTTTTGAAAAATGCAATATGAATATGCAAGTGACACTAAACTTATAACATGACTCAAGACTCAAACAAGAAACAGAAAAATATTTTTGATTTTTATGCTTTTCTAATTTTTTTGGATTTTTCAAAAATTAATTGAAAAAGGAAAATAAGGATTCCAAAATTTTTAATATGAATTCTAGGAATCTTGCATTCTTAGTCTAAAACTTCGGTCCAGGAATTAGACATGGCTCACTAGCCAGCCAAGCTTTCAATGAAAGCTCCGGTCCAAAACACTAGACATGGCCAATGGCCAGCCAAGCTTCAGCAGGATATCAGAATATACTGCTCATTACTTATCAAATATGTAACTTGCCTCTATTCTGATGGATTGGAAGCCTCAGTCCAAAAGAATTTAGACATGGCTTTGCAACCAGCCAGGCTTCACATGCTTCATGAAACACTAGAATTCATTCTTAAAAATTCTGAATAAATTTTTTATTTATTTATTTTTTTCGAAAAAGATAGGAGAAAATTTTTTAAAGATTTTTGAAAAATTTTTGAAAAGAAAACAAAAAGAAAGTTACCTAATCTGAGCAACAAGATGAACCGTCAGTTGTCCAAACTCGAACAATCCCCGGCAACGGCGCCAAAAACTTGGTGCGCAGAAATTGTGATTACACTTTAATTATGTAAAATTCATCACTCTTTCTTTCCCTGGTAATGGCACCAAAAACATGATGCCAATACCATGGTTCACAACTTCACACAACTAACCAGCAAGTGCACTGGGTCGTCCAAGTAATACCTTACGTGAGTAAGGGTCGAATCCCACGGAGATTGTTAGTATGAAGCAAGCTATGGTCACCTTGTAAATCTCAGTCAGGCGGATATAAAATAGTAATGGAGTTTTCGAATATAATTAATAAAATAGGGATAGAAATACTTATGTAAATCATTGGTGAGAATTTCGGATAAGCGAATAGAGATGCTTTCGTTCCTCTGAACCTCTGCTTTCCTGCTATCTTCATCCAATCAGTCTTACTCCTTTTGAAGGCTGGCTTTATGTGATACATCACCATTGTCAATGGCTACTTTCGGTCTTCTCTCGAGAAAATGATCCAAATGCCCTGTCACGGCACGGCTAATCGTCTGGAGGCATCACCCTTGTCAATGGTTTCATCTTATCCTCTCAGTGAAAATGGTCAGCGCACCCTGTCACGGCACGGCTATTCATCTGTCGGTTCTCGATCATGCTGGAATAGGATTTACTATCCTTTTGGCGTCTGTCACTACGCCCAGCAATTGCGAGTTTGAAGCTCGTCATAGTCATTCAATCATTGAATCCTACTCGGAATACCACAGACAAGGTTTAGACTTTCCGGATTCTCTTGAATGCCGCTATCAATCTAGCTTACGCCACGAAGATTCCGATTAAGATATCTAAGAGACACTCATTCAGTCGAAGGTAGAACGGAAGTGGTTGTCAGGCACGCATTCATAGGGAATGATGATGATTGTCATGTTCATCACATTCAGGTTGAAGAGCGAATGAATATCTTAGAAACGAAATAAGATGAATTGAATAGAAAACAGTAGTACTTTGCATTAATCTTTGAGGAACAGCAGAGCTCCACACCTTAATCTATGGAGTGTAGAAACTCTACCGTTGAAAATACATAAGTGATAATGGAGTTCATTGGTCTCGGCCCCAGAGGGGGAACCGGAGTAACCAAGACTGTGAATACAATGATAAAAAGTCCTATTTATAATAAACTAGTCACTAGGGTTTACAGATGTAAGTAATTGATGCATAAATCCACTTCCGGGGCTCACTTGGTGTGTGCTTGGGCTGAGCTTTAACTTTCCACGTGCAGAGGCCATTTGTGAAGTTGAACGCCAGGTTTTGATCCATTTCTGGCGTTCAACTCTAGTTCTTGATCCATTTCTGGCGCTGAACTCCAGGATTGGGCAGAGAGCTGGCGTTGAATGCCAGTTTACGTCATCTATCCTCGAGCAAAGTATGGACTATTATATATTGCTGGAAAGCCCTGGATGTCTACTTTTCAACTCAATTAGAAGCGCGCCATTTTGAGTTCTGTAGCTCCAGAAAATCCATTTTGAGTGCAGGGAGGTCAGAATCCAACAGCATCAGCAGTCCTTCTTCAACCTCTGAATCTGAATTTTGCTCAAGTCCCTCAATTTTAGCCAAAAAATACCTGAAATCACAGAAAAACACACAAACTCATAGTAAAGTCCAGAAATGTGAATTTAACTTAAAAACTAATGAAAACATCCCTAAAAGTAACTAGATTCTACTAAAAACAATGCCAAAAAGCGTATAAATTATCCGCTCATCATAACCCTTTCTGGAAAATGCAACTGGCGTGCCACACCCATATACTTCATGGCGTTTGTTCCAAGTGGCACGCTCGGTTCCATATGCCCACCTTTATTTTGTTGTTTTCTTCCCTTCTTATTGCTCTTTTCACCTGAAATTCAGCACAAACCCATTTCAAAGAATGTACCATAATATGCATCAATTAATTCATGAATTGCAATTATCAAATGAGATTATGCTCTTTTATGGTCCTTTTTAGATAAGAAAAAAGGGTAGATGATGCAAGTCATCAAGCATCCAAGATGTCTTTGGAAAACCCTACAGGTGGATCCCTCTACTTTAAGAAGACGCCTGAAGAGGCGTAAGAGCTTATTAATATGGTTGCTAATAACTAGTATAACACTTCTGAGAGGAACCCTGTGAACAATGGGGTAGCTCAGAAGAGAGGTGTCTTGGAAGTGGACACATTAGACGCCATCTTGGCTTAAAACAAGCTCATGTCTCAATAGATAAATATGATCTCTCAGTACTTGTGTGGGACACAGAGCTCAGATGCTTATCGTCTAGAAACAGCGTACGAATTAGATGCTAGTAACAACACCTGGACCACAATGGAGGAGGTGAACTATATGGGAAACTCCTCTAGAAAATCTAACAACAATCCCTATTCGAATACCTTCAATCAGGGTTGGATGAACCACCCCAATTTTGGGTGCATGGATCAGCAGAAGCCTCAACAAGGCTTCAATAATAGTAAGGGTGGAACGAACAAGAACTGGTTCAACAATAGACCATTCCAACCCATTAAGCAACAGACAGAGACTCCCACACAGAGCCTTTCTGATATGGCTACTATAGTATCTAACCTCACTGATATGGCTACTATAGTATCTAACCTCTATGATCATGGCTAAAACTAGATCTTCCATTCGGAACTTGGAGATACAGGTTGGTCAGCTAAGCAAGAGTATCCCAGAGATCCCTTACAATACTCTTCCAAGCAACACAAAAGTGAAATTAGAGCTCACGAGGAGACTGATAATATCAAATTGCATGCCCCTTTGCTAAGAGAGGAACCTGAAGAATACTCTTCTTCAGACGAGGATGAAGAGTCCAAGGAAGATCAAATTGCTCAGTTCCTGACAACCCTCAGGAAGCTGAAGGCTAACTCTTCTCATGTAGAGATATTGTAGAAGGAAGATGTGCCTGTGGTACTGGCCAAGGAGTGTAGTGCCTTGGTCTAGAAGAAACTTCCTCAAAAACTGCCAGATCCCAAAAGCTTCCTGATTCCCTATACTATAGGGGCCATTACCTTTGAGAAGGCACTATGTGACCTTGGCTTAAGCATCAACCTCATGTCTCTCTTTGTAATGAAGAGGCTAGGAATTCTAGAGGTGTAACGTGCCAAGATCTCATTGGAGATGGCAGACAAGTCCCTGAAAAGGGCATATGGCATGGTGGAAAATTTCCTAGTGAAGGTTGAAGACCTTTGCATCCTTACTGATTTTGTAATCCTAGAAAATGGGGAGGACAGAAATGAATCCCTCATCCTTGGAAGACCTTTCATAGCCACTGCTAAGGCCATTATTGATGTGAAAAGAGGAGAGCTAGTCTTGAGACTACATGAGGATTGTATCTTGTTCAAGATACCCAACCCTCAATCTCTCTCTGACAGAGGTGGTACCCTTATGCAACACATAATGTTTCAACCTTCCATCTCAGTGCAGAGCTTTATAGAACCCCCAGACACGAACTCTATGTTTGGTGTTGGACAACCATCATTAAGCACAGGGAAGGAAGGTACTGAGAAGAAGATACCTAAAGGCTGGAGGGACAAGAAGATCCCCACCAAAGGCCTCTCACCTGGCATGAGAGTTGTCTTCACCAAGAGTCCAGTCATTCCACACACAGTGACTAGAATCCTGTCTCTAGAGCATGTGGAGCTCATTCACAAAAGCACAGGAAGAAAATTCACTCTAAGGGGTGAATATCTAAGCCTCTACCTACCTTTGTAATGGAGCTGTCTGTCAAGCTAATGACGGTAAAGAAGCGATTATTAGGAGGCAACCTAACTATTAGCATAGTACTTTTATTCATTTTCATTTTCTTTAGTTTGCATTCATATTTTAGTTTATCTCTTGCTTTTTGATGTTTGTGATCATGTGCAGCACTTAGGAAAGTGACAGAGACATGCAGAACATAAAATAGAACACCATGGAGAGAGCCATTGCTGGCGTTGAATGCTAGACAAGGAGGAAGCTGGGCGTTCAACCCCTCAAAGGGAGAGGAAGGCTGGCATTGAATGCCAGAGAAGGAGTACTTTGGGCGTTCAATGCCAAAGAGGGTGCATGCATTGGCGTTGAACGCCAGCCAAAGAGCAAAGCTGGGTGTTCAACACCCTAAGGGGGGCAACTAGGACCAACCATTTGGTCCCCTATGGGCGTTCAACGGCCATTCCTGGCTTGAATGCTAGGTAGGGAGTAGGCAGCTCGAGTTTGGAAGCCTGCCCAACCAGTGGGTCCCACAGAATCTCCACCTACCCCACATTTCTTCTCTCTCTTCTTTTTTCTAAGCCTTGAAACCCACACCCTACTTTCCCTCTTTTCCATATACACTCTTCCCGAAACCCATCATAAATCCCATCACTTTAATTCCCCACCAACCCCACCCACTTCAAATTCAAACCCTTACCACCAATTCTTCCCTCCTATATAACCGAATCCTAACCCTGCCACCCCTATAAATACCCTTCAATTCTTCCCATATCCTTACACCTACACAATCCTCTTCCATCTCTACATTTTACACTTTCCACACTCCTTCTCTTCCCTTTCTCCCACCCACTTGGCAGAAGACTTCGTCCTCTTCTCCTTCCTTCCTTATTCTTCTAGACTATTTCTCTTTTATTCCTTTTGCTTGAGGACGAGCAAAGTTTTTAAGTTTGGTGTTAGAAAAGTGCCGCTTTTTGCTTTCCATTCATATTTATATGGCACCAAAGATCAGCAAAGCCTCAAGGAAGAGAATGGGAAAGGCTCTGACTTCCTCTTTTGAACCATGGGAATCAGGGAGATTCCTCATGAAAGTCCACCAAGACCACTTCTATGGTTGGTGAGGCATAAAAGGGTGAGTATCCGGAAATCCTTGAACAAATCTGGAGAAGGGACTGTAAAATTATAGCCTATCCTATCTCAACTGTTGGCACACTAATGGTGCAAGAATTCTATGCCAACGCTTGGGTCACAAAGGGGCATGACACTAGCGTGAACCCATAGCCTAAGAACTTCTGCACCATGGTTCGAGAGCAAGTCTTGGACTTCAGCCCGGAAAGGGTGAGGTTAGCGTTACAACTGCCTCAATTGTAACGTGACCCACACTCCTACACAAGAAGGGTCAACTCTGATCAGAGGTTGGAGCAAGTGCTCACAGACATCTGTGTGGAGGGAGCCCAATGGAGGCTAGATGCACACAGCAAGCCTTATCAACTGAGTAGCCTTGACCTCAAGCCAGTGGCTAGAGGATGGTTAGAACTTGTGAAACTCTCCATCATCCCTACTAGTAACCAGTCTGAAGTGACTATTGACTGAGCGATATTGGTGCATTACATCATGCTCAGAAATGAGATAGAGGTGCATGAGGTAATCACTCAAGAAATATACAAGGTAGCTAATAAACCCCCCTTTTTAGGGTTTATCATGTGTTGAATTTAGAGTATTTTATCAACTTTTTCTCATATTTATTCAATAAAATAGCATGATTTTGTGATTCTTCTTTAAATTGTGCTTAAATAGGAAAACATGCTTTCAGACCTCTAATTTCATGATTTTAATCCACCTTTGATTCCATTAGGGGCCTTGATGTGTTTGCTAAGTGATTTCAGGTGAAAAAGGCTAGGAATGGATCAACGGAGTGAAGAGGAAAGCATACAAAGTGGAGAACACATGGAAAACCCAAATAATTGGAAACATTCATCCACGCGCACGCGCACCGTATGCGCACTGGTGCACGAAATCACAATCACACTTTTGCAATTCCGCACAACTAACCAGCAAGTGCACTGGGTCGTCCAAGTAATACCTTACGTGAGTAAGGGTCGATCCCACGAAGATTGTTGGCTTGAAGCAAGCTATGGTTATCTTATAACTCTTAGTCAGGATATCAGTAATAATTCTCAGTTCTTATTAGAATGAGTAAAAGAACATGGATTAAATAAAACTTGTTATGTAGTAATGGAGAACATGTTGAGGTTTTGGAGATGCTCTGTCTTCTGAATCTCTGCTTTCCTACTGTCTTCTTCTTCACGCACGCAAGGCTCCTTCCATGGCAAGCTGTATGTTGGTGGATCACCATTGTCAATGGCTACCATCCATCCTCTCGGTGAAAATGGTCCAGCTACGGGTTTCGTAGGGCTAATCATCTATCGGTTCTCACTAGTATTGGAATAAGATCCATTGATCCTTTTGCACACTGTCACTACGCCCAACAATTGTGAGTTTGATGCTCGTCACAGTCATCCCTTCCCCGATCCTACTCGGAATACCACAGACAAGGTTTAGACTTTCCAGATTTCAAGAATGCTGCTAACTGATTCTAGCTTATACCACAAAGACTCTGATATCACAGATTTGAATGCTCTATTGTAAGGAGAGGCAAACAAACTCGTGGACCAGAAACAAAAGAGATACACACTAAATCTAAGGTAGAACGAAAGTGGTTGTCAGGTACGCGTTCATAGGTTGAGAATGGTGATGAGTGTCATGGATTATCACATTCATCATGTTGAAGTGCAAGTGAATATCTTAGAATAAAAACAAGCGTGATTGAATGGAAAACAGTAGTAATTGCATTAATCCGTCGAGACACAGTAGAGCTCCTCACCCCCAACTATGGAGTTTAGAGACTCATGCCATAGAAGATACAAAATTCAGATTTAAAAATGTCATGAGGTGCAAATTAAATCTCTAAAATTGATTTTTATAATAAACCAGTGACCTAGGTTTACAGAAAATGAGTAAGCTAAGATAGATAGTGCAGAAATCCACTTCCGGGTCCCACCTGGTGTGTGTTTGAGCTGAGCACTAAAGCTTTCACGTGCATAGGCTATTCCTGGCATTGAACTCCAGCTTTTGTGCCAGTTTGGGCATTTAACTCCAACTTTTATGCTAGTTCTGGCGTTTAACGCCAGAAAAGGGTAAGGAGCTGGCGTTTAAACACCAGTTTGCGCTACCAAATCTCGGGCCAAGAATGAACTATTATATATTGCTAGAAAGATCAAGATGTATACTTTCCAACGCAATTGAGATGGCATCAATTGGACTTCTGTAGCTCCAGAAAATCCATTTCGAGTGCAGGGAGCTCAGAATCCAACAGCATTTGCAGTCCTTTCTCAGACTCTGAATCAAATTTTTGCTCAGGTCCCTCAATTTCAGCCAAAAAATACCTGAAATTACAAAAAAACACACAAACTCATAGTAAAGTCCAGAAATGTGATTTTTGCATGAAAACTAATAAAAATATAATAAAAAGTAACTAAAACATACTAAAAACTACATGAAAATATCACCAAAAAGCGTATAAAATATCCGCTCATCACAACACCAAACTTAAACTGTTGCTTGTCCTCAAACAACTAGACAAATAAAATAGGATAAAAAGTGGATCGAGTTGCAATAGAATCCTAGTGTTTTAAGTAAAGTTCAAATTCTAATCAGATGAGCAGGGCTAGTAGCTTTTTGCTTCTGAACAGTTTTGGCATCTCACTTTATCCTTTGAAGTCCAGAATGATTGGAATCTATAGGAACTCAGAATTCAGATAGTGTTATTGATTCTCCTAGTTTAATATGTTGATTCTTGAATACAGCTACTTTATGAGTCTTGGCTGTGACCCTAAGCATCTTGTTGTCCGGTAATACTACAGGATACATAAATGCCACAGACACATAACTGGTGAACCTTTTAAGATTGTGACTTAGCTTTGCTAAAGTCTCCAGTTAGAGGTGTCCAGAGTTCTTAAGCACATTCGTTTGCTTTGGATCACGACTTTAACCACTTAGTCTCAAGCTTTTGACTTGGACCTGCATGCCACATGCACATGGTTAGGGACAGCTTGATTCAGCCACTTAGGCTAAAATTTTATGCCTTTAGGCCCTCCTATCCATTAATGCTTAAAGCCTTGGATCCTTTTTACCCTTGCCTTTTTGGTTTAAAGGGCAATTGGCTTTTTCTGCTTGCTTTTTCTTTTTCTTTTATTATTATTTTTTTTGCCAATTTTTTTTCTCAAGCTTTGTTGTTCATTGCTTTTTCTTGCTTCAAGAATCAATTTCATGATTTTTCAGATTATCAATAACATTTCTCTTTTTTCATCATTCTTTCAAGAGCCAACAATTTTAACATTCATAAACTTCACTACCAAAAATATGCACTGCTCAAGCATTCATTTAGAAAACAAAAAGAATTGCCACCACAAATAAATAATTTTGAATTCTTCTCTTAAAAAATCAAAATAATTGCATCTTTAATCAAAGAATCTACTATTTTATTCATGTTTAATGATGAAGAGAAAACTAAATTATAGCTTAATTGGAGATAAAAATAAAATTAAAAATAAAGACCCTAATTACTAATATTCATATAATTCTTAAGATAGGTTTCTAATAATAAAAGTTATCACAGAGTTAAGATTAAGACTCAACAACCTTTATTTTGGGAGATAGATGCTCCTTCAATATGTGGCGTGTCTGGTCCCTCAAGGGAGAGCCTCTGGCGCTTCAGCTCCTGTAGCTCACACCCTTGCTTTTCTTGCTCCTTAAGCAGTTTGCAGAGCATGCTATTTTGATTTTTCTGTTCTTCCTTAAGTTGATCCATAACTTCTTGCAGCTTGGTGACAGATGCTTCTAGGCGGGTCCAGTAGTCAATCTGAGGAATTTTTGGGAGGAACTCTTACGCTCTCCTTTTGATGGAGTTATCTTGCATTTGTTGTCCTTCCATTGACTTCTTGGTGATTGGGTGCTCAACTGGGATGAACTCATCTACTCCCATCTTCACCCCAGCATCTTTACATAGCAGGGAGATTAAGCTTGGGTAAGCCAATTTGGCTTCAGTAGAGTTCTTATTTGCAATTGTGTAAATCTCACAAGAAATCAGATGATGAATCTCCACTTCTTTTCCCAACATAATGCAATGAATCATCACTGCTCTTTTGACAGTGACCTCAGAGCGGTTGCTAGTGGGCAGTATAGAATGCCCAATGAAGTCCAACCAGCCCCTAGCGACTCGTTTGGGATCTCCCCTCTTGAGTTGGTTTGGGACACCTTTTGAGTTGGTTATCCACTTAGTTCCAGGGAGGCATATGTCCTCTAGAACTTGGTCCAAACGCTTATCTACTCTCACCATTATCCTATTAAAAGATTCTGGACCATGTTGCAGTTGAGGCAGCTTGAAGACCTCTCTTATTTTGTCAAGGTGGAAGTAAATAATCCTCCCTCTGACCATAGTTCGAAAGGTATGGAAGGCAATTCTAATCATTCTCTGCTTATCTGTCAGCCACAGATTTGAGTAGAATTTCTGAACCATGTTTCTTCCCACCTTTGTCTCAGGATTAGCTAGAATTTCCCAGCCTCTATTTCGAATCTGCTCTTGGATCTCCGGATATTCGTCTTCTTTCAGATCGAATTTAACTTCTGGGATCACTGACCTCAGACCCATTTTTTTGTGGTAATAGACTGCATGTTCTTTGGTTAAGAACCTCTCTTGATTCCAAAGTGGCTTTGGAGTATTCTCTTTCTTGCCTCTTGAAGTTGTTTGTTTTCCCTTAGGGGCAATGACCTTAATGAGTCTTAGCTCGGTAATCACGGAAAAATACACCAAACTTAGAGGTTTGCTTGTCCTCAAGCAAAAGAACAGAAAGGAGAGGAATAGGAGGAGAGTCAAATTCGAGTTGTGGAGGAGAGGGGGTGGCCGAAGGTGAATTTAAAAGGGAGGGGGTGGGGTTTCGAAAATTTTGAAAAAAATATATGATTGGTAAAAAAATGAATCATGATATGAAAAAGATGAGATTTTAAAATTCAAAAGATATGAAAAAGATATAAAGACGTTAAGTCTGATAATTTGTTGATGCATATAAGAATTAAAAGAAGATATGATGAATTGAAAAAAATTTGGAAAGGAATTGAAAAGATAAATGAGTTTTTGAAAAAGATTTGGAAGGGTTTTGGAAGAAAGTTAAAAGGGATTTAGAAGATTATTAAATTTTTGAAAAATTGAGTGTGAGTGATAAAAATTTGGAACATGTTTATGCAGAAAATTATGAATTAAAACATGAAAGTTTGAAAAAAAAATTGAAGTGGAAGCAAAATCTCCTCTCCCTGCCTTTTCTGGCGTTAAATGCCCAGAATGGTATCCATTCTGGCGTTTAACGCCCATATGTTGGCTATTGCAGGCATTTAACGCACCTGGCTGGCGTTAAACGCCAGAAATCTTTTATCACTGGGCATTTTTCTAAACGCCCAGGATGCTGCAACTCTGGCGTTAAACGCCAGAATGGCAGGAAGGTATCTTTACTGGCATTAAACGCCCAGAATGGTACCCATTTTGGCATTTCACGCCCAAAATACCCCTTCCTGGCATTTTTGTGCTAGTGAGCTCCTTTTCTCTGCTTTATGCTCTGAATCCTTTTGTAACTCTGTGAATTCCTGCAATTGATAATTAACCTTGAAGAGAATTTATATCAAACTCCTATTATTATTATTTAAATAAAAAATAAACTTTGATAATGGCTGGGTTGCCTCCCAGCAAGCTCTTCTTTATTGTCTTTAGCTGGACTTTACTGAGGTTTTAATCTAGTCTCAACATTCTTGCTCAACATTCTTGCTTAACATTGCTTTCAAGATAATGCTTTACTCTCTGTCCATTAACAATGTACTTTTTGTCAGAGTCAATATCCTGAAGCTCTACATATCCATATGGTAATACACTTGTAATCACATATGGTCCCCTTCACCGGGATTTTAATTTCCCAGGGAATAATCTGAGCCTAGAGTTAAATAGCAGAACCTTCTGTCCTAGCTCAAAGACTCTGGATGACAATTTCTTGTCATGCCACCTTTTTGCTTTCTCCTTGTAAATTTTTGCATTTTTAAAAGCATTGAGTCTGAATTCCTCTAGCTCATTCAACTGGAGCAATCTTTTCTCTCCAGCTAACTTGGCATCAAGGTTTAGGAATCTGGTTGCCCAGTAGGCTTTGTGTTCCAGTTCCACTGGCAGGTGACAGGCTTTTCCATACACAAGATGGTATGGAGAGGTCCCTATAGGAGTTTTGAATGCAGTTCTGTATGCCCACAGAGCATCATCCAGACTCCTTGCCCAATCCTTTCTACGGGTACTTATAGTTCGTTCAAGGATTCGTTTTAGTTCTCTATTTGAGACTTCAGCCTGCCCATTTGTCTGTGGATGATATGGAGTTGCCAGTTTGTGGTTAATTCCATATCGAATCAGAGTAGAGTCAAGCTGTTTATTGCAGAAATGAGTCCCTCCATCACTGATTAGTATTCTAGGAACACCTAATCTGCTGAAGATATACTTATGGAGGAACTTCAGCACTGTCTTAGTATCATTAGTGGGTGTGGAAATTGCCTCTACCCATTTAGATACATAGTCTACTGCCACCAAAATTTAAGTGTTTGAGTATAATGGTGGGAAAGGCCCATGAAGTCAATACCACATACATCAAACAACTCAATCTCTAAGATCTCTTGCTGAGGCATGGCGTAACCATGAGGTAGATTACCAGCTGTCTGGCAACTATCACAGTTACGTACAAACTCTCGGGAGTATCTATAGAGGGTAGGCCAGTAGAAGCCATATTGGAGAACTTTTGTGGCTGTTCGCTCACCTCCGAAATGTCCTCCATATTGTGATCCATGGCAATGCCATAGGATCTTCTGTACTTCTTCTCTAGGCACGCATCTGCGGATCATTCTGTCTGCACATCTCTTAAAGAGATATGGTTCATCCCACAAGTAGTACTTTGCATCAGAAATTAATTTTTTTGTTTGCTGTCTACTGTATTCTTTGGGTATGAATCTCACAGCCTTATAGTTTGCAATGTCTGCAAACCATGGTATTTTCTGAATGGCAAAGAGTTGCTCATCTGGAAAGGTTTCAGAGATCTCAGTTAGGGGAAGGGACGCCCCTACTATTGGTTCTATCCGGGACAGGTGGTCAGCTACTTGGTTCTCTGTCCCTTTTCTGTCTCTTATTTCTATATCAAACTCTTGCAGAAGCAACACCCATCTTATGAGCCTGGGTTTTGAATCCTGCTTTGTGAGTAGATATTTAAGAGTAGCATGGTCAGTGTACACAATCACTTTTGATCCTACTAAATAGGATCTAAACTTGTCAACGGCATAAACCACTGCAAGCAGCTCTTTTTCTGTGGTTGTATAATTCTTCTGTGCATCATTTAGAACACGGATGGCATAGTAAATGATGTGCAGGAGCTTGTTATGCCTTTGTCCCAATACTGCACCAATAGCATAGTCACTGGCATCACACATCAGTTCGAATGGTAATGTCCAGTCTGGTGCCGAAATAACTGGTGTTGTGACCAGCTTAGCTTTCAGAGTTTCAAATGCCTGCAGACGCTCCGTGTCAAAGACAAATGGCGTGTCAGCAACTAACAAATTGCTTAGAGGTTTTGAAATTTTTGAAAAATCGTTTATAAACCTCCTATAGAATCCTGCATGCCCCAGAAAGCTTTTGATTGCCTTAACATTGGCAGGTGGTTGTAATTTTTCAATTACCTCTACCTTAGCTTGATCCACCTCTATCCCCTTGTTTAAAATTTTGTGCCCAAGGACAATTCCTTCAGTCACCATAAAGTGACATTTTTCCCAGTTTAAAACCAGGTTAGTCTCTTGGCACCTTTTCAGAACAAGTGCTAAATGGTCAAGACAGGAGCTGAATGAGTCTCCAAATACTGAGAAGTCATCCATGAAGACTTCCAGAAAATTTTCTACCATATCAGAGAAGATAGAGAGCATGCACCTCTGAATGGTTGCAGGTGCATTATACAAACCAAATGGCATCCTTCTGTAGGCAAATACTCCAGATAGATATCTGAATGCTGTTTTCTCTTGATCCTGAGGATCTACTACAATTTGGTTATAACCTGAATAGCCATCCAAAAAGTAGTAATAGTCATGACCTGCTAGTCTTTCTAGCATCTGGTCTATGAATGGTAAAGGAAAATGATCATTTCTGGGGGCTGTATTGAGCCTTCTGTAGTCAATACACATACGCCACCCTGTAACTGTTCTTGTAGGAACTAGTTCATTTTTTTTCATTATGAATCACTGTCATACCTCTCTTCTTTGGGACGACTTGGACAGGGCTCACCTAGGGGCTATCAGAAATAGGATAAATAATCCCAGCCTCTAGTAATTTAGTAACCTCTTTCTGCACCACTTCCTTCATGGCCGGATTTAACCGCCTCTGTGGTTGAACTACTGGCTTAGCATCATCCTCCAATAAGATCTTGTGCATGCATCTAGCAGGGATAATACCCTTAAGGTCACTTATGGACCACCCAAGAGCTGTCTTGTGTGTCCTTAGCACCTGAAGTAGTGCTTTCTCTTCATGTGGCTTTAAGGTAGAGCTTATGATCACAGGAAAAATGTCATCTTCTCCTAGAAATGCATATTTCAGGGATGGTGGTAGTGGTTTGAGCTCGGGTTTAGGAGGCCTCTCCCCTTCCTGAGGAGTTTTCAGAGGTTCTTCCATTTTCTCTGGTTCCTCCATATCAAGCTGAACGTCTTTAAAGATGTCCTCTAGCTCTGATTCGAGACTTCTAGTCATATTGATCTCTTCCACCAAGGAGTCAATAATATCAACGCTCATGCAGTAATTTGTTGTGTCTGGATGCTGCATAGCTTTGACAGCATTTAACTTGAACTCATCCTCATTGACTCTCAGGGTAACCTCCCCTTTTTGGACATCAATGAGAGTTCGTCCAGTTGCTAGGAAGGGTCTTCCTAGAATGAGAGTTGCACTCTTGTGCTCCTGTATTTCCAGCACTACAAAGTCAGTTGGGAAGGCAAATCGCCCAACCTTGACAATCATATCCTCAATTATGCCTGATGGATATTTAATGGAGCCATCAGCAAGTTGGAGGAATATTCGTGATAGTTTGACTTCTTCAGTCAAGCCAAGCTTTCTGATAGTGGATGCAGGTATTAGGTTGATACTTGCCCCAAGATCACATAGAGCTGTCTTGGTACAAGTACCCTCTAATGTGCATGGTATCATAAAGCTTCCGGGATCTTTAAGGTTCTCTGGTAAGGTTTTCAGAATGACTGCACTGCATTCTTCAGTGAGGAAAATGTTTTCCGTTTCTCTCCAATCCTTCTTAGGACTAAAGATCTCTTTCATGAACTTAGCATAAGAGGGTATTTGCTCGAGTGCTTCTGTAAACGGGATCTTTATTTCAAGAGTCCTAAGATAGTCTGCAAAGTGGGCAAATTGTTTATCCTATTCCGCTTGGCGGAGTTTCTGAGGATAAGGCATTTTGGCTTTATATTCTTTAACCTTAGTTGTTGCAGGTTTATTTCCTACAGTGGCAGGTTGAGAAGCCTTCTTGAGGGAGTTATTATCAGCACTTGCAGGTGTCTGATTCCTCATTAGCATTTGAACACCAGGATAGGGAGATGGATGGGCGTTTAATGCCAGATTCCTACCCTTTTCTGACATTTGAACGCCAGAAGTGGACATGGATTGTGCGTTTAACGCCAGATTCACACCATTTTCTGGCGTTTGAATGCCAAAATCATTCCTCTCTGGGCTCTTACTGTCCTCAGAGGGATTTTGGGCAGTGGTCTACTCATCCTCTATCAGTTGTTCCTTCCTTGACTCTCTGTTACCTTGAGTTGAGATATTTAATGTCTTCCCACTCCTTAATTGAACAGCTTGGCACTCTTCTGTTATCTGTTTAGATAACTGTTGTCTTGTCTGATTCAATTGTGCTTCCATATTCTTGTTAGCCATTTCAGTGTCTTGTAGCATCTCTTTAAATTCTGCTAACTATTTTGTTATAAAAAGCAATTGCTGATTGAGTTCAGCAACTTATTCTTGAGGAGTAAGTTTAGTGGATACTGCTTTAGCCTCTTCTTTCAGGGAGGACTCATTACTCAAGTACAGATGCTGATTTCTAGCAACTGTATTAACGAGCTCTTGAGCCTCTTCAATTGTCTTTCTCATATGTATAGATCCACCAGCTGAGTGATCTAGAGATATTTGAGCCTTTTCTGTAAGCCCATAGTAAAAGTTGTCTAACTGCACCCACTCTGAAAACATTTCAGAGGGGCATTTCTTTAGCATCCCTCTGTACCTCTCCCAGGCATTATAAAGGGATTCATCATCCTCTTGTTTAAAGCCTTGGATGTCCAGCCTTAGCTGTGTCATCCTCTTTGGAGGGTAATATTGATTCAGGAATTTGTTTGATAACTGTTTCCATGTTCTTATGCGTGCTGTGGGTTGGTTATTTAACCACCTCTTAGCTTGATCTTTTACAGCAAATGAAAACAGTAATAATCTGTAGACATCCTGATCCACTTCTTTATCACGTACTGTGTCAGTATTTTGTAAGAACTGTGCTAGAAACTCAGTAGGTTCTTCCTGTGGAAGACCGGAATATTGGCAATTTTGCTGCACTATGATAATGAGCTGAGGATTTAGCTCAAAACTGCTTGCTTTGATGGGAAGTACACAGATGCTACTCCCATATGCAGCCGTGATGGGGTGAGCATATGACCCTAGAGTCCTTCTAGACTGTTCATTTCCACTTAGGTCCATGATGGAGAAAAGGAAAATGATGTGAATTGCAAGTAAAATATATTTTTTATTTTTATTTTATATAATTAAAAACAAACCGAATAAATAAAAAAGGAAATAAGATAAAATAAAATAATGAGAAATTAAAATATAAATTTTGAAAACTAAAAGAAAAAGGAAAAATAAATTCGAAAACTAGAATAATTACTTAATTAAAAAGATTTGAAAAAGATTTGAAAAACTTTCGATATGATTTTTGAAAGGGATTTTGAATTTAATGAGGAAAGACAAAAACAATAAAACAACACCAAACTTAGAATTTTTAGATCAAAACAAAGAAAACAAACAGGAAAACTTTGAATATCAAGATGAACACTGAGAGCAACTTTTGAAAAATTTTTAAGAAAAACGAAACACAAAGGACACCAAACTTAAAAATTTTTATACTCTGAGCACTAATAATTCAAAAAAAATGAAAGAAAAATAAACTTATGCAATTGACACCAAACTTAAAATATGAAACTAAACTCAAACAGAAGACTAAATTATGAAGTTATTGGTTTTGAAAATTTTTGAAAATGATTTAGAAAAATAAAATAAAATAAGGATTTTAAAATTTTAACCAAAAACAATAATAGAAGACTTTAAACTAAAAAGAAAAAATTTTTCCTAATCTAAGCAACAAAATAAACTGTCAGTTGTCCAAACTCGAACAATCGCTGGCAACGGCGCCAAAAACTTGGTGCACGAAATGACAATCACACTTTTGCAATTCCGCACAACTAACCAGCAAGTGCACTGGGTCGTCCAAGTAATACCTTACGTGAGTAAGGGTCAATCCCACGGAGATTGTCAGCTTGAAGCAAGCTATGGTTATCTTATAACACTTAGTTAGGATATCAATAATAATTCTCAGTTTTAATTAGAATGAGTAAATAAACATGGATTAAATAATACTTGTCATGCAGTAATGGAGAACAGGTTGAGGTTTTAGAGATGCTCTGTCTTCTGAATCTCTGCTTTCCTACTGCCTTCTTCTTCACGCACGAAAGGCTCCTTCCATGGCAAGCTGTATCTTGGTAGATCACCGTTGTCAATGGGTACCATCCGTCCGCTCAGTGAAAATGGTCCAGCTACGGGTTTCGTAAGGCTAATCATCTGTCAGTTCTCACTAGTGTTGGAATAAGATTCATTGATCCTTTTGCACACTGTCACTGCGCCTTACAATTGTGAGTTTGAAGCTCGTCACAGTTATCCCTTCCAGGATCCTACTCGGAATACCACAGACAAGGTTTATACTTTCCGGATCTCAAGAATGTTGTCAATTGATTCTAGCTTATACCACGAAGACTCTGATCTCACAGATTTGAATGCTCTGTTGTCAGGAGAGGCAAACAAACTCGTGGACTAGAAACCAAAGAGGTACACACTCAATCTAAAGTAGAACGGAAATGGTTGTCAGGCATGCGTTCATAGGTTGAGAATGGTGATGAGTGTCACGGATCATCACATTCATCATGTTGAAGTGCCAGTGAATATCTTAGAATAGAAACAAGCGTGATTGAATGGAAAACAGTAGTAATTGCATTAATCCATCGAGACACAACAGAGCTCCTCACCCCCAACTATGGAGTTTACAGACTCATGCCGTAGAAGATACAAAATTCAGATGTAAAAATGTCATGAGGTGCAAATTGAATCTCTAAAAGTGGTTTTTATAACAAACCAGTGACCTAGGTTTACGGAAAATGAGTAAGCTAAGATAGATAGTGCAGAAATCCACTTTCGGGGCCCATCTGGTGTGTGTTTGGGCTGAGCACTGAAGCTTTCACGTGTATAGGCTATTACTGGCATTGAACTCCAGCTTTTGTGCCAGTTTGGGCATTTAACTCCAACTTTTATGCCAGTTCTGGCGTTTAACGCCAGAAAAAGGTAAGGAGCTGGCATTTAAACACCAGTTTGCGCTACCAAATCTCGGGCCAAGTATGGACTATTATATATTACTGGAAAGCCCAAGATGTCTACTTTCCAATGCAATTGAGAGCGCGTTAATTGGACTTCTGTAGCTCCAGAAAATCCATTTCGATTGCAGATAGGTCAGAATCCAATAGCATCTGCAGTCCTTTCTTAGCCTCTGAATCAGATTTTTGCTCAGGTACCACAATTTTAGCCAGAAAATACTTGAAATTACAGAAAAATACACAAAATCATAGTAAAGTCTAGAAATGTGATTTTTGCATTAAAACTAATAAATATATAATAAAAAGTATCTAAAACATACTAAAAAGTACATGAAAATATCACCAAAAAGCGTATAAAATATCCGCTCATCACGCACGCGCGGATCGCGAAAATCTCAAGGGACGCGCACGCGTACCGTATGTGTACTCACCGAAGGGTGCACGTGATTTTTTTAAATAGAAAACGTGCCCAGTGATTTCTGAGAGCTGTGGGGCCCAATTTGCAACCAACTTTGGCGCCAAAATGCATATAAGGACCAAGGATTGAAGGGGAAAAGGGGGATTCACTCATTTTTTGCTCATTCATACACATTAGGATTAGTTAGAGTTAGTTTTAGAGAGAGAAGCTCTCACTTCTCTCTAGGATTAGGATTAGGATTAGGTTTAATTCTTAGATCTAGGTTAATTTCATGCTTAGATTTACTTTTCGTTTTGTAATTCTTCTTCTTCTACATCTCTTCTCTCTGGTTTAGCATTTAATTCTTGTGATTCTCTACTTTTATGTTGATGCACTTTTGTTCTTCCATTTTTCTTTAATGCAATTTATGATTCTTGTTCCTTTATTGTTGATTTGATTTGTTGTTGTTTAATCTCTTGCAATTGAGTAGTGTAGATTTACTTTTCTTATTGATTTACTATGTTTTCCTTTTGTGCCTTCCAAGTGTTTGATGAAATGCTTAGAAGGATGTTAGAGTAGAATTTTATGCTCTTGGCTTAGGAAGGTAACTTAGGAACTCTTGAGTCACTAATGTCCAAGTGATTGACGATTGGGAGCCATTAACGCTAGATCTCACTAATTGATTTGGTGGAGAACTAGGACTTATCGACTTGGATTGATATAGCTCACTTGACTTTCCTTTACTACTAGTTAGAGGATGACTTAGTGGGATTGATTCTTGCCAATTCTCATGTTGTGGTTAGTGATAAGGATAGAGATCCTTGACCACCAACCCTTGCCAAGACCTTTTTGTTAGTTTATTTTCTTTGCCATTTATATTTCTTGTCTATTATCTCAAAAATCCCAAAACATACTCCATAGCCAATAACAAGAACACTTTATTACAACTCCTAGGGAGAACGACCCGAGGTTCAATACTTCGGTTTATAAATTTAGGGGTTTGTACTTGTGACAACCAAATTTTTGTATGAAAGGATTATTGTTTGGTTTAGAAACTATACTTGCAACGAAAATTTATTGTGAATTATAAACCGTCAAAAGTCCAATCATCAGTAGCCACAAAAGCCTCCACCAAGGCAAGGCTTGCCTTCCCGCACCTCATCTATCACATGTGCAATTCAGCTGGAATTAATATTGCAGGTGACGCCCTCATTAAGAAGGATAAGTCCATCACGAAGATGAGGATGGAGAATGTTAGAGAGTCGGCACAAGAGCCTGTGCAGCCGCCTCCACTAGAAATCCCTGAGATGCCTCAAGGGATGTATTTTCCTCCTCGAGACTATTGGGATAAACTGAATACCTCAATATGGGAGCTGAGCTCAAATGTGGAGCAGCTAAGGGTGGAGCACACTGAGCACGCCACTATCCTTCATGGAGTAAGAGAGCATTAGAGAAGGATGATGGAGGAACAGCTGAGGCAAAGGGTGTGACATAGAAGAGCTCAAACGCTCCATTGGATTCTCCAAGGAAAGCAGCAGCCGCCATCACTAAGGTTGTTGAGTCCCATTATTCCTCTCTCTATTTTATTCTATTTTCACTATACTCTAGTTTATTTTCTATATTCTTCTCTAAGTTCATGATCACATTTAGTAGTTTGTTATTTTCTGGTTTATTTTCTTTTTGATATAAGATATCCTATGTATTCTCACTGTGCTTAAAAGAAAAATTATTTGAAAAAGAAATAGTGAGATGCATAAGTTTTAAGTATATCATGAGTTATTCTAATTAATTTGATGTGGTGGCCTTGCATTTTTTTTCTAAATGTACGAATTAACAGTGCATGATTAATGTAGAAGTTGAGAATGTTGGCTCTTGAAGAATAATGAATTTAGAAAAGTATTATTGACTCTCTGAAAAAATAAAATATATTGATTCTTGAAGTAAGAAAAGGCAGAAAAAAACGAAAAAAAAGAAATAATAAAAAGAAAAAGAATGCTCATAAAAGAAAAATCATAAGAGCAAGGATCCAAGGCTTTGAGCGTCATTAGTTAGGAGGGTTGCAAATTAGCCTAAAAATCTCAATTGAGTTACTATCCCTAACTAAATGCTTGTGGTGTGAAGGTGTCAAGTGAAAAGCTTGACACTGAGCAGTTAAAGTCGTGATCCAAAAGCAAAATAGTACGTTTAAGAATTCTAGGCACCATTGTCTAGGAATTTAAGCAAAGCTAAATTCGAATCCAAGGGGTTCCCCTAGTTAAGTGCCTGTGGCGTTTATGTATCCGGTGGTAATACAGAAAAATATAACGCTTAGAGTCACAGCTAGGCTAAAAAAGGTGCAAAGTACCAAAAGAAGCTGTGTTCAAGAATCAAGAAGAGCTAATGTAAGAATCAACAATATCATCCGGATTCTAGTTCCAAGGGATGTCAATAACTTTGAACTTCAAAAGAAATGAGATGCCAAAACAGTTCAGAAGTAAAGAAGCTTTTAGCCCCAGCCAGTATTTGGAACTGAGCTTTATTGAAAAACTTTAAGACTTATTGTATCTTTCTCTTATTTTTGATCCTACCTTGTTTTGGTTGCTTGAGGACGAACAATAGTTTAAGTTTGGTGTTCTAATGAACGGATATTTTTATACACTTTTTTATGCTATTTTCCTAATGTTTTTAGTATGTTTTGTTAAGTTTTATTATGTTTTAGTAGGTTTTAATGCAAAATTCACTTCTTGGATACTACTTTGAGCTTTTATGTTTTTCTTATGATTTTAGGTAAATTTTGGATGAATTTGGCAAGTTTTGGAAAAGTCTGATTCAGAGGCAAGGAAAGCATAGCAGATGTTGTCAGATTCTGACCTCCATGCATTGAAACAATCATTTATGGAGCTACAGAGATCCAAATGACACGTTCTTAACTGTTTTAGAAAGCTAACCTCTAGAGCTTTCCAGAAATATATAATGGTCCATAATATTTTTTGGACTGCCCAAAATGGGCATTGAACGCCCAAATTACCCCCTTGTCGGCGTTCAACTCCCCAAGAGGAATAAAGCCAGCATTGAATGCCCAAACCCAGCGTTCAACGCCACAAAGGGAGCAAGGAAGTAGCATATTTACTCCCCAGTGGGCATCCAATGCCCACTCCTTCAAGTTAGACGCCAAGCTCAGCCCAAAACACTCACCAAGTGGACCCAGAAGTGGATTTTCGCACCTTTTTGCTTAGTCTAGTTCACTTTTGTAATTTTTAATTATTAGATTAGTATATATAGGCGAAGATCACCCATGTTTAGGATCTTCAGCACCTCAGGATATATCACACGTTACTTTCTATACAGTATGAGAAACTAAACCTCCAAGGTTAAGGTTAGGAGCTCTACTGATTCCTATGGATTAATACAATTACTTTTCTACTACAATGTATGTTTGATTCTATTATATGATGCATTGTCGTTCTTCATCCTTATGAACTTGGAGTGGAACGAAAGTATGACTCGCTGTTCTACATGAGTACTTTATGAGTCTTGACCTAGATAGTATTGAGCTACAACCTGAGAATGCATCATGGGTTCCAACAAGTTACTTGGGTGAATTGGGATATGTGACATGAAATCCCATTAGTCAGGGGTAATTGAGGTTCCTATGGCTCTAAGGGCTAGAATCATAGAGCGTCATTCTCTGATCCAGAAGATCCAACCTTATCTATGGCATTTTGAGTAGGATCATCAAGAGATTGAATTACATGCGCTTCACCCTCTCCCAGATTGAATAAGCCTGTTTGGGTGTTTGGTTTAGACCTGAGGAGATTAATGACTACGACCAACAGCTTAATCACTTACATTTTTTGCATTGAAGGAATCATTCATCATTCATCACGGATCATCACATTCATCAGGCTGAAGTGCAAGTGAATATCTTAGAATAGAGACAAGCGTGATTGAATGAAAAACAGTAGTAATTGCATTAATTCATCGAAACACAGCAGAGCTCCTCACCCCCAACCATGGGATTTAGAGACTCATGCCATCAGAAATACAATGTGAAGTGTAAAAATGTCATGAGGTACATAGTAAGTCTCTAAAAGTAGTTTTTATACTAAACTAGTGACCTAGGGTTACAGAAAATGAGTAAACTAAGATAGATAGTGCAGAAATCCACTTCCGGGGGCCACTTGGTGTGCGCTTGGGCTGAGCATTGAGCTTTACACGTGTAGAGGCTTCTCTTGGGATTAAACGTCAGGTTGCATCCTGTTTGTGGCGTTTAACTCTGGTTTGTAACCTGTTTCTGGCGTTTAACTTCAGAATAGGGCAGGAAGTTGGCGTTTAAATGCCAGTTTTCTTCATCAAAACTCGGGCAAAGTATAGAATATTATATATTGCTGGAAAGCCCTAGATGTCTACTTTCCAACGAAATTGAGAGCGCGTCAATTGGGTTTCTGTAGCTCCAGAAAATCCATTTCGAGTGCAGGGAGGTCAGAATCCAACAGCATCTGCAGTCCTTTTTCAGCCTCTGAATCAGATTTTTGCTCAGGTCCCTCAATTTCAGCCAGAAAATACCTGAAATCACAAAAAAATACACAAACTCATAGTAAAGTCCAGAAATGTGAATTTTTCATAAAAACTAATAAAAACATGGTAAAAACTAACTAAATTATAGTAAAAACTACGTAAAAACAATGCCAAAAAGCGTATAAATTATCCGCTCATCACAACACCAAACTTAAATTGTTGCTTGTCCCCAAGCAACTGAAAATCAAATAGGATAAAAAGAAGAGTATATACTATAAATTCCAAAATATCAATGAAACTTAGCTCCAATTAGATGAGCGGGACTAGTAGCTTTTTGCCTCTGAACAGTTTTGGCATCTCACTTTATCCTTTGAAGTTCAGAATGATTGGCATCTATAAGAACTCATAATTTAGATAGTGTTATTGATTCTCCTTGTTCAGTATGTTGATTCTTGAAGAATGCTGCTTTATGAGTCTTGGCCGTGGCCCTAAGCACTTTGTTTTCCAGTATTACCACCGGATACATAAATGCCATAGACACATTACTGGGTGAACCTTTTCGGATTGTGACTCAATTTTGCTAGAGTCCCCAGTTAGAGGTGTCCAGGGTTCTTAAGCACACTCTTTTTGCTTTGGATCACGACTTTAACCGCTCAGTCTCAAGCTTTTCACTTGACACCTTCACGCCACAAGCACATGGTTAGGGACAGCTTGGTTTAGCCGCTTAGGCCAAGATTTTATTCCTTTAGGCCCTCCTATCCATTAATGCTCAAAGCCTTGGATCCTTTTTACCCATTGCCTTTTGGTTTAAAGGGTTACTAGCTTTTTGCTCTTGCCTTTCGGTTTAAAGAGCTCTTGGCTTTTTCTGCTTGGTTTTTCTTTTTCTTTCTTCTTTTTTTTTGCCATTTTTTTTCGCAAGCTTTTTCTTTTTTCACTGCTTTTTCTTGCTTCAAGAATCAATTTTATGATTTTTTAGATTATCAATAACATTTCTCCTTTTTCATTATTCTTTCAAGAGCCAAAAATTTTAACATTCATAAACAACAAATTCAAAAATATGCACTGTTCAAGCATTCATTCAAAAACAAAAAGTATTGTCACCACATCAAAATAATTAAACTAATTTCAAGGATGAATTTGAAATCATGTACTTTTTGTTCTTTTGTGATTAAAAACATTTTTCATTTAAGAAAGGTTATGGATTCATAGGACATTCATAGCCTTAAGACATAGACACTAAACACTAATGATCATGTAATAAAGACACAAACATAAATAAACATAAAGCATAGTAAACAAAAAATAGAAAAATAAGAGAAAGGAAATTAAGGAACGGGTCCACCTTAGTGAGGGCGGCTAGTTCTTCCCCTTGAAGATCTTATGGAATGCTTTAGCTCCTCAATGTCTCTTCCTTGCCTTGGTTGCTCCTCCCTTATAGCTCTTTGATCTTCTCTAATTTCATGGAGGAGGATGGAATACTCTTGGTGCTCCACCCTTAGTTGTCCCATGTTGGAACTTAGTTATCCTAGGGAGGTGTTAATTTGCTCCCAATAATTTTGTGGAGGAAAGTGTATCCCTTGAGGCATCTCAGGGATTTCATGATGAGGAATTTTTTCATGCTCTTGTTGAGGTCCATAGGTGGGCTCTCTTGTTTGCTCCATCTATTTCTTAGTGATGGGCTTGTTAGATGAATTTTTCCATCTCCCATGACTCAGAGGTGGAAGCTTTTGCCTTCCCTTTCCTCTTTCTAGAGGTTTCTCAAGCCTTAAGTGCCATAAATGGTTATGAAAAAACAAAAAGAAATGCTTTTACCACACCAAAATTAAAAGGTTTGCTCATCCTCGAGCAAAGAAGAAAGAATGGAGGAGATGGAGGGAGAGGGTGAATTCGGCCAAGGGGGGTATAAGGTGTTTGTGATGTGTGAAATTGAACGAGGAATGAGGGGTACATATAGGAGTAGGGGGGTTAGGTTCGTGTATTTGGGGTTGGGTTTGGGAGGGTAGAAGGGTTTTAAATTTGGGGAAGAGTGTTATAAAAAGGTGTGAAGAAGGGAGAGAGTGAGTTGAGGTAGGTGGGGATCCTGTGGGGTCCACAGATTCTGAGGGGTCAAGGACTTATCATTCCTGCTCCATTTAGGCGTGTAAAACGCCCTTAGAGTACAATCCTGGCATTTAACGCCAGACTGCTGCTTGTTTCTGGTGTTTAACGCCAGTTTTTCTCCCTTTCTTGGCGTTTAATGCCAGTCTGGTGCTTCTTTCTGGCGTTAAACACCAGTCTGATGCTTCTTACTGGCATTTAAACGCCAGTAAGCTCTTCCTCCAGGGTGAGCTGTTTTTAATGTTGTTTTTCATTTTTTTTTATTTTTAGTTGTTTTTGTGACTTCACATGATCATCAACCTAAAGAAAACATAAAATAACAATAGAAAATAAATAGATAAAATTAAATAACATTGGGTTGCCTCCCAATAAGCGCTTCTTTATTGTCTTTAGCTGGACCTTACTGAGCTTTTAATCTAGTCTCAGCTTTGAGCATTCTTGCTCAACATTGCCTTCAAGATAATGCTTGATTCTCTATCCATTAACAATGAAATTCTTATTAAAATCACTATCTTGAAGCTCCACATAGCCATATGGTGACACACTTGTAATCACATATGGTCCCCTCCACCGGGATTTTAATTTCCCAGGGAATAATCTGAGCCTAGAGTTAAACAGCAGAACCTTCTGTCCTGGTTCAAAGACTCTGGATGATAATTTCTTATCATGCCACCTTTTTGCTTTCTCTTTGTAAATTTTTGCATTTTCGAAAGCATTGGGTCTAAATTCCTCTAGCTCATTTAACTGGAGTAATCTCTTCTCTCCAGCTAACTTAGCATCCAGGTTTAGGAATCTGGTTGCCCAGTAGGCCTTATGCTCCAGTTCTACGGGTACATGACAGGACTTGCCATACACAAGCTGGTATGGAGAGGTTCCTATAAGAGTCTTGAATACTGTTCTGTATGCCCACAGAGCGTCATCCAAGCTTTTTGCCCAATCCCTTCTACGGGTAATTATAGTCCGTTCCAGGATTCTTTTTAATTCTCTATTAGAGACTTCAGCTTGCCCATTTATCTGTGGATGATATGGAGTTACTACTTTGTGGCTAATTCCATATCAGACCATAGTAGAGTAAACCTGTTTATTGCAAAAATGAGTGCCTCTATCACTGATTAGTACTCTAGGGACACCAAACCTGCTGAAGATATGTTTCTAGAGGAACTTCAACACTGTCTTAGTATCATTAGTGGGTGTTGTAATTGCCTCTACCCATTTAGATACATAGTCTACTGCCACCAGAATATACGTGTCTGAGTATGATGGTGGAAAAGGTCCCATGAAGTCAATACCACATACATCAAACAACTCAATCTCCAAGATCCCTTGTTAAGGCATGGCATAACCATGAGGTAGATTACCAGCTCTCTGGCAATTGTCACAGTTACGTACAAACTCTCGGGAGTCTTTATAGAGAGTAGGCCAGTAGAAGCCGCATTGGAGAACCTTGGTGGCTATTCGCTCACCTCCGAAATGGCCTCCATATTGTGATCCATGGCAATGCCATAAGATCTTTTGTGCCTCTTCCTTGGGCACACATCTACGGATTATTCCGTCTTCACATCTCTTAAAGAGATATGGTTCATCCAATAAGTAGTACTTTGTATCAAAAATCAATTTCTTTATTTGCTGCCTGCTGTACTCTTTGAATATGAATCTTATAGCTTTATAGTTTGCAATGTCTGCAAACCATGGTGTTTCCTGAATGGCAAATAATTGCTCATCCAGAAATGTTTCAGAGATCTCAATAGAGGGGAGGACGCCCCTTCTACTGGTTCTATCCAGGACAGATAATCAGCCACTTGGTTCTCTATCCCTTTTCTGTCTCTTATTTCTATATCAAACTCTTGCAGAAGCAACACGCATCTTATGAGCCTTGATTTTGAATCCTGCTTTCTAAGTAGATATTTAAGAGCAGCATGGTCAGTGTACACAATCACTTTTGATCCTACTAAGTATGATCTAAACTTGTCAATGGCATAAACCACTGTAAGTAACTCTTTTTCTATGGTTGTGTAATTTTTCTGTGCATCATTTAAAACACGGCTAGCATAATAAATGACTTGCAGAAGCTTGTTATGCCTCTGTCCTAATACTGCACCAATGGTATGGTCACTGGCATCACACATTAGTTCGAATGGTAATATCCAGCCTGGTGCAGAAATAACTGGTGCTGTGACCAGCTTAGCTTTCAGAGTTTCAAACGCCTGTAGACACTCTGTGTCAAACACAAATGGCGTGTCAACAGCTAGCAGATTGCTCAGAGGTTTTGCAATTTTTGAAAAATCCTTTATAAACCTCCTATAGAACCCTGCATGCCCCAGAAATCTTCTGATTGCCTTAACATTGGCAGGTGGTGGTAATTTTTCAATTACTTCCACTTTAGCTTGATCCACCTCTATTCCCTTGTTTGAAATTTTATGCCCAAGGACAATTCCTTCAGTCACCATAAAGTGACATTTTTCCCAGTTTAAAACTAGGTTGGTCTCTTGACATCTTTTCAGAACAAGTGCTAAATGGTCAAGGCAGGAGCTGAATGAGTCTCCAAATACTAAAAAGTCATCCATGAAGACTTCCAGAAATTTTTCTACCATATCAGAGAAGATAGAGAGCATGCACCTCTGAAAGGTTGCAGGTGCATTGCACAAACCAAAAGGCATCCTTCTGTAGGAAAACACCCCAAAAGGACATGTGAATGCTATTTTCTCTTGGTCCTGAGGATCTACTGCAATTTGGTTGTAACCTGAATAGCCATCCAAAAAGCAGTAATATTCATGACCTGCTAGTCTCTCTAGCATTTGGTCTATGGATGGTAAAGAAAAGTGATCCTTCATGGTGGCTGTATTGAGCCTTCTGTAGCCAATACACATACGCCACCCTGTAACTGTTCTTGTAGGAACTAGTTCATTCTTTTCATTATGAACCACTGTCAGAGGATTTAGCTCAAAACTGCTTGCTTTGATGGGAGGTATACAGATACTGCTCCCATATGCAGCAGTAATGGGGTTAGCATATGACCCCAGAGTCCTTCTGGACTGTTCATTTCTATTTAGGTCCATGATGGATAAAAGGGAATTGATATCAATTACAAATAAAATATATTTTTGTTTTTATTTTATTTAAGTAGAAACAAGCCGAATAATTAAAAATAAATAAAAATAATAAGATAAAATAAAATAATTATAAAATTCGAAATCTAAGAAAAAAATAAATTTGAAAACTAGAATAATTACTTAATTCAGAAGATTTGAAAAATTTTGGATATGATTTTTGAAACAGATTTTGAATTTTAAAATTTCAAAACTAAGATAAGATAAAATAAAAAGTTTTAAAATAGAAATCTGAATTTTTAAAGGAAAATTCAAAAATTAATTAAAATAAAGAGAAAAGATATTTTTGAATTTAATGAAGAAAGAGAAAAAAAACAGTAAAAATGACACCAAACTTAAATTTTTAGATCAAAACAAAGGAAACAAACATGGAAACTTTGAATATCCCGATGAATGCTAAGAACAACTGTTGAAAAATTTTTAAGAAAATAGAAACACAAAGGACACCAAAGTTAAAAAATTTTTATATTCTGAGCACTAATAATTCAAAAAAGAAATTGAAAGAAAAATAAAATCATGCAATTGACACCAAACTTAAAATATGAATCTAAACTCAAACAGAAAAACTCAATTATTAGTTTATAAAAAATTTTCGAAAAAAATTGAAAAAGAAATTAAGGATTTTAAAAAAAAAGTTTCAACCAAAAACAATAATAGAAGATGCAATTTTAGTGACTCTAAACCAAAAAGATAAATTTTTCCTAATCTAAGCAACAAAATAAACTGTCACTTGTCCAAACTCGAACAATCCCCGGCAACGGCGCCAAAAACTTGGTGCACAAAATCACAATCACACTTTTGCAATTCTGCACAACTAACCAGCAAGTGCACTGGGTCGTCCAAGTAATACCTTACGTGAGTAAGGGTCGATCCCACGGAGATTGTCGGCTTGAAGCAAGCAATGGTTATTCTGTAACTCTTAGTCAGGAAATTAGTAATAAAAATGATTGGATTTATGAAGAGTAAATAACATAAAATAAATACTTGTATTCAGTAGTGGAGAATAGGTTGAGGTTCTGGAGATGCTCTGTCTTCTGAATTTCTGCTTTCCTACGGTCTTCTTCTTCATGCATGCAGATCTCCTTCCATGGCAAGCTGTATGTTGGAGGATCACCGTTGTCAATGGCTACCATCCATCTTCTCAGTGAAAATGGTCCAAATGCACTGTCACCGCACGGCTAATCATCTGTCGGTTCTCACTCATGTTGGAATAGAATCCATTGATTCTTTTGCGTTTGTCACTACGCCAAAGACTCGCGAGTTTGAAGCTCGTCACAGTCATCCTTTTCCAGATCCTACTCAGAATACCACATACAAGGTTTAGACTTTCCGGATCTTAGGAATGGCCGCCAATAATTCTAGCCTATACCACGAAGACTCTGATCGTGAACCAGGAGGCTAAGAGATACACACCCAAGCTAGTGCAGATAGAACGGAGGTGGTTGTCAGGCACGCATTCATAAGTGAGAATGATGATGAGTGTCATGGATCATCACATTCATCAGGGTGAAGTGCGAGTGAATATCTTAGAATAGAGATAAGCGTGATTGAATGAAAAATAGTAGTAATTGCATTAATTCATCGAAACACAGCAGAGCTCCTCACCCCCAACCATGGGGTTTGGAGACTCATGCCGTCAAAAATACAATGTGAAGTGTAAAAATGTCATGAGGTACATAGTAAGTCTCTAAAAGTAGTTTTTATACTAAACTAGTGACCTAGGTTTACAAAAATGAGTAAACTAAGATAGATAGTGCAGAAATCCACTTCCGGGGCCCACTTGGTGTGTGCTTGGGCTGAGCATTGAGCTTTACACGTGTAGAGGCTTCTCTTAGAGTTAAACGCCAGGTTGCAGACTATTTGTGGTGTTTAACTCTGGTTTGTAACCTGTTTCTGGTGTTTAACTTCAGAATAGGGCAGGAAGTTGGCATTTAAACGCCAGTTTGCTTCGTCAAAACTCGGGCAAAGTATGGACTATTATATATTGCTGGAAATCCCTGGATGTCTACTTTCCAACGAAATTAAGAGCGCGCCAATTGCGTTTCTGTAGCTCCAGAAAATTCATTTCGAGTGCAGGGAGGTCAGAATCCAACAGCCTCTGCACTCCTTTTTCAGCCTCTGAATCAGATTTTTGCTCAGGTCCCTCAATTTCAGCCAGAAAATACCTTAAATCACATAAAAATGCACAAACTCATAGTAAAGTCCAAAAATGTGAATTTTGCATAAAAACTAATAAAAACATAGTAAAAAGTAACTAAATTATACTAAAAACTACCTAAAAACAATGTTAAAAAGCGTATAAATTATCCGCTCATCACGTACGCGTCATGTACGCGTACGCATCGCCATGCGACCTCACATTCCATGCGAGCACGTATGCTTTGCGTGCGCATCGATCTCAGCATCCCATATCCTTATTTCTTCAAGAGTTCTCCACTTGCATACTTTTCCTTTCCATCCCTTTGGTCCATTCCTAGTCTTTCCATCCTAAATTCACAAACAAACATATCAAGGCATCTAGTGGAATCAAAGGTGAATCAAATTAAGGGCCTAAAAAGCATGTTTTCACACTTAAGCACAAATTAGGAGACAATCATGAAACCATGCTATTTCATTGAATAAATGTGGGTAAAAGGTCATAAAATCCCTTAAATTAAGCACAAGATAAACCCTAGAAATGGGGTTTATCAGTCTCAACTCCTTTCTCAATCATATGAGTAGATCTATGGCAGATTGAAATTGATTGGATCCCAATTACTTGGTAATCCAATCTCTCTAATCACAATTAATCTTGCAAATTCATTGATCTAATTGTCATAAGAAGAGGTTAAGTACATGTCTCTCATCCATAAGTGATGAACCCATGTTTTATGATATAATTTGAGCTCAAATTGAGTGTTTCTATCAATTCTTCACCCACTTATTCGTGTAAATTGCATGGTTTTACTATTCCTTCCTTATTTTATGGTATATGTGAAAAACATGTTTCCTATGCTTTAAAAATATTAAATTTAATTATCCTTTATTACCATTCGATGTCGTGATTTGTGTGTTAAGTATTTTCAGATCTCATAGGGTAGGAATGGCTTAAAGGACAAAAAGGAAACATAAAAAAATGGAAGGAAACCACAAAAATGGAGTTTTGAAGAAAAGGCAGCGACGCGAACGCATGGACGACGCGAACGCGTGCCTAGCGCGAAATGGCATTGATGCAAACGCGTGGAAGACGTGGACGCGTGCCCTGAGCAGAACGCAAATGACTCGTACGCGTGACTGACGCGTGTGCGTGACTAGGAAAACTCCCAGGCCACGCGAACGCGTGACAGACGCCACGTACAAGAATCTGCAGAAAACGCCCCCAGCGATTTCTGGACCCTTTTTCGGCCCAAATCCAAGTCAGAAACACAGAATACAAGTCAGAGAATGGAGGAATCAACATAACAACTTAGTAACACACACACACTTTAGGATTAGATGTAGTTTTAGAGAGAGAGGTTCTCTCCTCTCTCTTAGGCTTATGATTTCTCTCAATTTTAGGATTATTTCTCTCCAGTCACGGGTTCAATATTCCTTTAATTTATTTTCTACCTTATTTGATTCTATTACTTTAATTGTCATTTATCTTTTCAATTTGGCTTATGAACCATTCATGTTATGATTTTCTTAATTAATATATTTTGAAGTATTTCAGATTTGATTTTGCTTTAATTTATTTATGAATGATTTTAATTTAATTTAAGATATTTTTCTGTTTTGGCCTTGGTTAAGTAATTAGTAACACTTGAGTTATCAAACTCACCTGTTGATTGAAATTGGAATTCTTTGCTGATTAATTTGTACTCCAAAAACTCTAGTCCTTCCATAGGAATTGACTAGGACCTGAGGATTAAATCAATTTGTTCACTTGAATTTCCTTTGTTTAGCAAGGGTTAAATAAAGTGGGAGCAAAATCCAATTCTCATCACACCTGATAAGGATAGTTAGGATAGGACCTCAATTTCTTACACCTTGCCAAGAGATTTTTATAATTATTAATTTAATTTTCTTGTCAATTAAATTACTTGTTCATTATCACAAAAACCCAAAAACATGCAATTTTCCATCACCAATAATAAATCATACTGCCCTGCAACTCCTTGAGAAGACGACCCGAGGTTTAAATACTTCGGTTATAAATTTTATTGGGTTTTGTTACTTGTGACAACCAAACTTTTGTAAGAAAGGAATTCGTTGGCTCCAAAAGTTTGCGCCAACGTTAGCCCCCTAACTTGGAGGCTAACGTTGGCACATGAATTCCTCCCTGGCCATCCAACGTTTGCACCAACGTTAGCCCCCTAACTTGGAGGCTAACGTTGGCACATGAATATTCAAGGAAGAGGAGCAAAAGTTAGCCCCAACGTTAGCCCCCTAACTTGGAGGCTAACGTTGGAACTTGAGAATTTCTCCCCTGGGCACCAACGTTTGCGCCAACGTTAGCCCCCCTAACTTGGAGGCTAACGTTGGCACATGAATTACAATGGGGAAGGAGCAAAAGTTTGCGCCAACGTTAGCCCCCTAACTTGGTGGCTAACGTTGGCGCCACTAGCACACAAGGCATTGCCAACATTAGGGTCAAAGTTAGACCCCTAACGTTGGCACCAACGTTCATACCAGCAAAATGTGCCCTAACTTTGGCTCAAACTTTTGGTCCAACTTTTGCTAACCTCAAACCCGGTTCAATTGGTTCACTTTGGTTCTTCTTCAAAATTCAAGAGCAATCAACCAAGGCCTCTTTCAACCCAATTCCACCAAGAGCAAAGGCCCAACTCAAGGCTTGAAGATCATTTGAAGAAAGTGTATAAATAGGATAGAATTTAAGTTCTTCGGAGAGCTTTCCTTTTGGAATTTTCATAATAGTTTTCGGAGAGCTTTTGAACTTTAATTTCTTTGTTTTCATTGCTTTAAATTTCATTTACACTTGTCTTGGATCTTGGATTGGAGAATTGAAGAAATTCTGTTTCAATCTCAATCTTGGATCTCTGTTTCTTTACTGTTAATTGAATTTCATTTCCGGTTAATTGTTCTTCAGCTATTATCTTTGCAATTTACAATTTCCTTGCAATTGTTCTTGTTGGATCTAGGAAGGCATTGAGATCTAGACTTGGTTTTCTAGTCTCTGGGTCCTGAGATCTGAATTTCCCATTTCACTTCTCTGTTTACTGCTTTCTATGTTCATTTACTCTTCTGCTTCATATCCGGTTCAATCCCAATTCCCTTTCCCTCTTCTGTTTGATGAAATTTAATTTTTCCTTGTTTAATTTCTGCAAATCCACATCCCAATCCCCTTTACATTTCAAGCAATTTACATTCCTTGCACTTTAAGATTCCGCAATTTACATTTCTTGCACTTTAAGTTTCTGCCATTTAATTTCTTGTTCTTTAAGTTTCAGCAATTTATTTCTTGTTCTCTTTACTTCAATGCAATTTAATTCTGCAAGTCACAAAACCATCAACCAAATCTTGATTCGCTTGACTAAATCAACCACTAAACTAAAATTGCTCAATCCTTCAATCCCTGTGGGATCGACCTCACTCCCGTGAGTTTTTATTACTTGATACGACCCGGTACACTTGCCGGTTAGATTTGTGTGTTTTGGGAGAAATTTATTTTTCCTACAAAATACTCATCAAGTTTTTGGCGCCGTTGCCGGGGATTGATTAGATTGACAATGATTAAGTGAGGTGGTGATCTAGATCAAGCACTTTCTCTTTAATTTTGATTAACCCACTAACTGTTTGATTTTTTGCTTAAACTAACTAACACTTCAATCTGGCAGTAAATTGAAGTGTCACTGGTTTTGTGCATTCCTCATGCTCTGCTTGTATGTCAAGTACAAGAAGAACCATACTCAATTTTCATGAACAAGACGAAAGAACTCTCAGGAGGTTAAGAAGAGCTGAAAGAGGGAAAAATATTGTTGGAGAAGAGGAATCAGACGAAGAATTCCAAGAGATGGAGGAACATTTAACCAATCCACCAGGTGGAGAAGACAACAACAATGGCAACCCACCCTAGAGGAGAGTTTTGGCTTCCTACACCTTTGCAAATCCTAGACATTGTAGGAGCAGCATCTTGGCTCCAAATGTCAATGCTAACAACTTTGAACTCAAGCCACAACTCATCACTCTGGTTCAGAACAATTGCTCTTTTGGTGGAGGACCACTTGAGGACCCACACCAACATTTATCCACTTTCTTGAGGATATGCAACACTGTCAAAACTAATGGAGTGCCTCCTGACAGTTACAAACTGATGCTGTTCCCATTTTCTCTCAGGGACAAGGCCACTCAATGGTTGGAATCATTTCCAAGGGACAGCATCAACAACTGGGATGATTTGGTAACTAAATTCCTTGCCAAATTTTATCCACTTCAGAGGATTATAAGGTTAAAGGCTGAGGTACAAACATTTACACAAATGGAGGCCGAACCCATCTATGAGGCATGGGAGAGGTACAAGGCTCTGATCAGGAAATGTCCCCCTGCTATGTTTAATGAGTGGGAGAAGCTTCAAAACTTCTATGAAGGCTTAACACTGAAATCTCAGGAAGCTTTGGATCATTCAGCTGGAGGTTCCTTGCAACTCATGAAAACTGCAGAAGAAGCTCAAGAACTCATTGATATGGTGTCCAACAATCAATATTTCTTTGCTCATCAAAGAGGCCGCCAACCATCACAAAGGAGAGGAGTAATGGAGCTAGAAGGAGTGGATTCAATCCTAGCTCAAAACAAGATGATGCAGCAGCAAATTCAGCAACAATTTGAGCAAATGGCCAAGAGAATTGATAGTCTCCAAGTTGCAGCAGTCAACACTAGCCAATCATCAACCACATGGGGACAGAGTGAAGAAACTCAAGAAGAACAACAACAAGAGCAAGTACAATATATGCACAACCAATGACCAAATGAAATGTATGGTGATACATATAATCCATCCTGGAAGAACCACCCAAACCTCAGATGGGGAGATAACCATGCCCAAAACCAACAACCATGGCAGAGGAACTCAAACCAACACAACCCAAGAAGCAACCAAAATCACAACCAGCAGCAGACTAACCAAAACCACTACAGAAAACCTCAAAACAACTACCCCAACATCAACCAATACCAATCTAATAACCAAACAACCAAACAAAATGCCTACCATCCACCACCCACATCTCATAACCCACCTCAAATATCACCTGAAGCCCAAAGAATCACTCACTTGGAGGCCATGATAGACAAAATGCTGAAACACCAGGAAATGGTAGCCAAGAATCAGGAAGCCTCCCTGAAGAGCCTAGAGAGACAGATGGGGCAACTCTCCAAGCAAGTATCTATTGAGAGACCCTCAAACTCACTGCCCAGTGACACAATTCCAAATCCCAAGGAAGAATGCAAGGCAATACAATTAAGGAGTGGGAGAGCATTGATAAGCAACAATGACACTACAAGGAAGCAAGCAGAGAACATCAAAGAACCAATGGAGGATGAGAATCAAACAAAGATAGATGAGGCTAATAAGCAAGTTGTGATGCCAAACAAAGGCACTGAGAAACTCAAAGAAAAGGACAACCAGCCACATAGCTCAAAGGAAGTAGCTCAGGGGCAGCAGCAAATAGGAAAGAGCATCACACCTCCATTACCATATCCCCAGAGGTTCAACAAAGAGGTTAAAGACCAGCATTTTCACAAATTCCTTGAGATATTTAAGAAGCTAGAAATTAATATCCCCTTTGCTGAAGCACTTGAGCAAATGCCTCTATACTCCAAGTTTCTGAAGGATCTCATCAACAAGAAAAGAAGCTGGGATGAGAAAGAAACCTTAATGATTACTGAGGAATGCAGGGCCTTGATTCAAAAGGGGCTTCCTCCCAAGCTTGAGGACCCAGGGAGCTTCCTGTTGCCTTGCACCATTGGGGAATTGACCATCACTAAAGCAATGTGCGATCTCGGAGCGAGTATTAACTTAATACCATCCTCCTTGGTGAAAAAGCTGCATATAGAGGAGGTCAAACCAGTACAAATGTCTTTGGAGCTGGTAGACAAGTCAATGGTATACCCCAGGGGTGTAATTGAAAATCTTTTGGTCAAGGTGGACAGTTTTATTTACCCTGCTGATTTTGTGGTTCTAGAATCAAACAATGATGATGGTGACTCTGTTATACTGGGAAGGCCATTCTTAGCCACTGCTAGAGCTATCATAGACGTAGAGGAAGGGGAATTAACTCTCAGGATGCATGACCAGAGCATCACTCTGAAGGTGTTGCCAGAGGCACAATTTAGCAAGGAAAAGAAAGACTATATGAAAAATGACCAGGAAAGTCACAGCAACATCCCAATACTAAGGATTGTGCAGACTGATGAAAAAGTCCAAGAGGATGTTAGAGTATTAGCCACTGAAAAGAGAGGTCCCCAAGGAAAACCTACGGCCAGAAAAGAAAGAACAACAAAAGGAAAGATGAAACGCAGAAACAAAGCAAAAAGGGGTTGGAAGAATAGAAAGATTCCAACAGAGGGGCTTTCCAAAGGTGACAAAGTGCAACTGATATATCAACAGCTGGGGGCAAATCAACAAACTGAGGATTACTACACTGTCAGCAACATACTATCATTAGAGCATGCTGAAATAGAACACCAGAAAACAAAGAAGAGGATCACGGTCAGAGGAGACAAATTGAGGCCCTACAAGCACCAACCACCATAAAAGAAAGTCTCAATGTCAAGCTAGTGACAATAAAAGAGCGCTCCATGGGAGGCAACCCATGCTTTAAGATTCATGTCATTTTAAATTCAATAAGTTATGATCATTTGAGCATGAATTCGTTTCTCTTTTCATGAACATGTCCATTGACTGCATGCACTGTTATGAAACATATACTAAGTTTAGTGTGCCTCCAAGCACACTAAACCAATGTTACAAAGAATTTCGTTTCACATGCTTAAAATATTTTGATAGAGCATATGGCCGAACACTAAGTTTGGTGTCCACATAGCTTCATGAAAATTTGGAACTCATGCATCAATAATCATACATTTGTTATTTTCCAAAACCTTATAAATAGAAAAAATTCTTATTCAATGATGAAGGCATTAATTGTGATGTACCTTTTGACAAGAAACAAGTTTGGTGTTCATCAAACCTTGATGCACCGATTCAAGGATACAATTAATCCTTCATGAAAAAAAAAAAGAGACAAAGAAAGTGTAATGGAAACAATTCTTATGAACATGTAACATTTGAACCTCACTAGTTGGAGGAAGAGACTCATTTCTTTATACATTACCAAACATTAAGTTTGGTGTCCTCCAAAGAGAGTGTCACGGTTCAAATAAGATAAGAATTGATGGTTCACAAAGTTTTAATAAAAAGCACACCCTTGCTACGGTTGGATAAGACTAATGTATGTTGTCTTGTTGTGGTGACTAGGAGGTCAAAGAATCTTCAAAGAAAAAGACAAGACAAAGGAAAGCATAGCATAAGGACAAAATCCCATCACATGCTTCAAGAAAGAAATCTGCCACTCCTTGAGAATGATCACGGCAAAGGCAAGGGAAGGAGCAAATTTTGTCTTCATTCATCCATACATGCACACCCTTGATCCCCATAGTGTCTAATTGCATCCTAGCCCTTCATTGCTCATTTAAAAGCATACCACCTTCAAGCCATGCACATGACCGAATCACTCCTCAACATAACAAGCTTTGTGCAACCTTTCTCCTACTTTAAACTCAAACCACTTAAACTTCTCTTCATAATTTCTTGTCATAGCAAGTCCGGTCCTAACTTCTTTCTCCTCCAAACATACATCAAACTCTCCAACATTCTTCACATCCCCTCTCAACCAACCAAGTGATCATGGCATCCTCCTCAAGAACCAAACGACGAAAAGGAAAAGATCCAATAGTGGAGGAAGAAACACATGAATATGACCAACGGAGGTTCAAGTCTTGGTTTCATCAAATGCAAATTCAATGGATGAACGAGAAAAGAATCTATCCTGAAATTCCATTCATGTTGCCGGATGATGGATGTCAAGAAATGAAGAACAAAATCCGGAAGAGGAGATGGGAGGAACTTACATCACCAGCCACCCGAATTAATACCAATATCATAAGAGAGTTCTATACAAATGTCCCAAGGCTTGACATGCGTCAGCCCCCAACGTACAAGAGCTATGTGCGGGGGGTGGAAGTAGACTTTAGCCCGGACGCAATCAAGAAAGTCTTGAAACTAAAGTCAGTCCGCTTTGATGAACCGGGATACCAACAAAGATTGACTGAAGATCAAGATTATGAGGAGATTGCGAGAGACATTTGTTTTGAGAACTCAGAATGGGAAGGAGATAACAAAAACAGATACAAGTTCCTGAAGAGATGTAACCTCACTCCGGAAGCAAAAGGATGGTATGAGTTGATGAAAAGATCAATTCTGGGCACTGTGAACACCTCAGAAGTTAACAGAGAGAGAGCCGTGATGATGCATTGTATCATGATGGGTGGAGAGATAAGAGTTCATGATATCCTTGCAAGAGACATTCAAAAGTTAGCTGAAAAGAATTCGGCCGGATCTTGGTTGTACTATCCAAGTACCATTTGGAGGTTGTGTGCAAAGGCTAAAGTTCCATTGGAAGAGGAGAATCCAATGTGGTTAAGCCAAGGCATGCCCATAACCATTGAACGAATGATGATGCCCCTTGAAGCCCATCAAGGCCGAAGACCACATGGAGGAAGGGAAAGAGAAGAGCCAATGGAAGAAGATGAGCCACACATAGAAGAAGAGCCACAAGAGGAGGAGGAACAGCCACACTTTTTCCCACATGGTAATATGGATATGACTCAAATGCAAGAAGCAATAGGAAGATTGTCTCAATAGTACACGAGAATCCAAGAAAGGCAAGAGGAATACCATTCTCTGTACATGAAGAACCAACAAGCACAAGAAGAAAGAGAGCTAAGAATAATGAGCAAACAAAGTGAATTCGAGTCAAGATTCCTTGTGATGCAAGAAGAACATGCCTTTCAATCTCATGAATCTTTTGGGAAGTTGGAACAAATGCAAGCTGAAAGTTTGAAGGCTTTCAAGGAGTTCACAACACTCCAAGATGCAAGGTATGAAGTGCAAGCCGATTACAATGTCAATAGCCAAATCAAACTAAACTATATTGGAGAACATTTGCACAACATGGATCCGGCATTCCCAACTTTTGATGAATTCTTCAAAATGAGAAGTGAGGTAGAAGTGAGCAGGGCTATGAGACTTGAAGATAGAGTGGAGGAGGCTATGAATAAGGCTGGCTTTTGGCAAGATCAACAGCCACCAAACAAGGATGGTGGGAACACTAGCAGCCAAGTGTATGAAAGGAGAGAGAAAAGGCATGACAAATGAAAGGTGGACTTGCTCCTTATTCATCACTACAAAGTCTATCTGTTCTAAGTTGTCTTTGCATTTTTAAGTAGTTATTTAAAAGTCTTTGCATTATGTTTGTTTCTTTTAAAATAAGTAGGCTAGTTTATGTGTGTGCTTGTGTGTTTATTTTCACTTTACAAGAAGCATGTGTTGTCCCCTGCATCTTTAAATTCAATAAAAGAACAGTTTGAATGTGAAGTAAAATGGTTTTTGTTAGATAGAAGTAGAATAAAAGTAAGTGGTGGTATGTGTGTGATTGTATAATGGCTCACTTTTAATGAATAAAGAGCCAGGATATCTCCTTCTAAGTAAATAGTGGCCTACTGTCTATGAATCTCAATTGAATTAAATTCCTTGGTTAGAAAGAAAAACAAAAAGAAGGAAAGAAAAGAGATAGCCAAAAAGTGGCAGAATAAAGAAAAACAAAAAGAAACAAAGCTGGACACCAATAGCTTGAACTTTGAAATATATGCCTGTGATGTCTTTGTACTAGGATCTGCTTGGATTAGTAAGCTCTTAGGAGTGCCTCAACACTCGGTGACTTGGGTTAACTAATCCGGGATCATCAGCTGAAAGTCCATTATCAAGAGCAACTTAACTACAAGGCATTTAGTAACCCAAAGAGGTGCTGGGCATCAATGTTTTAAGAAGGAATGTGAGCCAAGTGTCTATGGTGAATAATGTGTCAAGTATAAAGAAAAGAAAATGAACTTGCTACACATGACACTCAAATAAAGCTTATGAACAAAGTAATAGCCAAGGATAAAGGAATAATGAGAGGTCATAGCAGTATGTCACTTGAAGCTTGAAGGAGACTTTCTAGGCCTAGGAGTCAATAAGAAGTGAGTATTGGCATATCCACACAAAACCCCATGAACTATCAATAATACTCTGCTAGCATGAACATCATCTTCTATTTCATTCTTTCTTCTCAATAAATCTTTTCTTGCTTGGGGACAAGCAAGCTTTAAGTTTGGTGTTGTGATGACAAGTCATCCTAGCCTATTTTAGCTAGTCTTTTTCTTTTGTTTTCATTTGAATTATGCACTTTCTTGAGCTACAAGCAAGCTAATTGAGTAGATTTTCATGTTTCCCTTGATTGAACCAACCATATATGAATTCATGCCATTTCATGAGGTTTTATGCTATATTTGTTGCATATTATGAAAGAATGAATATCTCATGATTTTGAGCATAGCTTTGATGAGTTTGGTTGATTAATGATAGGAGAAGAAAGCTTGGAGAAAGGTTGAAGCAAGAAGGAATGGCTAGGAGTGAAGAGAGGACAATGGAATAAGTGAAATTGAACCAGGAAGCAAGAAGCTGGACCTAAAGTTAGCATCAAACTTTTGCACAAACTTTTGGTTGAAAAGTTGGACCCAACGTTAGCCCCCTAACTTGGAGGCTAACGTTGGAACTTGAAAATTCTCCCCTGGGCTCCAAAAGTTTGCGCCAACGTTAGCCCCCTAACTTGGAGGCTAACGTTGGCACATGAATTCCTCCCTGGCCATCCAACGTTTGCACCAACGTTAGCCCCCTAACTTGGAGGCTAACGTTGGAACTTGAGAATTTCTCCCCTGGGCACCAACGTTTGCGCCAACGTTAGCCCCCTAACTTGGAGGCTAACGTTGGCACATGAATTACAATGGGGAAGGAGCAAAAGTTTGCGCCAACGTTAGCCCCTAACTTGGTGGCTAACGTTGGCGCCACTAGCACACAAGGCATTGCCAACGTTAGGGTCAAAGTTAGACCCCTAACGTTGGCACCAACGTTCATACCAGCAAAATGTGCTGGCTGCTATGAAAAGTTGGAGCCAAAGTTAGACCCCTAACTTTGGCTCAAACTTTTGGTCCAACTTTTGCTAACCTCAAACCCGGTTCAATTGGTTCACTTTGGTTCTTCTTCAAACTTCAAGAGCAATCAACCAAGGCCTCTTTCAACCCAATTCCACCAAGAGTAAAGGCCCAACTCAAGGCTTGAAGATTATTTGAAGAAAGTGTATAAATAGGATAGAATTTAAGTTCTTCGGAGAGCTTTCCTTTTGGAATTTTCATAATAGTTTTCGGAGAGCTTTTGAACTTTAATTTCTTTGTTTTCATTGCTTTAAATTTCATTTACACTTGTCTTGGATCTTGGATTGGATAATTGAAGAAATTCTGTTTCAATCTCAATCTTGGATCTCTGTTTCTTTACTGTTAATTGAATTTCATTTCTGGTTAATTGTTCTTCAGCTATTATCTTTGCAATTTACAATTTCCTTGCAATTGTTCTTGTTGGATCTAGGAAGGCATTGAGATCTAGACTTGGTTTTCTAGTCTCTGGGTCCTGAGATCTGAATTTCCCATTTCACTTCTCTGTTTACTGCTTTCTATGTTCATTTACTCTTCTGCTTCATATCCGGTTCAATCCCAATTCCCTTTCCCTCTTCTGTTTGATGAAATTTAATTTTTCCTTGTTTAATTTCTGCAAATCCACATCCCAATCCCCTTTACATTTCAAGCAATTTACATTCCTTGCACTTTAAGATTCTGCAATTTACATTTCTTGCACTTTAAGTTTCTGCCATTTAATTTCTTGTTCTTTAAGTTTCAGCAATTTATTTCTTGTTCTCTTTACTTCAATGCAATTTAATTCTGCAAGTCACAAAACCATCAACCAAATCTTGATTCGCTTGACTAAATCAACCACTAAACTAAAATTGCTCAATCCTTCAATCCCTGTGGGATCGACCTCACTCCCGTGAGTTTTTATTACTTGATACGACCCGGTACACTTGCCGGTTAGATTTGTGTGTTTTGGGAGAAATTTATTTTTCCTACAAAATACTCATCAACCATCACCCACCAAATTACTATGGTCAAAAACTATTCCGAGGTACATACCAAGATGATAGATATGATGGACCCTTGATGAGCGGATAATGTATACGCTTTTTGGCATTGTTTTTAGTATGTTTTCAGTATATCTTAATTAGTTTTTATTATATTTTTATTATTTTTTATTTAAAATTCACTTTTCTGGACTTTACTATGAGTTTGTGTGTTTTTCTGTGATTTCAGGTATTTTCTGGCTGAAATTGAGGGACCTGAGCAAAAATCTGATTCAGAGACTGAAAAAGGACTGCAAATGCTGTTGGATTCTGACATCCCTGCACTCAAAGTGGATTTTCTAGAGCTACAGAAGCCCCATTGGCGCGCTCTCAATTGCGTTGGAAAGTAGACATCCTGGGCTTTCCAGCAATATATAATAGTTCATACTTTGCCCGAGATTTGATGACTCAAATAGGCGTTCTAAGTCAGCTCAAGAATTCTGGCGTTTAACGCCGGAACTGGCACAAAAGCTGGAGTTAAACGCCCAAACTGGCACAAAAGCTGGCGTTTAACTCCAAGAAAAGTCTCTACACATGGAAGCTTCAATGCTCAGCTCAAGCACACCCCAAGTGGGCCCGGAAGAAGATTTCTGCATTAATTACTGATTTCTGTAAACCCTAGGCTACTAGTTCTCTATAAATAGGACCTTATACTATTATATTTTGATCTTTGGACATTTAGTCCCTAGACTTTGGGAGGCTGGCCATTCGGCCATGCCTAGAACTTGTTCTTATGTATTTTCAACGGTGGAGTTTCTACACACCATAGATTAAGGTGTGGAGCTCTGCTGTTCTTCATGATTTAATACAAGTACTATTGTTTTTCTATTCAATTCAGGTCTATTTCTTCTCCAAGATATTAATTCACACCCAAGAACATGATGAATGTGATGATTATGTGACACTCATCACCATTCTCACCTATGAACGCGTGACTGACAACCACTTCCGTTCTACATGCAAACAAGCTTGAATGTGTATCTCTTGGGTTTCTAATCTAAGATTAGAACCTTCGTGGTATAGGCTAGAATTATTGCCGGAAATTCCTGAGATCTGGAACGTCTAAACCTTGTCTTTGGTATTCTGAGTAGGATCTGGAAAGGGATGACTGTGACGAGCTTCAAACTCGCGATTGTTGGGCGTGTGACAGACACAAAAGGATCAATGGTTCCTATTCCAACATGATCGAGAACCGACAGATGATTAGCCGTGCGGTGACAGCGTGCGTAGAACATTTTCACTGAGAGGACGGGAAGTAGCCATTGACAACGGTGATGCCCAACATAAAGCTTTCCAATGAAAGGAGTATGAATGATTGGAAGAAGGCAATAGGAAAGCAGAGGTTCAGGAGGAACAAAGCCTCTTCATACGCTTATCTGAAATTCCAACCAAAGAATTAGATAAGTATCTCTATCTTTATTTTATGCTTTATTTATCTTTTAATTATCAATTCTCTATCACCATCTGAATCCGCCTGACTGAGATTTACAAGGTGACCATAGCTTGCTTCAAGCTGACAATCTCCGTGGGATCGACCCTTACTCACGTAAGGTATTAGTTGGACGACCCAGTGCACTTGCTGGTTAGTTGTGCGGAATTGTGACAAAGTGTGATTCATGTTTGAGAGCTCCAAGTCCTATGGCGCCATTGTTGATGATCACAATTTCGTGCACCAACACCAATCATACGCCTATGAACCACCTCCTCAACGCAGCTTTGAACCACCACACTCACAAGCCAACTACCACCATTCACTTTCATATGACCCTAACCCGTATCCACCCCAATTCCAACCCAATTACTCCCAAGAACCACCACTTCCCTATGCACCATGTCCATATCTATCACCCCAAGAATCAAGGGAGCAACTCAAGGAAACATTTGAAAAATTTTATGCCACACTTCACCAATTGAATCAAGCGATAAATAGACTACCTTCCCGATATTCGGACACTCAAGGAACCTCCATAGCTTCATGTGGGCAATCTAATGAAGAACGCAACATGAAGGAGATACTAGAAACCCCACTAAATAGTACGGAGCATGACTTTATACTGGTACAAGTGGAGGAAGCTGAAATTATCGAAGAAGAAGAATTGGTTGAAGACTTAGGAGATGCTGAACCTCCATGGGAATCCTGAATTGTGGAGAATTTTGTCGAGAAATTTACAATTGAAGCTAAGGAGGATAGTGCACAACCTCAAAAGCCAGAATCTTATGAAAAATTAGACGAAATAACTCAACAAGCAAGTTTCCTTGATAATGATAATCCTGAACCAAGTTCTCCTAGTAATGAACTTGCATCCGTAAGTGAACTCTTTGAGATGGGAGAATCTCCCCCAAGTGAATACGAAGATGATGCGGAGGTAGATTTTTTCGCAACCTCCAACTTATGACTTGAGTGATAAGGAAGATATCAAAGACTTGGATCAAGATATGGTTGAAACCGAAGAAGTCTGCAAGGAAGTGGAAGAACTCATAGAAGAACACAAGGGAGAAGAGCTTGCAAAACCACTGGAAACACATATATCCCAAGGCCATTATCGCCCAATACTAAATTCAAGTGGGTAAAATCCTTAGCTTTTATCTTTACTTTTCCACTTGAATATGGTTTGCTTGAAACAGATGGTCAACTTAGAGCTCTTTACGGCTTTAAGAGTAAAAGGGAAATGGTTCGTGCTCAAGACTGGTATGCAAGATTCAATAAGGTTCCGCGCTTCAATTTGAAGTATAAGGATTGGTTTCAAGTTCGATTGAATGGGTCTCGGAAAATGTTTGGTCATCTTGGTGAGAATGCAACTTCCAAACCGCCCGGCTGGAAAAATAAAAATCAAGACAAAGGCGGATATAATAGCAAGGTTTGGGATCCTGGAATCTATTCTGACATTCAACATCCCGGGAACCTGAGAACCTGTTTGAATTTACTCAAAGGCTTTACATGCCTAGTTTGGGACCCCAGAGGCTGTTGGCATTCCAAACAGTGGTGGAGATTTTTGGATGAATTCAAGCACAAGCAACCATAGCAGGAAGCTCATCAAATGTCCAACTTAAGGACGTTAACTAAAAGTGCTAGGTGGGAGACAACCCACCATGGTACGATCGTTCCCTTTTCAATTTCCATTTTATTTTGTTTTATTTGTTTTTAAATTTTATTTTATTTTATTTTCATTGAACCTGGAATTATTCATATCACCCATATTAGCACTGCATATTGCATACTGCATAATTGCATAAAAAGAAATCACCCCACGTGAGCGCGCAGGCCACGCGTGGGCGTCGAATGAAAATCGGCGTAAAGATCCAACGCCCAGAAAGTTGGGCTGGAATTGTGCGGCTGGTGTGCGTTTAGCACAAATCGGCCCACGCGTTCGCATCCCTGACGCGAACGCGTCACCTGCACCACATACATTCCACGCGAAAGCATGAGCGACGCGTACGCGTCGCGTGGATTTCATGGACCCTATTGGAAACAGAGAGTTGTGCCAAAATGACGCTGGAACTGTGCATTTAGCACAATTTTCAGCGATGCGTTCGCGTGCTTCACGCGTACGTGTCCCTTACCTTTTACCTAATTCACGCGATCCCGTCAACGATGCGGCCGCGTCACTCCCCTTTTCGCCCAAATCACGCGATCGCGTGCCCCACGCATTCGCGTGGATTCAAACTCACTAACCCCAACCCACACGAAACCCTACCCATTTCGCATCACCCAAAACCCCCCACCCCCCTCTACAACCTCTCTTCTCCCATCCCCCAACCACCACCACTCCTCGCCAGTCAGCTCCGACTGCCGCACCGCCATCCTGACCGCCGCGCCTTCCTCGCCGAAACCCCCTCTACTTCTCTTCTTTCTCTTCCTCTTTCCCCTCCTTCCTCCATGACCCCGACACCACTGCCACCACCCCATTACCGAGCTGCCACCACCGCGCCACCCCCTTGACCTCCAACCAACCACCACACCCCCCAACCACCTCAACCCTCACCCCCCTTCTCTCTTCCCCCCTTAACCTTTATCCACCCACAACCACGAAACCACCCCTACCTCCACCTCAGACCGCCGCCGCGCCGCCACCCATCGCCGCCGCATCCCCAACACCACCACCACACTTCTACCGTCTCTCTGTTCCATACATTTGTTCCTCTACAAACCAGGTTCCGCAAAACTGCGATTCCTCTTTTCGATTAGTTAGTTAGTTTTTCAATTTTTGTTCAAAATAGGATAGTTAGAGATGCATGATTGTAGTGGATTTTAGGTGGTTAGGTAGCTAGGATGTGGTTAGTGGATTTAGGCCTGATAATTGCACCGTTATTACTAACCTGTTTTTATCTGATTCGCGATTCTGAATTTGCTGTGATGATGTGCTGTTCATATGTTGTTCTTTAATGTTGATGCTGCTGTTAGACTGTTCTTTCATGTTCTTACTATTTGTTAATCTTTTTAGCACTATTTATTGTCATATGAACTGATTTTCTTACTGTTTATTACCCGGGAACATCCAATTTTAGCCGGAATGCTGCCCAATTTTCTGCAAATTTATGGTTTAATCTACCCCCATTCATGTATTGGTTTGGAAATTCAGTATTTTGCATTACTTGGCTACAACCAAACCAATTCATGAATGCACGGGCTAGCATTTTTATTCCTTTTGGTTACCTGAGTCATAAATTGCTTATTGATGATTTCATTCTCATTTTACACTTACTTTATCTATAGGAATTATCATCAATAAACTGCAATCCTTGCTTGAATATGGGTTGATTGTTCTTCAAGTTTGTGAATTTCTTAGTAACTAGGAAAACCATTCTCATGCCACTCACTTTAACTTCCTTTTTAACTCCTAACCAGTTTAGCTTTCTAACTTCTCTTTTTGGTTCTTACCTAGCCACTCTAACTTCCTAACTCAAGGCATGATTACTATTTTTTCAAATTAACTTGAATTCTACTTCTATTATATTTTGGATTGTGATTTTTACTCTCCGACTTTTAACTCGAATTCAATCCAAAATGTACATATATTTAACTCATTTCATGCTTCTATTGCTCTTTTGCCTTTATGCTTACAAAACCCTACTTGGCTACTTATTTTCCTGCTTTAGTTCTTTAATTATATCCTGCTACTTCTGCTTTTCAGGATGTCTGATCCTTGGTGCACGAAATTGTAATTCACACTTTTCATAATTCGTACCACTAACCAGCAAGTGCATTGGGTCGTCCAAGTAATACCTTACGTGAGTAAGGGTCGATCCCACAGAGATTATTGGCTTGAAGCAAGCTATGGTTATCTTGTAACTCTTAGTCAGGATATCAATTATAATTATCAGTTGACTTGCAAATGAACAAGAGAGCATGGATTAAATAATACTTATTATGCAGTAATGGAGAATATGTTGGAGTTTTGGAGATGCTTTGTCTTTTGAATCTCTGCTTTCCCCCTGTCTTCTTTTTCACACACGCAAGGTTCCTCCTATGGCAAGCTGTGTGTTGGTGGATCACTATTGTCAATGGCTACCATCCGTCCTCTCAGTGAAAATGGTCCAGGTGCGCTGTCACCATACGGCTAATCATCTGTCGGTTCTCACTCACGCTGGAATAGGATCCATTGATCCTTTTTGCGTCTATCACTACGCCCAACCCTTGTGAGTTTGAAGATCGTCACAGTCATTCAATCCCTGAATCCTACTCGGAATACCACAGACAAGGTTTAGACTTTTCGGATTCTCAAGAATGCTGCCAATGGATTCTAGCTTATACCACGAAGATTCTGATTAAGGAATCCAAGAGATACTCATTCAATCGATGGTAGAACGGAGGTTGTTGTCAGTCACACCTTCATAAGTTGAGAAAGGTAATGAATGTCATGGATCATCACATCCATCATATTGAAGTGCGAATGAACATCTTAGATAGAAACAAGCGTGTTTGAATAGAAAACAAAAATAATAGCATTAATTCATCGAGACACAGCAGAGCTCCTCACCCCCAAAAATGGAGTTTAGAGACTCATTCCATCAAAGAGTACAAAGTTCAGATCTAAAATGTCATGAGATCTAAAATAAATCTCTAAAAGTTGTTTAAATACTAAACTAGTAACCTAGGTTTACAGAAAATGAGTAAACTAAGATAGATAGTGCAGAAATCCACTTCTGGGGCCCACTTGGTGTGTGCTGGGGCTGAGACTTGAGCTTTACACGTTCTGAGGCTGTTTCTAGAGTTAAACGCCAGGTTGTAACCTGTTTCTGGCGTTTAACTCCAACTTGTAACCTGTTTCTGGCGTTTAACGCCAGAATGCAACATGGAACTGGCGTTGAACGCCAGTTTACGTCATTTATCCTTGAGCAAAGTATGGACTATTATATATTGCTGGAAAGCCCTGGATGACTACTTTTCAACGCAATTAAGAGCGCGCAAATTGGAATCCTGTAGCTCCAAAAAATCCACTCCGAGTGTAGGGAGGTCAGAATCCAACAAAATCCACTCCGCCTGAATAAGATTTTTGCTCAACTACCTCAATTTTAGCCAGAAAATACCTGAAATTACAGAAAAACACACAAACTCATAATAAAGTCCAGAAATATGAATTTACAAACAGATCAAGTCAAATTTACAAATAGATACTGTGAGCAAAATTTTCCAGTGTTTGCCACTTTCAGGAACCTCTACCTGGAAAGAACTCACCCAGTACACTTCCGAACAGATAAAACAAAGAGGCTGGTTCTTCCTAGAAAGGAACTTGACAGAGGTCAATGCATCCTGGGTCAGAGAATTTTACTGTAACTATTTCAAGACACATGAGAGGGAAACAGATTTTAGTCACTGAGGAAGCTATTGAGGACATCCTCCAGCTTCAGCCTAAGTCAGATTAGCCTGACGATTACCAAAAAGCTGAAGAGGATATGAGATACATGAGATTCGACTGGGATGCAGTCAAGCAGAGAATAGCCCTTGATCCTACTGCCCATGGGTCATGGGAAAGAATATAGTGATGCCTAAGGGAATCATGCTGATATATTTGAATGATGAGGCTTGGCTTTGGCAGCAGATCCTGAAGAACTATGTGATGCCGAGCACTCACGAGACAGAGGTACCCGCTGCTATGATCACCCTCATCTGGTGTGTAATGGATGGCAAGGACCTGTATCTTCCACGTTTCATCAGGTATTATATGGCCTGGGTCCATATCAGAGGCACTCTCCCTTTCCCTTTTCTGATCACCCAGCCAGGCCGCCGAGCTGACGTGCCTTGGGAGCTTGTTGATGAGAAGCCAACTGCTGCATACTGCAAGAAAATCATACCTCACAGCAGGAAGTTCTAAGCCTTGGGTTATAGGCCGCCTTTCCTTACTGCTTCTGCTGACGCAGCCACATCTTCAGCTGCCCCTTCTGCATCGACTGCTGCACCAGCCCCATCCACTGCACCTCCACCTGTTCCTGAGCCCATTTATCATCTGGTGCACCACCTCTTCGCACGCCTGGATCGTATGGAGCGTCGCAACAAGCGACGCTATGAGCACCTAAAGTTGATTATCCGATCCGGCAGCGACATCCCCTCCAAGCCTGACACCATTTCTGAGCCATCTGATGCGGAGGCAAATGATCATGAGAACGAGGCACATGCCCAGGCTGAGCAGGGAGGACCTGAGCAGGCTGCACCACAGCATGAGGATCTCCACCAGATACAGCCAGCTGATCTAGAGATCCCATTCAGGCAGAGCCTCCACTACAGCATGCAGACCCTCCGACACTCATCCAGACTGCAGATCCTCAGCCCACCACAGAGACACCTACTGCACACCTTTCTGGAGATGACACTTCTCACACCCAGCTTGAGTGAGCATCGAGGGCGATGCTATTATTTAAGTGTGTGGAGGTCGCCATGTCTGGCGTACTTGATTTTGGTGAACCACTTTTCAAACTCTCTTTTTATCCTATTTTGTTTATTTTTCTGTATTTTTATTTTTATTTTTATTTTACCTTATCTTATTTATCTTTCAGTACTTGCACATTTTTCTGTATTTTTATAGTATTTCTGCATCTTGCACTTTAGTTTATATATATCTTAGATATTTAGTTTAGTTTGCACTTTTAGCTTATTATGTTGTGATAGAGAAAATATGGATTATTTCGTTTAGTTTACCCTTTTTAGCACACGATAATTTAGATTAATTAAAAATAAAAAGAGTAAACTAGAAACTTTAGGATAACAGAATCACAACAATCCACACACTGTATATATATATATATAGCAATAAATGTGAGTTAATTAACAACATTTCTTCAAGGAAGAACACTAAGATTTTAAGAGCCATCCTAAGATTCACATTGAGCATAATGGGAACTCTTGATTTCTACTTGCATGACATACATAACTGATATATGGTTTTTGAGCCAAAGAACACACAACCTGTGAGTTTTTGAGCTTATTTGTATGGTTATATTATTTAACCAAAATTATTTCATTCTTGTGTGTTCGCCCTTCTTTTTTATTCTGGTGATCTTTACTTTGTTTTAGTCTATATGTCGAATATAGAATGTAGATACATACCAATATATGATTGAGGCCATTATTTAAATTTTTGCTCACTTATCCCAAATAAGCTTACCTTCTACATCACCCTTGTTAGCCCCCTTGAGCCTTTTAATCCCCTATTGTTCTATAACCACATCACTAGCCTTAAGCAGAAAAACAAATTAAAAATCCCAAGTTGAATCCTTGGTTAGCTTAAAATAGAGATTGTGTATCAATCAAGTGTGGGGAGAACATGGGAACATGGGTTGATAGGAAAGGATTAAAGTAATAAAATAATCAGGAATTTGGGAGCATGCTCATGTGAAATCAAATTAAACCAAAACACCATGTGCATTGATATATGCTTATGTAACAAAAAAAATATCCTTTTAGTTAAATAAGTAAATAAGGGGACAAAAATTACCCCAATCATAAGTTTAATGATCAATGCACATGGAAGTAAAATAAAAAAAAAATGAAATTGGTACATGAGTATGTATTAAGAAAGTGAAAAATTGGGAACCCCAAGAAAGCTATAAATTATATAGAATATGTATATGTTAGGTGAGATCTTAGACTAATTAAGGGTTCAAATTATAGCTCACTTAGCCTTATATATATACCCGTACCTCTACCTTGGCCCCATTACAACCTTGAAAAAGACCTCATGATGTTTGTATGTATACATTATATATTTGTTGATTGGTTAGATGAAGAACAAAGTTTTAGAAAGCAGGAATGGAAAAGAATAGAGTGATTAATCCCAAACACTGAGTGACTAGAGAGTAAACACAAAATCTAGTGAGGGTTCAATAGCTCATCACCATATATCTCTATTTAATTGTTTAATTGTCTTGCAAGTTTGTGAAATATTTTTACCCAACTCAATTGTGAAGGTGCTTTAACATGATATAGGCTTGGCTATATGATTCCTTGAATTTATGAATCAAATTAACTACATGAAAGCTCTATATATATATATAGGTGGATAATAGTTAGAATTGCATGATTCATGTAGGTAGCTTGCATTTAGAATAGATTGCATTGCATGAGATTCCACCATTCTAACTTTATCCTTCCTCTTGGATTTAGCATGAGGACATGGTATTGTTTAAGTGTGGGGAGGTTGATGAACCCATATTTTATGATATAATTTGTGCTCAAATTGAGTGTTTCTATCAATTCTTCACCCACTTATTCATGTAAATTGCATAGTTTTACTATTCCTTCCTTATTTATGGTATATGTGAAAAACATGTTTTCTATGCTTTAAAAATATTAAATTTAATTATCCTTTATTACCATTCGATGTCGTGATTTGTGTGTTAAGTATTTTCAGATCTCATAGGGCAGGAATGGCTTAAAGGACAAAAATGAAACATAAAAAAATGGAAGGAAACACAAAAATGGAGTTTTGAAGAAAAGGCAGCGACGCGAACGCATGGACGACGCGAACGCCTGCCTAGCGCGAAATAGCATCGACGCAAACGCGTGGAAGACGTGATGCCAGGGCATCTTGGCCAGTTTCACTGACCTTTTCTTTACTGTTTTTAGGGTAGTTTCATTCATTTCTTTAGGAAATAAGCTAGTTTTTGGTAGATATTCACCTACACATTGATTCAAGCATACATTGTGCATTTTACATTATTTCATGAGGATTTTGCATGAATTTAGTGACAAATTGTATGCTGCATTAGCCATGACTTGGACTAGAACTTTGATTCACTCTGTTGCTTGATTTCAGGACCAAAGGAAGCAAGGAAAGGGAGGTAACTTGCAAGGTTAATGAGAAAAGTGATTGCCAATAACACTCTCAAAGCCATCATTGCCCACGTTAAGAGTCACATTAACTAAGTTAACGTGCACTCTAACTTGGAGAAGGGAAGTTGAGCCAACGTTAGTGACACTTAACATTGTCACTAACGTTGGCAAACACTCATGAGTGGCCACGTTAGAGCCCACGTTAACCTCGTTAACGTGGCCTCTAACGTTAAAGGGGGAAGAGAAGCCAACGTTAGTGACATTCAACATTGTCACTAACGTTGGCCTAAGGATGCAACACACCACGTTAACTCCCACGTTAACTTGGTTAACGTGGGAGCTAACGTGAGAAGTGAGAGTTGTCGACAACGTTAGTGACACTCAACATTGTCACTAACATTGTCACTAACATTGGAAGCAACCACACAACCCCCAAGGAGCCACGTTAACTTTCACGTTAACTTAGTTAACGTGGAAGCTAACGATGAGGAATGAATGATGAGCCAACGTTAGTGACACTCAATATTGTCACTAACGTTGGGATGGCTAAGAATGGCCATGTTAGAAGCCACGTTAACCTAGTTAACGTGGACTATAACGTGAGATCTAGGGGCACATTGGAACGTTAGTGACAATGTTGAGTGTCACTAACGTTCTCGATGTTTGGCAAGGCCACGTTAGAAGCCACGTTAACCTAGTTAACGTGGGCTCTAACGTGAGGCAAAGGGGTACATTGGAATGTTAGTGAAAATGTTAAGTGTCACTAACGTTCTCGAACTTATACTTTCACTAAATGTTAACACCCCTAACGCCCTGAGCTAAAGTCTCTGCCCACTTAGCACTTTCTCTCTGCAAGTAAAGCCAAGCCCAAATGAAGAAAAGAACTGCTTCAAACTCAAGATCCAAAGGCCCAAGACTTGAAGAGCAAACTAGAAACTGAGAAGAGTAGTATATATAGGAGTAGCTTTGAATTGTAAAAGGGGGCTGGAAGTTGGAAAAAGAGAATTACTCTCTGTATTTTACTTTCTCTGCAATTTCTAGTTCTATGATGTATTCTCCATCTTTATTTTCATTTTCAAGAGCTATGAACAACTAAACCCCTTTCATTGGGTTATGGAGCTCTGTTGTAATTTGATGGATCAATACTAATTTTCATTATTCTTCTTCTATCTTTTCTCTTGATTTTACTTGAAAGCTTTCGATCTTCATCCCATTGAGTAGTTATCTTGGAAAAGAAGCTATTCAAACTTGGATCTCTTTTGAACCTTGAAAGAGGAATGAAGAGATCAAGCTAGAAATGCTTTCTCATGCTGGACCAAATTGGGTTTGGATAGGTATGTGACTATAACCCTCTCAATACTTGATTTGGGAAATGCATGTGGTACAATCAGTGACCATACTTCATCTCTTCTCATGAGCAATTGACCAAGGAATAGGCTATTGATCAATATTTGAGAGATTGAATTGCAAGAAATTGTAATACAATCACTTAAGATTGCCAAGGAGATCAATGAGTTCATTGATTGAGGAAGAGATGAAAATGAACTTGATCCGGAGAATTGCAACATCTCCTAAGCCCAATGAACTCCCCATCTCTGATCTTACCCATTCTCTTTAATTTCTGCCATTTACTTTTATGAGCAAATCCCCCATTTCCATTTACAATTCTGCAATTTATTTTCAGTCATTTACTTCTAGTCCTTTAATTCTAGCATTTACTTTTCTGTTATTTACATTCCCGCCATTTTATTTTCTGCAACTCTCAACCCAAATTCTGGATTCGCTCAACTAGAACATTCTTCTAATTAAAGTTGCTTGATCAATCAATCCCTGTGGGGTTCGACCTCACTCTATTGTGAGTTTTTACTTGATGACAAATTCGGTACACTTGCCGAAGGGAGATTTGTTGAGAGACAAGTTTTCTGTGCATCAAGTTTATGGCGCCGTTGCCGGGGATTGATTGTGCATCAACAATAATTAAATTGGAAGATCACTAGATTGAGCATTTTTATTTTTGTGGATTTCATTCTCTGTTTGAGTGATTTACTTTTTGTTTTCGTTAAACTTCTTCCCTTTCCCCTCTACTCTTTTGTTTTACTTTGTTATTTTCAATTCTGTTTGCTAACCCACTAACTGTTTGATATATTGCATCACCCACAACTAACAGTAATTCTGACACAAATACTTTCTGCACCTATCTTTTCTTGCTTGCACTTGATGGTTGTATGACAGGGAGAATAAGCGAGGCTTCAACTTCCTTCGATTCTGAACCTGAGAGGACCTTCCTTAGATTAAGGAGGGAGGCAAGAAGAAAGAAAGTGGTTGGTGCTGAGGAAGAAGAGGTCACCAAGGGGAAGGCAACTTCAAAAGAAACAAAGAAGAAGGTACCAAGGAGGTGCAGGAACAAGAAAATCCCTACGGAAGATTTCTCTCCAGGGGATAGAGTTGTCTCAGCTTACTTTCCAGATTTTCCCCCTAATCTCCCCACTGTACCATCTCAGTTACCCAAGGTCTTCACTATCAACAGAGTTCTTTCCCTGGAACATATGGAGATCATTGATCCAACCAATGGATATAAGTCCACAGCAAGAGGGGAGGACTTTAAGCACTACCAACCACCCTGATGAAGAAAAAAACGTCAAGCTAGTGACGCTAAAGAAGCGCTTCATGGGAGGCAACCCATGTTTTATATGTTTTTAAAATAATGAATAAATCAATGTTTATGAATTTCAACCAAACTTGACAAACACTTGGTGAAATCTTTATCATGCAGTATATAGTGAAGAACAAGTTTGGTGTTCAAAGCAAACCAAGATGCATGCTAGTCTTGGGAGCTTTGAACAAAACTTTCCATCACATTGCTTCAAACTAAGTTTGGTGTCACCCCATGGTGCCACCAAAATGCATATAAGGACCCACCAATAGTTAGTTAGTTAGTTGGAATTCATAAATAAACAATCAAATCCTTTCTTCCCTTTTATTAATATTAGCCGTAAAGTTCATATGGTCATTTTAATATCTTTTTTTACTTTTCTTAGTTTGTCTTTATAGGAAAAGAAAAGGAGCATAAAAAGGGATTGATTGGACAATTAAATGGGGGAGATTTCGCCACTTAATGAAGAGCACTACACACATGTCTCAAGAGGGAACGCATGGGGAAACGCTGCCATGCAACATTGGAGAAAGAAGACCCTTGAAGACCGAATCAATCACTCTCGTTAAGTGATGATCCTTGTCCTTCCTTCATACACAACCCCAACCATCCATCAAGCAACAATCCTTGCAATCCACACCTTCCATCCACTCATGACCTCCCTATATAAGTGAACCTTAGTGCATGATCATTCCTCACACTCAAATTCCCACTATCCACACTTCATACTTTCGGCTTGCTCAAACTCCTTCATCACACTCTGTCCTAGCCAACCTATTTCTCATCTCTCCGTATCCTCCAACCTCCACCTCAAAACAACAACTCAATTCATGGCATCATCAAGCTCAAAGAGGCAAAAGAGGAAGGAACCCATGGAGAGTGTTCCTTTCGATGAGAAGAAATTCAAAACTGCCTTTCATGAACGTGAATTCGAACGGATAAGGGCGAGAAAGATATTGCCAGAGTTAATCTTCCAAATTAATGCAGATGAGTCACCACAAATTCTGGAGAAAATCGAACAGAGGGGGTGGCAATTGCTCACAAGTCCAGAGGGGAAGATCAATGGAAACCTCATCAAAGAATTTTATGCTAATGTAGTAAGAGAGGATAAAACCAAGGCCCCAACCTTCAAAAGTTACGTAAGAGGAAAAGAGGTGGACGTCAGCCCAAATGCCATAACAAGAGTTCTTCACCTGAAATCACCTCATTTTGATGAGGAAAGTTATCAGGCAAGGATAAGTAGAAGCCCTGATAATAATGAGCTCTCAGAGATAGTGGCAGACATCTGTGTTATAGTAGCTGACTGGGAGAGGTACACAGATGGGAGACCCAAGTTCATCAAGAGAGGAGACCTGAGCCCTGAAGCCAAGGGGTGGTTTGAACTTGTGAGGAGGTCCATTCTACCAGTTGTAAATAATTCAGAGGTAAACATCAATCGAGCTACTATGGTGCATTGCTTAATACAGGGTGGGGAAATCAATGTGAATGAGCTCATCGCCGAGGGGATTCAAGATTCGGCTGAGAAGGTTGATTCAGGTGCCAGGCTTTGGTACCCCAGCACCATTCTCCGCTTATGCAACAAGGCCAAGGTAGTATTTGAGGACAGCAATCCAGACTGGGTAAACCCAGGGAGGCCAGTTATACTCGAGAGATTGGTTTATACTACACCTGCTCAACAACAAAGAAGACCACAAATAGGAAAACCAAAAGCAAAAGAAAGAGTTCACCAAGAGGAACCTCATCAGGAAGAATATCAACAAGGAGAGTATTCTGATCCAGCTAACTTGAGCATGAGTCACCTTCTAAGAGCCATTGAGGATTTGGGGTTGAGACATATGGAAGGACAAGAGCAAATACTGAACCTTCAAACCAACTGGCTGAGCCAACAGGAAGCATGGAAAAAACAACAAATGGAGCAGCAGCAGGAACACTACTCCAGGCTCACTCAAGCCATCAACCAAGTGAATGAGAGACAAGAGCTTCAAGAGAAGCACTTGCAAGAACTCAACCAGTGGCAGATAGCCCAATTGAAAACTTTCAATGAGTTCAGTGTACTCAATAAAGGAAGGCAACTTCATAGGGAGGAGTTCTATGTGAACACTCAAGCCAAGTTGAACTACATGACTAATAATATGCATCAGCTACACTATGCTATCCCTACATATGATGAGGTCCAAAAAGATTTTGTAGAACAAGAAGAGAGGAAGGTGAAACAGCAAAAGGAGACACTCAAGAAGAAGATGGAAGATGGTGGTTTCTGGAAGAAGCTTCTTGGAAAAGGCAAAGGAAGTGGGAGCACAAGCACTCAAGATAGACACAATGAGGACAAGCAAGGATGGGAGCATGGGCATCCACATGAATGAAAGGTGGTGGAGTTCTTTTTAGTCCATTGTTTTCTATGCTTTAAATAAGGAAGATCTTGTATGAAATAGAACTTGCTTCCATGTTATGTTTAAACTTTTTAAATTCTGTCTTTTAAGTTTTCTTTCTGAATAGGTCCATGATTTCTGGTTTAAATGTCACTGCATCTTTCCCTTATTTACTTGTAAGCTTGTCCATTTTAAATCAAATGAAGAAGAGAATGTTTATGTTTTTTTTAAAAAGACCAGAGTAGAGTTCATAATGTGGAAGTGCATTCATGAATCTTTGGGGTAGTCATAAGTTAGCTAAGTTGGTTCAACCACAAGGCTAGAAGGACAACTATCTATCCTGAATACTTGACTTTGGATATACCCATGAGACTAAGTTAATAACAAGATCCTAATAAGAGAAAAGGGAAAAAACAAGGGAAGTGAAAAACAAAAGAAAAAAAGAGTAAGCAATAAGGCTAGGCACCAATGGTTTGGACCTTGAGACAAGTGTTTGTGGTGCTCCTGTGTGAGGGATCTACTTGGATGAATAAGCTCTCAGGGGTGCTTTATCACCTGGTAACTTGGGTTAACTAACCCGGGATTATCAGCTGAAAATCCACTATCAAGAGTAACCCTCACTACAAAGCATTTAGTAACCCAAAGAGGTGCTGGACACCAAGGTCTAAAGAAAGAAAATAAATGAACTATATGCCTGTGGTGTGTATGTATGGGGGAGAGACTTGAGGGAGTAAGTCCTTAGGGGTGCTTCAACACCTAGCACCTTGAACCAACTGGTTTGGGAGTGTTGGCTGAAAGCTTATCTTAAAGAGTTGCCCCCTTACAGAGCACTTAGCCTAAATAACACAAATAACCCTTGAAATAACCATAAAAGGATCAATGAATAAAAGTCTCATGGGATATAAACAAAGTAAGTGTTTAGGGACATGATAAAAGTCTGAAAGCCAGTAATGGAATGAACCTAAGTTGCTATGTATGAAACCACCATAAAATCAGTAACATGACTTCCACAAGAATGACTCATTCCTCTGGATATTCCATTCATCATTCTCTTGTTCCAGTACTTGCTTAGGGACAAGCAAGCTTTAAGTTTGGTGTTGTGATGCCAGGGCATCTTGGCCAGTTTTACTGACCTTTTCTTTACTATTTTTAGGGTAGTTTCATGCATTTCTTTAGGAAATAAGCTAGTTTTGGGTAGATATTCACCTACACCTTGATTCGAGCATACATTGTGCATTTTACATTATTTCATGAGGATTTTGCATGAATTTATTAACAAATTGTATGCTGCATTACCCATGACTTGGACTAGAACTTTGATGCACTCTGTTGCTTGATTTCAGGACCAAAGGAAGCAAGGAAAGGGAGGTAACTTGCAAGGTTAATGAGAAAAGTGATTGCCAATAACACTCTCAAAGCCATCATTGCCCACGTTAAGAGTCACGTTAACTAAGTTAACGTGCACTCTAACGTGGAGAAGGGAAGTTGAGCCAACGTTAGTGACACTTAACATTGTCACTAACGTTGGCAAACACTCATGAGTGGCCACGTTAGAGCCCACGTTAACCTAGTTAACGTGGCCTCTAACGTTAAAGGGGGAAGAGAAGCCAACATTAGTCACATTCAACATTGTCACTAACGTTGGTCTAAGGATGCAACACACCACGTTAACTCCCACGTTAACTTGGTTAACGTGGGAGCTAACGTGAGAAGTGAGAGTTGTCGACAACGTTAGTGACACTCAACATTGTCACTAACGTTGGAAGCAACCACACAACCCCTAAGGTGCCACGTTAACTCCCACGTTAACTTAATTAACGTGGAAGCTAACGATGAGGAATGAATGATGAGGCAACGTTAGTGACACTCAACATTGTCACTAACGTTGGGATGGCTAAGAATGGCCACGTTAGAAGCCACGTTAACCTAGTTAACGTGGACTCTAACGTGAGATCTAGGGGCACATTGGAACGTTAGTGACAATGTTGAGTGTCACTAACGTTCTCGAAGTTTGGCAAGGCCACGTTAGAAGCCACGTTAACCTAGTTAACGTGGGCTCTAACGTGAGGCAAAGGGGTACATTGGAACGTTAGTGAAAATGTTAAGTGTCACTAACGTTCTCGAACTTATACTTTCACTAAATGTTAACACCCCTAACGCCCTGAGCTAAAGTCTCTGCCCACTTAGCACTTTCTCTCTGCAAGTAAAGCCAAGCCCAAATGAAGAAAAGAACTGCTTCAAACTCAAGATCCAAAGGCCCAAGACTTGAAGAGCAAACAAGAAACTGAGAAGAGTAGTATATATAGGAGTAGCTTTGAATTGTAAAAGGGGGCTGGAAGTTGGAAAAAGAGAATTACTTTCAGTATTTTACTTTCTCTGCAATTTCTAGTTCTATGATATATTCTCCATCTTTATTTTCATTTTCAAGATCTATGAACAACTAAACCCCTTTCATTGGGTTAGGGAGCTCTGTTGTAATTTGATGGATCAATACTAATTTTCATTATTCTTCTTCTATCTTTTCTCTTGATTTTACTTGAAAGCTTTCGATCTTCATCCCATTGAGTAGTTATCTTGGAAGAGAAGCTATTCAAACTTGGATTTCTTTTGAACCTTGAAAGAGGAATGAAGAGATCAAGCTAGAAATGCTTTCTCATGCTGGACCAAATTGGGTTTGGATGAGTATGTGACTATAACCCTCTCAATACTTGATTTGGGAAATGCATGTGGTATAATCAGTGACCATACTTCATCTCTTCTCATGAGCAATTGACCAAGGAATTGGCTATTGATCAAGATTTGAGAGATTGAATTGCAAGAAATTGTAATTCAATCACTTAAGATTGCCAAGGAGATCAATGAGTGCATTGATTGAGGAAGAGATGAAAATGAACTTGATCCGGAGAATTGCAACATCTCCTAAGCCTAATGAACTCCCCATCTCTGATCTTACCCATTCTCTTTAATTTTTGCCATTTACTTTTATGAGCAAATCCTCCATTCCCATTTACAATTCTGCAATTTATTTTCAGTCATTTACTTCCAGTCCTTTAATTCTAGCGTTTACTTTTCTGTTATTTACATTCTTGCCATTTTATTTTCTGCAACTCTCAACCCAAATTCTGGATTCGCTCAACTAGAACATTCTTCTAATTAAAGTTGCTTGATCAATCAATCCCTGTGGGATTCGACCTCACTCTATTGTGAGTTTTTACTTGATGACAAATTCGGTACACTTGCCGAAGGGAGATTTGTTGAGAGACAAGTTTTCCGTGTATCAAGACGCGGACGCGTGCCCTGAGCAGAACGCAAATGATGCGTACGCGTGACTAACGCCTACGCGTGACTGACGCGTGTGCATGACTAGGAAAACTCCCAGGCCACGCGAACACGTGATAGACGCCACGTACAAGAATCTGCAAAAAATGCCCCCAGCGATTTCTGGACCTTTTTTCGGCCCAAATCCAAGTCAGAAACACAGAATATAAGTCAGAGAATGGAGGAATCAATATAACAACTTAGTAACACACACACTTTAGGATTAGATGTAGTTTTTGAGAGAGAGGTTCTCTCCTCTCTCTTAGGATTAGGATTTCTCTCAATTTTAGCATTATTTCTCTCCAGTCACAGGTTCAATATTTCTTTAATTTATTTTCTACGTTATTTGATTCTATTACTTTAATTGTCATTTGTCTTTTCAATTTTGGCTTATGAACCATTCATGTTATGATTTTCTTAATTAATATATTTTGAGGTATTTCAGATTTGTTTTTGCTTTAATTTATTTATGAATGATTTTAATTTCATTTAAGATATTTTTCCCTTTTGGCCTTGGTTAAGTAATTAGTAACACTTGAGTTATCAAACTCAGCTGTTGATAGAAATTAGAATTCTTTGCTGATTAATTTGTACTCCAATAACTCTAGTCCTTCCATAGGAATTGACTAGGACTGAGGATCAAATCAATTTGTTCACTTGACTTTCCTTTGTTTAGCAAGGGTTAATTAAAGTGGGAGCAGAATCCAATTCTCATCACACCTGATAAGGATAGTTAGGATAGGACCTCAATTTCTTACACCTTGCCAAGAGATTTTTATAATTATTAATTTAATTTTCTTGTCAATTAACTTACTTGTTCCTTATCACAAAAACCCAAAAACATACAATTTTCCATAACCAATAATAAATCATACTGCCCTGCAACTCCTTGAGAAGACGACCCGAGGTTTAAATACTTCGGTTATAAATTTTATTGGGTTTTGTTACTTGTGACAACCAAACTTTTGTAAGAAAGGAATTCTTCTCGGACTAGAAGCTATATTTACCACGCGAATTTATTTGTGAAAATTCTAGAATGCGCGAGAGTTTTGTTCTTTCAATAAGCCACACTAACTCCCAAGATCTCAATTCCTCCCGAATGGTGTTGATTAAGAGAGTTGTAAAGGATAGAGCCTCAATTCTAATGCTCATGATTCCCCTTCCGAGGCTCCCACAAGCATTCAACAGATTCAAACCCCCTTCCGAAGTGAATGGATCTCAATCAAAACAGAGGATATCCTATAGCTACCCAAGCAGATTGAGAAGAAGAAGAAATTCACTCAATCATGTGAATTATAATAGAGCTCTTCCCCTAATGAAGTGGGGTTTAATTGATCATTGCTCTAAGAAAAACTGAAGAGAAACTACAGTGCATGAAAGTAAATCAAACTGAATATGAACGGAAATGTAAAATTGTAGAAGAATAGAAGTGTAGGAAATTGAAATCGCAAAAGGTAAATGAAGTTCAATATAAGCTGAAATGTAAAAGCGTAGATGAGAAAAAGTGTATCAAACTAAAATCCTAAGCTAAGTTCTCTGGAGTCTCTAATCCTCCAAGAGAGCTCTGCTATTCTACTCCTACTCCTACTGCTGCCTACTACCCAAGCCTCCTACTACTGCTCAGGCCACCTATTTATACTCTTCTTCTCTTCTTTAATTAGGTCTGCATTGTACTTGGATGTGGGCCTTGGCCTTGATTGAAGCAGTCAGAAATGATTCTTGATGATGTTGAGATTGGCCGTTACTTCACTAAACGTTCACAAGCTTGCATGGGTGTATTTAGTATTGAAGTTGGCCTTAACGTTGGAGGCAACGTTTGTGTATAAACGTTGGGTCAAACGTTACTTGAAAAAGAGGATTTATGGGCGTTGCCTGCAACGTTTGACTCAACGTTGGTGCACCAACGTTTGCTTAGCCACGCGTGCGTGTGGGCCACGTGTGCGCGTGGCCCATGCGTACGCGTGAAGGATGTAAATTTGCCAATCCACGCGTGCGTGTTGCCCACGCGTACGCGTCACTTGCCATTTTTCCATTTCCACGCGTACACGTCATCGACGCGTACACGTGAATTCAAAATTTTCCAACATCTTTTATCGCAGGCATTGGAGCTAGCGTTGGATCACCAACGTTACTCCAACGTTGGCCTTTCCACGTGTACACGTCATCCACGCATACGCGTGGATTGCTATTTTCCAACGCCCACGCGTGCGCGTCGATGACAATTTTTTCAACTTCAAATTTTAGCTTTTATCGAAGACGTTTGAGGTAACGTTGGTTCACCAACGTTCCCTCCAACGTTGACACCCTTTTTTTCCTAACATTGCCATCAACTACCAACGTTGCTTACCTCCCTTCATCAATGTTTGAGGTAACTTTGGACCACCAACTTTGGCTCCAACTTACTTTATTTGCCTCTTTCTTGCCATTCCTCTGCTTCTCTTCACCTATCATCAACCAAACACATGCATCAATGCCTTCCCAAATCACAAGATTTTGCATCATTCATAATAATCAAGTAAATCTTGCATAAATCTCATGAAAATGCACCAATTTAACAATGTTTGATTGAATCAAGACAAGCATGAAATTCTCATCCAAATACCTACTTATTGCCTAAGAAATGCATGAAAACCAAGTAAAAACTAATGAAAAAGGCTTGTGAAACTAGCCTAAGATGACGTGTCATCACAACACCAAACTTAAATCTTGCTTGTCCCCAAGCAAGCAGTAAAACATAAGGAAAATGAATGAAGCAGAGAGAGGTATAAGCCCTTTATAGGAAGACATTCAATACTGGTTAATGGGGTTTTCATGCATGGTGTCTTAGTGATTTTTATTCTCTGGCTAAGGTATCAACACTCTTTTTGATCCTTACTTGAATTACACAAAAAATGTGACTTGTTATGGTTTGGTCCTTATTTCTTTTCTTGCTCTCTTTATTTTGATTGAGATTTATTGTTTAGCTGAGGCTTAATGCTATGTGGTAAGGCAGCTTTTTAAAGTAAGCTTTCAGCCAGCATTCCCACCCCCAGTTGGTTCAAGATGCTAGGTGTTGAGACAACCCTAAGGGCTTACTTGCTCAAGCCTCTCCTTAGTGCACACACATCACAGGTGTTTAGCTTGTTTTATTCTTTGAACATTAGTGCCCAGCACCTCTTTGGGTCACTAAATGCTTTATCTCAAAGTAGCTCTTGATAGTGGACTTTTGGTTGGCAATCCCGGGTTAGTTAACCCAAGTTGCCAGGTGATGAAGCACCCCTCAGAACCTAGTTGTCTAAGCTTATCTTTGTACAAGAGCATCACATGCATATATCCAAATTTCAAGCCATTGATGCCCAGCCTTGTTTATTTTTTTTGTTTCTTTCTCTTGCATTTTTTTCTTTTATTATGGACCTCTTTCATTTGTTAAGTCTTATGAAATGTAATTTAAGTTCATATCTTAAATTCGTGCCAACATTCAGCCATATTAATGAATCAACTTAATGAACGAGCACATACCACCACATAACTTTATTCTATCTCATATCAAAATAGACCTCTACTCTTTCTTTGTTTCACAACAATTTTTCTTTTATTCAAGCATGAGGAACAAAGCATATAATTCAAGCAAGATGAGATGATAAAAGCACTTAAACTAGCAAGCCATAAAAACAAACAAATAGCAATTGACTCATGACTAACAGGACACTAATCAATAAGGCACAATTTCACTTTCAATTAACAGATTTGAGCTAAGGTCAGTCAGAGAACAATACAACCTCTTGGAGTCCATTTTTTCCTCTGTGTCATCATCATTGTTGGGTTTCATGTCCTTCCTTTATCATTCCACATGATGATGTATCTTTCCCACCAAGAAATTGAATGGCTTCCTACAAAGATATTGAAAGTTTCTTGTTCCCCAAGAACTTGAGAGATGGTTAGCATGCATGTATACTTGTTATTTTCTAAACTTAAGTTGGTGTGAGGACACAAACTTAGTTCCTTGCCTACTTCTATATGCAGAAGAGTGAATACATGCAAGAAACATCAAGTGCTTTTATTAAGAAAACAAATTATAAACTAGAAAACAAACTATGAACTAGAAAACAAACTAGGAACTAGAAACTAAATAATTTTTAAGTAGTTTCTCTGATTGTTTGGAGCTGATAACTAGTCATGCTAAGGGTGCAATGTGTTCCTAATGAAATCTGTGGTGGAACACCAAACTTAGAATTACACATTCACCCTTAAATTTCTTTGGTATGTAACACCAAACTTAGCTCCTTGCAATACAGAAAAATCTACTGAAGTTTCATATTGAAACAGTAAAGGACAAGAGAGTTACCTCTGGTTGGGTTGCCTCCCAACAATCGCTTAAGAGGAATGAACTCAGGGGGAAAGAAGAGCCAGTCAGTATCCCCTATCTTGGCCTCTTCCCAGCAAGCTTTCTTTTGTTAATTGCTTGATTGAACTTGCTTGCTGGATTAGGGGTTGGATTGCATGTGGTTGATCTTTTCTTCTTCATTGATATGTTCAATTGTAACTTGGTCACAATCCTCTTTTCGGTGCTCTTGTTGGTTGTCTTCACTTCTTGGATATCAAGACTTGAGTGTTGTGTGATAGTTGGAGTGTTCTCTTTATCAAAAGCCTCTTGAATTGGTAGTTCAATGAGCCCTTCCTCTATGCAACTCTCTACTTCACTTGAGTGTGAACTCTCTTGATATACTTCCTCCCTTTCTTCTGCATGATGTTCCATTAAGTCCTTTAGGAGGAAGTTTTCATGTTCTTCTATCACCTCAATTAACCTCTGTGGAAATGCAACAATTAACAAATTAACATTGGTGTTGAAAAAAAAGAAGTAACTAACCCACGGAGATCGGTATCAACCTCCCCACACTTAAAGATTGTACCGTCCTCGGTGCATGCTAAGATGTGCAAGTGGATGGGGGTTGTGGTTCCTCAGCTGGGGCTCTTTTTGTTCCTTTCTTTGCCGATGGTTTGGGAGTAGCTTTCTCTTTACCCTTCTTGGTGGCCATCCTGAAAAAGGAAAAAGAAAGTAACTTTTAAAGCTAAGGGTTAGAGCAAGGAAGAGAGCGGAAAAGGTGGTAATCAATGCACAATAAAGAAGAATGACGTTAACACATGGTCATGACTACATGTGAAAAGTTCATCAATGAAAATATAGCAAGTGCATGTAATGACAATTAAATGCAAGATGTTTGTTGGCATGCTAGCAAAGGCATGAGTAGCATAGATCAAGCATTCCATGTCCAAGTTAGATTACCAAGTCTTTCAAACTAACATGTTTGAATAACAATTATATTTAATTAATAAAATATAAAAAGGGTTTTGTGAAAAGCAAGCATTTAGAGTAGTAGAATAAAAGAAATCTAAAAATAGTGCACAATGCCATACGGGCGTTCTCACAAACACATAGCATGCATGGTAAATAAGTTATTGAATGTATTAAATTGAACATGCAAGTAACCCTTTAAAAAGTAATATATAATTGTCAAACAATTCCTTTAATAATCCACAAGCAAAATATAGAAAATAATGACCCAAATAAATTTCTAACACCAATAAAAATAATGCAATGAATGAAAGTATGCAAATAAATTAAATAAAATAGAATGGAAGTGAAGAGGGATGAGAAGTTAAAGAGATGAAGAAGAAGAAAGTAAGAAAAAGGAAGAAAAAAGAAGAAAAGATAGAAGAAATTAGGATTAAAAAAGAAAAGATAAGATAATTGGCGCTGATCTGGATAAGTTGTGCGACGTGGGCAACGCGGTCGCGTGGGTGACGCGGTCGCGTGGTGTGCGATAAGTTCAGGTGACGCAGACGCGTGGGGCACGTGGACACGTGGCCTGATTTATGCGATTGGCGCGAGTGCAGCCTCGTGTTCGCGCAACTCTCTGTTCGATACTCTTTTTGCCAAATTTTTGGGTGGCGCAGTTGCGCGGTTGACGCGATCGCGTGGATGGTCATTTTTGGAAAACAACGTGGCCGCGTGGGAAACGCATTCGCGTGGGAGGGTTTGGGCTTCCAGCACGAGTCCAGCCCCATTCCAGCCCAACATACTGCCATACACCCCTTTACATCAATTTTACAGAGCCACGCGTTCGCGTGGGTGACGCGGACGTGTGGGAGGCTACTTGGCAAACGACGCGAACGGGTCAGCGATGTGGTCACGTGATCATATTTGTGCCTAAGGCACGCCTCCAGCCACGCTTTCGCGTGACTCTCTGTTCACTTTTATTTTCTTCCTAATGCACCTGTGACGCGGACGCGTCAGCGACGCTTACGCGTCGCGTGCGTGTTTTTTTTTTTTTTATGTAAAAAAAATGCAGAATGCAGAATGCAGATGCTTATGCAAAATTTATGAATGACCACTAATAAAAATGAAAATAAAATAAAATAAAACTAAGAATAAAAATGAAAGATCTTACCATGGTGGGTTGTCTCCCACCTAGCACTTTTAGTTATTGTCCTTAAGTTGGACATTTGGAGAGTCCTTTGTTATGGTGACTTATGCTTGAACTCATCCAGGAATCTCCAACAATGTTTGTGATTCCAATGGCCTCCGGGGTCCAAACTAGGCGCAGAAAGCCTTCAAGAAGGTTAAAGCAAGTGAAAAGGCCCCAAGAGTATTGATTTCTAGACTGAATTCTGGGGTCCCAAACCTTGCTTTTGCACCCGTCTTCTTGTTGATCATTAGTGTTCCAACCGGGTGGCAGGCAATCTAAATTCTCACTAAAGCAGCCAAACAACTTCCTAGACCCATTCAGTTGAGATTTACACCAACCTTTGCATTTAAACTTTGAGCTTTCTACCATATTGAATCTTGCATGACGACTCCTATCACTAACCATCTCCGTTTTACTCTTAAAGCCACAAAGAGCTCTAAGCTAACCATCTGTTTCAAGCAAAGCATATTCAAGTGAGCTAATTAAGCTTAGAGATGAGAGATTTACCCACTTGAATGAAGGGATGGATGGTGATGGCTTTGGGGAAGAGGTCTCCAGCAACCTTGGCAAGGTGATTTCCAGCTACATTCCCTTGGGCTCTCCTTTGACAACTTCCACCTCTTTGCAAGCTTCTTCAATTTCAACCTCTTCCTCTTAATAGATTTCTTCCAATTCAGTCTCTTCTTCATTACTTACCTACAGCATAGGAGATTGTGCTTCTTCTTCTTGAATCTCCATCTCAAGTCCAATGGGAGAGGATTCAATTGTAGATAAGAATTCATTAATGATTGAATCCATCTCTTGATCATCCCCTTCAAAGTCTTCAACCATGATATGCTTTGGAGGTTGTACACCCTCCTCAACATCAATTTCAAACTCCTTAGAAGGGGGCTCTATGACTTGAGTTTCCCATGGAGGTTACGCATCTCCCAAGTCTTCAACTACTTCTTCCTTTTCAATGATCACAGCTTCCTCCAATTGTTCCAATACAAAGTCGTGCTGCTCACTGTCCACCGGAGTTTCTAGTGTCTCCTTCATGCTACGTTCTTCAGTAGATTCTCCACATGAAACCGTGGGGGTTCCTTGAGTGTTCAGATGTCAGGAAGCTAATCGATTTACTGCCTCGGTTAAGGCAGTCACTAATTCCAGTACATTCCTTTTCATCTTCGCTTGCCCTTGAAGAAGACCACGAAGGATGTCATCAATTGGAGATTGGGGTGGATATGAGGGTTCATTATTTTGGAGAAAGGGTTCATAATAGAAAGGTGGTTCTTCTTGATAAGGATATGGAGATGGTGAATATTGAGGTGGTGGTTCTGGGTGTGGTTCATATGGTGGTTGGTGTGGTGGATACAGGTTAGGGTCATATGGTGGTGTTTGATGGTAAGGGGCTTGTGAGTATGGTGGTTCAAAGTTGTGTTGAGGAGATGGTTCATAAGCATATGGCGGGGCTTGTTGGTAACTACAAGGGGGTCCACCATAGTCATCATTTTGGTATGCATCACAGAATGGTTGTTGGTTATAGTACATTGGAGGGGGTTGTTGCCAAGGGGGTTGATCAAATCCTTGTGGCTCCTCCCATCTTTGATTCTTCCAACCTTGATGCCTATTTTCATTATAGTTTCCATTCCTTACAACAACATTGGAACCAAACTTAAAGCAATGGGGGTGAGAACTCATAATAGCAAATAGAAATTAAAAACGAAAATAAAAACAAATTTAAATTTTTGAATTTGAAAATTAAATTTTGAATTTTGAATTTTGAAATTTTGAAATTTGAAATTTGAAATTTGAAATTTGAAATTTGAAATTTGAAATTTGAATTTTAATTTTTGAATTTTGATTTTTGAATTTTAAATTTTGAATTTTGAATTTTGAAAAAGTCAACAATATAAGATAAAGATTTGAAAAAGATTTAAATTTTGAAAAGGTTTGATTTTTTAAATTTTAAATTTAAATTTTGAAATTTGAATTTGAAATAAGATAAGATAAGATTTTGAAAAAGATATGATATTTGAAAAAAGATTTGAATTTTGAAATTTAAAACTAAGATAAGATAAAAATATTTTAAAATAAAAATCTAAAATTTTTTTTATATAACTAAATAAAAACCAATAACCTCTTAATTTACGAAAAAGCAAAAATAAAAATAAAAATAAAAACAAATCAAAAAGCAAATATTTACAAGAACCAATAATAAGGCACACGTTTGCAATTCCCCGGCAATGGTGCCATTTTGACGATTTGGATTCTTGCTAGTAAAGAAATTCACAAAATAAATCCTCGTTGCAAGTATAGTTTCTAAACCAGCAAGAAATCCCTTTCGTACAAACGTTTTGTTTGTCACTTAAGCAAACCCAATAAAAATAAATAACCGAAGTATTCAAACATCGGGTCGTCTTCTCAAGGAATTGCAGAGAAGTATGATTTATTATTGGTTATGGAAAAAAGTATATTTTTGGGTTTTTGAAAGGTTGAACAAGGAAAATAGATTGCAGGGAATTAAATCAATAGCAAAGAAAACTCTTGGCAAGGTATGAAAACTGGGAATCCTATCCTAGTTATCCTTATCAATGGTGATGAGAATTATATTTTTGCTCCCACTCAGTCAACCTCTAACTATGAAGGTAAGTCAAGTGGATAAATCAATTTAATACCTAAAATCCTAGTCAACTCCTAAGGAAAGACTAGAGTTATAGGAATCTAAATCAATCAGCAAAGATATCAATTATCAATCATGATGAGTTTGAAAACTCAAGAGTTACCAATTAATCAACCAAAGAAAAAATGGGAAAATCTAAATTATTTATATAAATAAAGGAAAGAAATCATAATTCTGAAATACCTCAAATTATATTAAATAGAAAATCAATCTAAACATAAAGAGTTCATAAACTAAATTGAGAAAATAAGTAAAAGGAACATTGAACCTGGTACTCAAAAAAAAATTGTAAGTTGAAATAATAAGAAATCCTAAATTCTTTAAGAGGAATCCTAATCCTAAATCCTAAGAGAGAGGGAAGAGCCTCTCTCTTTCTAAAACTACATCTAAAACCTAAAATTTTGAATATTTAAAACTTGCTTCATGAATGAATGGATTCCCCCACTTTATAGCCTCTAATCTATGTTTTCTGAGCCGAAAACTGGGTCAGAAACAGCTCCAAATTTGCTCCCAGCAATTTCTGGTACGTACAGGTCGCTGCAAAGTGACGCGGAAGCATCGTCCATGCGTTCGCACGGATTGCGTTTTTGCCAGGTCACGTGTCCGCGTGTTCTACGTGTTTGCGTCGCCTGGCTTCTAGGAAGCTATGGCAAATTATATATCGTTGCGAAGCCTTGGATCTCTGTAGCTCAAGTTATGACTATTTTAGTGCGAGAGGGTCAGGCTGACAGCTTTACAGTTCCTTCAACTTCTTGTATTCCTTCCACTTTTGCATGCTTCCTTTCCATCCTCCAAGCCATTCCTGCCCTGTAATCTCTAAAAACACTTAATACACATATCACGGCATCGAATGGTATAAAGGGAGAATTAACATTAATGAAATTAAGGTCAAAGGAGGATGTTTTCAATCATAGCACAAAATCGGGAAGGAAAATATAAAACATGCGATTTCTATGAATAAGCGTGAGAATAATGGATGAAAAACCACTCAATTTAGCACAATATAAACCATAAAATAGTGGTTTATCAGTACCCATCCATCTTCTTGAAGATGATTTCTTGTTCTTTCCAAGATTATTCTTGTCTTTCCAAAAATTCTCTAGTTCTTTCCTGAGATTCTATGGCACTTTGAAGGCATTGTTCTGCTTGTAGCAAGAGAAAAGAAGGTTGGGGTGGATTTTGTGGACTTGTGAGTGTTGTGGTGAAGTTGTGTTGGGTGGTATGGAATGAGTTTTGTGTATTGTGAAATAAATCTTGTGGTTGTTGAGATGAGTTGTATGGATTTTGGAGGGAACTTTGTGTTGAGGCATAGTCAAGTGATGAAGAATTTTCAAACGAAAAACTGGAAGGTGAGGTTGGACAATTTTGTATAAATGAATTGAAGGTATGCTCAAGTAATGATGGCTCTTGATAGGTGGAGTATGGACTATTGAATGCTCTTTGATTTTGATCCTCCCACCCACAACTTGAGTAATTGTTGAATTCATCAGAGTATGGATCATTTTGTGGCATTGGGGAGTAATCTTGCATGAATGTATTGATAGCACAATCAAGTGATGATGGCTCTTGATGAATAGAATATGGAGCATTAAAATATATTTAGTTTTCACCTTCCCAGCCACAATTTGTGTAAGTGTCATAACAATATGAGTCACTTTGTGGCTCTAGGAGGTAGCTCATTTCACTTGATTTTTCATACTTCCTCATTCCTTGTTGATATTCCCAGTCACCATGAGGATAATAATCATCTTGTGGTGGTGGACAATATCTCATGAAATTGTCTTGATCATTTTGTGGCCCTGGAGCATATCCCCACTGGGTGGATTGCTCATAATCTGTCATTTCTTGGTGATATTCCCAGCCACCATTAGAATAGTCATTGTGTGATGGTGAGAAATATCCCATGAAATTTGTTTGATCAAAAGATGAGGTAAACTCCATTTGAATTTTGTAAAACACAATCACCAATGAAAATTGAAATTCCTCATATCACAAAGAAGAAGTCTTAGTGAGGCAATAACACAAACACTTTAGTATCAAGAAAAAACAGAAAATTAAAAGAACTTTAAATGGCAAAAATAAAGAAAATGCTTAATCTAGACCTATCACCCACTTAATCATTGTTGATCTAAATTAATCCCCAGCAACGGCGCAAAAAACATGATGGCAAAAAATTGAATTCGCACAAACTAACCGGCAAGTATACCGGGTCGCATCAAGTAGTAAAACTCACCAGAGTGAGGTCAATCCCACGTGGATTGATGGATCAAGCAACTTTAGTGAGGTGATTAGTCTACTTAAGCTAAAATTGATGATTTGAGTGAAGTTGAACAAACATAATGTAAATTGCAGGGACTGTAAATTGCTGAATGTATGACAGCAAACTTAAATGGCAAGAAACTTAAATTGCAGGAATAGTAAATTGCATCAAATGTAAAGGGCTTTGGGTGCAGGGAAATTAAAGAGAGCATTGAATCAAGCATTTGAAATGAACTCAAGGACAATTAACAGAAAGAAAGATTCATTAGGGATTGGAGATATAATAATCCACAATGAATCAAATGGGTCTCAACTCCTTTCTCAATCATATGAGTAGATCTATGGCAGATTGAAATTGATTGGATCCCAATTCCTTGGCAATCCAATCTCTCTAATCACAATCAATCTGGCCAATTCCTTGATCTAATTGTCATAAGAAGAGGTTAAGTACATGTCTCTCATCTATAAGCCACACTAACTCTCAAGATCTCAATTCCTCCCGAATGGTGTTAATCAATAGAGTTGTGAAGGATAGAGCCTCAATTCTAATGCTCATGATTCCCCTTCCGAGCATCACACAAGCATTCAACAGATTGAAACCCCCTTCCGGAGTGAATCGATCTCAATCAAAATAGAGGATATCCTATAGCTACCCAAGCAGATTGAGAAGAAGAAGAAATTCACTCAATCATGTGAATTATGATAGAGCTCCTCCCCTAATGAAGTCGGGTTTAAATGATCATTGCTCTTAAGAAAAATTGAAGAGAAACTAAAGTGCATGAAAGTAAATCAAACTGAATATGAACGGAAATGTAAAATTGCAGAAGAATAGAGGTGCAGGAAATTGAAATTGCATAAGGTAATTGACGTTCAATATAAGCTGAAATGTAAAAGTGCAAAAGAGAAAAGTGTATCAAACTAAAATCCTAAGCTAAGCTCTCTGGAGTCTCTAATCCTCCAAGAAAGCCCTGCTATTCTACTCCTACTCCTACTGCTACCTACTACCCAAGCCTCCTACTACTGCTCAGGCCCCCTATTTATACTCTTCTTCTCTTCTTTAATTGGGTCTGCGTTGTACTTAGATGTGGGCCTTCGCCTTGCTTGAAGCAGTCAGAAATGGTTCTTCATGGTGTTGACATTGGCTGTTACTTCACTAAACGTTCACAAGTTTGCATGGGTGTATTTAATATTGAATTTGGACTTAACGTTGGTGGCAACGTTTGTGTATAAACGTTGGGTCAAAGGTTACTTGAAAAAGAGGATTTATGGGCGTTGCCTGCAACATTTGACTCAACGTTGGTGCACCAACATTTTCTTAGCCACGCGTGCTTGTGGCCCACGCATACGCATGAAGGCTGTAAATTTGCCAATGCACGCGTGCGCGTTGCCCACGTGTGCACGTCACTTGCCATTTTTCCATTTCCATGCATACGCGTACGCGTCATCGACGCGTACGCGTCAGTTCAAAATTTTCCAACACCTTTTATTGCAACTGTTATTGCAAGCGTTGGATCAAGCGTACACGTGGATTGCTATTTTCCCAGGCCGACGCGTACGCGTCACCCACGCTTGTGCGTCGATGCCAATTTTTTCAACTTGAATTTTTAGCTTTTTTCAAGGACGTTGGTGGTAACGTTGGTTCACCAACGTTCCCTCCAACGTTGACACCCTTTTTTTCCTAACATTGCCATCAAGTACCAACGTTGCTTGCCTTCCTTCATCAACATTTGAGGTAACGTTGGACCACTAACTTTGGATCCAACGTTACCTTCTCTGCCTCTTTCTTGCCATTCCTTTGCTTCTCTTCACCTATCATCAACCAAACACATGCATCAAAGCCTTGCCAAATCACAAGATTTTGCATCATTCATAATAATCAAGAAAATCTTGCATAAATCTCATGAAAATGCACCAATTTAGCAATGTTTGATTGAATCAAGACAAGCATGAAATTCTCATCCAAATACCTACTTATTGCCTATGAAATGCATGAAAACCAAGTAAAAACTAATGAAAAAGGCTTGTGAACCTAGCCTAAGATGACCTGTCATCAGGGTGGTGCGCAAATTTGTGACTTGCACAACTGAACCAGCAAGTGCACCGGGTTGTCCAAGTAATACCTCAAGTGAGTGATGGTCGAATCCCATGAGAATTGCCGGATTGAGCAAGTTGTGGTTATCCTGCACATCTTAGTTAGGCGAATAGAAGGATAGTTGTTGTTTGTTGTAGGCGTATAAACAAGTAATAACAAAAATGATAAAGAGTTGATGTAAGGACAGTAATGATAGATTAGTTAAGGCTTCGGGGATGCTTCTTCTTCTGGATTAACACGTCATGCTCACTAATCCAATGATGAGTGATTCCTTCAATGGCAAAGCTGTAAGTGATTAAGCCATTGGTTGTGGTCATTAATCTCGTCAGGTCCAAACTAAACATCCAAACAGACTAGATCAATCTGGGAAAGGGTGAAGCGCATGCAATTCAATCTCTTTATGATCCTTCTCAAAATTCCACAAACAAGGTCGAATCTTCCGGATCAGAGACTGACCCTCTTATGATTCTAGCCCTTAGAGCCACATGAACCTTAATTACCCCTGACTAAAGAGGTTTTATGTCACATATCCCAATTAGTCCAGATAACTTACTGGAACCCGTGATGCATTCTCAAGTTGTAGCTCAATACTATCCCGGTCAGGACTCGTAAGAAACTCATGTAGAATCGAGATTCATAAGGATGAAGAACGACAATGCATCATAGAATAGAATCAAACATAGATTGAATTAGAAAAGTAATTGCATTAATCCATAGGAATCAGCAAAGCTCCTAACCTTTAACTAGGAGATTTAGTTGCTCATACTGTACAGAAAATAAAGTGTGAAGTTTGAATGTGGTGGAGAAGATCCTAAACAATGGTGATCTTCCCTTATATATACAAATCTAGTAATTAGAAATTACAAAAGTGAAATAAACTAAGTAGAAAGGTGTGAAAATCCATTTATAGGCCTACTTGGTGAGTGTTTGGGCTGAGCTTCGCTTATAACTTAAAGGAGTGGGTGTTGGACGCCCACTAAGGAGTAGCCATGCTACTTCCTTGCTCCCCTTGTGGTGTTGAACGCTGGATTTGGGCATTCAATGCTGGCTTAAATCCTCTTGGGGCATTGAACGCCCACTAGGGGATAGTTTGGGCATTCAAAGCCCATTTTGGGCTGTCCAATCTGAAGAAAAGTATATAGCATTTATGTTGCTGGAATGCTCTGAAATTAGCTTTTTAACACCATTGAGAACGCATCATTTGGACCTCTGTAGCTCAAAAAATGCTCGTTTGAATACACAGAGGTCAGAATCTGACAGCATCTGCTATGCTTTCATTGCTTCAAAATCAGACTTTGCCAAAACTTGCCAAATTCACCTAAAATTCACCTAAAATCGTAGGAAAAATACAAAAGCTTAATGCAGTATCCAAAATGTGAATTTTGCATTAAAACCTACCAAAACATAATAAAACTTAACAAAATATACCATTAATCTCTTAGCCCATACTTCTTTAGCTAGCTTCATGCCAGTAAGTAGGGCCTTATACTCTACTTTGTTGTTGGAAGCAGGAAACTCAAATTTTAGTGAGAGTTCTATCCGAGTTCTTTTGGTCAATTTCTAGAATGACACCTGCCACACTTCCAACCTTGTTTGATGACCTATCTACATATAGGCTCCATGTGGTCGTATCTCCCTAACTTTCAGTGTTCTCAGTGACAAAATTAGCGAGATATTGCGACTTAATTACCGTCCAAGCTTCATATCTTAGGTCAAACTCTAATAGTTTCAGGCCTATTGTAGCATTCATCCTGCCAAGTCCATCTTTTGTAAAATTTGTTTCATTGGTTGGTTAGTATGGACTTTGATGGTATGAGCTTGAAAGTATGGTCTAATTCTCCGAGATGTGAGGATAAGGACATAAGCAAACTTTTTTATCTTTTGATAGTTAAACTCTGCCCCTTGTAAGACTTTGTTGACGAAGTAGATAGGTTACTGCGCCTTTTCATCTTCTTGGATCAGGGCTGAAGCTATAGCTAGGCTTCCTATTGCCAAGTATAGCACGAGCTCCTCCCCTTTGATAGGCCCGGTAAGTATAGGGGCTGTCCCAGAAATGCTCTGGAGTCATGAAATACTTGCTCATATTTTGGGGTCCACACAAATTGCTTCCTGATAAGTCCATATTTGATGGTAAATTTTGGCTTGAATTGGATGAATTTCATCACATAAACCCGAATTTATTCACTTAAATAGCATACTTTTGTGATTTCTCTCTAAATTGGGTCTAAATGTGAAAACATGCATTTTATGCTTATATTAATCAATTTTATTCCACTTTTCTTCCATTTGATGCTGTGATATGTTTTGTTGAGTAATTTCAAGTCCAATGAGCAAGGATGGCTAGGTAGAAGTGGAAGGAAGCATGCAAAATGGGAGATTTCATGAAGAAAACAAAGGAGAAGCACACACTCAAGTGAAAAATCTGCTAGTGTGCGTATGCACACAACCTTGAGCATACGCACAAGTCCTGACGCGTGACTTCATTAAAAAGTCACGTGGCTCACAATTTTAGGCACCTCTTGGCCCAATTTTAAAGTTCCTAAAGCTGAAATAGGAGCTACATCAAAGGGACAAAATGGGATATGAATGAGAGCACCAATTACACACTTTATTAGATAGTTTTAGTTAGGTTTAAGTTATTTTTAGGAAATTCTCTCTTAGGCTTTATTAGGGTTTATAGTAAAATTTTCCAATCTACAATTTTGATCTTGGATATTAGCTTATCTCATTGTTAGTAATCCTTAATTTTCTCTTTAATTACATTACTTCTGCTACATCTTCTCATAGTTTAAGTTACTTTATTAATATATCTAATTTTGATTTCTTGAATCTTTTGTTGATTTCTTGAATCTTTTGTTAATATATGTTTGATTGAGTTTCTATTGTTGATTTTGTGCATAGTTTGGTTATAGTTTTCAATCTCTTTTGCAATTTGCTATGTTTTGCTTTTATGCCCACCAATTGTTTGTTAAAATGCCAATTATGGATTTTGAGTAGATTTTCACCCCTTGGCTTGGGAAATGAGTTTCTCGGATACTAGAATCATGATGTCTAACATTTAGTGGTAATTCTTGGGTTGTTAATTGCTTTTGTTTCCACTGACGCTAGCTCTTTACTAAGTCAATTAGTAAGTTAGCTAGGATTTGTGGATTAAGGTCAATTATACTTGCTTGACTTACTCCTCGATGTTAGGGGATAGCGAAGTGAGATTAATTCATTATAATTGCCATAGTTATGGTCATGACAAGGATAGTATTTCTTAACTCTCATTCCCTAGTCAAGGCTCTTTTATACATTGCACTCCATTTTCACTAGTTTTGATCTTGTTTTCTTCTAATTTGCATTAATTATCTTTTGATCCATTGCTAGTTTATTTATTCTTTTATTTTTTTTAATTTCCATTTCCCATGGTTGAAAACCCCCGTATTTCACAACAAAAAGTGAGTACACCTCATTGCTAGTTCGAGGAAAAATGATCTGGGATTTAAAACTCCTGGTTTATATTTGTTTTGATTGTAACAATCTTAATTTTAAACTTTGATGTGAGGATCGATTTCCGGTTTGGAACTATACTATCGACAAAGCAATCCTATTTTTGAGAGAATTATAAACTGATGTTCGGCTCTCCACCATGTTTTTGGCACCATTACCGAGGAACTATGCAATTGGTGTCATACTTTTGGTTGTTGTGAATATATAAATAGTATAAATGGCTTACTTTTTGGTTCTTTGGTTGTTTTTGTTAGTAATTAGGATTTTGTCTTGATTGTTTATAGATGTCTTTTGTTTTTATTTTCTATTTTCTCTATGAGTTATCACCCTCTTTGCTTGGAGTTTGGTTGTGATTATATTGTTTGGAGTGATGACTTATCCACACCACTACCTACATGATAAACCCCGATTTCGTGATTTATCTTGTGCTTAATTTGGGGAATTTTATCACCTTTTCCCACATTTATTCAAGAAAATAGCATGGTTTTGCAATTCTCCCTTGATTTGTGCTTAAATGTGAAAACATGTTTTTTAGGCCCTAAAATTGGTGATTTTAATTCACTTTAATTCCATTCGATGCCTTGATGTGTTTGTTGAGTGATTTCAGGTTCATAAGGCAAGTATTGGATGGAAGAAGTGAGGAGAGAAGCATGCAAAGTGGGAGAACTCATGAAGAAATGAAGGAACCGTAAAGCTGTCAAGCCTGACCTCTTCGCACTCAAATGACCATAACATGAGCTACATAGGTCCAAATGAGGTGGTTCTAGTTGCGTTGGAAAGCTAACATCCGGGGCTTCAAAATGATATAAAATTTTTTATATGTTGCTTTGCGTATAGGGGCGCGCACGCGCCATCTACACGTGCGTGCCAATGCTGCTTGTGGCCCACTAAAGTGAAATCGCCCCCAGCGATTTCGGAAGCACTTTGGGCCCAACCCAACTCATTTCTGATGCTATTTCATGTAGAATTTATGCTTGGGAAAGGGGGGAGCAATTGTTTAGTATTATAGCATCATGTAGGTTAATTTCTAGAGAGAAAAGCTCCTTCTTCTCTCTAGAATTAGGTTAGGTTAATCCATCTTAGATCTAGGCTTAATTCCATGTTCTCATCTTATTTCCTTTACAATTTCTTGTTCTACTACTCTATTCTTCTTAGTTCTCTTATTAATTTTACTTTTATGTCTCTTTTATGTTTATGAATGCTCATGTTGAATTTGTTTACATTTAATGAAATTTATGTTTGATGTTCTTTTAATTGTTGATTTGAGTTGTGGATTTACTTTTCTTGCAATTGGTAGTTGGTAGTTTTAGCATTCTTACACTTTTACCTTGCTTTTCATTTGTACCCACCAAGTGTTTGACAAAATGCTTGGTTGGTCTCTAGAGTAGATTTTGAGCATTCTTGGCTTGGAAAGAGTAATTAGGCAATCTTGTGTCATGAAACCCAACTCATGTTGGTGATCTAGAGTTGTTAGTTAATATTATTTCTATTGGCTCTAATCTTTTGCTAATCCAATTAGTGAGTTGATTAGGACATTTGAATTGAGATTAACTAGTCTTGTTTGACTTTCTCTCATGGAAGATAACTTATACCTTCTTCCAATGTTGGAGATGACGAAATAAGATAAATTCTTGTTAATTATTGTGATATGATTGTTAGTCTTGTTTGACATTCTCCCTATGTGAAGATAACATGATACTTTCTTCCATTTGTTGGAGTTGACTAAATAAGATGAATTAATAATTACATGACTAGGATAGAAATCCTATGATCTCAATTCTTGCCATAAATGTCTCTCCTTATTACTTGCTTTCTTTAGTTATTTGCTTGATTTATTCTCTTGTCATTTAATTTTTTTTGCCATTTACTTCATTGCCCTCTTATCAATCAAACCCCCCGTTACATCCTTCATAGCCAATAATCATACACTTCATTGCAATTCCTTGTGAGACAACCCGGAGTCTAAATACTTCGGTTAATTTTCATTGGGGTTTGTACATGTGACAACCAATATTTTTGATGTGGGAATTATTTTTTTGTTTGGAGCTATGCTTACAACGATGTTCTTATTTTTCCTATAAGAAGAAAATCTAGACCATCACAACAATTCACTCATCAAAATGGTGCCATTTTGATGAGTTGCAATGGTGTTACATTATTGGCTATTGTATATATGTTAATATGCTTCTTTGCTAGTTTTTGCTTATTTTAGGAGTTAGTTTTTAATAGTTCTTACTAGTTTTGTTTTTATTTTCTCTTGCTACTATGAATTCTCACCCCTTTGGCTATGAGTTTGGCTCAAATTATGTTGTAGGGAATGGGAACTATAATGACAATATGCAGAAAGGACGGAACAATCAGGGGTGGAGGGAGCCTCAAGGGATTGATCAACCTTATTGGCAACAACCACCTCCGGATTCTTATGGGTATAACTCTCATCCTAATGCATATCAATCTAATGGATGTGGTGACCCTTATTGTGATTGTCAACAACCACTACCACATGCCTATGAACCACCCCCTCAACATGGTTTTGAACCACCTTACTCACAAGCCCCATACCACCAAACACCTCATTATGACCCTAACCCATATCCACCATACCAACCACCTTATGAACCATATGAACCATACATGGAACCATCACTATTCCAACACAATTACTCTCAAGAACCACCTCAATATACACCATCTCCATACCCTTACCAAGATGAACTAACTTCTAATTATGAAACTTCCTTCCCAAACAATGAACCTTCATTTTCCATACCACCTCCAATAGATGATTCTCTCCAAGAATATGTTAGTTCTTACATTCGAAGGGAAGAAGAGAACCAAAAGGAGTTCAAAGAGTTAGAAGCCAAGATGGCTACCCTAGCGGAAGCCGTTCACAATATGGTCTTCTCCCGACTAAGCCTAAGCAACCAAGACGCTCCTATTGATGAATGTCGAGAGGCAATTAAGGAGCATAGTGAGGGAGTGAGTTTAGAGATTCAAGGTGAAGAAGAGGAGTTGAAGCAAGGAGTGCAACAAGAGGAGGAAGTTAAGATAATTGAGCCAGAAGAAGTGGTTGAAGCCTTTGAAGAGGTTGACCAAGAGATGGATTCGATCATTGACGAATTCTTATGTACAATTGAATCCTGTCTAATTGGGCTTGACATGGAGATTGAAGAAGAAGATATCTCACCTCTCATGCCTTTGGTGAGAAATGAAGAAGAAATTGAATTGGAAGCAAGCCACCAAGAGGAAGAGATTGAAGTTGAGGAAAGTTGTAGAGAGGTAGAGATAGTCAAGGAAGAGCACAAGGGAGTGGAGCTTGCAATATCATTGGGACCACCCCTTCCTAATTGACCATCCTACATAACATTCAAGTGGGTAAAATTCTTATCCCTAAGCTTTATTATCCCACTTGAATATGGTTTGATTGAAAATGATGGTCAACTTAGAGCTCTTTATGGCGTTAAGAGTAAGAGAGAGTTGTGTAGTGGTTGGACACATCACTCTAAGTTCATGATGGTTGCATGCTCGAAGTTGAATAGCAATGGTTGGTGTAGAACCAAATTGCATGGGTCTAGGAGAATGTTTAGGTTCTTAATTGAGAATTCTAAGGTCATGCCACCCAATTGGAATCATGATGATCATTTCGAAGATGGGTGTCTGGTGCACAAAATTATGATCATTAACAATGGCGCCAAAGGACTTGGAGCTCTCAAACGTGAATCACACTTTGTCACAATTCCGCACAACTAACCAGCAAGTGCACTGGGTCGTCCAAGTAATACCTTACGTGAGTAAGGGTCGATCCCACAGAGACTGTCGGCTTAAAGCAAGCTATGGTCACCTTGTAAATATCAGTCAGGCAAATTCAGATGGTGATGGAGAATTGATAATTAAAAGATAAATAAAATATAAACTAAAGATAGAGATACTTATGTAATTCTTTGGTTGGAATTTCAGATAAGCGTATGAAGATGCTTTGTTCCTCCTGAACCTCTGCTTTCCTATTGCCTTCTTCCAATCATTCATACTCCTTTCCATGGCAAGCTTTATGTTGGGTATCACCATTGTCAATGGCTACTTCCCGTCCTCTCAGTGAAAATGTTCTAAATGCGCTGTCACCGCATGGCTAATCATCTGTCAGTTCTCGATCATGTTGGAATAGGATCCATTGATCCTTTTGCGTCTGTCACACGCCCAACAATTGCGAGTTTGAAGCTCGTCACAGTCATCCCTTCTGAGATCCTACTCAGAATATCACAGACAAAGTTTAGACGTTCCGGATCTCAGGAATGGCCGCCAATAATTCTAGCCTATACCACGAAGGTTCTAATCTTAGATTAGAAACCCAAGAGATACACATTCAAGCTTGTTTGCATGCAGAATGGAAGTGGTTGTCAGTCACGCGTTCATAGGTGAGAATGGTGATGAGTGTCACATAATCATCACATTCATCATGTTCTTAGGTGCGAATTAATACAATAGTACTTTGTATTAATTCATGAAGAACAGCAGAGCTCCACACCTTAATCTATGGTGTGTAGAAACTCCACTGTTGAAAATACATAAGAACAAGGTCTAGGCATGGCCGAATGGCCAGCCTCCCAAAGTCTAGGGACTAAACGTCCAAAGATTGTTGAAAATACAATAGCAAAAGGTCCTATTTATAGAGAACTAGTAGCCTAGGGTTTACAGAAATCAGTAATTAATGCAGAAATCTTCTTCCGAGCCCACTTGGTGTGTGCTTGGGCTGAGCATTGAAGCTTCCATGTGTAGAGACTTTTCTTGGAGTTAAACGCCAGCTTTTGTGCCAGTTTGGGCGTTTAACTCCAGCTTTTGTGCCAGTTCCGGCGTTAAACGCCTGAATTCTTGAGCTGACTTGGAACGCCTGTTTGGGCCATCAAATCTCAGGAAAAGTATGGACTATTATATATTACTGTAAAGCCCAGGATGTCTACTTTCCAAAGCAATTGAGATCGCGCCAATTGGGCTTTTGTAGCTCCAGAAAATCCACTTTGAGTGCTGGGAGGTCAGAATCCAACAACATCTGCAGTCCTTTTTCAGCCTCTGAATCAAATTTTTGCTCAGGTCCCTCAATTTCAGCCAGAAAATACCTGAAATGACAGAAAAATACACAAACTCATAGTAAAGTCTAGAAAAGTGATTTTTAAATAAAAACTAATAAAAACATAATAAAAAGTGACTAAAATATACTAAAAACATACTAAAAATAATGCCAAAAAGCGTATAAATTATCCGCTCATCAGTGTCAAAACAAAGTGTTGGATCCCGAATCGCACAAGAAGAATCAAATTTGGGAGCCCATGGCTTGTGTGGAACTCCATCAAAGCTTGGAGTTATCATCTTTGAAGACTAAAGCTTATTGGAGATTCAAGCATTGGTGGATGTTCAAGGACAGCTTCAAGCACAAGCCACCTTAAGAGGAGCTCCCCATAAGTCCAACTTAAGGACAATAAACAAAAGTGCTAGGTAGGAGACACCCCACCATGGTAAACTCTTTTCATTTTTCTCTCTTTTGTACATATTAATAGAATTAGTTTAATTCCATGTTTTGTTTTGTTTGTTGAGTTTATTTGGTAGTTTGATATGTTAAATAAGGTTTTATGGTGTTTTGGTAGCTGTTTGGAGGTTTAGAGTACTTGGTTTGGTGCAAGAACTTGAAAAAAAAATTTGAAAAACAGAGCAACAACCCTCCCGTGCGCGTACCTGGCGCGTACGCGCGCCTCAAGCAATTTCGACCATCCACGCGGACGCGCCATGTGCGCGTACGCGTGGATTGAAAGATCTCACCCCTCCATACATTGACCTGAGAGTTGCGCCTACACTGCGCCAGCACCATGCTTGAGGCACAAACCACCCGCGCGTGTGCGCACCTGGCGTGTACGCGCCGTTGACACTAATTGTGCAATGCGTGCGCACGCACGCTGTGCGCGTGCGCGCCGATTGTGCTACTTGCCCTCCCAGGCAAAAACCAGAGAGTTATGCCCAGTTTGTGGCAATTCTGTGCCTGCAACCCACGCGTGCACGCACCTGGCGCGTGCGCGTCCTTTGGCCAAACTGTGCATCGGCGCGGAAGGGTACATGACGCGTCCGTGCCCGTAAAAAAAATAAAATAAAATAAAAAATTAAAAAAAAAATTCTTTTCTTCCATTTTCTTTTATTGCATTTGTCTATTTTCATTCATTGCATTTTAATTTTGTGTGTATAGCTTATTCTTATTTTCTTTTCTAAGTTTCTTATTTTAATAATGGTGTTGAATGCTCTTACTCAATTGTTGAGAATTTCTTGACTACTCTTAGTGCTTTGTGACTTGTTTGGCATTAATTGTAATATTTACTCTACATACAAGATTAGTGCTTTAGTCCTTCGTGACTCATGATCCCTTGTTTTTGTACCTCATCATCATTGAGTTAGGATGAGACCAAATGCTCTCATGCTTATCACTAATCTTGTTTGTGTCAATAGTTGATTAAGCTTGATGGAACATACTCTTCATGTCATGTACCCATGCTTTGCCTTTTCTCTTGCATCAAGTATTAATTGGTATGCCCTTTGCCTATATTGCTCTCTCACTTACATGCGTAGCTAACATGTAGTGAGAACCTTACTCTTATTTGGCATTAGCCCCCGCCTATGTTCTATTTGCTTTGATATCTTTGTTATAGGCTTAATTATCCTTCTTTTTCTTTCCTTTTAGGTTAGCCACCAAGAAGGAAAGGAATGAGGAAGCTTCTAAATGGGGCAATAAACAAGTTCACCCACACAACCCTTTGAAGGAGCTCATCAATTGTAGCAACCCGTCCACCTTGCTCTTCTTTGCATGCACCGAGGATGGTGCAAATTTCTAAGTGTAGGGAGGTCGTCCGACCGACCTCCATGGGTAACAACTTCCTTTTTCAACACCAATTTTTAATTTTTGTCTTTGTTAGATTAGTTGTTGCATTGCATCATAGATTGGATGTTAGTTAGAATTTGTACATATTTTTACCACTTTCTTTTTATGTTAGGACTACTTGGTTAGGGTGATGATTTTTTTTCCAAGAAAAAAATTGTTTTAGGGCACCCTATCAATTTGAAAAAAAAGAATTTTATTTGTGTTGAACTTGTTTGAAGAATTTATTTTGGAACATGTTTTTGAGCTAAGAACACAAGCATGTGAGTTTTGAGCTCAATGGTGTGCTTACATCTTATAACCACTTATTTTCATTCTTGTGTGTATTATTCTCTTTCTATGATTGTAATCTTTGGTTTGTTTGATTCTTTATGTCCATTATTCCATGTATACATGCATTTATATGACTGAGGCCATCATTTTATTTAGCTCACTTACCCAAATAGCCTACCTTTCATCAACCATTGTTAGCCAATTTTGAGCCTATTTAATCCCTTTTGTTCTTAATGTTAGCACATCACTACCCATAAGCGAAAAACAATAAATGTCCTTAATTTGGATCTTTGATTAGCTTAGGCTAGTGAGGGTGTGTATCATTTGGGTATGGGAAACTTGAGACATTGGTTGAGGTAAAAGTGTAATTTTTATTTTTAAGAATATTGGAAATTAGGTACATGTTCATGCACAATATCTAAAACCATATGCATTGATACGTTTGTATATACTTTAGAAAAAAATGATAAAGAAAAAGAAAAAGAACACACACACACACACAGATATATATATATATATATATATATATATATATATATATATATATATATATATATATAAAGAGAAAAAGAAATAAAAAAGCGGACAAAAATGCCCCAAAGTAAAGTTCAATAAAAATCAATGCATATGGAATGTTAATTAAAAAGAATGCATGAGTATGTGAAAAAGTGGGAATCATGGATAGCTAGGCAATGTATTAGAATTGTATAGGTTGTTATATGTGTTTGGTAAGAGCTTAGGCTAATCAAAGATACAAATTTCAAGCTCACTTAGCCATATATGCATCCTTACCTTTACCCAAACCCCATTACAACCTATGAATAAGTCCTCATGATGAATGTATGCATGCATTGAATAATTATTGATTGTTAGATAAAAAACAAATCATGGAAAGCCTGATTAGAAGAGAATTAAGTGATCGACCCTATACACTAGAGTGACTAGAGCGGATACACTTCCAGTGAGGGTTCGGTGCTCAATTCCTTGTTCCCAGCTTTCATGAGCTTTCTTCTTGCAAGTCTATTTGAACTTCATTTTGATCTTTGAATTGGTAGGATTCATGAATCATCATATGATCTTAGCCCAACTTATTCATACATGCTCTTGGAGATTGATTTGCTATTAACCAAGTAGATAGAGTCATATTGCATTTAGTTGCATGCATGTAGATAGGTTTATATAGCTTATTCGCATTGTATAAATGTTCATACCCCTTTTTCTTGTCCTTATTTATTCTTAGCATGAGGACATGCTTGGTTTATGTGTGAGGAGATTTGATAAACCCTGATTTTGTGGTTTATCTTGTGCTTATTTTGGGGAATTTTATCACCTTTTCCCACATTTATTCAATGAAATAGCATGGTTTTGCAATTCTCCCTTGATTTGTGCTTAAATGTGAAAACATGCTTTTTAGGCCCTAAAATTGGTGATTTTAATTCACTTTAATTCCATTCGATGCCTTGATGTGTTTGTTGAGTGATTTCAGGTTCATAAGGCAAGTATTGGACGGAAGAAGTGAGGAGAGAAGCATGCAAAGTGGGAGAACTCATGAAGAAAATGAAGGAACCGTAAAATTGTCAAGCCTGACCTCTTCGCACTCAAACGACCATAACTTGAGCTACAGAGGTCTAAATGAGGCAGTTTTAGTTGCGTTGGAAATCTAACATCCAGGGCTTCGAAATGATATAAAATTTGCTATATGTTGCTTCATGTATAGGGGCGCGCACGTGCCATCTACGTGTGCGTGTCGATGCTGCTCGTGGCCCATTAAAGTGAAATCGCCCCCAGCGATTTCTGAAGCACTTTGGGCCCAACCCAACTCATTTCTGATGCTATTTTATGTAGAATTCAAGCTTGGGCCAGGGGGGAGCAATTGTTTAGTAGTATAGCATCATGTAGGTTAATTTCTAGAGAGAGAAGCTCTCTCTTCTCTCTAAAATTAGGTTAGGTTAATCCATCTTAGATCAAGGCTTAATTCCATATTCTCATATTATTTCCTTTACAATTTCTTGTTCTACTACTCTATTCTTCTTAGTTCTCTTGTTAATTTTGCTTTTATGTCTCTTTTATGTTTATGAATGCTCATGTTGAATTTGTTTACATTTAATGAAATTTATGTTTGATGTTCTTTTAATTGTTGATTTGAGTTGTGGATTTACTTTTCTTGCAATTGGTAGTTGGTAGTTTTATTATTCTTGCACTTTTACCTTGCTTTCCATTTGTACCCACCAAGTGTTTGACAGAATGCTTGGTTGGTCTTTAGAGTAGATTTTGAGCATCCTTGGCTTGGAAAGAGTAATTAGGCAATCTTGAGTCATGAAAACCCAACTGATGTTGGTGATCTAGAGTTGTTAGTTAATATTATCTCAATTGACTCTAATCTTCGCTAATCCAATTAGTGAGTTGATTAGGACATTTGGATTGAGATTAACTAGTCTTGTTTGACTTTCTCTCATGGAAGATAACTTATACCTTCTTCCAATGTTGGAGATGACGAAATAAGATAAATTCTTGTTAATTATTGTGATATAATTGATTAATCTTGTTTGACATTTTTCCTATGTGAAGATAACATGATACTTTCTTCCATTTGTTGGAGTTGACTAAATAAGATGAATTAATCATTATATGACTAGGATAGAAAGACTATGATCTCAATTCTTGCCATGAATGTCTCTCCTTATTACTTGCTTTCTTTAGTTATTTGCTTGATTTATTCTCTTGTCATTTAATTTTTCCTGCCATTTAGTTCCTTGCCCTCTTATCAATCAAAACCCCCCTTACATCCTTCATAGCCAATAATCATACACCTCATTGTAATTCCTTGTAAGACGACCCAGAGCCTAAATACTTCGGTTATTTTTGATGTGGGAATTGTTTGTTAGTTTTTAGCTATGCTTACAACGAAGTTCTTATTCTTTCTATAAGAAGAAAATCTAGACCATCACAACAATTCGCTCATCACTACATCCAAATCTAATTAGTTCAAATACTTATTGATGACAAGTCATCTTATGCTAGTTTCACAAGCATTTTTCATTTGTTTCATTAGGTTTTATGCACTTTCTTGCACAATAAGTAAGTGATTGGAGTAGAATTTTATGTTTATTTTGATTCAATCAAACATCATTTATTTTATACAAAATCATGAGATTTATGCAAGAATTAGGTGGTTAATATGCTTGATGCAAATTCTTATGATTTTGGTGAGACTTTGATGGCATGTTTGATTGATGATAGGAGAAAAGATGATGAAAAGAAAAAGAAAAAAATGAGGTGCAGGTGAACGCTACGTTCACCAGTGACGGTTGGCGCAAACACGTACATGATGCTGAGGCATAGAAGTGGTGATTTACCATCCACGCACACGCGCAAAGGACGCGCACGCGTGAGGAGTGTTCATGGCGCGAACGTAGCATTCAGTTAATGAATGCTGCCAAGGGATGCGCACGCGTGAGGATGGTGTGCAGGCATGGCTGAGTCTGAAGACAACGACAACACGCACGCGTATATGACGCACACGTGTCGATGTGAAAAAAATACAAGGGGTCGCACGGGCGCGAAGCGCGCGTACGCATTGGTGAATGAACGCTGGGCTCAGTTTGAAAACGCTCCGTTCTCCTGGAAGCTGCAACTATCTTGACCCACTGCAACATAGGCCAAAAAGACCACTCCAAGTACTTGATGACTGAATTAGAAAGTGTATAAATAGGAGAAAATTTGATTTTATTAGTACTTTACTTTTTACCTTTGGACTCTTTTCATATTTTTCCTTTAAATAGGATTTTCCTTTTAGGATGTTTCGGGGAGCTTTTCTTTTAGGAATTGGGTAGAATTGGATATCTCAGTTAGTTTGCTTTCTATTTTCCTTTTGTCCTTCATTTTCTACACTTTCTTTTCTGTTTCGTTGGTACTGGAGCTTTCTTTAATTTTTCTTCCTGTTTTTAGAATTTTAGAATTGGAGATCGGATCTGAGTTTTCTTTTCTGTCTTGCTTGCTCTGCAACTTTTCTTTCTATTTTTTTTCTTATTCTGCAATTTCACTTTCCTGTTTTAGAATTCTAAATTGGATCTGAGGTTTATTTCTAGTTTTCATCTTCTACATTTTCTTTTCTATTTTGGTACTTGAGTATTGATGAATCACTTTCTTTAAATTTTCTTCATCACAGATCTCTCTGATTCACTACAGTTACATTGTTACATTCTCTTTTGACATCCCAGCACCCAATTCCCTCTATTATTCATGCAATTTAAGTTTCTTAGCAATTTAGATTCTGCAATTTAAATTTCTTGCACTTTAAGTTTCAGTTATTTACCTTTCTTGAATTTAAGTTTCAGCTCTTTTAATTTCTTGCATTTTAAGTTTCTTCAATTTACTTCTTCTCCACTTTAAGATTCTGCAAATTTTCATTCTGCACTCTAGTTTACTTGCAATTTATTTTCTGTTGATCAAATTTCACCCCTAATCAAATATTCACTTAACTAAATTCATCACCATACTAAAGTTGCTCAATCTATCAATCTCTGTTGGATCGACCTCACTCTCGTGAGTTATTACTACTTGATGCGACCCGGTATACTTGCCGGTGAGTTTGTGTGGAATTGATTTTCCCTCATCAAGTTTTTGGCGCCGTTGCTGGGGATTGATTTAGATTGACAATGATTAAGTAGGTGATAATCTAGATTAAGCATATTTCTTTATTTTTGTTAAGTATACTAACTGTTTGAGATTTTTTTTAAGCTAACCTTAACCTCACTTTAGTAGTAGAGTGCTTTGTTTTTGGTTTCTGGTTTTGTTTGTGTTGTATGCCAGGAGGAAGAAGAGGTGAATATACCTCCTTTGATTTTGAGCCAGAGAAAACATTTTTGAGATTGAGGAGAGAAGCAAGAGGGAAAGGTGTTATTGGAGAAGAAGAATCAGAAGATGAAGACCAAGAGATGGAGGGAAATATCCCTAATCCACCAGAGGAAGTGGCCAACAACAATGGCCTACCTCAAAGGAGAGTTCTAGCCTCTTACACCTTCCCCAATCCAAGACACTGTGGGAGCAGTGCACTCACTCCCAATGTTCATGGAAATAACTTTGAGTTGAAGCCTCAACTTATTACTCTGGTGCAAAACAATTGTTCCTATGGAGGAGATCCACTTGAAGATCTAAACCAACACTTATCCATCTTCTTGAGGATTTGTGAAATTGTCAAAACAAACGGTGTGCATCCAAACATCTACAAGCTACTGCTGTTTCCATTCTCCTTGAGGGATAAAGCTTCTCAATGGCTAGAGACATTCCCCAAATAAAGCATCAACAATTGGGAAGATCTAGTGAACAAATTCCTAGCCAAATTCTACCCACCTCAGAAGATTATTAGATGGAAGATAGAAGTGCAACCTTTTACTCAAATGGATAGAGAATCACTCCACGATGCTTGGGAAAGATACAAGGCCCTGATCAGGGAGTGTCCACCAGAGATGTTTAGTGAATAGGATAGACTTCAAAATTTCTATGAAGGATTGACACTGAAAGCTCAAGAGGCCCTTGATTATTCAGCAGGAGGTTCATTATAACTCATGAAGACAGCTGAGGAAGCCCAAAATCTCATAGACACTGTGACCAACAACCAATACTTCTATGGTCATTAAAGGCAATGCTAACCAGCTCAAAGGAAGGGTGTGTTGGAGCTGAAAGGTGTGGATACTATCTTGGCATAGAACAAAGTGATGCACCAACAAATCCAGCAGCAAATGGAGATGATGGCTAAGAGGATTGATGGTCTTCAAATAGCAGCAGTGAGCACTACAAATCAATCATCAGCTGGATGGGGGCAGAACGAATAAATCTATGAAGAGCAGCAGCCAGAACAAGTTAACTATATGCAAAACCAAGGTGCTGGACATAATGAATTTCATGGAGAAACCTACAACTCCTCTTGGAGGAACCATCCCAATCTAAGGTGGGGAGACAACTAGAACCAAAATTCATGGCAAAGGAACTCCAACCAAAACAACTCCCACAACATAAACCACCAGAATCATCAGCAAACTAACCAAAATCCATAAAGAAAACCACAAAATAAATACCCCAGTTCTAACTTCTATCCACCCCACAACCCATCAACTAACCAAAACAATTTTCACCAACCATTTTCATCCCACACTCAGCCACAACCACCCCAAGAATCCCAGAGAATCTCCAATTTCGAGATGATGATGGAGAAGATGATGAAGCATCAAGAGTTAAATAACAAGAACCATGAAGCTTCACTGAGAAACCTGAAAAGCAAAATAGGCCAATTGTCCAAACAGCCAGAAAGACCAACTAACACTTTCCCAAGTGATACCATTCTGAATCCCAAAGAAGAATGTAAAGCAATTCAACTCAGGAGTGGAAGAACATTGGAGGATGACCAGGTTGGCAGTAAGAAAGAAGTGGCAATTGAAGAGAAGAACCAAGAAAAACTCAAGAAAGAAGGATGAAGAGCCACAAGCTTCAAAGAAGGGAAAGCAAGTCATGGAGGAGTATTCACAAGAATAGAGGAAGGAAATGAAGCCTTACACTCCTCATCTGCCATACCCTCAGAAATTGTAAAGAGAGCTCAAGGATCAACAATTTCCCAAGTTTCTATAGGTTTTCGAGAAGCTAGAAATCAACATTCCCTCTTGCTGAAGCATTGGAACAAATGCCCTTGTATGCTAAGTTCCTCAAGGAACTCATTACAAGAAGAGAAGCTGGAATGAAAAGGAGATAGTGGTCTTAACCCAAGAGTGCAGTGTAGTAATCCAGAAAGGCCTCCCACCAAAACTCAAAGATCCTGGGAGTTTTTTTCTGCCTTGCACTATTGGAAATATGTCCATTGATAAGGCATTGTGTGATTTAGGATCAAGTATTAATCTAATGCCTTTATCTATGATGAGAAAATTGTCTATAGAAGAGGTGAAGCCTATAAGGATGACCTTGCAACTTGCTGATAGATCAATGGTAGTCCCTAATGGAGTGGTTGAGAATTTCTTAGTCAAGGTGGGTAAGTTCATATTTCCAACGGACTTTGTGATCTTAGATTTAGATGAAGAGGGAGGCGATTCTATCATATTAGGAAGGCTTTTTCTAGCCACAGCAAGGGCTATCATTGATGTGGAGAAAGGAAAACTGACTTTGAGAGAACATGATGAGCAGATCACTCTAAATGTCTTTAAGAAAATGTACCATACTACTGAAGAGAGAGGCTACATGAGAGTTGAAGAGGAAGACTTGAACTGGAAGGAGAAACCCAAGGAAGCACTCATCAGCTCACCTTTGAAGCAAAAGACAAACAGTGGAGAAGAACAAAAGGGTAATGAAGGTGAGAAGGCTGAAAAAGGGTTGCAACCAGAGGCTATAAGATTAATCATTGAGAAGAAAACTCCCAACATAAACCTGCTGCCAAAAGGAAGGGTCATCGAAAGAAGGAAAGAAGAGCAAGAAGAAGGTTCTAAAAGGGTAGAAAAACAAGAATATACCAACTGACGGATTCTCAGAAGGAGTGATGCGTGGCAGAAGTTAACCAATTTAGAGATTTCAATTAAGAGGACAGCGTTACACGTATAGCTCTTAACCGGCTAAGATCTGCCTCACCAATTTAAAAAGGGTTGTCACAAATTTTAGAAATAAAATATTGGGAGTATTGATGCACGAAATTGTGATCTCCAGGCTCGAACAAATCCTGGTAATGGCTCCAAAGCTTGGTGCTCTGATCTTAATTCATGATTGTCACAACTTCGATACAACTAACCAGCAAGTGCACTGGGTCGTCAAAGTAATACCTTACGTGAGTAAGGGTCGAATCCCACGGAGATTGTTGGTATGAAGCAAGCTATGGTCACCTTGCAAATCTCAGTTAGGCAGATATAAATTGGTAATGGTGTTTTCGAATAATAAATAATAGAATAGGGATAGAGATACTTATGTAAATCATTGGTAGGAATTTCAGATAAGCGAATGGAGATGCTTTCGTTCCTCTGAACCTCTGCTTTCCTGCTATCTTCATCCAATCAGTCTTACTCCTTTCCATGGCTGGCTTTATGCAAGGGCATCACCGTTGTCAGTGGCTACATCCCCTCCTCTCAGTGAATAATATGCTCACGCACCCTGTCACGGCACGGCTATTCATCTGTCGGTTCTCGATCATGCTGGAATAGGATTCACCCTCCTTTTGCGTCTGTCACTAACGCCCAGCACTCACGAGTTTGAAGCTCGTCATAGTCATTCAATCATTGAATCCTACTCAGAATACCACAGACAAGGTTTAGACCTTCCGGATTCTCTTGAATGCCGCCATCATTCTAGCTTACGCCACGAAGATTCCGGTTAGGAGATCTAAGAGATACTCATTCTAGCTTAATTCATGTAGAACAGAAGTGTTTGTCAGGCACGCATTCATAAGGGAGAAGGATGATGAGCGTCACACATAATCATCACCTTCATCACGTTCTTGGGTGCGAATGGATATCTTAGAAGCGAAATAAGAAGAATTGAATAGAAAACAGTAGTACTTTGCATTAATCTTTGAGGAACAGCAGAGCTCCACACCTTAATCTATGGAGTGTAGAAACTCTACCGTTAAAAATATATAAGTGAAGGTCCAGGCATGGCCGAGATGGCCAGCCCCCTAAAACGTGATCAAAGGATCATAAGGTAATCCAAAGATGCCTAATACAATAGTACGAGGTCCTATTTATAATAAACTAGCTACTAGGGTTTACATGAGTAAGTATTTGATGTATAAATCCACTTCCGGGGCCCACTTGGTGTGTGTTTGGGCTGAGCTTAAGTGTTGCACGTGCAGAGGCCATTTGTGGAGTTGAACGCCAGTTTTTGTGCCAGTTTGGGCGTTCAACTCTGGTTTTGGATCCTTTTCTGGCGCTGGACGCTAGATTTGGGTAGAAAGCTGGCGTTGAACGCCAGTTTACGTCGTCAATTCTTAGCCAAAGTATGGACTATTATATATTGCTGGAAAGCCCTGGATGTGTACTTTCCAACGCAATTGGAAGAGCTCCATTTCGAGTTCTGTAGCTCCAGAAAATCCACTTTGAGTGCAGGGAGGTCAGAATCCAACAGCATCAGCAGTCCTTTTTCAACCTCTGAATCTGATTTCTGCTCAAGTCCCTCAATTTCAGCCAGAAAATACCTGAAATCATAGAAAAACACAAAAACTCATAGTAAAGTCTAAAAATGTGAATTTAACACAAAATCTATTAAAAACAATGTCAAAAAGCGTATAAATTATCCGCTCATCACAACACCAAACTTAAATTGTTGCTTGTCCCCAAGCAACTGAAAATCAAAATAGGATAAAAAGAATAGAATATACTATAAATTCCAAACTATCAATGAAACATAGCTTCAATCATATGAGCGGGACTTATAGCTTTTTGCCTCTTGAATAGTTTTGGCATCTCACTTTATCCATTGAGGTTCAGAATGATTGGCATCTATAGGAACTCAGAGTTCAGATGGTGTTATTGATTCTCCTAGTTCAGTATGATGATTCTTGAACACAGCTATTTTATGAGTCTTGGCCGTGGCCCTAAGCACTTTGTTTTCCAGTATTACCACCGGATACATAAATGCCACAGACACATAATCGGGTGAACCTTTTCAGATTGTGACTCAGCTTTGCTAAAGTCCCCAATTAGAGGTGTCCAGGGTTCTTAAGCACACTCTTCTTTTGCTTTGGACCTTGACTTTAACCGCTCAGTCTCAAGTTTTCACTTGACACCTTCACGCCACAAGCACATGGTTAGGGACAGCTTGGTTTAGCCGCTTAGACCAGGCTTTTATTCCGTTAGGTCCTCCTATCCACTGATGCTCAAAGCCTTGGGATCCTTTTTATTTGCCCTTGCCTTTTGGTTTTAAGGGTTATTGGCTTTTTCTGCTTGCTTTTCCTTTTTCTTTCTATTTTTTTCTATTTTTTTTTTCGCCCCTTTTTTTTTTCTTTTTTTTTTTTCTGCAAGCTTTGTTCTTTGCTGCTTTTTCTTGCTTCAAGAATCATTTTTATGATTTTTCAGATTATCAAATAACATGTCTCCTAGTCATTATTCTTTCAAGAGCCAACATATTTAACATTCTTAAACAACAACTTCAAAAGATATATGCACTGTTCAAGCATACATCCAGAAAACAAGAAGCATTATCACCACATCAATATAATTAAACTAAGTTCAAGGATAAATTCAAAACTCATGTACTTCTTGTTCTTTTGAATTAAAACAGTTTTTATTTAAGAGAGGTGATGGATTCATAGGACATTCATAACTTTAAGACAAAGTTACTAACTACTAATGATCATGTAATGAAGACACAAACATGGATAAGCACATAACATATAAAACGAAAAAATAGAGAAAGTAAGAACAAGGAATGAGTCCACCTTAGTGATGTCCTTGAGCTCTTCTATGTCTCTTCCTTGTCTTTGCTGCTCCTCCTTCATTGCTTTTAGATCTTCTCTGATTTCATGAAGGATGAAGGAGTGCTCTTGATGTTCCACCCTTAGTTGCTTCCAATAATTGTGTGGAAGAAAGTGTATCCCCTGAGGTATCTCAGGGATCTCTTGATTTGCAGTCAAATGTTCTACCACTGAGCTATAGATCCTTGATGGAAGCTTTTGTCTTCCCTTTCCTCTTTCTAGAGGTTTCTCTGGCCTTAGGTGCCATCAATGGTTATGGAAAAAACAAAAAAGCTATGCTTTTACCACACCAAACTTAGAATGTTGCTCGCCCTCGAGCAAAAGAAGAAAGAATAGAAGAAGAAGAGGATATGGAGGAGATGGATGGCTGTGTGTATTCGGCCATATGGGTGGGATTGGGTGGGGAAGAGATGTTGAATTTTTGAAGGTAAGTGGGTGTATGGGTGTGAGTGTTTATTGGGAATAGAGGATGATTGAGAAGAGAGAAGAGAGTGAGTGAAGGTAGGTGGGGATCCTGTGGGGTCCACAGATCTTGAGGTGTCAAGGCATTTACATCCCTGCACCAATTTAGGCATGTAAAATGCTGATGCCAAGGCATCTTAGGCTAGTTTCACTAGCCTTTTTCTTTTATTTTTAGTTGTTTTATGCATTTTCTTGAGCCTTAAGTAATCATTTTGGGCCAAATAGTCATGCTTGTCTTAAATCATTCAACATGAAGATTTTGATGCAAATTCCATGAGTTTTTAGTTATATTCCTTGAAAGCTATGAATGGAAGAATTCTCATGAATTTTTGCAAGACTTTGATGCAATTGTTTGGATGATTTCAGGGAAGAAGAGGCTAGGCAAGGAAGCAACAAAATCAATAAAGGAAGCTTGAATATCACATGTGGAGTTTAAGTTCCAGTTTAAGCTTAAACTGGAACTTAAACTACCAAGCCATATAATGCTGGAATTGAAGTTTAACCTCCAGTTTAACCTTAAACTGGAGGTTAAACGCCAGAATGAAAAGTCTCACCAAGGAAGCATTCCACGTTTAACCTCCAGTTTGACCTCAAACTGGAGGTTAAACGCCAGAATGATAATGCCACTCAGGAGGGAGTTCCACGTTTAACCTCCAGTTTGACCTCAAACTGGAGGTTAAACGCCAGAATGGGAAAAAGCACCAGGAGCCATTTCCACGTTTAAGCTCCAGTTTGACCTCAAACTGGAGCTTAAACGTGTTCGACCAAGTTTTCTCCTCCAGGGTTGCTTTCTCCATTTCCACGTTTAAGCTCCAGTTTAACCTTAAACTGGAGCTTAAACGTGTTCGACCTCCAGGGCTACCTTTTCCATTTCCACGTTTAAGCTTCAGTTTAACCATAAACTGAAGCTTAAACGTGTTATATGGAACAGCTTGACCATGCCTTCTTCAAACATAAATAACTTGAGCTACAAAACTCCAAATGAGGTGATTCAAAATGAATTGGAAAGAAGACATCTAGAGCTTTCCAAGCATATATGGCATGCATGGTGGATACTAAAAATTGAGGGAGAAAAGAGCCCCGTAATGTGTATAGAAGAGCATAGTACCAACATGCAATCAGGCCAGCTGACCTCTTCACCTTCCATGGAGTATAACTCGAGTTGTAGAGATCCAATTGAGGTGCTTCCAGTTGTGTTAGAAAGCTGACATCCATAGCTTTCCAACGAGATATAATAGTCTATATTTGGCATCAAATTGGCAAGGTTGACAAGAGAACAAAGTGACGACTCAAGAAAGGGGGTGCAACATTTGAGTGTAGTTTAATGGATCATTATCCTTTTTGGATCAATTATGTCACTCAGCCCTTCAAGCAAGCAAGGCCCATCAACAACACCAAATCAAGGCCACAAGAATCATCTAGAATAGTTTATTTTCATTTGATTGTAATTTGCTTTGAATTTCATTTTCATTTTGTAATTTAGGGAGCCTATTTAAAAGGCCTTAGTTTCTGCATTTGAAACAGAGGGGGGATTGAAGGGGAATCCAGCCCCTGAGGGGGAGAACTTTGGATCATTTTCTTTTAGTTTTGTAATTGAATTCAGAGCTATGACTCACTAAACCCCTTTCATTGGGTTAGGGAGCTCTATTGTAATTCAATGAATCAATAATAGTTTATCTTCTTCTTCAATCTTTTCTCTTGAATTTTGTTAGAAAGCTTCTCGTTCTAATTCCATTGGGTAGTTGTCTTGGGAAAGAAACTACCCATAATTGGAATCCTTCGGAACCTTGGGAAAGGAATGGAGGATTCATGCTAGAGAAGCTTTCTCACAGTGAATTGGATTGGGGTTTGGATGGATATTGTGACATGTAATCCTACCAAATTGTGGTTCATGAAACTGTGTGGTATAATCAGTCATCGAGCATCATCTCTTCTTATGAACATTTAAACCAAGGGATTGGGAATTTGTTTGTTTTTAGAGAGAATTGGTGAGCCAAGGGATTGGGATCCAATCATATAAGATTGCCAAGCAAAATTTAATGAACGCATTGGTTGAGGAAGAGATATACATGTTTTGATTCGGAGATCTCAATATCTCCTATAACCCAATGAATTCCCCATTCCTGATTTCCACTTTCTCTTTACATTCCGCAACTCAATTCTTGCAATCACCCCCATTCCCTTTTAATTTCAGCAATTTACATTCTGCTCTTTAATTCATGCAATTTAAGATTCCGCCATTTCAATTTCTTGTCATTTACTTTTCCCGCCAATTTTACATTCCGCAATTCTCATCTAAATCTTGATTCCGCTCAACTAGAACACACTTCTAATCTGAATTGCTCACTCAACCAATCCTTGTGGGATTCGACCTCACTCTATTGTGAGTTTTTACTTGACGATAACCGGTGCACTTGCCGGAAGGAATTTTGCCGATCGTGCAATTTCCTAAATCGAAGCATAACAAGTTTATGCGCATCAAATGCCCTTGCACACAACTCTGGGCGTTCAGCGCCAGGTTGGTGCCCATTTTGGGCGTTCAACGCCCCTTTGCTACCATTTCTGGCGTTGAACGCCAGAACCATGCTTGTTCTGGGCGTTCAGCGCCAGGATGCTCCCATTCTGGGCGTTCAGCGCCAGAACTATGCTCTGTTCTGGCGTTTGAACGCCAGACAGATGCTCCTCCAGAGTGTGATTTTTCTTCTGCTGTTTTTGATTCTGTTTTTGAATTTTTTTTGTTTATTTTGTGACTCCACATGATCATGAACCTAAGAAAACATGAAAAACAATAAAAATAAGAATTAGATAAACATTGGGTTGCCTCCCAACAAGCGCTTCTTTAATGTCAATAGCTTGACAGTGGGCTCTCATGGAGCCTCACAGATGTGCAGAGCTTTGTTGAGACTCTCCAACACCAAACTTAGAGTTTGGATATGGGAGTTCAACACCAAACTTAGAGTTTGGTTGTGGCCTCCCAACACCAAACTTAGAGTTTGACTGTGGGGGCTCTGGTTGACTCTGCTTGGAGAGAAGCTTTTTCTGCTTCCTCTCCATGGTTGCAGAGGGAGATCCTTGAGTTTTAAACACAAGGGAGTTCTCATTCCATTGAAGGACTATTTCACCTCTGTCAACATCAATCACAGCTCTTGCTGTGGCCAGGAAAGGTCTTCCTAGGATGATGGATTCATCCTCTTCCTTTCCAGTATCCAGGACTATGAAATCAGCAGGGATGTAAAGGCCTTCAACCTTTACTAACACGTCCTCTACTTGTCCATAAGCCTGTTTTCTTGAGCTGTCTGCCATCTCTAATGAGATTTTAGCAGCTTGCACCCCATAGATTCCCAGTTTCTCTATTACAGAGAGGGGCATGAGGTTTATTCCTAAACCAAGGTCACACAAAGCCTTAAAGATCATGGTGCCTATGGTACAGGGTATTATGAACTTTCCAGGATCCTGTCTCTTCTGAGGCAATGTCAGTTGATCCAGATCACTTAGTTCATTGATGAACAAGGGAGGTTCAACTTCCCAAGCATCAATGCCAAACAATTTGGCATTCAGCTTCATGATTGCACCAAGAAACTTGGCAGTTTGCTCTTCAGTGACATCCTCATTCTCTTCAGAAGAGGAATACTCATCAGAGCTCATGAAGGGTATAAGGAGGTTCAATGGAATCTCTATGGTCTCTAGATGAGCCTCAGAGTCCTTTGGTTCCCCAGAGGGAAGCTCCTTATTGATCACTGGACGTCCCTGGAGGTCTTCCTCCTTGGGATTCACATCCTCTCCTCTCCTCTCAGGTTCGGCCATGGCGCTTATGTCAATGGCCTTGCACTCTCCTTTTGGGTTCTCTTCTGTATTGCTTGGGAGAGTACTAGGAGGGATTTCAGTGATCCTTTTACTCAGCTGGCCCACTTGTGCTTCCAGATTTCTAATGGAAAACCTTGTTTCATTCATGAAACTTACAGTGGCCTTAGATAGATCAGAGACTAGATTTGCTAAATTAGAAGCATTTTGTTCAGAGTTCTCTGTCTGTTGCTGAGTTGATGATGGAAAAGGCTTGCTATTGCTAAACCTGTTTCTTCCACCATTATTAAAGCCTTGTTGAGGCTTTTGATCCTTCCAAGAGAAATTTGGATGATTTCTCCATGTTGAGTTATAGGTGTTTCCATAAGGTTCACCTAAGTAATTTACCTCTGCTATTGCAGGATTCTCAGGATCATAAGCTTCTTCTTCAGAAGAAGCCTCTTGAGTACTGTTGGATGCAGCTTGCATTCCATGCAGACTCTGAGAAATCATATTGACTTGCTGAGTCAATATTTTGTTCTGAGCCAATATGGCATTCAGAGTATCAACTTCAAGAACTCCCTTCTTCATAGGCGTCCCATTACTCACAGGATTCCTTTCAGAAGTGTACATGAACTGGTTATTAGCAACCATGTCAATGAGTTCTTGAGCTTCTACAGGCGTTTTCTTTAGGTGAATGGATCCACCTGCAGAAGTGTCCAGTGACATCTTTGATAGCTCAGATAAACCATCATAGAATATATCCAGGATGGTCCATTCTGAAAGCATGTCAGAAGGACACTTTTTGGTCAACTGTTTGTATCTTTCCCAAGCTTCATAGAGGGATTCACCTTCTTTCTGTCTGAAGGTTTGAACATCAGCTCTAAGCTTGCTCAGCTTTTGAGGAGGAAAGTACTTGGCTAAGAAAGCCGTGACCAGCTTATCCCAAGAGTTCAGGCTGTCTTTGGGTTGAGAATCCAACTATAATCTAGCTCTGCCTCTTACAGCAAAAGGGAAAAGCATGAGCCTGTAGACTTCAGGATCTACTCCATTAGTCTTAATAGTATCACATATCTGCAAGAATTCAGTTAAGAACTGAAAAGGATCTTCAGATGGAAGTCCATGAAACTTGCAGTTCTGCTGCATCAGAGAAACTAATTGAGGTTTCAGCTCAAAGTTGTTTGCTCCAATGGCAGGAATGGAGATGCTTCTTCCATGTAAATTGGAATTAGGTGCAGTAAAGTCACCAAGCATCTTCCTTACATTATCATTATTTTCGGCTGCCATCTCCTCTGCCTGTTCGAAAATTTCTGAAAGGTTATCTCTGGATTGTTGTATTTTAGCTTCTCTTAATTTTCTCTTCAGAGTCCTTTCAGGTTCTGGATCTGCTTCCACAAGAATGTTCTTATCCTTGCTCCTGCTCATATGACAAAGAAGAAGGCACAGAAAAATAATAATAATAATGGAGATCCTTTATACCACAGTATAGGGATTCCTGCGTGAGTGGAAGAAGAGGGGGAGACAAAGAATGTAATATAATGGAAGAAACACAACTGTGAGGATGGAAGAGAGGTGAGATGAGATGTTAGGATATGAATGAATAAATAGAATGAGATGGGGGAGGGATAATTTTCGAAAATTATTTTGAAAAAGAGTTAGTGATTTTTGAAAAATGGTTTTTGAAAAATGTGTTAGTAATTTTCGAAAATTAAGATTTAAAAATTAAAATAATTAATAAATTAAAAAGAAATTTTGAAAAAGAGGGGAGATATTTCCGAAAAATGAGAGAGAGAGAGTTAGTTAGGTGGTTTTGAAAAAGATAAGAAACAAACAAAAAGTTAGTTAGTTAGTTGAAACAAATTTTTAAGAAGATAAGAAGTTAGGAAGTTAGAAAAGATATTTTGAAAAGATATTTTTTTTTGAAAAAGATAAGATAAGAAGATATTTTTGAAAAGATATGATAAAATTAAATTTGAAAAAAGATTTGATTTTTAAAATCACAATTAATGACTTGATTCATAAGAAATCACAAGATATGATTCTAGAACTTAAAGTTTGAATCTTTCTTAACAAGCAAGTAACAAACTTCAAATTTTTGAATCAAAACATTAATTGTTTATGTTATTTTCGAAAATTTGATATAAAAATAAGAAAAAAATTTTTGAAAAATATTTTTGGAATTTTCGAAAATAACTAAGGATTTTGAAAAAGATTTGATTTTTGAAAAAGATTTTGAAAAAGATAAGATTTTCAAATTGAAAATTTGATTTGACTCATAAGAAACAATTTGATTTTAAAAATTTTTGAAAAAGTCAATCCAAATTTTCGAATTTGAGGAGAGAAAAAGGGAAAGATATTTTTTTGATTTTTGAATTTTTATGATGCAAGAGAAAAACACTAAAAGGATGCAATGCATGAAATTTTTAGATCAAAACAATGAATGCATGCAAGAATGCTATGAATGTCAAGATGAACACCAAGAACACTATGAAGAACATGATGAACATCAAGAACATATTTTTGAAAAATTTTTAATGCAAAGAAAACATGTAAGGCACCAAACTTAGAATTCTTTAATGCTTACGCACTAAGAATTCAAGAATGCATATGATAAACATGAAAAGACACAAAACAAAAAATCATCAAGATCAAACAAGAAGACTTACCAAGAACAACTTGAAGATCATGAAGAACACCATGAATGCATGATATTTTCGAAAAAAATGCAAGATGCATATGCAAGTGACACCAAACTTATGATATGACTCAAGACTCAAACAAGAAACACAAAAATATTTTTGATTTTTATGATTTTCTAATTTTTTTTTTGGATTTTTATTTTATGTTTTTCGAAAAATAATTTTGAAAAAGAAAATAAGGATTCCAAAATTTTTAATATGAATTCCAGGAATATTATGCTCTAAAGCTCCAATCAAAGGGTCAGGCATGGCTTAATAGCCAGCCAAGCTTTAGTATGTAACTCAGACATGACACGCCTGACATTCCTTACATTCAACAGCCAATTGGCTAAGAAAGATAAAGAAGCTCTTCTCTTGAGTATAAGAATTGAGACATGGCTTTACAGCCAGCCAGGCTTCAACATGCTCCATGAAACACTAGAATTCATTCTTAAAAATTCTGAAAGGAAAATATATTTTTGAAAACATTTTTATTTTAAAATTTTTTTTTTTCGAAAACAAAGGAAGAATTTTTAAAAGATTTTTGAAAAATTTTTTGAAAACAAGACAAAAAGAAAATTACCTAATCTGAGCAACAAGATGAACCGTCAGTTGTCCAAACTCGAACAATCCCTGGCAACGGCGCCAAAAACTTGATGCACGAAATTGTGATCTCCAGGCTCGAACAAATCCTGGTAATGGCTCCAAAGCTTGGTGCTCTGATCTTAATTCATGATTGTCACAACTTCGATACAACTAACCAGCAAGTGCACTGGGTCGTCCAAGTAATACCTTACGTGAGTAAGGGTCGAATCCCACGGAGATTGTTGGTATGAAGCAAGCTATGGTCACCTTGCAAATCTCAGTTAGGCAGATATAAATTGGTAATGGTGTTTTCGAATAATAAATAATAGAATAGGGATAGAGATACTTATGTAAATCATTGGTAGGAATTTCAGATAAGCGAATGGAGATGCTTTCGTTCCTCTGAACCTCTGCTTTCCTGCTATCTTCATCCAATCAGTCTTACTCCTTTCCATGGCTGGCTTTATGCAAGGGCATCACCGTTGTTAGTGGCTACATCCCCTCCTCTCAGTGAATAATATGCTCACGCACCCTGTCACGGCACGACTATTCATCTGTCGGTTCTCGATCATGCTGGAATAGGATTCACCCTCCTTTTGCGTCTGTCACTAACGCCAAGCACTCGCGAGTTTGAAGCTCGTCACAGTCATTCAATCATTGAATCCTACTCAGAATACCACAGACAAGGTTTAGACCTTCTGGATTCTCTTGAATGCCGCCATCATTCTAGCTTACGCCACGAAGATTCCGGTTAGGAGATCTAAGAGATACTCATTCTAGCTTAATTCATGTAGAACAGAAGTGTTTGTCAGGCACGCGTTCATAAGGGAGAAGGATGATGAGCGTCACACATAATCATCACCTTCATCACATTCTTGGGTGCGAATGGATATCTTAGAAGCGAAATAAGAAGAATTGAATAGAAAACAGTAGTACTTTGCATTAATCTTTGAGGAACAGCAGAGCTCCACACCTTAATCTATGGAGTGTAGAAACTCTACCGTTAAAAATACATAAGTGAAGGTCCAGGCATGGCCGAGATGGCCAGCCCCCTAAAACGTGATCAAAGGATCATAAGGTAATCCAAAGATGCCTAATACAATAGTACGAGGTCCTATTTATAATAAACTAGCTACTAGGGTTTACATGAGTAAGTATTTGATGTTTAAATCCACTTCCGGGGCCCACTTGGTGTGTGTTTGGGCTGAGCTTAAGTGTTGCACGTGCAGAGGCCATTTGTGGAGTTGAACGCCAGTTTTTGTGCCAGTTTGGGCGTTCAACTCTGGTTTTGGATCCTTTTCTGGCGCTGGACGCCAGATTTGGGTAGAAAGCTGGCGTTGAACGCCAGTTTACGTCGTCAATTCTTGGCCAAAGTATAGACTATTATACATTGCGGGAAAGCCCTGGATGTCTACTTTCCAACGCAATTGGAAGCGCGCCATTTCGAGTTCTGTAGCTCCAGATAATCCACTTTGAGTGCAGGGAGTTCAGAATCCAACAGCATCAGCAGTTCTTTTTCAACCTTTGAATCTGATTTCTGCTCAAGTCCCTCAATTTCAGCCAGAAAATACCTGAAATCATAGAAAAACACAAACTCATAGTAAAGTCCAGAAATGTGAATTTAACACAAAATCTATTAAAAACATCCCTAAAAGTAACTAGATCCTATTAAAAACATACTAAAAACAATGTCAAAAAGCGTATAAATTATCCGCTCATCAAGTATGAGTCCCAGGTCGTCTCCCAACGAGTTGTAGGAAAGAGTGCTATTTTATTAACTAGGGGTTTTCAGAAAAATTGAGTTTTGATGAGTAATTAAAATGATGAAAAATTAAAACAATAAAAATAAACTAAGAATAACTATTGATACTCTGAATAAAAGGCCTTGACTGGGGGAATAATTAAATGGAATTTCTATCCTTGTTGGGATCCTCTCAAGTGTAGTGTAAAAAGAGTGTTGTTCTCACTCGGTTATCCCTTACTAAATAAGGAAAAGTATGGTGATTAAACTAACTCTTACCCTCAAATCCTAGTCCTCTCCCTTGGTGAGGTCTAGTGCTAGTAGGTATGGAATTAACTAACAATGTCCAATTCAACCAAGCACTTGAGCATTCCAACTCAAGTATCTCCTCTTAATCAACCCCATGTCAAGTAGAAATTCTACTCCATTGACATGAAATTAATAATCATAAAAATATGAGAAGACATAATTAAATAAAATAAATTAGAGAATTAAAATTAATTAAAATAAAAATAACTCTATATATTAATAAATCCAAAACGCAACATAATTATCTGAACAGAGTCAATGAGTAACTAATTAAAAATAAGGGAGTAAGGAAACAAACTAAAGTAATGTCTTCAACAGAGGTAATGACTTTCAACATCCAAAAATCCAAGCAAAAGTATAAACTATCAATGTAATGCAAATCTAAAAATTCATATCTAAAACTGAAATAATCCTAATGTGATGAATCTGAATGTGTGTGGATGCGTGTTGAGTCTCAGCATGTTCCCTAGGTTTAGTCTGTGTTCCTGGGCCGGAAACTGGGTCAAAATGTGGCCCGAAATTGCCCCAGCGTATTCTGTTATTTTTGCAGATCACGCAGGTCACGCGTATGCGTCGTCCACGCGTTCGCGTCATTTAGCGATTTTCCTTGTCACGCGTTCACGTGGTTCACGCATTCGCGTCATTCATGCAGACTCCAATCCACGCATTTGCGTCAGGCACGCGTTCTTGTCGCTGCGAATTCTCCAATTTGCGCGTTCGCGTGAGTCATGCGCTCGCGTCATTTCTCGCTGGTCATCTCCTTAGTTTCTTGTGTTTGTTCCATTTTTGCAAGCCTCCTCTCCAATTTCCAAGTCATTCATGCCCTATGAAGCCTGAAACACTTAACACATGGATCACGGCATTGAATGGGATAAAGGAGAATTAAAATACGTAATTAAAAATCTCTAGGAAGCAAGTTTTCAACCATGGAGTGATTTTGGGAAGGAATTGTAAATACGTGCTAATCATATAAATAAATGGGTAAAGATTTGATAAAACCACACAATTAAACACAATATAAATTATAAAATAATGGTTTATCAACCTCCCCACACTTAAACATTAGCATGTCCTCATGCTTAGTTGAAGGAGATAAAGTAAATGAGTAGGGAAATGTAAAACTCATAAAATGCAATGCAACCTATATATATATATATATATATATATATATATATATATATATATATATATATATATATATATATATATATATATATATGAATGCAACTATATGATCCTTGTCTACTTGGTTAAAAGTAAATAAACTCTTCAAGACAAACATAAATCAAATTCCACTAATTCAGTTTATACAGTAAGAATAGATAAAAATGCAAGAAGATAGCTCATGAAAGCAGGAAACATAGAATCAAGCATTGAACCCTCACTGATGGTGTATGTGCACTCTATTCTCTCAAGTGTATAAGGTAATCACTCTACTCTTCTCTAATCATGCTTTCTAAATTTTGTTCTTCACCTAACCAATCAACAATATTTAACATACTAATGCAAACATCATAAGGTCTTTTTAAGGTTGTAATGGGGCTACGGTAAGGGTGAGGGTATATATATATGGCTAAGTGAGCTTATAAATTGAATCTTTAATTAACCTAAGCTTTCACCTAACATACATATACTCTATATAACTTTAGAATTATGCCTAACTACCCTTAATTTTCACTTTTGCATTACATACTCATGCATCAACTTTCTTTTAATTTTTTTATTACACATGCATTGATCTTTGAACTTAACTTAACTTAGAATCGGGGTAATTTTGTCCCCTTATTATTATATATATATAAAAAAAAATTTTAAAACTTAAATAGAAAAATAAACATAACTTATCAATGCACATGGATTTTTAATTTTTCTGGTCTCACATGAGTAGGTAAACCAAATTCCTGTTATTTTATCATGACACATCCCCTTATTAACCCTTGTTCCCACAATCTTCCCATACTCAATTAACACACAATTTCTATCTTAAGCTAACCAAAGATTCAATTAGGATATTTTATTGTTTTTCCTCTTAAGGCTAGTAATGTGGTAAAATATAGAACAAATAGGATTAAAAGGCTCAAAGTGGCTGACAAAGGTATTTTAAAGGGTAGGCTTATTTGGGATAAGTGAGCTAAACAATTAATGGCCTCAATCATATGCAAGCATGTAAATACACTAAATATTGCACATATAGGATGAAACAAAATAAAGATTACAATCATAGAGAAGAAAACACACAAGAATAAAACTTTATGGTTAAATAATGTAACCATATAAATAAGCTCAAAATCTCACAGGTTGTGTGTTCTTAGCTTTTTAAACTATGTTCCAAATACAACTTCAAGCAAATTTAACACAAAAGTTTTTATTTAAATTGGTGAAAATTTTCAAAAATAGGGTCTTAGAAGAAACTTATTATTTTCTAACCAAATGGAATATGCATGCAATTAACCTATTACTACGCAATATATTCTATCCTAAACAAAAAAAAATTAACTAAATATCCTATTTTATTGGTGTTTTAAGGAAAAAAAATTACCTCCGAAAGTCAGGTACTGACCGACCTCCCCACACTTAAGGCTTTGCACCATCCTCGGTGCCATCTGTCAGGAACAAAGGGGGTTGGTAGCAGCATCTCCACCATCGAGACCGTCATGGCTCCCTGTGCTGGTAAACGAAGTGGAGTCCGGGGTGTCTGGGTCTTTGTAGTTTCCCATAAGTAGCTCCTTGAGGTTTGTGAATCGGCGCTTGTTACAGCACTCTCTTAACTTTGCTTTGTGTTCCTGCCAATCCAACTTTTCAAGTATCTGATGGAGCAGTTGGTTTGTTGTAGGTGCTTGTGGTGTTGAAGGAGGAATGTCTTCAGCTGGTTCTGTAGGCTGGCTTGTAGTGGCTGCTGGCGGTCTGATATATTTCCTGTTAGGGACGTACTAATCATCCCGTGGAAGTAAGGCTTTGGTGTCCCCAGCTCTGTAGGAGACTCCGGCTGCCGAGACGAGATCTGAAACCAAGGCGGGAAAAGGTAAGTTGCCCGCAATTTGTACGTGTCCCATTGCATTCCGAATGTGTCTTGGTAAGTTTAGGTGCTGGTCTGTAAGGATACACCAGAGTAAACCAGCCATGTCTGCAGTGAAGGAGGACTCGTGAGTGCTTGAAAAGATGTAATGAGACATAATCTGTGCCCACACTCGAGCCTCCAAGGTAAGTGCTAAAGCCGATATGCCCTTAGGTCGGGAACAATGGTATCCGTAGATCCATCTGCTGCCAGGTCGTGCTATAACTCTGAGAACGGCATCCCAGTCAAATTGGTATGTCTGGCTCTTGTGTGAGGCTTCTTGAAATGCGTCCAATCCTTCTGAAGCAGGGGGAAGATCTAAAGCTTGTTGAATGGCCTCTTCAGTTATGGGGACTTACTTCTAACGAACATAGACAGACTGCATGGTTGGCATGTGAAAGTTGGAGTAGAATTCTACTACCCAAGAGAGATTAACCTACCGTGGGTGTCTCCGTAGGAATCCCCATTGTCTTCGTTTAATTTGTGGCTCAACAAATTTAGCAATGCGGGTCAGGAGGATGAGAAGGTATTCATTGTTGTAATTCCTCTCTGCCAGGATGGGGAACATCTGCTCACAGTAGCGGTTAGGAAACCGCGCAGTGTCCTTTGCTGGGAAGGCTTTTTCTTTTTCATCGACCTTGATGATCCTCTTGATTCTTTTTGTTGAGGGCTTTAATGCTGTTGAAGATGACTCTACCACTAATGCTCTTTTTGTTCCTCTCCTTGCTGGTGGTTTGGGAGTAGCTTTCTCCTTGCCTTTATTGATGGCCATTCTGAAAAAGGAAACAGTATGTAAAGCGAAGGGTTCGAGCAAGGGAGCGAATATTATGAGTGGTAATCAATGCACGGTAAGGAAGGATGTCGTTAACACATGGTCTAGACTATATGTGAAAAGTTCATCAAAGGAAACATAGCAAGTGCATGTGATGGCAATTAAATGCAAGATGTTTATTGGCATGCTGGCAAAGGCATGAGTAGCATAGATCAAGCATTCAATGTCCAAGTTAGATTATCAAGTCTTTCAAACTAATAACCTGTTTGTATTGACAATTAAATTAAATTAATAAAATATAAAAGGGGTTTTATGAAAAACAGGCATTAAAGTAGTAGAATAACATAAAGGTAGTGCATGATGCCATACGGGCTTTTTCACAAACACATAGCATGCATGGTAAATATGTTTTTGAAAATATAAAATAGAACATGCAAGTAACCCTTTAAAGAGTAATATTAATTGTCAAACAAATCCATGATAATCCACAAGAAAAATATAGAAAATAAAGACCGAAATAAATTTTCAACACCAATTAAAAGGAATAAAAAGAAAAGAAAATAAGAGATAATATAGATAATGAAGGTAAAAAGAAAAAAAAAGAAAACATAATATAAATAAGAATAATAATGGAAAAGTAAAGAAGGAAGAACAATAAACCTTGACAATGGGTGTAAAAAGAAAACAAAAGGGGGAGAGTAAAAAGTGAGAATGGGTAGAGAAAGAAGAAGGGGAAGAAAGAAATATTAAAGGAAAAGAAAAATTAGGATTTGGGGAAGAAAAGATAAGATATTTTGGCTGATCTGGATATTCTGTGCGCCGCACGTGACGCGGTCGCGTGGGTCACGCGGTCGCATGTTGTGTGATGTTTTTCTAGTAATGTGAACGCGTGGGTCACGCGGTCGCGTGACTTGATTTGTGCGAATAGCGTGAGGGCAGCGACGCGTTCGCGCAACTCTCTGTCTCAAACTCATTTTGCCAAAATATTTGGGTGACGCGATCGCGTGGTTGATGCGATCGCGTGGATGGCCATGTTTGGAGGACGACGCGGATGCGTGGGGCACGCGGTCGCGTGACAGGGCTGGTGCTTCTAGCATCACTCTAGCCTCACTCCATCATAACTTGCTGCCATACACCTCTTTTACGTCAATTTTTAAGGGTATGCGTTCGCGTGGGTGACGCGGACGCCTGGGAAAGTTTGTGCCTAAGGCACGCCTCCAGCCACGCTTTTTCGTGACTCTCTGTCCAATTCTCCTTTTTTCAAAATGCATTAGTGACGCGGACGCGTCAGCGACGCTGCCGCATCCCGTGTGTGCTTTTTTTTTTTAACATATGCTGAATGCTCGTGTAAACTATATGCAGCTATATGTAGGGATGATGAGAAGGGTCATTAACATCATAAAAATAAAGTAAAAATAAAACTAAGATTGAAACGAAACGATCATACCATGGTAGGTTACCTCCCACCTAGCACTTTACTTTTACGTCCTTAAGTTGGACGCTCGTTAGGCTCATTCTGCTTCTCTTGGTGGGTCTTCCAAGAGGATAATCTCTAGGTGATGTCCGTTGACCTTTAGAAATTTGGAGTTAATAGGATGACGCAGGTGGAAAACTCTGTATGACTCTACCTTTTCTACTCTGTATGAACCTTCCCATCTTGATCTCAGTTTACCCGGCATCAGCCTCAGTCTGGAGTTATATAGTTGAACTAACTCCCCTGGTCTGAATTCTCTTCTTTTAATGTGCTTGTCATGGACAACCTTCATTTTCTCCTTGTAATTCCAGGAGTTGTCATATGCTTCTAGGCGGAGCTTCTCTAGTTCTGCTAGTTGCAGCTTTCTTTCAGCACCAGCTTTTGTAAGATTCATGTTGCACTCTCTTACAGCCCAGAAAGCCTTGTGTTCCACCTCTACGGGGAGGTGGCAAGCCTTTCCATATACCAAGCGGAAGGGGCTCATCCCAATGGGTGTTTTGTGCGCTGTTCTAAATGCCCAGAGTGCATCTTGTAGCCTGGCACTCCAGTCCTTCCTATGAGGTTTTACTATCTTCTCTAGAATACGTTTAATCTCTCTGTTAGAGACTTCTGCTTGCCCATTAGTCTGGGGATGATAAGCTGTTGCTACTTTGTGAATTATCCCATGCTTTTTCAGTGATCCTGTTAGTCTCCTATTACAAAAAAAGGTGCCTTGATCGCTCACGATTGCTCGTGGTGATCCAAAGCGACAGATAATATGTTTTCTAATAAAGAAAACAATAGTATTAGCATCATCAGTGCCGGTAGGAATTGCTTCCACCCATTTAGAAACATAATCTACGGCTAACAGTATATAAGAGTAACCGTTAGAATTTGGAAATGGACCCATGAAGTCAATGCCCCAAACATCGAAAATTTCACAGAAAAGCATAATCTGTTGAGGCATCTCATCCCTCTTGGATATATTACCAAACCTTTGGCATGGGGAACAAGATTTACAAAATTCAGCAGCATCTTTAAAAAGAGTAGGCCACCAGAATCCACAGTCTAGAATTTTTCTAGCTGTTCTTTGAGGGCCAAAATGTCCTCCACTCTTAGATGAGTGACAGGCCTCTAAAATGGACTGGAATTCTTATTGAGGCATACACCGTCTAATTACCTGGTCAGCACCACACCTCCATAAATATGGATCATCCCATATATAATATTTGGACTCGCTTTTCAGCTTGTCTCTCTGGTGCTTAGTAAAATTTGGAGGAAAAGTGTAGTTAATTAGATAATTAGCTACAGGTGCATACCAATGAACTACTTCAGATACTGCTTGTAAGCTAACAAATGGGAAATTATCATTTATAGGAGTGGAGTCATCCTTAATGTGCTCAAGGCGACTCAAGTGGTCTACCACTAAATTCTGGTTACCACTCCTGTCCTTAATTTCTAAATCAAATTCTTGTAGCAGCAGTATCCAACATATTAGCCTTGGTTTGGACTCCTTTTTAGCTAATAAATATTTTAGAACTGCATGGTCTGAGTACACTACTACCTTAGTACCAAGTAAATAGGCTCGAAATTTATCTAGAGCAAAAACAATATCAAGAAGCTCTTTTTAAGTAGTAGTATAATTAGACTGAGTAGCATCTAAAGTCTTAGATGCATAAACAATTACAAAAGGGTCCTTACCTTCGCGCTGAGCCAGCGCTGCTCCTACTGCATGGTTGGAAGCATCACACATAATTTCAAATGGTTGGCTCCAGTCTGGTTCTCTCACAATTGGAGCTTGAGTCAAGGCGATCTTCAGCTTATCAAACGCTTGCATACAGCTCTCACTAAACTCGAACTCAATATCTTTCTGCAGCAATCTGGATAAAGGCAGTGCTACCTTACTGAAGTCCTTAATAAATCTCTTGTAAAAACCTGCGTGGCCAAGGAACGAATGGACTTCCCTCACGGAGGAGGGGTAAGGTAAACTAGAAATAACATCCAACTTTGCTGGATCTACTGAAATGCCAGTATTAGACACAACATGTCCTAGTACAATTCCTTGTTTGACTATAAAGTGACATTTTTCAAAATTTAATACAAGGTTTGTATTAACACATCTGTCTAACACTCTAGATAAACTATCCAAGCAAAGGCTAAATGAATCACCATATATGCTGAAATCATCCATAAAAATCTCCATACAGTTCTCAATAAGATCAGAGAAAAGACTCATCATGCATCTTTGGAAAGTAGCTGGTGCAATGCATAAGCCAAAGGGCATTCTCTTATAAGCATAAGTTCCAAAAGGACATGTAAAAGTGGTCTTTTCTTGATCATCAGGACCTATATGAATCTGGAAATAGCCTGTATAACCATCTAAAAAGCAGTAATGGGATTTACCTGACAAGCGATCAAGCATTTGATCAATGAATGGCAAGGGGTAATGATCCTTGCGAGTGGCTTGGTTGAGACGCCTATAGTCAACGCAAACTCTCCATGAATTCTGCACTCTAGTTGTCAGGAGCTCTCCATGCTCATTTCTTACTGTTGTGACTCCAGACTTCTTGGGCACCACTTGTACTGGACTGACCCATTCACTGTTTGAGATGGGGTAAATGATATCTGCTTCAAGTAGCCTGGTTACTTCTTTCTTGACAACTTCTAAGATGGTGGGATTCAATCTTCTTTGAGGTTGACGGACAGGCTTTGCTCCCTCTTCTAGGAATATTCTGTGTTCACAAACTTGAGGACTGATTCCTACTATATCCGCCAAGCTCCATCCAATTGCTTTCTTATGTTTTCTCAGCACATTGAGTAGCTGTTCTTCCTATTGAGAAGTGAGTTCCTTTGCAATGATGACTGGGAACTTCTTCTTGTCCTCAAGGTAAGCATACTTGAGCTGTGGAGGAAGGGGCTTTAACTCTAATTTCTGCTCATAGCTAGGCTCTGGATCATCCGGGGCTGGTGATAATGGTAAAGTCTTCTCATTGTTTTCAGAAAGTATCCCCACACTTGGACCTTGCTCCATGTACTTCTCTTCTAATTCTTCCTGGTGAACTTCATCTATAGTTTCATCAATAATTTCGCATTGGAAGATAGAATGATCTTCCAGAGGATGCTTCATAGCTTCATTTAAACTGAAACTCACTGTTCTGCCATCTATCTCAAAAGAGTAAGTTCCTGAGAATGCATCCAGCTTGAACTTTGATGTCTTCAGGAATGGTCTTCCAAGCAGGATTGATGACGGTCTTCCTGAGTCATTAGGGGGCATTTCCAGGATGTAGAAATCAATGGGAAATGTGAGCCCCTTAATGCTCACTAATACATCTTCAGCAATTCCCACTACTGTAATAATGCTTTTATCTGCTAACACAAAATAGGTTGTCGACCTTTTTAAGGGAGGGAGCCTCAAAGTATCATATATAGACAAAGGCATTATACTAACACATGCTCCTAAATCACACATGCAGTCAGAAAAATTTATACCTCCAATGGTATAGCTAACCATACATGGACCTGGATCACTACATTTTTCAGGTATATTTCCTATTAAATCAGATATAGAACTACCTAAAGGAATAGTTTCTAATTCATTAATTTTATCTTTATGTATGCACAAATCCTTTAGAAACTTTGCGTATTTAGGTACATATTGAATAACATAAAAAAGGGGAATAGTTACCTCGACCTTTTTGAATATTTCTACCATTTTGGGATCAAGTTCCATATGCTTTCTGGGCTTCCTTGCAATTTGTGGAAATGGAATAGGAGGGACGCGATTTGTAGCTTCAGCATCCCTTGGGGCTTAATTATGTGGTTGAGCTTCTTCTTCTTCAACTATGTCTTGTACGTCCTCTTCTTCTTCAGCATCTTCCACTTCAACCACATCCTCTGCTGGCACGTTTTCTGGTGGGTTTGGCTCCTCATGGTTCCTCTCCTGTAATGTGGTTCCAGACCTCAAAGTGATGGCGTTGATGCCACCTTTGGGATTAGGCAGTGGTTGAGAGGGAATTCCATTAGAGCTTGAAGGTTGATGTGTGGAATTAAGTGAGGAATCCATCCAGGAGACGAGAGCTTGTAAAGTGGCAATCAAGCCATTCAGACTAGAGTTCAGCTGTGCCTGCATGTCTTGTTGTCCTTGCGCAAGAGAAAAGAGCATCTCATCATTTGATGAGGAATTAGAATAAGCAGTCTGAGAAACCTGTTGTTGGGTTTGCTGGGGTCCTTGTGATTGTCTTAGGTAAGGTGCCCTGTAAGGTTGGTTCTGATTCTGCGGTCTGTTGTTGTTAGTATTATTATTCCACTTCTGGTTTCCATTATTGTCTCTGCCTTCCTCTGTTAAAGTTATCCCTCCAGCTTTGGTTAGAATTATCTCTCCAGCCTTGGTTGAAGTTGTCCTGCCATCCATGGTTATTGTTGCCATCTTGGTTGTAGTTGCCACCTTGTTGATTGTATCCTTGATTCGGGCGGTCATAGAAGTTGTGAGTGGCTGCCACAGTGTTGTCTTCCTGGAGCTGCGGACATTCATCAGTATAATGACTATAATCAGCACAGATCCTGCATACTCTTTGTGCAACTAACTGTTGGCTTTGTTATAGTGAAGGCTGAGCTTGTTGTGCCTGTTGTTGATTTAACTGCATCTGCTTCAGTAGGTTGGTCATTTCACATATACTCTGGGTGAGAGCAGTAGTCTCTTTGCTAGAGGAAATCTCTGTAACAGCTTTGAAATGGTTGCGCCTCTGTCTGTAATTCCTAGTGGACTCAGCAAAGTCGCTGATTAGTTGCCATGCTTCATCTGCAGTTTTGTACTTTTTCAGAGAACCATTACTGGCACCTTGCAGTGCAGTCTTATCCTGGGGGTTCATGCCTTGAGTGAAGTAGCTGATCAATACTAGTTTACCAATCATGTGATGGGGACATACGTCCAGGAGATTATTGAAGCGCTCCCAATATTCATAGAGAGTCTCTGATTCACCTTGAACAATGCAGGAGATCTCTTTTCTCAATCTATCTGTGACTTCAGCTGGGAAGTATTTTTCCAGAAATTCTCTCCTGAGTGTATCCCAATTGGTAACAGTTGCTTCAGGTTGGGAGTAGTACCACTCCCTTGCCTTTCCCTCAAGAGAAAAAGGGAAAGTGGTTAACAGAATAGAAGTTTTATCTGCACCATAACACCTTACAGTAGAACAGGCTGTCTAGAAATCCCTAAGGTGCTTTATAGGCTCTTGAGCAGGTAAGCCATGAAACTTGGGCATCAAGTTGATCAGTGCGGTTTTTAGTTCAAAATCTGCAGCTACAGTCGGGTGATGCACTTGATACGGCTGCAGTGTAAAATCTGAGGCTCCAGCTTCCTGGAGGGTAATTCTCCTAGGTGCTGCCATGGTATCTGCACGTGAATCAACTAAATCAGTAGTAAAGGAGCTTGTTTTGCTCTCAGATAGCGGTTCAGATTCGTCCTCAGATGAGACTGGTGAACCGATAATAATCACTTCACCACCCTCGGAGGCTAACTGACATTGAGTTCATCTAATATGTGAAAGAGTTCTTTCAATTTCATGATCAAATGGGACTAAACTCGGATCAAGCAATGAACGCATCATTCAATGAGAAAAACAAATAGCTCATGGTAACAGAAATAAAAATAAAATATGCAAATAAAAAAAAATATATACACTAATTAATAATTTAGCACACTAATGCAATTCCCCGGCAACGGCGCCAAAAATTGATGCGTAGCAGAAGTTAACCAATTTAGAGATTTCAATTTAGAGGACAGCGTTGCACGTATAGCTCTTAACCGGCTAAGATCTGCCTCGCCAATTTAAAAAGGGTTGTCACAAATTTTAGAAATAAAATACTGGGAGTATGAGTCCCAGGTCGTCTCCCAACGAGTTGCAGAAAAGAGTGCTATTTTATTAACTAGGGGTTTTTAGAAAAATTGAGTTTTGGTAATGAGTAATTAAAATGATTAAAAATTAAAACAATAAAAATAAACTAAGACTAATTATTGATACTCTGAATAAAAGGCCTTGACTGGGGGAATAATTAAATAGAATTTCTATCCTTGTTGGGATCTTCTTAAGTGTAGGATAACAAGGGTGTTGTTCTCACTCGGTTATCCCTTACTAAATAAGGAAAAGTATGGTGATTAAACTAACTCTTACCCTCAAATCCTAGTCCTCTCCCTTGGGGAGGTCTAGTGCTAGTAGGTATGGAATTAGCTAACAACGTCCAAGTCAACCAAGCACTTGAGCATTCCAACTCAAGTATCTCCTCTCAATCAACCCCCATGTCAAGTAGAAATTCTACTCCATTGACATGAAATTAATAATCATAAAAATATGAGAAGACATAATTAAATAAAATAAAATAGAGAATTAAAATTAATTAAAATAAAAATAACTCTGTATATTAATAAATTCAAAACGCAACATAATTATCTGAACAGAGTCAATGAGTAACTAATTAAAAATAAGGGAGTAAGGAAACAAACTAAAGTAATGTCTTCAACGGAGGTAATGACTCTCAGCATCCAAAAATCCAAGCAAAAGCATAAACTATCAATGTAATGCAAATCTAAAATTCAGATCTAAAACTGAAATAATCCTAATGTGATGAATCTGAATATGTGTGAATGCATGTTAAGTCTCAGCATGTTCCCTAGGTTTAGTCTTTGTTTCTGGGCTAAAAAAAGGGTCAAAATGTGGCCCGAAATTGCCCCCAGCGTATTCTGTTATTTTTGCAGATCGCGTAGGTCACGCGTACGCGTCGTCCACGCGTTCGTGTCATTCAGCGATTTTCCTTGTCACGCATTCACGTCATTGGTGCAAACTCCAATCCACGCATTTGCGTCAGGCACGCATTCGCGTCACTGCGAATTCTCCATTTCGCGCGTTCGCGTGGGCCATGCACTTGTGTCATTGCTCGCTGGTCATCTCCTTGGTTTCTTATGTTCCTTCCATTTTTGCAAGCCTCCTCTCCAATTTCCAAGTCATTCATGCCCTATGAAGCCTGAAACACTTAAGACACGGATCACGGCATCGAATGGGATAAAGGAGAATTAAAATACGTAATTAAAAGTTTCTAGGAAGCAAGTTTTCAACCATGGAGTTATTTTGGGAAGGAATTGTAAATACGTGCTAATCATATGAATAAGTGGGTAAATATTTGATAAAACTACACAATTAAACACAATATAAATCATAAAATAATGGTTTATCAAGGAGACAAAGTTAAACTGATCTACCAACAGTTGGAGACATCCCCACAATCTGATGATTATTATACTGTCAATAAGATACTCTCTCTTGAGCATATAGAGATTGTTCATCAAGGCACAGGAAGAAGGCTCACAGTGAGACGGGACAAGCTGAGGCACCGTAATCATCAGCCACCCTAACAAGGAACCAATGTCAAGCTAGTGACAGTAAAAGAGCGCTCCATGGGAGGAAGCCCATGAATTAATATTCTTGCTTTTATTTTAATTTCAATAATTAATGATCCTTCTAGAATAAATTTAAGCTCTCATGAATAGGTTTAAGAACTGCATACATTGTTTTAAAGCATATGTCTGATTCTTAAGTTTGGTGTGCCTAAAGGCACTTTAAAATGGCCTTCTAAGTATGATGATCATACAACCATCTTAGGATATATACTCATGCATTCTTTTGAAGTATATAGCCAAACATTAAGTTTGGTGTTCTACATATGCTATGAAGTTCAAAGAAGGTCAAATATATTCAAAGGCTAAAATCTTCTAAGAATGGATCATGTCTTGCACTATTTTGAATTTATGTTGTTCAATATATATATATATAATTTATGCCCCTTATTAATTAACCGGTGACAGAAATTTTATTGGATTTTATATGAACTAATTGAGTTTTTGAAGTTCATACAAGGCCCATGGTTAACTATAAGGAACATTTAGTCCAAAAGCTTTCAATTCCTGTAGCTATATCTTAATTTTTTTGAATTTCCGCCACATATACCACTTTAATTTTTTTTGTTGTGTTAACGTGGAAGGATATGAGGAAAAGAAGGGTGAAGGAAAGGACAGAACAATGAAAATGGGACAGCATAGGGAATCACAGGGTTTGGAGCTTTGTGCATTGGGCAGAGCACTTTAACATGCATTGGCAAGAATAATGGTGCCCCTCATGCAAGGACCGAACCTTCACAAAAATGCCACCACTACCAACCTCAATCCTTATCTTCATTCCACCTCATAATATGAGCCGTCTATTTCTACTAACACTGGTTCAATCTTCACCCTCCATTTTTATAAAGTTGAACCGCACTTTTGTCTTGCTGCACCAACTCAGTTCCATGCTTTAAATTAACAAGTGACTTCTCTTTTTGATATCATACTTCTACTTAACTCTCTCATCTTTTCACAATAAGAAATCGTGCTCATAATTGTTCCATGATTTTCTTCTTAAATCAAGTCGGTCCTAAAAGTTCCTCTCAATCCCTACTTCCTAAGTTCCAACCGTACTCATAATTCTCCTGTGATTGAAGCTGCGAATTCAACCCCCTCTTTCCACACTTGATGGCTTCATCAAGCTCTAGAAGAAGAAAAGAGAAATAACCAGTTGAAGCTGAACCACCCACCTATGATGCCAAAAGATTTAAATCTCAATTTCATGAATCATAATATCATGGTTTGATAGAGGAGAAGAAAATAATCCCAGAGGTCAGATTTAGAATGAAGGTTGGTGAGTATCCTATTATGCCGGAAATCATTGAAAAAAGAATATGGGAACTCCTCTGTGAACCCCTCACAGACATAAGTGCAACCATGATAAGGGAGTTCTATGCAAATGCAGCGAGACAAAGCAAAACTGAAGCCCCCTACAAAAGTTATGTGAGGGGAGTAGAAGTGAACTTCAATCCAGCCACAATCATGCGGGTTCTGCAAATAAGAACAATACCTTTTAGAGAGCCCAGTTTTGATGAAAGAACAAATAGTGAGAATGACCCTGATGAGCTCATAAATGATATATGTCTGGATGGCAAAGATTGGGTGAGGGATTCAAACGGGGATCCATGCCACTTAAAGAGGATGGATCTCTCACCTGAGGCCAAAGGTTGGTACGAAATAGTGAGGAGATCAATCCTCCCACTGGAAACCCTTCGGAACTCACCATAAGAAGAGCAATTGGCACTCGAAATTGGAAATCACAGTTCTTCACAAATTCGCACAACTAACCAGCAAGTGCACTGGGTCGTCCAAGTAATACCTTACGTGAGTAAGGGTCGATCCCACGGAGATTGTTGGCTTGAAGGAATCTATGGTTATCTTGTAACTCTTAGTCAGGAAAACAATAAAATAATTCACTTATCAAATTTGATTGCAAGGAATAAAAGGGCAGAAAACAAATTATACTTGTATGCAATGATGGAGAATATGTTGGAGTTTTGGAGATGCTTTGTCTTCTGAAATTATGCTTTCCTCTGTTTCTGATTCACGCATGCATGTCCTCCTATGGCAAGCTATGTGTTGGTGGTTCACCGTTGTCAATGGCTACCATCCATCATTCCAGTGAAAAGGGTCCAGGTGTGCTGTCACCGCACGGCTAATCATCTGCAGGTTCTCAATCGTACCAGAATAGGATTTACTATCCTTTTGCGTCTGTCACTACGCCCAGCACTCGCGAGTTTGAAGCTCGTCACAGTCATTCAATCCCTGAATCCTACTCGGAATACCACAGACAAGGTTTAGACTTTCCGGATTCTCTTGAATGCTGCCATCAATCTAGCTTATAGCACGAAGATTCTGATTAAGAGATCTAAGAGATATTCATTCATTCTACAGTGGAACGTAAGTGGTTGTCAGGCACACGTTCGTGGAGGAATGATGATGATTGTCACGTTCATCACATTCATATTGAAGTGCGAATGGATATCTTAGATAGGAACACGCATGTTTGAATGGAAAACAGAAATACTTGCATTAGTTCATCGAGACACAGCAGAGCTCCTCACCCCCAACAATGGAGTTTAGAGACTCATGCCGTCAAAAGGTACAAAGTTTAGATCTAAAATGTCATGAGAAACAAAATAAATCTCTAAAAGTTGTTTAAATACTAAACTAGTAACCTAGGTTTACAGAAAATGAGTAAACTATGATAGATGGTGCAGAAATCCACTTCTGGGGCCCACTTGGTGTGTGCTGGGGCTGAGACTTAAGCTTCTCACGTGCATGGGCTGTTTTGGGTGTTCAACGCCAGGTTGTAACCTGTTTCTGGCGTTGAACTCCAACTTGTAACTTGTTTCTGGCGCTGGACGCCAGACTGCAACATGGAACTGGCGTTGAACGCCAGTTTACGTTGTCTATCCTTGGGCAAAGTATGGACTATTATATATTTCTGAAAAGCTCTGGATGTCTACTTTCCAACGCAATTGGGAGCGCCCCATTTGGACTCCTGTAGCTCTAGAAATTCTATTCCGAGTGCAGAGAGGTCAGAATCCAACAGCATCAGCAGTCCTTTTTCAGCCGAATCAGATTTTTGCTCAGCTCCCTCAATTTCAGCCAGAAAATACCTGAAATTACAGAAAAATACACAAACTCATAGTAAAGTCCAGAAATATGAATTTTGCCTAGAAACTAATGAAAATAAACTAAAAACTAACTAAAACATACTAAAAACTATATGAAATTAACCCCAAAAAGCGTATAAAATATCCGCTCATCACAACACCAAACTTAAACTGTTGCTTGTCCCCAAGCAACTAGATAAATAAAATAGACTACTAATAAGTCAAGAAGCAATAATATCTCAAAGTTTTTGAGTGAAGCTTAGATTCTAATTAGATGAGCGGGACTAGTAGCTTTTTGCTTCCGAATAGTTTTGGCATCTCACTTTATCCATTGAAGCTCAGAGTGATTGACATCTATAGGAACTTAGAATGCAGATAGTGTTATTGATTCTCCTATTTCAGTATGATGATTCTTGAACACATCTACTTTATGAGTCTTGGCCGTGGCCCTAAGCACTTTATTTTCCAGTATTACCACCGGATACATAAATGCCACAGACACATAATTGGGTGAACCTTTTCAGATTGTGACTCAGCTTTGCTAAAGTCCCCAATTAGAGGTGTCCAGAGTTCTTAAGCACACTCTTCTTTTTTCTTTGGACCTTGACTTTAACCGCTCAGTCTCAAGTTTTCACTTGACACCTTCACGCCACAAGCACATGGTTAGGGACAGCTTGGTTTAGCCGCTTAGGCCAGGATTTTATTCCTTTAGGCCCTCCTATCCACTGATGCTCAAAGCCTTGGATCCTTCTTACCGTTGCCTTTTGGTTTTAAGGGCTATTGGCTTTTTGCTCTTGCCTTTTGGTTTTAAGAGTTTTGGCTTTTTCTGCTTGCTTTTTTTTTTCTTTCTCTATTTTTTTTTTCTGCAAGCTTTTGTATTCACTGCTTTTTCTTGCTTCAAGAATCATTTTTATGATTTTTCAGATTATCAATAACATGTCTCATGTTCATCATTCTTTCAAGAGCCAACATATTTAACAGTCTTAAACATCAAATTCAAAAGACATATGCACTATTCAAGCATTCATTCAGGAGACAGAAAGCATTGCCACCACATGTAAATAATTAGAATTTTTCTTGTAAAAAAAACTCAAAATTTATTGCCTCTTATTCTAAAGAAATTCTTCTATTTTATTCATGTTTAATGATGATGATAAAATTAAATTATAGCTTAATTGGAGATAAAATCAAAAATATAGATACTAATTACTACTATATGACTCCTAAGGTAAAACTAAAATAAAAACAGTTATCACAGAGTTAAGGCTAAGATTGGAATTTAACAACCTGTGTTTTGGGAAGTGGATGTTCCTTTAATCTGCGGGGTGCTTGGTCCTTCAAGAGATAATTTATGGCGCTTCAATTCTCTTAAATCACGCCCTTGCTCCTCCTGTTCTTTAAGCAAATAGCAAAGAATGCTACTTTGTTCCTTCTGTTCTTTCTTTATTTGTTCCATAGCTTCTTGCATCTTGGTAATAGATGTTTCAAGATACTCCCAGTATTCAGATTGTGGGATTTCTGGGAGAATTTCCTGTGTTCTCTTCTTGATGGGGTCATCCTGTGCTTGTTGTTTTTCCATTGATGCTTTGGTGATTGGCCGCTCAACTGAGATATACTCAGTTATTCCCATCCTTACTCCAGCGTCCTTGCAGAGCATAGAAATCAAGCTTGGAAAAGCCAACCTGGCATCTTTGGAATTTTTGTTTGCAATTTTGTAAAATTCAGTTGAAATCAGTTGATGAACTTCCACTTCTTTTCCCATCATGACGCAATGGATCATCACTGCTCTTCTAATAGTGACTTCAGAACGGTTGCTAGTGGGCAGCAGAGAATGCCCAATGAAGTCCAGCCATCCTCTGGCGATTGGTTTAAGATCTTCTCTTTTGAGTTGATTTGGGACACCCTTCGTGCTGGTGGTCCACCTGGCTCCAGGGATACATATATCCTCTAGAACCTTATCCAGGCCCTTGTCTGTTCTCATTATTCTCCTATTGAAGGAGTCTGGATCATCTTTTAGCTGAGGTAGCTTTAAGATCTCCCTGATCTTGTCAGGGTGGGTATGAACAATCTTTCCTCTGACCAAGGTCCGATAGTCATAGAGAGCAGATCCAGATAGTCTTTACTTGTCTGTTTGCCACATATTAGCATAGAACTCCTGGACCATATTCTTTCCCACTTTCGTTTCAGGATTAGCTAGGATCTCCCAGTTCCTGATTCGAATTTGCTCCTGGATCTCCGGATATTTATCTTCTTTCAGATCGAATCTAACTTCCAGGATCACTGATCTTAGACCCATTATTTTGTAATAATGGTCTGAATGTTCTTTAGTTAAGAACTTCCCTTGATTCCAAAGTGGTTTTGGAACACTCTCTTTCTTGCCTTTTGGAGTGGGTTGTTTTCCTTTAGGAGCCATGATCTTAGTGGGTATGGTTTAGTGATCACGGATAAACACACCAAACTTAGAGGTTTGCTTGTCCTCAAGCAAAAGAAAAGAAAGGAGAGGGATAGAAGTAGAGCTAGTGTAGGATGGTGGATGAGAGGAAGGAGGCCGAATGGGTTTTTAAAAGGGAGGGGGGGTTTTCGAAAATAGGGAGAAAGATAAGATAGAAGATATGATTTTAAAAAAAAATAAGTATGATAAGAAAAGATATAATTTAAAATTGAAAAGATATGAAAGATATTTGAAAAAGATATTATGGAGATTTGAAAAAGATATTGATTAGTTGAAAAGATTTTTGAATGAAAAGAGATAGATTTGTTTTGAAAATTTTGAAAAAGAGTTGAATTGGATTGAAAAAAAGGATTTGTGCTTATGGATTAAGATACATTTAATATTTTTAAAGAAGGGTTTTTAGAAATTAGGGATTTTAGAAATCAGGGTTTGTAACATGTTTATGCAGGAAATCATGAATTGAAACATGAAAATTAAGATTAAAATGAAAAATATGAAGAAAAAACGAATTTACCTCTTTCCCACCATCCTGGCATTTGAACGCCCAAACGCTGCATGTTTTGGGCGTTCAATGCCCAACTGCTGCTTCTCCTGGGCGTTCAACGCCCAACTGTTGCTTCTTTCTGGCATTGAATGCCAGGAACTCCTTTGTCACTGGGCATTTTTCTGAACGCCCAGGACACTGTAAATCTGGCGTTAAACGCCCAGATGGCTATCCTTACTGGCGTTCAACGCCCAGTGGATGCTTCTTTTGGGCGTTGAACGCCCAAAACAGACTTTTACTGGCGTTTTCTTGCCAGTGAGCTCTTTTTCTCTGTTTTGTGTGCATAATCCTTCTATAACCCTATAAACTTATACAATTGACTCTTTACCTTAGTATCAATGAACTTTATATAAATAAATAAAATCAAGAATAGGGCAAAATGCTTAGAGGAAGTGATGCCCCATGGCTGGGTTGCCTCCCAGCAAGCGCTTCTTTATTGTCTTTAGCTGGACCTTGCTGAGCTTTTAATTTAGCTTCAGTCTTGAGCACTTGGTGCACGAAATTGTGATGTCCAGGCTCGAACAATCCCTGGCAACGTGAGCAACTTGGTACGCATCATCGTGATTACACTTTAATTATGTAAAATTCATGGCTCTTTCTTTCCCTGGCAATGGCGCCAAGAACATGGTGCCAATACCATGGTTCACAACTTCGATACAACTAACCAGCAAGTGCACTGGGTCGTCCAAGTAATACCTTACGTGAGTAAGGGTCGAATCCCACGGAGATTGTTGGTATGAAGCAAGCTATGGTCACCTTGCAAATCTCAGTTAGGCAGATATAAAACAGTTATGGAGTTTTCGAATAATAATTAATAGAATAGGGATAGAAGTACTTATGTAAATCACTGGTGAGAATTTCAGATAAGCGTATGGAGATGCAATCGTTCCTCTGAACCTCTGCTTTCCTGCTATTTTCATCAAATCAGTCTTACCCCTTTCCATGGCTGGCTTTATGCAAGGGCATCACTGTTGTTAGTGGCTACATCCCCTCCTCTCAGTGAAAAATATGCTCACATGCTCTGTCACAGCACGGCTAATCATCTGTCGGTTCTCGATCATGCTGGAATAGGATTCACCCTCCTTTTGCGTCTGTCACTAACGCCCAACACTCGCGAGTTTGAAGCTCGTCACAGTCATTCAATCATTGAATCCTACTCGGAATACCACAGACAAGGTTTAGACTTTCCGGATTCTCTTGAATGCCGCCATCATTCTAGCTTACGCCACAAATATTCCGATTAAGAGATCTAAGAGATACTCATTCAATCTAATGTAGAACGGAGGTGGTTGTCAGGCACGCGTCCATAGGGAATGATGATGATTGTCACATTCATCACATTCAGGTTGAGGTGCGAATGAATATCTTAGAAGCGAAATAAGATTAATTGAATAGAAAACAGTAGTACTTGCATTAATCTTTGAGGAATAGTAGAGCTCCACACCGTAATCTATAGAGTGTAGAAACTATACCGTTGAAAATACATAAGTGAAAGGTCCAGGCATGGCCGAGATGGCCAGCCCCCAAAACGTGATAACAGGATCAAAATACAATCCCTGATCCAGGATGGTCGAAAGGACGTCTAATACAATAGTGAAAGGTCCTATTTATAATAAACTAGCTACTAGGGTTTACATGAGTAAGTAATTGATGTATAAATCCACTTCCGGGGCCCTCTTGGTGTGTGTTTGGGCTGAGCTTGAGTTTCGTATGTGTAGAGGTCCTTCTTGGAGTTGAACGCCAGCTTTTGTGCCAGTTTGGGCGTTCAACTCTGGTTTTGGCTCCTTTTCTGGCGCTGGACGCCAGATTTGGGCAGAAAGCTGGCGTTGAACGCCAGTTTACGTCATCTATTCTTGGCCAAAGTATGGACTATTATCTATTGCTGGAAAGTCCTGGATGTCTACTTTCCAACGCAATTGGAATCGCGCCATTTCGAGTTCTGTAGCTCCAGAAAATCCATTTTGAGTGCAGGGAGGTCAGAATCCAACAGCATCAGCAGTCCTTCTTCAACCTCTGAATCTGATTTTTGCTCAGTCCCTCAATTTCAGCCAGAAAATACCTGAAATCACAGAAAAACACACAAACTCATAGTAAAGTCCAGAAATGTGAATTTAACATAAAAACTAATGAAAAAATCCCTAAAAGTAACTAGATTCTACTAAAAACATACTAAAAACAATGTCAAAAAGCGTATAAATTATCCGCTCATCAGCACTCTTGCTCAATATTGCCTTCAAGATAGTGCTTGATTCTCTGTCCATTAACAATAAACTTCTTATCAGAATCAATATCTTGAAGTTCCACATAACCATATGGTGATACACTTGTAATCACATATGGTCCCCTCCACTGGGATTTCAGTTTCCCGGGGAATAGCCTGAGTCTAGAGTTAAACAACAGAACCTTCTGTCCTGGTTCAAAGATTCTAGATGACAGCTTTCTGTCATGCCACTTTTTTTATTTCTCTTTATAAAGCTTGGCATTTTCGAAAGCAGTGAATCTGAATTCCTCTTGCTCATTTAGCTGAAGCAATCTTTTTTCTCCAGCTAATTTGGCATCAATGTTCAGGAATCTGGTTGCCCAGTAGGCTTTATGTTCCAGTTCCACAGGCAGGTTACATGCCTTACCATATACAAGTTGGTATGGAGAGGTCCCTATAGGAGTCTTGAATGCTGTTCTGTATGCCCACAGAGCATCATCCAAGCTTCTTGCCCAATTCTTTCTACGGGTATTTACAGTCCGTTCTAGGATTCTTTTTAGCTCTCTGTTAGAGACTTCAGCTTGCCCATTAGTTTGTAGATGATATGGAGTTGCCACCTTGTGGCGAATCCCATACCGGACCATGGCAGAGTAAAGCTGTTTGTTGCAGAAGAGATGCCCCCATCACTGATTAGTACTCTAGGGACTCCAAACCTACTGAAGATATATTTCTGGAGGAACTTCAGTACTGTTTTAGTATCATTGGTGGGTGTGGCAACAGCCTCTACCCATTTTGATACGTAGTCAACTGCCACCAGAATATAAGTGTTTGAGTATGATGGTGGGAAAGGTCCCATGAAGTCAATTCCCCATACGTCAAACAACTCAATCTCCAAGATTCCTTGTTGAGGCATGGCGTAACCATGAGGCAGATTACCAGCTCTTTGGCAACTGTCACAGTTACGTACAAACTCTCGGGAATCTCTATAGAGTGTGGGCCAATAGAAGCCACATTGGAGGACCTTGGTGGCTGTTCGCTCACCTCCGAAATGGCCTCCATATTGTGATCCATGGCAATGCCATAGGATCCTCTGTGCTTCTTCTCTAGGCACACACCTACAGATTATTCCATCTGCACATCTCTTGAAGAGATAGGGTTCATCCCACAAGTAGTACTTTGCATCAGTGATTAATTTTTTCTTTTGTTGCCTGTTGTACTCTTTGGGTATGAACCTTGCAGCTTTATAGTTTGCAATGTCTGCAAACCATGGTGTTTCCTGAATGGTAAATAATTGCTCATCCGGAAAAGTCTCAGAGATCTCAAGAGAGGGTTGGGATGTCCCTTCTACTGGCTCTATCCGGGACAGATGATCAGCCACTTGGTTCTCTGTCCCTTTTCTGTCTCTTATTTCTATATCAAACTCTTGCAGAAGCAACACCCATCTGATGAGCCTGGGTTTTAAATCCTGCTTTGTGAGTAGATATTTAAGAGCAGCATGGTCAGTATACACAATCACTTTTGATCCTACTAAGTATGATCTGAACTTGTCAATGGCATAAACCACTGCAAGCAATTCTTTTTCTGTGGTTGTGTAATTTTTCTGGGCATCATTTAAAATGCGGCTAGCATAATAAATGACATGCAGAAGCTTGTCATGCCTCTGTCCCAATACTGCACCAATGGCGTGATCACTAGCATCACACATTAGCTCAAATGGTAATGTCTAGTCTGGTGCAGAAATAGCTGGTGCTGTGACCAGCTTGGCTTTTAGCGTTTCAAACGCCTGCAGACACTCTGTGTCAAACACAAATGGCGTGTCAGCAGCTAGCAGATTGCTCAGAGGTTTTGCGATTTTTGAAAAATCCTTTATAAACCTCCTATAGAATCCTACATGCCCCAGAAAGCTTCTGATTGCCTTAACATTGGCAGGTGGTGGTAATTTTTCAATTACCTCTATTTTTGCTTGATCCACCTCTATTCCCTGGTTTGAAATTTTATGCCCAAGGACAATCCCTTCAGTCACCATAAAGTGACATTTTTCCCAGTTTAAAACCAGGTTGGTCTCTTGGCATCTTTTCAGAACTAGTTTCAGGTGATCAAGACAGGAGCTGAATGAGTCTCCATATTCTGAGAAGTCATCCATGAAGACTTCCAGAAATATTTCCACCATATCAGAGAAAATAGAGAGCATGCATCTCTGGAAGGTTGCAGGTGCATTACACAGCCCAAACGGCATCCTTCTATAAGCAAACACTCCAGATGGACATGTGAATGCTGTTTTTTCTTGATCCTGGGGATCTACTGCAATCTGGTTATAGCCTGAGTAGCCATCCAAAAAGCAGTAATAATCATGATCTGCCAGTCTTTCTAGCATCTGATCTATGAATGGTAAAGGAAAATGATCCTTTCTGGTGGCTGTATTGAGCCTTCTGTAGTCAATACACATGCGCCACCCTGTAAATGTTCTTGTAGGAACCAGTTCATTCTTTTCATTATGAACCACTGTCATGCCTCCCTTTTTGGGGACAACTTGAACAGGGCTCACCCAGGGGCTATCAGAAATAGGATAAATAATCCCAGCCTCCAGTAATTTGGTGACCTCTTTCTGCACCACTTCCTTCATGGCTGGATTTAGCCGCCTCTGTGGTTGAACCACTGGTTTAGCATTATCCTCCAATAAGATTTTGTGCATGCATCTAGCTGGGCTTATGCCCTTACGGTCACCTATGGACCACCCAAGAGCTGTCTTGTGTGTCCTTAGCACTTGAATCAGTGCTTCCTCTTCCTGTGGATTTAAAGCAGAGCTTATAATCACTGGAAAAGTGTCACCTTCTCCCAGAAATGTATATTTCAGGGATGGTGGTAATGGTTTGAGCTCGGGTTTAGGAGGTTTTTCCTCTTCCAGAGGAAATTTCATAGGCTCTTTCATTTCCTCTGAATCCTCCAAATCAGGCTGAACATCTTTAAAGATGTCTACCAAAGAGTCAATAAGATCAACTTTCATGCAGTCTTTTGATGTGTCTGGATGCTGCATGGCTTTGACAGCATTCAACTTAAACTCATCCTTATTGACTCTCAGGGTTATTTCCCCCTGTTGGACATCAATGAGAGTTCGTCCAGTTGCTAGGAAGGGTCTTCCTAGAATGAGAGTAGCACTCTTGTGCTCCTCCATTTTCAGCACTACAAAGTCAGTGGGAAAGGCGAATGGCCCAACTCTGACAATCTTGTCTTCAATCACGCCTGATGGGTATTTAATGGAGCCATCAGCAAGTTGGAGACATATCCGGGTTGGTTTAACTTCTTCAGTTAAACCAAGCTTTCTGATAGTGGATGCAGGTATTAGGTTGATGCTTGCCCCAAGATCACATAAAGCTGTCTTGGTGCAATTACCTTCTAATGTGCATGGTATCAGAAAACTCCCAGGGTCTTTAAGCTTTTCAGAAAAGCTTTTCAGAATGACTGCACTGCATTCTTCAGTGAGGAAAACTCTTTCAGTTTCTCTCCAATCCTTCTTATGACTCAAGATCTCTTTCATGAACTTGGCATAAGAAGGTATTTGCTCAAGTGCCTCTGCAAATGGAATCTTTATTTCAAGAGTCCTGAGATAATCTGCAAAGCGAGCAAATTGCTTATCCTGCTCCTCTTGGCAGAGTTTTTGAGGATAAGGTATCTTGGCTTTATATTCCTCAACCTTAGTTGCTGTAGGTTTATTTCCTACAGAAGTGGTTGAAGAAGCCTTTTTAGATGCGTTGTCATCAGCACTTGTGTGTGTCTGATCCCTCACTGGCAATTGAGTGCCAGAGTTAGAAGCCGGAGTGACATTAGATGCCAGCTCCTCATCTGTTCCTGGTGTCTGAATGCCAGAACTGTGCTTCTTTTGGGCGTTCAACGCCAGATCCTTGCTTGTTTCTGGCGTTGAACGCTAGTCCTGAGCATGGTCTGGGCGTTCAGCGCCAGCCTTCCACCCAATTTCTGGCGTTTTAGTGCCAGAATTATTTTTCCCTGGGCTCTTACTGTCCTTAGGTGGATTTTGGGTGGTTTGCTCATTTCTTGGCTTCTTGCTGCCTTGAGGTGGGATATTTAATGTCTTCCCACTTCTTAATTGAACTGCTTGGCATTCTTCTATTATTTGTTTTGACAGCTGCTGCTTTGTTTGCTTCAATTGTTCTTCCATATTTATATTAGCCATCCTTGTCTCTTGTAGTCTATCCTTGAATTTGGCTAACTGCTTTGTTAGAAAGTCCAATTGCTGATTGAATTCAGCAGCTTATTTTACAGGACTGAGTTCAGCAGTTACTGTTTTAACCTCTTCTTTCATGGAAGGGTCACTGCTTAGGTACATATGCTGATTTCTGGCAACTGTATTAATGAGCTCTTGAGCTTCTTCAATTGTCTTTCTCATGTGGATAGATCCACCAGCTGAGTAATCTAGAGACATCTGAGCTCTTTCTGCAAGCCCATAGTAGAAGATGTCTAACTGAACCCACTCTGAAAACATTTCAGAGGGGAATTTTCGTAGCATCTCTCTGTATCTCTCCCAGGCATCATAAAGAGATTCATTATCTCCTTATTTAAAGCCTTGGATCTCCAGCCTTAGCTGTGTCATCCATTTTGGAGGAAAGTATTGATTCAGGAATTTTTCTGTCAGCTGTTTCCATGTCCTTATGCTAGCCTTAGGTTGGTTATTTAACCACCTCTTAGCTTGGTCTTTTACAGCAAATGGAAACAGTAATAATCTGTAGGCATCCTGATCTACTTCCTTATCATGTACTGTGTCAGCAATCTGTAAAAACTGTGCCAGAAACTCTGTAGGTTCTTCTTGTGGAGGACCGGAATACTGGCAACTTTGCTGCACCATGATAATAAGCTGAGGATTCAACTCAAAGCTACTGACTCCAATGGAGGGTATGCAGATACTGCTCCCATATGAAGCAGTAGAGGGGTTAGCATATGACCCCAGAGTCCTCATAGACTGTTCATTTCCGCTTAGGTCCATGATGGAGAAAGGGAGATGATGTAAAATAGAAGAAAAATATTTTTATTTATTTAATTATTTATTTATTTCGAAAACAAAATAAATTAAAATAAATAAAAATGGGTGAAGATTTTCGAAAAAAATGAGGAGAGAGAGAGTGGTTAGGAAATTTTGAAAAGGATATGATGATTTTTGAAAATGTTTTAAATTTTGAAATAAAAATCTGAATTTTAAAGGTAAATTTCGAAAATTTGCTTTAAAATAGAGAGAGAAGATATTTTTGAATTTAAAGAGGAGAGAGAAAAATAATAAGATAGCACAAGATTTAAAATTTTTTTAGATCTAATGCTCCTTGTTTTTGAAAATTTTGGAGGGAAAACACCAAGGAACACCAAACTTAAAAATTTTAAGATCAAGACACAAGGAAAACTCAAGAACACTTTGAAGACTCACAAGAGCACAAGAACATGAAGAAAGAACACCAAACTTAAAATTTTTAGAAAACCAAACTAAAATTTTCAAAAAACAAAGAAAAGTCAACAAGAAAACACCAAACTTAAAGTTTGGCACAAGATTTATTCAAAGAAAAATTATTTTTGAAAAGGATTTTAAAAATAGGATAGCCAATTACTAAGAACATAAGCACCACGCTCTAGCTAATTGAGCTATAAATTTAAAGTGTTTTAACAAGGTATAAATATTAAAAGACTCTAAACCAAAAAGAAAAATTTTTCCTAATCTAAGCAACAAAATAAACCGTCAGTTGTCCAAACTCAAACAATCCCCGGCAACGGCGCCAAAAACTTGGTGCACGAAATTGGAAATCACAGTTCTTCACAAATTCGCACAACTAACCAGCAAGTGCACTGGGTCGTCCAAGTAATACCTTACGTGAGTAAGGGTCGATCCCACGGAGATTGTTGGCTTGAAGCAATCTATGGTTATCTTGTAACTTTTAGTCAGGAAAACAATAAAATAATTCACTTATCAAATTTGATTGCAAGGAATAAAAGGGCAGAACACAAATTATACTTGTATGCAATGATGGAGAATATGTTGGAGTTTTGGAGATGCTTTATCTTCTGAAATTATGCTTTCCTCTGTTTCTGATTCACGCATGCATGTCCTCCTATGGCAAGCTATGTGTTGGTGGATCACCGTTGTCAATGGCTACCATCCATCCTTCCAGTGAAAAGGGTCCAGGTGCACTGTCACCGCACGGCTAATCATCTGCAGGTTCTCAATCGTACCAGAATAGGATTTAAAGCTCAGCACTACGCCCAGCACTCGCGAGTTTAAAGCTCATCACAGTCATTCAATCCCTGAATCCTACTCGGAATACCACAAACAAGGTTTAGACTTTCCGGATTCTCTTGAATGCTGCCATCAATCTAGCTTATACCACGAAGATTCCGATTAAGAGATCTAAGAGACATTCATTCATTCTACAGTGGAACGTAAGTGGTTGTCAGGCACGCGTTCGTGGAGGAATGATGATGATTGTCACGTTTATCATATTCATATTGAAGTGCGAATGGATATCTTAGATAGGAACACGCATGTTTGAATGGAAAACAGAAATACCTGCATTAGTTCATCGAGACATAGCAGAGCTCCTCACCCCCAACAATGGAGTTTAGAGACTCATGCCGTCAAAAGGTACAAAGTTTAGATCTAAAATATCATGAGATACAAAATAAATCTCTAAAAGTTGTTTAAATACTAAACTAGTAACCTAGGTTTATAGAAAATGAGTAAACTATGATAGATGGTGCAGAAATCCACTTCTGGGGCCCACTTGGTGTGTGCTGGGGCTGAGACATAAGCTTCTCACGTGCATGAGCTGTTTTGGGCGTTCAACGCCAGGTTGTAACCTGTTTCTGGCGTTGAACTCCAACTTGTAACTTGTTTCTGGCGCTGGATGCCAGACTGCAACATAGAACTGGCGTTGAACGCCAGTTTACGTCATCTATCCTTGAGCAAAGTATGGACTATTATATATTGCTGGAAAGCCCTGGATGTCTACTTTCCAACGCAATTGGGAGCGCGCCATTTGGACTCCTGTAGCTCCAGAAATTTTATTTCGAGTGCAGAGAGGTCAGAATCTAACAGCATCAATAGTCCTTTTTCAGCCGAATCAGATTTTTGCTCAGCTCCCTCAATTTTAGCCAGAAAATACCTGAAATTACAGAAAAATACACAAACTCATAGTAAAGTCCAGAAATATGAATTTTGCCTAGAAACTAATGAAAATAAACTAAAAACTAACTAAAACATACTAAAAACTATATGAAATTAACCCCAAAAAACGTATAAAATATCCGCTCATTAGCAATCATGGTATACTACATACTTAAAGGAGGAGAAATAAATGTCCCTTAACTAATTGTAGATAGCATCCAAGAGATGGCTGAAAGTAACAGCAACTCGGCCACCCAAGTACCATATTGCGTTTGTGCAATAGAGCAGGAGTACTTTTTGATGATTCAGACACAGATTGGGTACAGGATGGAAGGGCACTCACCAGGAAGAGAATAGAAGGTGCCACCAATGATCAGAGTGAGAGAAAATCTCAGAGAAGAAGGAGAAAGCCACAGATGGAAGAAGGACAAGCCTCTACCACCATGGATTTAAGCCAAATGCAAGTTGCCATTGAAGAATTGTCTCATCAATTCATGAGAGCTCAGGAGCAGCAAGCAAGCTGGTAGTTGCAAATGATGGAGCAACAAGAGAACTTCCAATTAAAGATGATGGATCAATAAAGGGAATTTCAAGCAAGATCCCTGGATAGGCAGAGGGAACAAGATGCACAAAATCAAGAGGCATTCAACAAATTGTTCCAACAACAAGCAAGGCAAGAAAGGTACATCCAAGATCTTCATCAATGGAAGAATATATATCACACAGCTGGAGAGGCTAGGCAGGTAGACAGGATGGAGTATGACATAGATACTCAAGCAAAGCTAAACTACCTAGTCTGTGGCATACTAGTGATGAACCAAGAGATCAAGCCATATCAACAGTAGCCTGAGCTAGGAGAAGCACAAAAATAAGGGCCAAAAGAAATATAGAGAGAATGGAGAAGGCATTGAAGGACGCTGGTCTTTGGGATCAAATGGACCATTCCCGGGCTCCGATAGAGACTTTTAAAGAACAAGTAGAACTAAGAAAGAAGAAGAAGCAGGAGCCAAAGAAGAAAGGAGAATCCAGCAAAGGAAAAGAACACAAAAATTAGAGGTGGTGGAGTTCTTTCATAATCCTAGTCAATAAGGAAGATGCACATCTGAAAAATAATATGCCTTCCAAGTTTCCTTCTTATGCACTTTTATGCTTAAGCTTATATGTCTGCACCTTTATGTTTTTGAATAAGTCTTCATGTTCTGCATTATAATGATAGTTTACTTGTGCATCACTCATCCTCACTTAAATGTATGTCTTGTTCCCCTCTGCATAAATAAAAGAAAATGTTAAAACAGAAGTGAAATTGTCCAATTTGATAGGGATGATAATAAAGTTCAGTGGTGGTATGTATATTTGATTGTTAAAGTAAGCTCACTAATAAAGGATAAAGATTAGGATGTTCCTTTATAGTATGAACTAGACTGCTATTTGTGAACTCCTAATGAATAAATATCCTTGGGAAAAGAGAAAAAGTAAGAAGGAAAGGAAAGAAAAGCCAAGAATTGGCAACAAAAATGAAAGAAACAAATAATAAGGCTAGACACCAATAACTTGGACCTTAGGACATATGCCTGTGGTTCTTTTTGTACTAGGATCTGCTTGGATAATTAGGTTCCAAGGAGTATTTTAAAACATGGTAACTTGGGTTAAATCCGGGATTATCAACCGAAAGTCCATTATCAAGAGCAACCTAGTAATAAGGCATTTAGTAACCCAAAGAGGTGCTGTGCATCAATGTCTTAGGATGAATTGTGAGCCAAGTGTCTATGGTGAAGATGTGTTGACTGAAAAATAAAGCTAAAAAGTTGCTGCAACATATAACACTTAGCTGTGAATAAAAGTGTAAGCTTCTCAGCAGAAAAACAAAAGAATAGCTTCAATTACATATGCATAAAAGAAGATGGCTGGATAACAAGGTTCATGGTGCACGGAATTGTGATAAAACTTTTCACAACTCCAGTACAACTAACCAGCAAGTGCACTGGGTCGTCCAAGTAATAAAACCTTATGCGAGTAAGGGTCGATCCCACAGAGGTTGTCGGCTTGAAGCAAGCTATGGTTCTCCTGTAAATCATGGTAAGGGGGATTCAAATAGTTATGAGGTTTTGATAATTAAAAGATAAATACAACATGAAATAAAATAAGATACTTATGTAATTCATTGGTGGAAATTTCAGATAAGCATTTGGAGATGCTTTGTTGCTTCTGAACCTCTGCTTTGCTATTGTCTTCATCCAATCATGCGTGCTCCCTTCCATGGCAAGCTGTATGATCCTCTCAATGAAAATGGTCCAAGTACGGTTTCTGGACAGCTAATCAACTGTCGGATTTCTCGTCTCGGATGAAAAATACCAGGTACAGCTACCGCACGGCTAATCATCTGTTAGTTCTCACTTGTGTAGGAATAGGATCTCTCTATCCTTTTGCACACTGTCACTGTTCCAAACATTCGCGAGTTTGAAGCTCGTCACAGTCATCCCATCCCAGATCCTAGTCGGAATACCACAGATAAGGTTTAGTCTTTCCGGATCTCAAGAATGCTGCCAATTAGTTCTAGCCTCTACCACGAAGGTTCTAATCTCACGGACTCGGTCCGTGGATCAGAGACCCAAGAGACTATACTCCGGCTGTCGTCCAATGACTACGTTGAACATCATGTAGGCCGCTTGTGGTTCTCAAGCACGCGGATCTTGGCTAAGCGAGTAACGAAGATAGTGGGTGATTGTCACAGGTCACCCCTTCATTCTGACTTAACTGAATTAAGTATGAGAGTATATCTTGGAGAAGAAGTAAGCGTGAATTGAAAGAGAAATAATAGTACTTGCATTAACTCATGAAGAACAGCAGAGCTCCGCACCTCAATCTATGAGGTGTAGAAACTCCACCGTAGAAAATACATAAGAGAAAAAGGTCTAGGCATGGCCGAATGGGTAGCCTCCTTAAAATGATCTAAAAGTCCAAAGATGATAAGATCCTTATAGTAAAAAGTGCGATTTATACTAAACTACTTACTAAGGATTACAGAAAACAAGTAACTAATTGCAGATAGTGCAGAAATCGACTTCTGGGGCCTACTTGGTATGTCTTTGGCTGAGCATTGAGCTTTACACGTGCATAGGCCTTTTCTAGAGTTAAACGCCAGCTTGGATGCCAGTTCGGGTGTTTAACTCTAGCTCTGGTGCTAGTTCCGGCGTTTTATGCTAGAAAAGGGTCTTTGGCTGGCGTTTAGACGCCAGTTTGGGCAATCAAATCTCGGGCAAAGTATAGACTATTAAACATTGCTGGAAAGACCAAGATGTCGAATTTCCAACGCAATTAAGAGCGTGCCAATTGGACTTCTGTAGCTCTAGAAAATCTACTTCGAGTGCAGGAGGGTCAGAATCCAACAGCATCTGCAGTCCTTTCTCAGCCTCTGAATTAGACTTTTGCTCAGGTCCCTCAAATTCAGATAGTGTTATTGATTCTCCTAGTTCAGTATGTTGATTCTTGAACACAGCTACTTTATAAGTCTTGGCCGTGACCCTAAGCATCTTGTTTTCCAGTATTACCACCGGATACATAAATGCCACAGACACATAACTGGGTGAACCTTTCCAGATTGTGACTCAGCTTTGCTAGAGTCCCCAGTTAGAGGTGCCCAGAGTTCTTAAGCACACTCTTTTCGCTTTGGACCACGACTTTAACCACTCAGTCTCAAGCTTTTCACTTGACACCTTCACGTCACAAGCACATGGTTAGGGACAGCTTGATTTAGCTGCTTAGGCCAAGATTTTATTCCTTTGGGCCCTCCTTTCTATGAATGCTCAAAGCCTTGGATCCTTTTTACCCTTGGCTTTTAGTTTAATGGGTTATTGGCTTTTTCTGCTTGCTTTTTCTTTTTCTTTCTTTTTCTTTGTTTTTCGCCCATTTTTTTTGCAAGCTTTGTGTTTTTCACTGCTTTTTCTTGCTTCAAAAATCAATTTTATGATTTTTCAGATTATCAATAACATTTCTCTTTTTTCATTATTCTTTCAAGAGCCAACAATTTTAACATTCATAAACTTCACTATCAAAATATGCACTGTTCAAGCATTCATTCAGAAAACAAAAAGTATTGCCACCACATCAAAATAATTAAACTATTTTCAAGATAGAATTCAAAAATCATGTACTTATTTTTCTTTTTCAGAAAATATTTTTCATTGAAGAAAGGTGAAAGATTCATGGAACATTCATAGCTTTAAGACATAGACACTAAACACTAATGATCATGTAATAAAGACAAGAACATAGACACAACATAAAGCATAAAAACCGAAAACAGAAAAAAATAAGAACAAGGAAATTAAAGAACGGGTCCACCTTAGTGACGGCGGCTAGCTCTTCCTCTTGAAGATCCTATGGAGTGCTTTAGCTCCTCAATATCTCTTCCTTACCTTTGTTGCTCCTCCCTCATGGCTCTTTGGTAATCTCTGATTTCATGGAGGATAACGAAGTGCTCTTGGTGCTCCATCCTTAGTTGCTCCATGTTGGAACTCAAATCTCCTAAAGAGGTTTTGAGTTGCTTCCAATAGCTTTGTGGAGGAAAGTATATCACTTGAGGCATCTCGGGGATTTCTTGATGAGGAATTTCCTCATGCTCTTGTTGAGGTCTGATGAGGGGCAGAAGTTGGTGAATTAAAAATTATTAAAATAGTTACGTTGCAAGTATAGTTCTTAACTCACCAAAAATCTGCCTATCAATTTAGAAATATGTCACAGAGAGTTTAAATTAAAAATTACTGGGAGTTGGAGTCCCAGGTCGTCTCCCAACGAGTTGCAGAAAAGTGTGCTATTTTATTAATCAGATGTTTCAAGAAGTTGAGTTAAGTAGAGGGAAAATTAAAAAGAAGAAATTTAAATAATATGAATAAAATCCTTGACTGGGAGTTGATTAGTTGGAATCTCTATTATTGATGGGATGATTTCAAGATTAATTTATAATTAATGGTTGTTCCGTTTAGTTATCCTTTACTAGGTAAAGGAAAATCAAACAAGTTGGAATACTAGATCTGTTCACGAGTTGCAACCTACTTAGTTCAAAGGGATTGGTGTTAGTGATTAGATAACAATCCAATAGTTAACCCAATTACAATTTTTCTTTCAATCTTTCTAACTCAAGAGTTCCTTTCAATCAACTCCCCATCAAGTGAGGGAACTACTCACTCATTGTAAATAACAAATCCATAACACATGAAAGGGAATTAAAAGAAGACATGATTATTGGAATGGAAAAATAAATTAAAATGGAAGAAATAATCCTTGTATCAAATAATCATGAAAGTATTCAAATGACAAAATTGAACAAAGCAAAGAACATGGAAGAATAAAACCAAGTTAAGAGAACGAACTAGAATGACGAGGTCTTGATGAGGAAAAATAACTCTTCTCAATGTTCCAATGCTAAGATCAATTCCAAAATTAAAATTCTAAAACCTAGAGAGAAAAACCTAGAGGAGGAAAAACTAGATCTAAAGCTGTAAACTGTGTAGAATGAATGTTCTCTTTTGTTTCTGCATATTCTCTGGCTCTAGTCTGCTGTTCTGGGCCGAAAACTGGGTCGAAATAAGGTCCAAAATCGCCCCCAGCGAAGTCTGCAGATTATGCAGATCGCACATGTCACGCGATCGCGTCATCCATGCGGACGCGTCATTCGCGCTTTTCCTGGCCACGCGTTCGCGTCGTCCACGCTACCGCGTAGCCTGAGCTTTTCCAATCCGCGTGGCCGCGTGAGCCATGCGGCCGCGTCACTGCGATTTGCTCTCCTTCGCGCGGTCGCGTGAGCCATGCGACCGCATCACTTCTCGCTGGTTATCTCCTCAAATTCTTGTGTTCCTTCCATTTTTGCTAGCTTCCTTTCCAATCTCCAACTCATTCATGCCCTATAAAGTCTGAAACACTCAACACATAGACCACGGCATCGAATGGAATAAAGGAGAATTAAAAATACATAATTAAAGTCTCTAGGAAGCAGTTTTCAAACATGTTATAAATTCAGGAAGGGATTATAATTTCATGCTAATTTAATGAATAAGTGGGTAAGGATCATGATAAAACCACACAATTAAACACAATATAAACCATAAAATAGTGGTTTATCAACCTCTCCACACTTAAACATTAGCATGTCCTCATGCTTAATTGAAGGAGATAAGGAAATAAGTATGAACATGTAGAAACTCATGAAATGCAATGCAAGCCTATATATAAATAAATGCAACTATATGATTCTTGCCCACTTGATCAAAAGTAAATAAGCTCTTCAAAACAATTACAAATCAAATTCCACTAATTCTATCATTATACAATAAAACAGATAAAGGTGCAAGAAGATAGCTCATGAAAGCAGGGAACATGAAAATTTAAGCATTGAACCCTCACTGATAATGTATGTACGCTCTAATCTCTAGTGTATAGGGTAATCACTCTATCCTTCTCTAATCATGCTTTCTAACTTTTGTTCTTCTCCTAACCAATCAACAACAGTTAATATACCAATGCAAACATCATGAGGTCTTTTCAAGGTTGTAATGGGGCTAAGGTACAGGTAGGGGTATACATATGGTTAAGTGAGCTAATAAATTGAATCTTTAATTAACCAAAGCTTCAACCCAACCTATATATTTTTAATGTAATCTTTAAAGTTCATACCTAGCTACCCAGAATTCCCTTTTTCTATTCATACTCATGTATCAACTTTATATTTGATTCTATCATATGTGCATTGATCTTTGAATTCTGAATTTAACATTGGGGTAATTTTTTTGTCCCTTTATTTATATATAGATATTTTTTTTATTTTTTATTTTATATTTTTTTTGACATTAAAATAAATATAGCTTATCAATGCACATAGATTTTTAATTCTTATAGTTTCACATGAGTAGGTATCCAAATTTCCATTAAATTCTCATGACACATTCCCTTAACAACTTTTGTTCCCATAATTTCCCATACTTAACTAGCACACACAATTCTATCTTAAGTTAACCAAAGATTCAATTTGGGATATACAATTATTTTTCAGCTTGAGGTTAGTAGTGTGGTAAAATATAGAACAAATGAGATTTAAAGGCTCAAAGTGGTTAACAAAGGTAATTGAAAAGGGTAGGCTTAATTTGGATAAGTGAGTTTAAACAAATAATGGCCTCAATCATGTGCAAGCATGCAAATATAATAAATATTGGACATATAAGATAAAACAAAATATAGATCACAATCATAAAGAAGTAAACACACAAGAATGAAATAATTATGGTTAAATAGTGTAACCATACATAAAGGCTCAAATCTTTCACAGGTTATGTGTTCTTTAGCTCAAATATCATGTTCCAAATACAACTCAAGCAAATTTATCATAAAAATTTTGAAAAATTAGTGAAATTTTGTTCCAAAGATAGAGTCTTAAAAGAAACTTATTGTCTTTTCAATCAAGTAGAACATGCATGCAACTATCCTAACCTATACAATTTATTCTATTCTATAAAAGAAAGAAAATCTAACTAAAGTATCCTAATTATTGGTGCTAGGGAAAAGAAATTACCTCCGGAAGTCAGGTACTGACCGACCTCCCCATGCTTAAGGCTTTGCACCGTCCTCGGTGTCATCTGTCAGGAACAGGGGTGGGATGGTAGTAGTATCTCCACAATCGGGACCATCATGGCTCCCTGTGCTGGTAAAAGAAGTGGAGTCCGGGGTATCCGAGTCCCTGAAGTGTCCCTTAAGTAGCTCCTTGAGGTGTTTGAATCGGCGCTCGTTACGGCGCTCTCTCAACTTAGCTTTGTGTTCTTGCCGATCCAACCTTTTGATTATCTGCTGGAGAAATTCATCAGTTGTAGGTGCTTGTGGTGTTGAAGAAGGATTATCTTCAACTGGAGCAGTAGGAAGACTTGTAGTGGCTGCTGGAAGTCTGAGGTATTTCCCGTTAGGGACATACTGATCATCCCGTGGAAGCACGGCTTTGGTGTCCCCAGCTCTGTAGGAGACTCCGGCTGCTGAGACAAGATCTGAGACCAAGGTAGGGAAAGGTAAGTTTCCCGCAATTTGTACGTGTCCCATAGCATTCCGGATATGTCTTGAGAGATTCAGAGGTTGGTCTGTAAGGATGCACCATAGTAGAACGGCCATGTCCGCAGTGAAGGAGGACTCATGAATGCTCAGAAAGACGTAATGGGACATGATCTGTGCCCATACGCGAGCCTCCAAGGTAAGTGCTGAAGCCAAGAATCTCTTAGGGCGGGTACGGTGGTATCCGTAGATCCAATGGCTGCTAGGTAATGCGATAACTCCGAGAACGGAGTCCCAGTTAAATTGGTACCTCTGGCACTTAAGTGTGGCTTCTTGGAAGGCGTCTATTCCTTCTAGAATAGGGGGAAGACTCAGAGCTTGCTGAATGGCCTCTTCTGTGATAGGGACTTGCTTCTGCCAGACATAAACAGACGGCAGGGATGGCATGTAGAAGTTAGAGTAGAACTCAACTACCCAAGAAAGATTGACCTGCCTTGGCTGTCTCCGTAGGAAACCCCATTGTCTTCGTTCAATTTGCGGCTCAACAAAGGTAGTAATGTTAGACGGGAGGATAAGAAGGTATTCATTGTTATAGTTTTTTTCTGCCAGGATAGGGAACATCTGCTCACAGTAGCGATTGGGAAATCGCACAGTGTCCTTTGCTGGAAAGGCTTTCTCCTTTTTTTCAACCTTTATTATCCTCTTAACTCTTTTTGTTAAGGGCTTGACTGCGGTTGAAGAAGGCTCTGCCACTAATGCTCTTTTAGTTCCTCTTCTTGCTGGTGGTTTGGAAGTAGCTTTCTCTTTTCCTTTCTTGGTGGCCATCCTGAAAGAAGGGAAGAGAAAGTAAATTAAATTCAAAGAGATATACAGCAAGGAAGGAATTGGAAAAGAGGGTGATGGATGCACATTAAGATATACTGAAATTGTCACATGCTCGCGAGTACATGTGAAAAGCCAACAATGGAAAATAGCTAGTGCATATAAAGACAAGTGACTGCAAGGTGTTTATTGGCATGCCAGCAAAGGGCATGAGTAGCATAGACCAAGCAATACTTTGTAACAAACCATCACGTTTGTATTGACAATTAAATTCAATTAATACAATAGTAAAGGAAAGTTGTGAAAAGCAAGCGTTGAATAGTATAACAACATAGAGAAGTGCATAATGCCATTTGAGCTTTTTCACAAACACATAGCATGCATGGTGAAAAAGGTATAGAAAATATGAAGGTGAACATGCAAGCAATCCCTTAAATAGAATAAAAATAATTGTCAAACAATTTGCAACAATCCACAAGCATATAATGAGGGATAATGACTCAAAAAAAATTTTCTAACACCATGTAAAAAGGAAAATAAAAAGAAAGTAAAATATGAAGAATGAAAAGAAAAAGAAAAGAAGAAGAAAATAACAAATAAAATAATAATAACGATAGAAAAAGAAAGAGGGAAGAAGAAAATAAAACCTTGTTAATGGAGGTGAGAGAGATAGAGAGTGAAAGGTGAGATAGAAGGGGGAAGGGGGAAGGAAGAAATAAGGAGGGAAAAGAAAAACTGGGATTTGGAGGGGAGAAAGATAAGATAATTTGGCAATTTAGGTTGAGCTGTGCTGCGCACGCGACACGGCCGCATGGGGCACGCGTTCGCGTGAATGCGCTTCAAGTAAGGTGACACGATCGCGTCAGTCACGCGGTCGCGTGACCCATATTATGCTTCTGGCACGAGGGCAGCCTCGCTCCAGCACAACTCTCTGTTCAAATTAATTTAAATGCCAAAATTGGGGTGGCGCGATCGCGTAAGTCACGCGATCGCGTGAGTGTGCGTCAGCAAATGGATGACGTGGCCGCGTCGGCGACGCGATCGCGTGATAAGGATTGTGCTTCCAGCACCAATCCAGCATCACTCTTGCACAATATTTCATTGTGCACCCTTTTACGTCGAAAACTCAGGACACGCGATCGCGTGGGAGGCCATGATTCCCATGCGACGCGAACGTGTCAGCGACGCGGTCGCGTGGGTTGATTTGTGCCATTGGCACGCCTCCAGCCACACTCCAGCATGACTTTCTGTTCATTTTTATTTTTCTTTACTCCCCCTGTGACGCGGACGCGTCGCTGATGCGATCGCGTCGCGTAGCAAAAAAAATTTTTTTAAATTAAAGTAAAAACATGTAAATGCAGATGCATGGAAGTACTAAGAAAGAGAAGAGTTATTGAATAGGAAAAAACTAAAAATAAAGAAAAGAACGATCATACCATGGTGGGTTGTCTCCCACCTAGCACTTTGCTTTAACATCCGTAAGTTGGACGCTCCACTAGCTCAATCCTCTGCTATGTGAGGATCTTCCAAGAGGAAGATCTCAAGCTCCTTGTTTCTCTGTATCTTCTCGCCATGGTATAGCTTCAGGCGTTGTCCATTAACCTTAATAAGTTCCGAGCTTGAAGGATGGCTTAGGTGATAAACTCTGTACGGTTCGGCCTTCTCTACTCTGTATGGACCTTCCCATCTTGATCTCAACTTACCTGGCATGAGCCTTAGTAGAGATTTGTAAAGGAGGACTAAATCCCCAGGTTGGAACTCTTTCTTCTTGATGTTTTGATCATGTACAGCCTTCATCTTTTCCTTGTATATTCTGGAGTTTTCATAAGCTTCTAGGCGAAGGTTCTCCAGTTCCTGCAGTTACAACTTCCTTTCAGCTCCGGCTTTCTCAACTCCCATGTTGCACTCCTTAACTGCCCAAAAGGCTCTGTGTTTTACTTCAACTGGGAGATGACAAGCTTTTCCATAAACCAAGCAGAAAGGACTCATCCCAATGGGTGTCTTGTATGCTGTTCTGTATGCCCATAGTGCATCTTGTAGCCTGGTGCTCCAGTCTTTTCTATGAGGCTTTACTATCTTTTGCAAGATATGCTTAATTTCTCTGTTTGACACCTCGGCTTGCCCATTAGTTTGGGGATGGTAAGCTGTTGCAACTTTATGAATTATCCAATGCTTCTTCATTAATCCCGTCAGTCTCCTGTTACAAAAATGGGTGCCTTGATCGCTCACGATTGCTCGTGGTGATCCGAAGCAACATATAATATGGTTTCTCACAAAGGAAACAACAGTCTTAGCATCATCAGTACGGGTAGGAATTGCTTCCACCCATTTGGAAACATAATCTACATCTAACAATATATAAAAATATCCATTAAAATTTGGAAATGGACCCATGAAGTCAATGCCCCAAACATCAAAAATTTCACAGAAAAGCATAATTTGTTGAGGCATCTCATCCCTTCTGGATATATTACCAAATTCTGGCATGGGAGACAAGATTTACAAAACTCAGCAGCGTCTCTAAAAAGGGTAGGCCACCAGAATCCACAGACTAAGATCTTTCTAGCTGTCCTTTGAGGACCAAAATGTCCTCCACTCTCAGATGAGTGACAGGCCTCTAAAATGGACTAGAATTCTGATTGAGGCACACAACGTCTAATTACTTGATCAGCGCCACATCTCCATAAATATGGGTCATCCCATATATAATATTTAGACTCACTTTTCAGCTTGTCTCTTTGATGCTTAGAAAAATTTGGAGGAAATGTGCGGCTAACTAAATAATTAGCAACAGGTGCATACCAAGGGACTACCTCAGATACTGCTTGCAGGTTATCAAAAGGAAAATTATCATTTACAGGAGTAGAATCATCCTTAATATGCTCAAGGCAACACAAGTGGTCTGCCACTAAATTCTGCTTACCACTCCTATCCTTTATTTCTAAATCAAATTCTTGTAACAGCAGTATCCAACGTATAAGTCTTGGTTTGGACTCCTTTTTAGCTAATAGATACTTTAAAGCTGCATGGTCCGAATACACTACTACTCTAGTACCAAGTAAATAAGCTCGGAATTTATCCAGAGCAAAAACAATAGCAAGAAGCTCTTTCTCAGTAGTAGTATAATTGGACTGGGCAGTGTCTAAAGTCTTAAACGCATAAGCAATAACGAAAGGAGAGCCAGCGCTGCTCCTACTGCATGGTTGGAAGCATCGCACATGATTTCAAATGGCTGGCTCCAGTCTGGTCCTCTCACAATTGGGGCTTGAGTCAGAGCAGTCTTCAGCTTATCAAACGCTTGTTTGCAATCCTCACTGAACTCGAACTCAATATCCTTCTGCAGTAATCTGGATAAGGAAAGTGCGACCTTACTAAAGTCCCTAATAAATCTCCTGTAAAAACCTGCATGGCCAAGGAACGAACGGACTTCCCTCACAGAATAGGGGTAAGGTAGACTAGAAATAACATTCACCATAGCTGGGTCTATAGAAATGCCATTATTAGATACCACATGTCCTAATACAATCTCTTGTTTTACCATAAAGTGACATTTTTCGAAGTTTAATACAAGGTTTGTATTAACACATCTATCTAATACTCTAGATAATCCATCTAAGCAAAGGTTAAAAGAATCACCATAAATGCTAAAATCGTCCATAAAAACTTCCATACAGTCCTCAATAAGATCAGAGAAAAGACTCATCATGCACCTTTGGAAAGTAGCTGGTGCATTGCACAAGCCAAAAGGCATTCTCTTGTAAGCATAAGTCCCAAAAGGACATGTAAAAGTAGTCTTTTCCTGATCCTCAGGAGCTATATGAATCTGGAAATAACCTGTGTAACCATCTAAAAAGCAATAATGTGATTTACCTGACAGGCGGTCCAGCATTTGATCAATGAATGGAAGTGGGTAGTGATCCTTACGGGTAGCTTAGTTGAGACACCTGTAATCAGTGCAGACTATCCAAGCATTCTGAACTCTAGTTGCTATGAGCTCTCCATGCTCATTCTTCACTGTAGTGACTCCAGACTTCTTGGGCACCACTTGTACTGGGCTTACCCATTCACTGTCTGAAATGGGATATATGATACCGGCTTCCAATAGTCTGGTCACTTCCTTTTTGACAACTTCCAAGCTAGTGGGATTCAATCTTCTTTGGGGTTGACGGACAGGTCTTGCTCCCTCTTCTAAAAATATTCTGTGCTCACATACTTGAGGGTTGATGCCTACTATGTCTGCCAAGCTCCACCCAATTGCCTTCTTATGCTTTCTCAGCACATCAAGTTACTGCTCTTCTTGTTGAGAAGTAAGTTCCCTTGCAATGATAACTGGAAACCTCTGCTCATCTTCGAGATAAGCATATTTGAGATGTGGAGGGAGGTGTTTCAATTCTAACTTTTGATCATGGGAAGGCTCTGGATTATCTGGAGCTTGTGAAAATGACGAAGTGCCCTCATTGTCAGTTAAGAGGGTCCCCACACTTGGACCTTGTCCAGTGTGCCTCTCTTCAAACTCTTCCTTGTGAACTTCAGCTACACTTTCATCTATGACATCACACTGGAAGATGGAACGATCTTCTGGGGGTTTGTCAATGACTCCATTCAGATTGAAGATTACTATGCGGCCATCTATTTCAAAGGAGTATGTTCCTGAAAAGGCATCCAATTTGAATTTTGATGTCTTCAGGAATGGTCTTCCAAGTAGGATTGATGATGGCTTATCTGAATCATTATGGGGCATCTCCAAGATATAAAAATCAGTGGGAAATGTAAGTCCTTTAATGTTCACCAAAACATCTTCAGCAACTCCAGCCACTGTAATAATGCTTTTATCTGCTAACACAAAACGAGCTGCCGACCTTTTTAAGGGAGGGAGCCTCAAAATATCATATATAGACAAAGGCATTATACTGACACATGCTCCTAAATCACACATGCAATCATAAATACTACACCACCAATAGTACAACTAACTATATAAGGACCTGGATCACTACATTTTTCAGGTAATCCTCCCATTAAAGCAGATATAGAACTACCTAAAGGAATAGTTTCTAATTCATTAATTTTGTCTTTATGGATACATAAGTCTTTTAGAAACTTTGCATATTTAGGTACCTGCTGAATAACATCAAAAAGAGGAACAGTTACCTCAACCTTTTTGAATATTTCTACCATTTTGGGGGTCAGGTTCTAGCTGCTTCCTGGGCTTCCTTGCAAGTTGTGGAAATGGAATAGGAGTGGTGTCTTCTGTGGTGTCTGCGCCTTTTGGTGCTTCCTCCTGTGGTTGAGCTATTTCTTCTTCAGCTATGTCCTGTATGTCCTCTTCCTCTTCAACATCTTCTATTTCTACTACCTCTTCAGCTGAGGTATGTTTTGGTGGGCTTGGTTCCTCCTGACTCCTCTCCTGCAGTGTGGTTCCAGACCTTAGGGTGATGGCATTAATGCCTCCCTTTGGATTGGGTAATGGTTGAGAGGGGATTCCAGTGGAGCTTGAAGGTTGGTTACCAGAATTTTACGTTGATCCAAGCTGTGACATAAGAGCTTGCAAAGTAGAGGTGAGACCATTCAGACTGGCGTTAATACTATTCATGTTATTTTCCATGGTCTGTTGTCTTCGCTCAAAAGATTGTAGTAGCCCTTCATTAGGAGATAAAGAAGAATGAGTAAATTGAGATGTCTGCTGTTGATTGTTCTGTGGTCCTTGGTTTTGCCTCAGGTGAGGTGCTCTGTAAGGTTGATTCTGCTGCATGTTGTTGTTATTATTCCACCTCTGATTTCCCTGATTATCTCTGCCTCCTCTGTTATTGTTGTCCCTCCAATTCTGGTTAGAATTGTCCTGCCATCCGTGGTTATTATTTCCACTTTGATTGTACCCTTGGTCGGGGCGGTCATAAAAGTTATGAGTGGATGCCACCATGTTGTCTTCTTGTTGGAGCTGCGGGCATTCATCAGTGTAATGGCTATAATCAGCACAGATTCCGCAAATTCTTTATGGGACTAGTTGTTGGTTTTGTTGTGGTGGAGGATCTTTCTGAGCTTGTTGTTGATTCAATTGCATCTGCTTCAGCAAGTTGGTTGATGAGCGGATATTTTATACGCTTTTTGGGGTTAATTTCATATAGTTTTGAGTATGATCTAGTTAGTTTTTAGTTTATTTCCATTAGTTTTTAGGAAAAATTCATATTTCTGGACTTTACTATGAGTTGTGTGTTTTTCTGTAATTTCAGGTATTTTTCTGGCTGAAATTGAAGGAGCTGAGCAAAAATCTGATTCAGGCTAAAAAAGGACTTCTGATGCTGTTGGATTCTGACCTCCCTGCACTCAAAGTGGATTTTCTGGAGGTACAGAACTTGAAATGGCATGCTTCCAATTGCGTTGGAAAGTAGACATCTAGGGCTTTCCAGAAATATATAATAGTCCATACTTTGCACAAGGATAGATGACATAAACTGGCGTTAAACGCCAGTTCTCTGCCCAATTCTGGCATCCAGCGCCAGAAAAGGATCCAAAGCTGGAGTTGAACGCCCAAACTGGCACAAAAACTGGCGTTCAACTCCACAAATGGCCTCTGCACGTGAATTGCTTAAATCTCAGCCCAGCACACACCAAATGGGCCCCAGAAGTGGATCTCTGCATCATCCATCATAGTTTACTCATTTTTTGTAAACCTAGGCTACTAGTTTAGTATTTAAACAACTTTTAGGGACTTATTTTGTATCTCATGACATTTTAGATCTGAACTTTGTACTCTTTGACGGCATGAGTCTCTAAACTCCATTGTTGGGGGTGAGGAGCTCTGCTGTGTCTCGATGAATTAATGCAAGTATTTCTGTTTTCTATTCAAACACGCCTGTTCCTATCTAAGATGTTCATTCGCGCTTAACTGTGATGAAGGTGATGATCTGTGACACTCATCACCATTCTCAACCCATGAACGTGTGCCTGACAACCACCTCTGTTCTATATTAGATTGAATGAGTATCTCTTAGATCTCTTAATCAGAATCTTCGTGGTATAAGCTACAATAGATGGTGGCATTCATGAGAATCCAGAAAGTCTAAACCTTGTCTGTGGTATTCCGAGTAGGATTCAAGGATTGAATGACTGTGACGAGCTTCAAACTCCTGAAGGCTGGGCGTTAGTGACAAACGCAAAGGAATCAAGGGATTCTATTCCAACCGGATCGAGAACCAACCGGTGATTAGCCGTGCTGTGACAGAGCGCGTGAGCGTAGTTTTCACTAGAAGGATGGAAGGTAGCCATTGACAACGGTGATCCACCAACACACAGCTTGCCATAGGAGGACGTGCGTGCGTGAACAAGAAGACAGAGGAAAGCAGAGATTCAGAAGACAAAGCATCTCCAAAACTCCAACATATTCTCCATTTCTGCATAACAAGTAACCTTTAATCCATGCTCTCTCGTTTATTTGCAATTCAACTGATAAACATAATTGACTTTCTGACTAAGATTTACAAGATAACCATAGATTGCTTCAAACCAACAATCTCCGTGGGATTCGACACTTACTCACGTGAGGTATTACTTGGACGACCCAGTGCACTTGCTGGTCAGTGGTACGAGTTGTGAAGAGTGTGATTCACAATTTGTGCACCAAGTTTTTGGCGCCGTTGCCGGGGATTGTTCGACTTTGGACAACTAACGGTTTATTTTGTTGATTAGATTAGGAAAAAAATTCTCTTTTTGTTTAGAGTCTCTTTTTATTGTTGTGTTAGAATCTTAGAATCCTTATTTTCTTTTTAAAAATCTTTTTCAAAAAAAAATGATTTTTCTATTAAATCCTGTGCCAAACTTTAAGTTTGGTGTTTTCTTGTTGATTTTTCTGTGTTTTTCAAAAATTTATTTTGGTTTTCTAAAAATTTTAAGTTTGGTGTTCCTTGGTGTTTTTTCCCCCCAAAATTTTCGAAAATAAGAAACCTCAAATCTAAAAATTTTAAATCCTGTGTGTCTTATTGTTTTTCTCTCTCCTTTAAAAATTCAGATTATAGAAGAAAACAGAGATTATTACTGCTTTTTGGATGGCTACTCAGGCTATAACCAGATTGCAGTAGATCCCCAGGATCAAGAGAAAACATCATTCACATGTCCATCCGGAGTGTTTGCTTATAGAAGGATGCCATTTGGGCTATGTAATGCGCCTGCAACCTTCCAGAGATGCATGTTATCTATTTTCTCTGATATGATGGAAAAATTTCTGGAAGTCTTCATGGATGACTTCTCAGTATATGGAGACTCATTCAGCTCCTGCCTTGATCACCTGAAACTTGTTCTGAAAAGATGCCAAGAGACCAACCTAGTTTTAAACTGGGAAAAGTGTCACTTCATGGTGACTGAAGGAATTGTTCTTGGGCATAAAATCTCAAACAAGGGAATAGAGGTGGATCAAGCAAAAATAGAGGTAATTGAAAAATTACCACCACCTGCCAATGTTAAGGCAATCAGAAGCTTTTTGGGGCATGCAGGATTCTATAGGAGGTTTATAAAGGATTTTTCAAAAATTGCAAAACCTCTAAGCAATCTGCTAGCTGCTGACACGCCATTTGTGTTTGACACAGAGTGCCTGCAGGCGTTTGAAATGCTGAAAGCTAAGCTGGTCACAGCACCAGTCATTTCTGCACCAGACTGGACGTTACCATTTGAGCTAATGTGTGACGCCAGTGATCATGCCATTGGTGCAGTATTGGGACAGAGGCATGACAAGCTTCTGCATGTCATTTATTATGCCAGTCGCGTTCTAAATGATGCCCAGAAAAATTATACAACCACAGAAAAAGAATTACTTGCAGTGGTTTACGCCATTGACAAGTTCAGATCATACTTAGTAGGATCAAAAGTGATTGTGTATACTGACCATGCTGCTCTTAAATATCTACTCACAAAGCAGGATTCAAAACCCAGGCTCATCAGATGGGTATTACTTCTGCAAGAGTTTGATATAGAAATAAGAGACAGAAAAGGGACAGAGAACCAAGTGGCTGATCATCTGTCCCGGATAGAGCCAGTGGAAGGGACGTCCCTCCCCTTTCTTGAGATCTCTGAGACGTTTCATGATGAGCATTTATTTGCCATTCAGGAAGCACCATGGTTTGCCGATATTGCAAACTATAAAGCTGCAAGGTTCATACCCAAGGAGTACAACAGGATACAAAAGAAGAAATTAATTACTGATGCAAAGTACTACTTGTGGGATGAACCTTATCTCTTTAAGAGATGTGCAGACGGAATAATCCGTAGGTTTGTGCCTAGAGAAGAGGCACAGAGGATCCTATGGCATTGTCATGGATCTCAATATGGAGGCCATTTCGGAGGTGAGCGAACAGCCACCAAGGTCCTCCAATGTGGCTTCTATTGGCCCACACTCTATAAAGATTCCCGAGAGTTTGTACGTAACTGTGACAGTTGCCAAAGAGCTGGTAATCTACCCCATGGTTACGCCATGCCTCAACAAGGAATCTTAGAAATTGAGTTGTTTGACGTATGGGGAATTGACTTCATGGGACCTTTCCCACCATCATACTCAAACACTTATATTCTGGTGGCAGTTGACTATGTATCAAAATGGGTTGAGGCTATTGCCACACCCACCAATGATACTAAAACGATGCTGAAGTTCCTCCAGAAATACATCTTTAGCAGGTTTGGTGTTCCTAGAGTACTAATCAGTGATGGGGGCACTCACTTCTGCAATAAACAGCTTTACCCTGGCATGGTTCGGTATGGAATTCGCCATAAGGTGGCCACTCCATATTATCCACAAACCAATGGGCAAGCTGAAGTCTCTAATAGAGAATTAAAGAGAATCCTTGAACGGACAGTAAATACCCGTAGAAAGGATTGGGCACGGAGCTTGGATGATGCTCTGTAGGCTTACAGGACAGCATTCAAGACCCCTATAGGGACATCTCTATACCAACTCGTGTATGGTAAGGGATGTCTCCTGCCCGTGGAACTGGAACATAAGGCCTACTGGGCAACCAGATTCCTAAACTTTGATGCCAAACTAGCAGGAGAAAAACGATTACTCCAGCTAAATGAGCTAGAGGAATTCAGATTCACAGCTTTCGAAAATGCCAAGCTTTATAAAGAAAAGTCAAAAAAGTGGCATGACAGAAAGCTGTCATCTAGAATCTTTGAATCAGGACAGAAGGTTCTGTTGTTTAACTCTAGACTCAGGCTATTCCCCGGGAAACTGAAATCCCGGTGGAAGGGACCATACGTGATTACAAGTGTATCACCATATGGTTATGTGGAGCTTGAAGATATTGATTCTGATAAGAAGTTCATTGTCAATGGACAGAGAATCAAGCATTATCTTGACAACATTGAGCAAGAATGCTCAAGGCTGAAGCTAGATTAAAAGCTCAGCAAGGTCCAGTTAAAGACAATAAAGAAGCGCTTGCTGGGAGGCAACCCAGCCGTGGGGCAACAATCCTCTAAGCATTTTGCCCTATTTTTTTTTATTTTTATTTTTTATTTGTTTATATAAAGTTCACTGACACTAAGGTGAGGAATTATTTACAGAAGACCTCGGCACACAAAACAGAGAAAAAGAGCTCACTGGCAAGAAAACGCCAGTAAAAGTGCATTCTGGGCGTTCAACGCCCAAAATGGTCATCCACTGGGCGCTGAACGCCAGTAATGGTAGCAATTTGGGCGTTCAACGCCAGAAATGGGCACCCATTGGGCGTTGAATGCCAGTAATGGCAGCAGCTGGGCGTTGAACGCCCAGGAGAGCAGCATTTGGGCACTGAATGCCCAAAACAGGCAGTGTTTGGGCGTTCAAACGCCAGGAAGGCAGGGAGGAGCCAAATTCATTTTTTCCACACGAATTTCCATTTTAATTTCAAATTTTATGTTTCAATGCATGATTTTTACATGAACATGTTAAGAACCCTGATTTCTAAAATCCTTAATTTCTAAAAATCCCTCTTTCCAAATTCAATCCAACTCTTTTCAAATCTTTTCTGAAAACAAATCTATCTTTTTCACTCTAAAATCTTTTCAACTAATCCATATCTTTTTCAAATCTCCATATTATCTTTTTCAAAATTCAGATTTATCTTTTTCAAAAATCTATCATATCTCTTCAAAATTAAACTATATCTTCTATCTTATCTTTTTCAACTCAATCTTTTTATCTTATCTTTTTCCAATTTTTCAAAAACCCACCCCCCCATCCCTATAAATTTGGGGTCAGCCTCCTTCCTCCTCCATCAACAATTGCACCTAGCTCTCCTTCTATCCCTCTCCTTTCTTTTCTTTTGCTTGAAGACAAGCAAACCTCTAAGTTTGGTGTGTTTATCCGAGATCACTAAGATCATGGCTCCTAAAGGAAAACAACCCACTCCAAGAGGCAAGAAAGAGAGCGTTCCAAAACTACTTTGGAATCAAGGGAAGTTCTTATCTACAGAACATTCAGACCATTATCTTAAAATAATGGGTCTGAGATCAGTGATCCCGGAAATTAGATTCGATCTGAAAGAAGATGAATATCCGGAGATCCAGGAGCAAATTCGAATCAGGAACTGGGAAGTCCTAGATAATCCTGAAACGAAAGTAGGAAGGAACATGGTCCAGGAGTTCTATGCTAATATGTGGCAGACTGACAAGCAAAAACTATCTGGAACTGCCTTCTATGAATTTCGGACCATGGTCAGAGGAAAGATTGTTCATACCACCCCTGACAAGATCAGAGAGATCTTAAAGCTACCTCAGCTAAAGGACGATCCAGACTCCTTCAACAGGAGGATGATGAGAGCAGACATTGACCTGGATAAGATTTTAGAGGACATATGTATCCCTGGAGCCAGGTGGACCACCAACACAAAGGGTGTCCCAAATCAACTCAAGAGAGAGGATCTCAAACCAGTCGCCAGAGGATGGCTAGACTTCATTGGGCATTCTCTGTTGCCTACTAGCAACCGTTCTGAAGTCACAGTTAAAAGAGCAGTGATGATCCATTGCATCATGATGGGAAAGGAAGTGGAGGTTCATCAGTTGATTTCAGCTGAACTCTACAAAATTGCTAACAAAAATTCTAAAGAGGCCAGGTTGGCTTATCCAAGTGTGATTTCTCTGCTCTGCAAGGACGCTGGAGTGAGGATGGGAATAACTGAGTATATCTCAATTGAGAAGCCAATCACCAATGTAGAACCTATGCACAATTACTCAAGAGGGGGGGTGAATTGAGTATTGCAACAACAATGAATCTTTTTGCGAAAGTTAAAGACAATATACAAAAGTGTTATTGTACTAGTATTTTTCCAAGAGCTTAACTCAATTGCTAAGCATTTATAAGGAGCTTTTACTTTCCAATAGACACCAACTCAAATAAATTGATCAAGCTTTTCACCAATCGGACTTAAGCTATTTCTTAAGTACTTACGAAGCTACTTTTCGATCACAATTTATTTGCTCAAAGGTAAAAGACAATAATATAGAAGAGATGAGTTTGGAGAGATGCAAACGCTATTTAGAGTGGTTCGGCACAATCCTTGTCCTACGTCCACTTTCTTTCTCAATCGCTATTGAGAAGTTCCACTATTGCCAAGCTTCAAGGTGCTCGCGCAAAACCTTTTACAATCCGAGTCCTTAGTTTCTAACACCTCACGGTATATGATCACCACTCGTATACTAACCCACTCCACTTAGAGATTCCTTCTCTAAGATTTGCCTTGAGTACTTAGTATACTCCTTTGGTATCCTCACCGACTATAGTGTTTATAACTCTTGACTCAACCTTGGAGATCACACTCCAATTTACAAAGTGTTACAAGAAAACAATTCTCAAAGAATTGTTGAGATGAAATGAGTACTCTCTAGAAGAGTGTATGATTACAAGTTTAGCACTATTGAACCAATTGATATTGCTCTCTCAAATTGTGTATTATAACACCTTAAAAATGTGTAGAATGAAAGAATATGAACAAGATAGTTTGCAAATACTCACATGTATGAAATAAGGCTTCAATCCATCAATTTATAGACTTCCCAAACCTTAGAAACGTTGGGGAGTTAATGGGATGGAGCCGTTTTGTTAAAACTAGCCGTTTTTTATGTTTTTGAATCATTTGCATCGATGCATAACACTTTGCATCGATGCAAATGTGTCTTTGAAGCTGAAATTTGAATTTTCAGCTAGGTTGCATCGATGCAAACATCTTTGCATCGATGCAACAAGTCGTTGCATGCTTTGCATCGATGCAAGATGAGTGTGCATCGATGCAAACCTTAAAGAATGGCTTAAAATCACTTCAAAATGCTTAGGATTGATCTCAAACTTGTTGGAGTCAATTCCTATGCTTTTGTACCTTTGAAAACAAGTTTTTAAACCATTTGGCTAGCATCGAATTGCAAGATGTGCATCAAAACATTTTGTGAGTGTGTGTTGAGAGATTTAGCAATTGGTTCTTAACAAGAAGTTACCTAAGTCCTAAGACACTATACTTGTCTTCAAATGTTGTGGACTTGAGTTTCTTGTTGTTGTTGTGTTGCTTTCAACTCTTCATTCCTCAACGTTGAATGTTGGTTGATCTTTCAATATGCTTGTTCATTCAAGTTGTTTGTTGGTTTGTCTTTCATGTCGTTTGTTGGTTTGTCATTAATCAAAACCTACGAATACAAACTTCGCATACAAGCAACATGATTTACAATTTCCCCCTTTTTGATAATGACAAACCAATTTTGAGGATATGCATTTATAAATGATTTTGAAAGCAACAATAATGCACTTTGTTTTATAGAAAGCTTTGGAGAAGACTTCACAAAAAAATTTTTGCAGGAGTTCCCCCTAAATATGTGCATTTGTTCCCTTAAAGGGCGTTTATCAAAAAAAACGATTTAGATATCAAAGTTTTTGCATAGCGGAAGTCTTTTTGAAAACATTGTTTCGCAAACTTATTTCTTCTTTTCAAATCCTCAAACTTCTTCTTTTTCAAGAGTTCAAAATTTCAAATATCCTCAAACTTCTCTCTTCCCCCTTTTGACATTATCAAAAAGAAAGGAGTTTGAAATGTGTCATAGAAGCATGCATAAAACAATGTATTTTTTTTTTTTTTTAAGTTCAATTTCTCTATTAATTTCAAGGATGAGATATTCCCCCTTTCAAAAAGAATTTGATTTCCTCTTTTTATATATAACAAGCATGCATAATTCCCCCTAAAGAAGTGAAATATATTAAAGCATGCACATTAACTTAATATAGGGGTACCAAGCCTATTTTGAGTTATTCACCAAATAAGCATACAAGCATTAATCATTAAACAAAAATATGAAGAAAATATCAAAGTATTTAAACCATAAAAGAAATCCTTAGCTTACTAGGAGTTAGTTTAACAATTCATATAATCAAATAGACTTCAATTTGTTGATCCTCCATTGTTTATAATCTTCAAATTCTTCAATCTACCTCAAGATTAATCACTCATTCATCAACTCATAAACCTACAAAACAATGGCTAATTGGATATCTCCAATGCTTAAGTTAGTAAGAGATACAAAAATAGTAATATAAATGCAATGAATTCAAACAAATCATATTAGATTAGAATCCAAGATACCAAGTTCATTTCGGATGTTAAAAAAACTTTCTTTACATAAAGGTTTAGTGAAGATGTCCGCTAGTTGTTTACTAGTTTCGACAAATTCAATAACCACATCACCCTTTTCAACATGGTCTCTTATGAAGTGATGTCTAATCTCAATATGCTTGGTTCTTGAATGTTGAACCGGATTCTTGGTTAAATTTATTGCACTAGTATTATCACATTTGATAGGAATGTGATCAAGCATGAGTCCATAGTCCACAAGTTGTTGTTTCATCCATAAAATTTGGGCGCAACAACTACCGGCGGCTACATACTCGGGTTCGGCGGTAGATAAGGCTACACTTACTTGTTTTTTACTATGCCATGAAACAAGAGAGTTTCCTAGCAAGTGACAAGTGCCGCTAGTGCTTTTCCTATCCAATTTGCAACCGGCAAAATCGGAATCGGAATAACCAATCAAATCACAAGTGGATCCTTTTGGATACCACAATCCAACATTTAATGTTCCTATGAGATACTTCATAATCCTTTTCACCGCACTTAAGTGAGATTCCTTAGGATTAGCTTGGTATCTCGCACACATGCATACACTAAACATGATATCTGGCCTACTTGCCGTTAGATAAAGCAATGATCCTATCATGCCTCTATACTTCTTTACATCTATGTTTTTACCTTGTTCATCTTTGTCAAGGTAGCAAGTAGTGCTCATTGGTGTGTCCATTGCCTTAGCATTGTCCATTCCAAATCTTTTGAGCAATTCCTTGCAATATTTGGTTTGGCCAACGAAAGTTCCTTCTTTTCCTTGTTTGATTTGAAGACCAAGGAAGAAGTTGAGTTCGCCCATCATGGACATTTCAAATTCACTTTGCATGAGGTTTGAGAAAAACTTGCAAAGTGATTCATTAGTTGAACCAAATATTATGTCATCGACGTAAACTTGTACCAAAAGGATATTTTTGTTTTCAATCATGATAAATAAAGTTGTATCAACCTTCCCTCTTCTAAAACCCTTTTCTATTAAAAACTTGCTCAAACGTTCATACCAAGCTCTTGGAGCTTGTTTAAGACCATAAAGAGCTTTCTTGAGTTTAAAAACATGATTAGGATTTTCATAATCCTCAAAACCGGGAGGTTGTTCAACATATACTTCTTCTTGAATGAAACCATTAAGAAAGGCACTCTTAACATCCATTTGATAAAGTTTGAAGTTATAAGAGGATGCAAAAGCAAGTAACATCCTAATAGCTTCTAATCTAGCTACGGGAGCATAAGTTTCGTCATAATCAATGCCTTCCTCTTGATTATAACCCTTAGCTACCAATCTAGCTTTGTTTCTAACAATTGTACCATTTTCATCGAGTTTATTTCTAAAAACCCATTTTGTTCCTACAATTGTTTGATTACTTGGTTTAGGCACCAATTCCCAAACGTCATTTCGTTTGAATTGGTTAAGCTCCTCTTGCATTGCCATAACCCAATGTTCATCATCAATTGCGGACTCAATGGTAGATGGTTCAATTTGAGAAACAAAAGCACTATATGCAAATAAATTTCTAAAAGAGGATCGAGTTGTTACCCCTTTCGAAACATTACCAATGACGTTGTCTAGAGGATGATCCTTTGAAGTACGCCAGTCCTTTGGAAGTGCATTTATTTGTGCTTGTGATGGTGCAATTTCTTCAACTTGAACATTATCCTTTGTTGTAGAGGCTTTATTTAAATCTTTTTCTTTGTCTTCACCATTCAAATTTAGTGAATCAAAGTTTTCTACACTTTCATCAAAATCTTTTCTAGCATAACAACGGTTAGTTTCATCAAAAGCGACATGAATACTTTCTTCCATAGTCATGATGCGTTTATTATATACTCTAAAAGCTTTGCTAGTTAAAGAGTAGCCTAAGAAGATTCCTTCATCAGCCTTAGCATCAAATTTGCCTAAGTTATCTTTTCCATTATTTAGAATAAAGCATTTACAGCCAAAGACGTGAAGGTGGGAAATATTTGGCTTTCTTCCTTTGTACAATTCATACGGTGTTTTCTTAAGAATAGGTCGAATGATAATCCTATTCATAACATAACACGCGGTACTAACCGCATCCGCCCAAAAGTACTTAGGAATATTAGCCTCATTGAGCATAGTTCTCGCCATTTCTTCTAAATGACGATTTTTCCTTTCAACCACACCATTTTGTTGTGGTGTTCTAGGAGAGGAAAAATTATGCTCAATGCCATTTTCTTCACAAAAAGTTTCAAAAAGATTGTTTTCAAATTCTCCACCATGATCACTTCTAATAGATGATATATGCAAATTCTTTTCATTTTGAATAACTTTGGCTAATCTTTTGAATGCTCGAAATGCATCACTCTTGTTTGCTAGAAACAAGGTCCATGTAAATCGAGAGTAATCATCAACAATAACTAAAGCATAGTAATTGCCACCAAAGCTCATAGTCCTGGAAGGACCAAATAAATCCATGTGCAAAAGTTGTAATGGCCTTGTTGTTGAAACAATGTTTTTAGATTTAAAAGAGGCCTTTACTTGTTTTCCCTTTTGACATGCGTCGCAAAGGACGTCTTTTTCAAAACGTAGCTTTGGTAAGCCAATTACTAACTCTTTAGAGACCAACTTGCTAAGATGGTCCATGTTAGCATGAGCTACTCTACGATGCCATAACCAAGTTTCATCATTTTTACTAACAAGGCATTTCACATCATTTGAGGAAACTTCATCTAGATTAATCATGTATACATTGTCAACACGGTGTCCAATTAGCACAATTTCATTAGTGTCTTGCCTTTTTATCAAACAACATTTTGAGTCAAAGGTGACTAAGTTTCCTTTGTCACAAAGTTGGCTAACACTAATGAGATTATGTTTGAGACCTTTGACAAGTATAACATTATCTATGGAGGTAGAAGAATTTTTACCAACTTTTCCAACGCCGATTACTTTGCCGGTGTTGTTGTCTCCATAGATCACGTTTCCTCCGTTTGTAGGCTCTATTGTGGTGAACTTTGATTCATCGCCGGTCATGTGTTTGGAGCATCCACTATCAACATACCAATTTGTATCCTTAGCTCCAACACGTACCTACAAAACAATTAAAATTGGGATTTAGGTACCCAAGTGAATTTGGGTCCTTGATGGTTAGTATGAGCATAATGCCCATAAGGTGCCCATCTCGTATCTTGACTACGAAAGTTTATATGTTTAATTCTAGTAAAGCATACGGGTGCTATATGACCTACTTTATTGCAATAATGACATATGACATTTGGATTGTGCATCCTATGCATGTTTCTAAATGGTTGCCTAGGTTGTTTCCTAAATGCAACATCTTTTGATCTATATGCATTGTGATTATAATTTCTAAATGAAGCATGTTGAGGAGGATGTTTAAAGGCTTCATTCCTTTTAGGCATGCTTGCCTTTTGGGCTTGCGGTTGCCTAATAGGAGTTTTAGTATTTTTAAATTTTCCTTTTTCAAAACCTAAACCTTCCTTATTATGAACATGCTTTTGGTTTTTCAACATTTTATCTAAGTTCTTTGAAGATTCATTGAACTTAGCTAAAGTGTTCTTAAGATTTGTAATTTCATTTTCATGCATTTTACAAGATTTGTATGGATCACTACTTGTGCTACACTTATCTTTTCCAAGATTGATATTCTCATTTTTCAACATCTCATTTTGTTTTAAAAGATCCATATTCTTTTTCTTTAGGAGAGAATAATCTTGGGTAAGTTTTGTGTACACCTCAAGTAAGGCATCATATTCATCTTGTAAATTAAAAGAAGTGGAGTTGTCATTACTAACCTTTTCTTCGCTTGCCATTAAGCAAAGATTTGCAACCTTGTCGTCATCGGAGTCGGATTCATCCTCGTTCTCCCATTCATGAACCAACATAAATACCTTTGATTCTTTAACGTGGCCGGTTCCTTCGTAAGTGATTTGGAGTTTATCCCAAATCTCTTTAGCGGTTTCACATGTAGAGATCTTCATATAATCATGCTCGTTAAGTGCACAATGAATGAAGTTGATGGCTTTATCATTCATTGCCACTTTCTTCCAATCATCGTCACTATATTCATTTTCTCCTTTCGGTACTTGCTTTAAGACGGAGACTTCTCCTTCTTTAGCGCTTGTTGTCTTTGTTGGAATGTGATTTCCATTCTCAATCACTTTCCAAATTCTCACATCTTGAGAACGGATCCAAATTCTCATCTTATTTTTCCAATAAGAGTAATTTGTTCCGCTAAAAAGAGGAGGTCTAGCGGTTGAGTTACCTTCACTAGTGTTGTTGTTGTTAAAGCTTGTGCTTGCCATGATCTTTTCCCTTAAACAGTTAAGTCTTTCAAAGGGTTAGGCTCTGATGCCACTTGTAGAACCTATGCACAATTACTCAAGAGGGGGGGGGGTGAATTGAGTATTGCAACAACAATGAATCTTTTTGCGAAAGTTAAAGACAATATACAAAAGTGTTATTGTACTAGTATTTTTCCAAGAGCTTAACTCAATTGCTAAGCATTTATAAGGAGCTTTTACTTTCCAATAGACACCAACTCAAATAAATTGATCAAGCTTTTCACCAATCGGACTTAAGCTATTTCTTAAGTACTTACGAAGCTACTTTTCGATCACAATTTATTTGCTCAAAGGTAAAAGACAATAATATAGAAGAGATGAGTTTGGAGAGATGCAAACGCTATTTAGAGTGGTTCGGCACAATCCTTGTCCTACGTCCACTTTCTTTCTCAATCGCTATTGAGAAGTTCCACTATTGCCAAGCTTCAAGGTGCTCGCGCAAAACCTTTTACAATCCGAGTCCTTAGTTTCTAACACCTCACGGTATATGATCACCACTCGTATACTAACCCACTCCACTTAGAGATTCCTTCTCTAAGATTTGCCTTGAGTACTTAGTATACTCCTTTGGTATCCTCACCGACTATAGTGTTTATAACTCTTGACTCAACCTTGAAGATCACACTCCAATTTACAAAGTGTTACAAGAAAACAATTCTCAAAGAATTGTTGAGATGAAATGAGTACTCTCTAGAAGAGTGTATGATTACAAGTTTAGCACTATTGAACCAATTGATATTGCTCTCTCAAATTGTGTATTATAACACCTTAAAAATGTGTAGAATGAAAGAATATGAACAAGATAGTTTGCAAATACTCACATGTATGAAATAAGGCTTCAATCCATCAATTTATAGACTTCCCAAACCTTAGAAACGTTGGGGAGTTAATGGGATGGAGCCGTTTTGTTAAAACTAGCCGTTTTTTATGTTTTTGAATCATTTGCATCGATGCATAACACTTTGCATCGATGCAAATGTGTCTTTGAAGCTGAAATTTGAATTTTCAGCTAGGTTGCATCGATGCAAACATCTTTGCATCGATGCAACAAGTCGTTGCATGCTTTGCATCGATGCAAGATGAGTGTGCATCGATGCAAACCTTAAAGAATGGCTTAAAATCACTTCAAAATGCTTAGGATTGATCTCAAACTTGTTGGAGTCAATTCTTATGCTTTTGTACCTTTGAAAACAAGTTTTTAAACCATTTGGCTAGCTTCGAATTGCAAGATGTGTATCAAAACATTTTGTGAGTGTGTGTTGAGAGATTTAGCAATTGGTTCTTAACAAGAAGTTACCTAAGTCCTAAGACACTATACTTGTCTTCAAATGTTGTGGACTTGAGTTTTTTGTTGTTGTTGTGTTGCTTTCAACTCTTCATTCCTCAACGTTGAATGTTGGTTGATCTTTCAATATGCTTGTTCATTCAAGTTGTTTGTTGGTTTGTCTTTCATGTCGTTTGTTGGTTTGTCATTAATCAAAACCTACGAATACAAACTTCGCATACAAGCAACATGATTTACAACCAAAGCATCAATGGAAAAACAACAAGCACAGGATGATCCCATCAAGAAGAGAGCACAGGAATTCCTCCCAGAGTTCCCTCAATCTGAATACTGGGAGTATCTTGAGACGTCTGTTACCAAGATACGGGAAGCTATGGAGCAAATAATAAAAGAACAGAAGGAATACAGTCAAATGCTGACCTATATGTTTAAAGAACAAGAGGAGCAAGGGCATGACTTAAGGGAATTGAAGCGTCAAAAGTCTTCTCTTGTAGGACTGAGCACCCCAAGGATCAGAGGAACCCCCGTTCCCCCAGAATAAAGGTTGTTAATTTCCAATTTCTGCCTTAACTCTGTGATAGTGTCCTTATAGAAGTTTACCTTAGGAGTCATATAGTAGTAATTAGTATCTATTTTGATTTTATCTCCAATTAAGCTATAGTTTATTTTTCTCATCATCAGCAAACATGAATAAAGTAGTAGATCTTTTGAATAAGAGGCAATAAAATTTCGAGTTTTAATAAGAGAAATTCTAATTAGTTAAATGTGGTGGCAATGCTTTTTGTCTTCTGAATGAATGCTTGAACAGTGCATATGTCTTTTGAATTTGTTGTTTAAGAATGTTAAATATGTTGGCTCTTGAAAGAATGATGAGCATGAGACATGTTATTGATAATCTGAAAAATCATAAAAATGATTCTTGAAGCAAGAAAAAGCAGCAAAGAACAAAGCTTGCAGAAAAAAAAAAGAGAAAGAAAAAGAAAAAGCAAGCAGAAAAAGCCAATAACCCTTAAAACCAAAAGGCAAGGGCAAATAAAAGGGATCCCAAGGCTTTGAGCATCAGTGGATAGGAGGGCCTGAAGGAATAAAATCCTGGTCTAAGCGGCTAAACCAAGTTGTCCCTAACCATGTGCTTGTGGCGTGAAGGTGTCAAGTGAAAACTTGAGACTGAGCGGTTAAAGTCAAGGTCCAAGGCAAAAAAAAGAAGAGTGTGCTTAAGAACTCTGGACACCTCTAATTGGGGACTTTAGCAAAGCTGAGTCACAATCTAAAAGGTTCACCCAATTATGTGTCTGTGGCATTTATGTATCCGGTGGTAATACTGGAAAACAAAGTGCTTAGGGCCACGGCCAAGACTCATAAAATAGCTGTGTTCAAGAATCATCACACTGAAATAGGAGAATCAATAACACTATCTAAATTCTAAGTTCCTATAGATGCCAATCACTCTGAGCTTCAATGGATAAAGTGAGATGCCAAAACTGTTCAGAAGCAAAAAACTACTAGTCCCACTCATCTAATTAGAATCTGAGCTTCACTCAAAAACTCTGAGATATTATTGCTTCTCAACCTATTAGTCTTCTATTTTATTTGTCTAGTTGCTTGAGAACAAGCAACAGTTTAAGTTTGGTGTTGTGATGAGCGGATATTTTATACGCTTTTTGGGGTTAATTTCATATAGTTTTGAGTATGATCTAGTTAGTTTTTAGTTTATTTCCATTAGTTTTTAGGAAAAATTCATATTTCTGGACTTTACTATGAGTTGTGTGTTTTTTTGTAATTTCAGGTATTTTTCTAGCTAAAATTGAAGGAGCTGAGCAAAAATCTGATTCAGGCTGAAAAAGGACTGCTGATGCTGTTGGATTCTAACCTCCCTGCACTCAAAGTGGATTTTCTGGAGGTACAGATCTCGAAATGGCATGCTTCCAATTGCGTTGGAAAGTAGACATCCAGGGCTTTCCAGCAATATATAATAGTCCATACTTTGCACAAGGATAGACGATGTAAACTGGCGTTTAACGCCAGTTCTCTGCCCAATTCTGGCGTCCAGCGCCAGAAAAGGATCAAAAGCTGGAGTTGAACGCCCAAACTGGCACAAAAACTGGCGTTCAACTCCACAAATGGCCTCTGCACGTGAATTGCTTAAATCTCAGCCCAGCACACATCAAGTGGGCCCCAGAAGTGGATCTTTGCATCATCCATCATAGTTTACTCATTTTTTGTAAACCTAGGCTACTAGTTTAGTATTTAAACAACTTTTAGGGACTTATTTTGTATCTCATGACATTTTAGATCTGAACTTTGTACTCTTTGATGGCATGTGTCTCTAAACTCCGTTGTTGGGGGTGAGGAGCTCTGCTGTGTCTCGATGAATTAATGCAAGTATTTCTGTTTTCTATTCAAACATGCCTGTTCCTATCTAAGATGTTCATTCGCGCTTAACTGTGATGAAGGTGATGATCTGTGACACTCATCACCATTCTCATCCCATGAACGTGTGCCTGACAACCACCTCCATTCTATATTAGATTGAATGAGTATCTCTTAGATCTCTTAATCAGAATCTTCATGGTATAAGCTAGAATAGATGGCGGCATTCATGAGAATCCGGAAAGTCTAAACCCTGTCTGTGGTATTCTGAGTAGGATTCAAGGATTGAATGACTGTGACGAGCTTCAAACTCCTGAAGGATGGGCGTTAGTGACAAACGCAAAGGAATCAAGGGATTCTATTCCAACCGGATCGAGAACCAACCGGTGATTAGCCGTGCTGTGACAGAGCGCGTGAGCGTAGTTTTCACTGGAAGGATGGAAGGTAGCCATTGACAACGGTGATCCACCAACACACAGCTTGCCATAGGAGGACGTGCGTGCGTGAACAAGAAGACAGAGGAAAGCAGAGATTCAGAAGACAAAGCATCTCCAAAACTCCAACATATTCTCCATTACTGCATAACAAGTAACCTTTAATCCATGCTCTCTCGTTTATTTGCAATTCAACTGATAAACATAATTGACTTTCTGACTAAGATTTACAAGATAACCATAGATTGCTTCAAACCAACAATTTCCGTGGGATTCGACACTTACTCACGTGAGGTATTACTTGGACGACCCAGTGCACTTGCTGGTCAGTGGTACGAGTTGTGAAAAGTGTGATTCACAATTTGTACACCATTGGTCATCTTGCATATACTCTGAGCTAGAGCAGCAGTCTCTCTGTTAGAGGATACTTCTGCAACGGCTTTTGAACGGCCTTGCTTTTGCCTATGGTTCCTAGTAGATTCAGCTAAATCACTGATCAATTGCCAAGCCTCATCAGTGGTCTTGTACTTCTTCATAGACCCATTGCTAGCACTTTCCAATGTGGTCTTATCTTGGGGCCTCATGCCCTGTGTGATATAGCTAAGTAACACTATCTTGTCAATTCTGTGGTGGAGGCATGCTTCCAGAAGATTATTAAAGCGCTCCCAGTATTCAAAGAGAGTCTCATTGTCATCCTGAACAATTGTGGAAATATCCTTCCTCAGTTTATAAGTAACTTTAGATGGAAAGAATTTCTCCAAAAACTCCTTTCTGAGTGTATCCCAGTTGGATACATTTGCTAGAGGTTGAGTGTAGTACCACTTTCTTGCTTTTCACTCAAGAGAAAACAGGAAACCTTTCAGCAAAATTGAAGTTTCATCAGTACCATCACGCCTGACAGCAGAACAGGCTGCCTGGAAATCTCTCAAGTGCTTGATAGGCTCTTGAGCAGGTAGGCCATGAAACTTGGGCATCAAATTTAGCAGTGCGGTCTTTATTTTAAAATCCGTAGCTACTGCTGGATGATGCGCTTGAAACGGTTGCATTGTAAAATCAGGGGCTATTTCCTCCTGGATGGTAACTCTCCTAGCTTCCATGTCTTCTGCATGTAAAACAACCGAATCAGTAGAACGGGGGCTGTTTTTTCCCCAAGTTCACTCTCAGATCCGCCCTCAGAGAGGACTAACCGACGCTGTTCTCGCCTTATTCATGAAATAGTCCTTTCAATTTCAGGATCGAATATTAGCAAGCGCGGATCAGGAAGTGAACGCGTCATTTGACGGAAGAAACATGCAGCTCATAGTAGCAAAATAAAATAAAATGCAAATAAATAAATTCTAATTAATAACTTTAGCATTCTATTGCAACTCCCCGGCAACGGCGCCAAAAATTAATGAGGGGCAGAAGTTGGTGAATTAAAAATTATTAAAATAGTTACGTTGCAAGTATAGTTCTTAACTCACCAAAAATCTGCCTATCAATTTAGAAATATGTCACAGAGAGTTTAAATTAAAAATTACTGGGAGTTGGAGTCCCAGGTCGTCTCCCAACGAGTTGCAGAAAAGTGTGCTATTTTATTAATCAGATGTTTCAAGAAGTTGAGTTAAGTAGAGCGAAAATTAAAAAGAGGAAATTTAAATAATATGAATAAAAGCCTTGACTGGGAGTTGATTAGTTGGAATCTCTATTATTGATGGGATGATTTCAAGATTAATTTATAATTAATGGTTGTTCCGTGTAGTTATCCTTTACTAGGTAAAGGAAAATCAAACAAGTTGGAATGCTAGATCTGTTCACGAGTTGCAACCCACTTAGTTCAAAGGGATTGGTGTTAGTGATTAGATAACAATCCAATAGTTAACCCAATTACAATTTTTCTTTCAATCCTTCTAACTCAAGAGTTCCTTTCAATCAACTCCCCATCAAGTGAGGGAACTACTCACTCATTGTAAATAACAAATCCATAACACATGAAAGGGAATTAAAAGAAGACATGATTATTGGAATGGAAAAATAAATTAAAATGGAAGAAATAATCCTTGTATCAAATAATCATGAAAGTATTCAAATGACAAAATTGAACAAAGCAAAGAACATGGAAGAATAAAACCAAGTTAAGAGAACGAACTAGAATGACGAGGTCTTGATGAGGAAAAATAACTCTTCTCAATGTTCCAATGCTAAGATCAATTCCAAAATTAAAATTCTAAAACCTAGAGAGAAAAACCTAGAGGAGGAAAACCTAGATCTAAAGCTGTAAACTGTGTAGAATGAATGTTCTCTTTTGTTTCTGCATATTCTCTGGCTCTAGTCTGCTGTTCTGGGCCGAAAACTGGGTCGAAATAAGGTCCAAAATCGCCCCCAGCGAAGTCTACAGATTATGCAGATCGCACATGTCACGCGATCGCGTCATCCATGCGGACGCGTCATTCGCGCTTTTCCTGGCCACGCGTTCGCGTCGTCCACGCTACCGCGTCGCCTGAGCTTTTCCAATCCGCGCAGCCGCGTGAGCCATGCGGCCGCGTCACTACGATTTGCTCTCCTTCGCGCGGTCGCGTGAGCCATGCAACCGCGTCACTTCTCGCTAGTTATCTCCTCAAATTCTTGTGTTCCTTCCATTTTTGCTAGCTTCATTTCCAATCTCCAACTCATTCATGCCCTATAAAGTCTGAAACACTCAACACACAGATCACGGAATCGAATGGAATAAAGGAGAATTAAAAATACATAATTAAAGTCTCTAGGAAGCAGTTTTCAAACATGTTATAAGTTCAGGAAGGGATTATAATTTCATGCTAATTTAATGAATAAGTGGGTAAGGATCATGATAAAACCATACAATTAAACACAATATAAACCATAAAATAGTGGTTTATCAAGGTTCATGAGTGGCCTCTCTTGTTTGCTCCATCCTCTTTTTAATGATGGGCTTGTCCTCTTCAGTGAGGATGTCTTCCTCTATGACAATTCCAGCTGAATTGCATAGGTTACAGATGAGATGAGGGAAGGCTAACCTTGCCAAAGTGAAGGGCTTGTCCGCCACCTTTTATAGTTCTAGAGGTATAATCTCATGAACTTCTACTTCCTCTCCATTCATGATACTATGGATCATGATAGCTCAGTCCACTATAACTTCAGACTGGTTGCTAGTAGAAATGATAGAGTGTTGGATGAACTCTAACTATCTTCTAGCCACAGGCTTAAAGTCAAGCCTTCTCAGTTGAACTGGCTTACCTTTGGAGTCTCTTTTCCATTGAGCTCTTTCCACACAGATGTCCATGAGGACTTGGTCCAACCTTTGATCAAAGTTGACCCTTCTAGTGAAAGGATGAGGATCTCCTTGCATCATTGGCAAGTTGAATGCCAACCTCACAGTTTTCGGACTGAAATCCAAGTATTTTCCTCGAACCATTGTGAGCCAATTCTTTGGATTCGGGTTCATACTTTGATCATGGTTCTTAGTGATCCATGCATTAGCATAGAACTCTTGAACTATTAAGATTCCAACTTGTTGGATGCGATTGGTGAGAGCTTCCCAACCTCTTCTCCGAACCTCACATCGGATCTCCGGATATTCACTCTTTTTGAGCATGAAGGGGACTTCGGGGATCACCCATTTCTTGGCTACAACTTCATAGAAGTGGTCTTGATGAACCTTTGAGATGAATCTCTCCATCTCCGATGACTTTGAGGTGGAAGCGACAGCCTTCCCTTTTCTCTTTCTAGAGATTTCTCCGGCCTTAGGTGCCATTAATGGTTATGGAAAAACAAAAAGCAGAGCTTTTTCCCACACCAAACTTAAAAGTTTTGCTCGTCCTTGAGCAAAAAAAAAAGAAAAGAAAGGAGGAGAAGAAGAAGAAGAAATGGAGGAGATAGAGGGGGTGTTTGAATTCGGCCAGGGGGGTTTAAGTGTTTATGATGTGTGAAATTGAAGGTGGTAAGGAGGGGTATTTATAGGGTAATAGAGAGAGGGAATTTGTGTAAGAGTGGGTTGGGTTTGGGAGGGAAATATTTTGAATCTGAATGGTGAGGCAGGTGGGGTTTTATGATGGGTTTTTGGGGAATAGTGGATGGATGTGAGTGGTGAAGAGATTATGCGAAAGAGGGTAAGACTTGATAGGTGAATGGTATTTGGGGAATAGGTATTGATGTGATTGGTCAATGGTATTTGGGAAAGAGTGTTATGGAGAGGTGTGAAGATGAGAGAGAGTGAGTTGGGGTAGGTGGTGATCCTGTGGGGTCCACAAATCCTGAGGTGTCAAGGAATTTTGCTCACTGCACCTTTCTGGCGTTTAAACGCCCTCTGTGTGCCATTTCTGGTATTTAACGCTAGCTCTGCTGCCTTTCCTGGCATTAAACGCTAGGCTGATGCCCCCTTTTTGGCGTTTAATGCCAGCCAGACACCCTTTTCTGGCGTTAAACGCCAGTCTGTCTGCCAATTCTAGCGTTTAACGCCAGCCAGACACCCTTTTCTGGCGTTAAACACCAGTCTGTCTGCCAATTCTGGCGTTTAACACCCAGAATGCTGCTAGACTGGGCGTTAAACGCCCATTCTACTATCTTTACTGGCGTTTAAACGCCAGTAAGCCTGTCCTCCAGGGTGTGCTATTTTTGACGCTGTTTTTGATTCCGCTTTAATTTTGCAGCTATTTTTATGACTTCACATGCTCATCAACCTAAAGAAAACATAAAATAACAGTGGAAAATAAAATGAAAAAGTAATTAACATAGAAAAATAAGATTTGGTTGCCTCCCAATAAGCGCTTCTTTAATGTCAATAGCTTGACAGTGAGCTCTTAGAGAGCTTCACAAAGACTTAGAGCTTAATTGTGGCTTCCCAACACCAAAATTAGAGTTTGAATGTGGGGGTTCTGCTTGACTCTGTATAGAGAGAATAGGATGAAGCTTTTCATGCTTATTCTCCATGTTTTGATGCCAGGGCATTTTGGCCAATTTCACTGACCGTTTCTTTACTGTTTTTATGGTAGTTTCATGCATTTCCTTAGGAAATAACCTAGTTTTGGGTAGATATTCACTTACATCTTGATTCAAGCATACATTGTGCATTTTACATGATTTCATGAGGATTTTGCATGAATTTAAGGACAAATTGGATGTTGCATTTTCCATGACTTGGACTAGAACTTTGATGCACTTTATTGCTTGATTTCAGGACAAAGGAAGCAAAGAAGAACCACATTAGTGGCTACGTTAGTTACACTAACGTTAACACTAACATGGAATGGGAGTAACTTGCAAAGTTAATGAGAAAAGTAATTGCCAATAACGCTCTCGAAGCCATCATTGCCCACGTTAAGAGTCACGTTAACTAAGTTAACGTGAACTCTAACGTGGAAGAAAGGAAATGGAGCCAACGTTAGTGACACTTAACATTATCACTAACGATTGGACCAAGCTCATAAGTGGCCACGTTAGTTGCCACGTTAACTTAGTTAACGTGGCCTCTAACGTTAAGAAGTAAAGGGGAAGCCAACGTTAGTGACATTCAACTTTGTCACTAACGTTGGCCAAGTCACAATAAGCCACGTTAACTTCCACGTTAACCTAGTTAACGTGGAAGCTAACGTGAGGAGACAAAGTGGTCGACAACGTTAGTGACACCAAACATTGTCACTAACGTTGGAAGGAACCCACACAAGCCCCAATAAGCCACGTTAACTTAACTAAGTTAACTTGGGAGTTAACGTGAAGAAGAGAAGTGATCGCCAATGTTAGTGACACCAAACATTGTCACTAACGTTGGAATTAGCCCAGATAAGCCACTATGAGCCACGTTAACTCCCACGTTAACTTAGTTAACATGGAAGCTAACGTGGATAAGGGAATGATGAGCCAACATTAGTGACACTCAACTTTGTCACTAACGTTGGAGATGGCTAGCATGGCCACGTTAGAAGCCACGTTAACCTAGTTAACGTGGACTCTAACGTGAGAAATAGGGGCACATTGGAACGTTTGATGCCAGGGCATTTTGGCCAGTTTCACTGACCTTTTCTTTACTGTTTTTAAGGTAGTTTCATGCATTTTCTTAGGAAATAAGCTAATTTTGGGTAGATATTCACTTACATCTTGATTCAAGCAAACATTGTGAATTTTGAATTGTTTCATGAGAATTTTGCATGAATTATATGATAAATTGGATAATGCATGATTCCATGATTAAAAGCAAGACTTTGATGCTCTTTGTTTCATTGATTTCAGGCCAAAAGAATAAGAGAATAAGCCACGTTAGTGGCTACATTAGTTACACTAACGTGAGCAATAACGTGGAAGGAAGGAAAGCCACAACGTTAGTGAGAAAAGTTAGTGGCATTAACTTTGAAGAAAGGAAATGGAGCCAACGTTAGTGACACTTAACATTATCACTAACGTTGGACCAAGATCATGAGTGGCCACGTTAGAGTCCACGTTAACTTAGTTAACGTGGTCTCTAATGTTAAGAAGAAAAAGGGGAAAGCCAACGTTAGTGACACTCAACATTGTCACTAACGTTGGCCAAAGCACATTAAGCCACGTTAACTCCCACGTTAACCTAGTTAACGTGGAAGCTAACGTGAAGAAACAAGATGGTCGACAACGTTAGTGACACCCAACATTGTCACTAACGTTGGAAGCACACAAGCCCCCACTAAGCCACGTTAACTCCCACGTTAACCTAGTTAACGTGGAAGTTAACGTGAGGAAGAGAAGTTGTCGACAACGTTAGTGACACCAAACATTGTCACTAACGTTGCCAACACAAGCCACAAAGGGCCACGTTAACTACCACGTTTTAACGTGGGCAAAAGTCCCACCTGGCAGCCTGACCATGCCTTCTTCAAATACGCATAACTTGAGCCACAAAGCTCCAAATGAGGTGATTCCAGTGGCATTGAAAAGTAGGATTCCAGAGCTTTTCAAGCATATATGGCACTACATGTTTGACACTAAATTTGAGGGAGAAAACCTGCCCCAAAAGTGCAAGGATGAACATGGTATCAGCCTGTATTTTGGCCAACTGACCTCTTCACCTTCTAAGAAGTATAACTCGAGTTGTAGAGCTCCAAATGATGCGCTTCCAATGGCATTGAAAAGTAGACATCCAGGAATTTCTAACAATATATAATAGTATGGGGTGGACACTAATTTTGAGCTTCAGAAACAGGAAAATCGCTAGCGTTATTGGCAATCAACATTTCCAGTAACGTTGGCATATATGCCAGCGACCATGTCCACTTCAAAGGAGTATAACTTGAGCTACAGAGGACCAATTGAGGTGATTCCAGTTGCGTTAGAAAGCTGACATTTAAAGCTTTCGAACGATATATAATACTTTATAGTGGGCATGGAATTTGAGTACAAACAAGAGGCATCTTTTTAGCCCTAAAAACACCAACTGGGCAGCAAGTGCAACGTTAGCCACAATAACTTTAGCACTAATGCCACACTTGTAGCGTTAGTGTGGCTAACTTTAGCACTAACTTTAGCACCTGGACCTCAACTTAACTCACTTCTCTCTCAAGTCCACTTCCAAGCTCAAGCAAGCAGGCCCACAATTCTCAACCAATCAAGGCCACAAGAAGCATCTAGAATAGGAATTTTCATTTAATTGTAATTTGCTTTTAATTTCATTTTGTAATTTAGGAAAGCCTATATAAAGGCCTTAGTCTTTACATTGAAAGCATTCTGATACAGAGGGAGAATTCTGGAATAGGGGATTGAAGAGGGGTCTTCGGACTCCCTTCCCTCACACACTTTTCCTTCTCTTTCTTTTAATTGTAATTTTCATTTATGAATTTGAAGTTTTATTTTCAGTTTTTATCTTCATCTTTACTTTTCTGCACTTTCTTTCTTTTCTATTTTTGTAGAGCAATGATCAACTAACTCTTTACATTGGGTTAGAGAGCTCTATTGTGATTCAATGGATTAAGTGTAGTTCTTATTCTTCTTCTTCTTTCTTTCTTCTTGATTTTACTTGAAAGCTTTCGATCTTCGTCCAATTGGGTAGTTATCTTGGAAAAGAAACTATTCACACTTGGATCTCTTCTGAACCTTGAAAGAGGAATGAAGAGATCAAGCTAGAAAGGCTTTCTCATGCTGGACCAAATTGGGTTTGGATGGATATGTAACTATAATCCTCTCAATACCTGATTTGGGAAATGCATGTGGTATAATCAGTGACCATACTTCATCTCTTCTCATGAGCTATTGACCAAGGAATTGGCTATTGATCAAGATTTGAGAGATTGAATTACAAGAAATTGTAATTCGATCACTTAAGATTGCCAAGGAGATCAATGAGTGCATTGATTGAGGAAGAGATGAGAATGAACTTGATCCGGAGGATTGCAATATCTCTTGATCCCAATGTTCATTTTATTTTTAGTTCTTACATTTACTTTTCTTGCCATTTTACTTTTCTGCACTTTATTGCTTTCTTTACTTTTCTGTCAATTTACATTTCCTTGTTGCTTATCACTCCAATCTGATTCGTCTAACTAGGATAATCAATTAACCATTGATTGCTTAATCTGTTAATCTCTGTGGGATTCGACCTCACTCTATTGTGAGTTTTACTTGACGACAATTCGGTACACTTGCCGAAGGGAGATTTGTTGAGAGACAAGTTTTCCGTGCATCAAGTTTATGGCACCGTTGCCTGGGATTAATTGTGATTAACAAACTACCGGTTGATTAATTTACTAGATTAGACACTTTTCTTTTGTCTTTATTTTCTTTTATTTCTTTATTTTCTCTTGCTAACTAACTGTTTGTGATATTGCCTCACTGGAAATTTCCTCATATGTGACAATGGAGATTCCAATTTCTTTTGGTGATTATTGTTTGAGACAGAGCTTTCTGCAGGAAAGAAAGGAGCATCCATCATATTTTTGTCAATCAAATTTCATGGGAAACTCGCCACCACCACAGAATGATTCACTTTACTATGCTCATGGTGGGTGGGAGTATCAAGAACATGAAATGGGGTGCTTCCCAGGGTCACAAAATGGTCCATATTTTGATGACTTTGATCACTACTCAAGCTGTGCCTGGGAAGATCATAATCAAAGAGATTTTACTCATTCATACCCCATTCATCAAGAGCCATCACCTCTCAATTATACAACCTCACCTCCAAGTTTCACATGCCTAAATCCTTCATCATTTGAGTATGCCTCAGCACAAAAGTCTATCCAAAATCCATACAATTCATTTCACCATCCACAAAACTCAATCCACTACCCACAAGAGTCATACCACTTTCAGAACACACAACCACAAAACAACCAATTCCATTCACAAACCAACCCCGCCCAACCATTACAACCTACCCAACCACCTTTAGATAGACTTGCTAGGATGGAACTCTTCATGAAAGAACTCAAAAGAAGTAGAGAAGAAGAGAGACTCGTTAGGATAGAGCTCCTCCTTGAAGAAATAATAAAGACAAATGAAGAGGAGAAAATAGCAAGAAGGGACCATGATGAAAAATTGAGACAGAATGCACAACTCTATTCTGAAGAACAATTCATTGAAGAGCTGAGAGCACAAAGAGAGACCACTTCACTCTCTCCAGAAACAGAGGAGTTCATTCAAAGATCAAGAATAAATGAGGAAGTCAATCAAGGGAGCCCACACTCCAATGAAACAGAGAGTTGCATAGAAGGTGAGTTCATTGAACCACCAATTCAAGAAGTTCTTGATGAAGAGGATGCTCCACCTATCATACAATACCCAAATCCTGAAATCAAGGTGGTAAAGGCAATCAACATGAACACTAACAAAAGGATGGTGACCAAGAAAAGAAGGACAATATTCATGAAGAAGAAAAGGTCAACCAAAAGCCATCCCACCCCCACCCCAACAAGCAAGTTTACTCAAGCTAACAACAGAAGAAGGCTTGCTGGGGAGAGGCACTCAAAACAAGGGGCATTAACTGGCTCCTCTTTCCTCTTGAGGTCATTCCTCTTAACAAACTGGAAGAAGAGGAAGAAAGTCGTGAACAACATGTCAAGCTAATGACATTAAAAAGAGCGCTTGTTGGGAGGCAACCCAACCGTAGGTAACATTTTCTTGCTTTGCTTAGTTTACTTTCAATAATTTGGCATATGATTGCACTCTAAGTTTGGTGTTGCCATGCAACAATTTGATTTTCAATCTTCACTGGGTACTTGCAACATTCTAAATTGACAGTGGCACACTAAGTTTGGTGTTGCCACTTAACTTTCATGCAAAGTACCATGCCAACACCACTTATTAATGCAATCACATTGTCTCTGTTTTACTTCTTGTGCTTTTATTGTGATCCATAATCTTGCTTGCTGAAACACATGCATACTCACACTTTATTTTAAGACATTCATGATCCATCATAAACCCTGTCACCACTGTTTTAATTGTTGCTTGAGTATAAGCAATCATTCTATGTCTGGTGTGGGAAGGGGAAGAATAGGAGGAAAAGGGCAACAACAATGAAGATAAAATACAAGGTGGTAAAGTTCCTTTCTCCTCTTACTTATTTCCAGCACTTTAATTTGCATGATTGTCTTCTATGTTCTTTGTATGTATGTGTGCTTTCTCCTTGTGAATAAGCATGTCAGTTCTGTCTTTTAAACTTTTTATTGATTAAGGCTGTGTTTTCTAGTCTGAATGTCATTACTGCATCCTTACTTTGCTTACTAGTATGCTTGTCCCTTTGAATCAAATGAAAAGAGAATGAGTGTTTTTAAAGACCAGAGTAGAGTTCATACTATGGAGTAAGTTCATGAGTTTATGGTGTGGTCATAAGTTAGCTAAGTTGGTTCAACCAGAAGGTGGGAGGACAACTATCTGTCATGAATACTATGCTTGAGAAACACCCCATGAGACTAGCTAAATAAGAAGATCCTAATAAGAAAAAGGGAAAGAACAATAAAGGTTGAAAAATAAAAGAAAAAGAGTAAGCAATAAGGCTAGGCACCAATGGTTTTAATCTTGAGGCATGTGTTTGTGGTGCTCCTGTGTGAGGGATCTACTTGGATGAATAAGCTCTTAGGGGTGCCTTATCACTTGGTAACTTGGGTTAACTAACTCGGGATTATCAGCTGAAAGTCCACTATCAAGAGTAACCCTCACTACAGAGCATTTAGTAACCCAAAGAGGTGCTGGAGACCAAGGTCTCAAGAAAAGAAAATAAAAAAATCATATGCCTGTGGTGTGTATGTATGGGGGAGAGACTTGAGCAAGTAAGTCCTTAGGGGTGCTTCAACACCTAGCACCTTGAACCAACTGGTTCGGGAGTGTTGGCTGAAAGCTTATTTTAAAGAGTTGCCCCCTTACAGAGCACTTAGCTTGAAGAACACAAATAAGCCCTGAAATGACAACAAAAAGATCAATGAATAAAAGTCTCATGGGATGCAATCACAGTGAGCATTCTAGGACATGATAAAGGTCTGAAAGCCAGGAATGAACCTAAGTTGCTATGCATGAAAACACCATAAAACCAGGGACATGATTTCCACAAGAATGACTCATTTCTCTTGGCATTCCATTCATCATTCTCTTGTTCCAGTACTTGCTTAGGGACAAGCAAGCTTTAAGTTTGGTGTTGTGATGCCAGGGCATTTTGGCCAGTTTCACTGACCTTTTCTTTACTGTTTTTAAGGTAGTTTCATGCATTTTCTTAGGAAATAAGCTAGTTTTGGGTAGATATTCACTTACATCTTGATTCAAGCAAACATTGTGAATTTTGAATTATTTCATGAGAATTTTGCATGAATTATATGATAAATTGGATGATGCATGATTTCATGATTAAGAGCAAGACTTTGATGCACTTTGTTTGATTGATTTCAAGCCAAAAGAAGAAGAGAAGAAGCCACGTTAGTGGCTACGTTAGTTACACTAACGTGAGCACTAACGTGGAAGGAAGGAAAGCCACAACGTTAGTGAGAAAAGTTAGTGGCATTAACTTTGAAGAAAGGAAATGGAGCCAACGTTAGTGACACTTAACATTATCACTAACGTTGGACCAAGATCATGAGTGGCCATGTTAGAGTCCACGTTAACTTAGTTAACGTGGTCTCTAACGTTAAGAAGAAAAGGGGGAAAGCCAACGTTAGTGACACTCAACATTATCACTAACGTTGGCCAAAGCACATTAAGCCACATTAACTCCCACGTTAACCTAGTTAACGTGGAAGCTAACGTGAAGAAACAAGATGGTCGACAACGTTAGTGACACCCAACATTGTCACTAACGTTGGAAGCACACAAGCCCCCACTAAGCCACGTTAACTCCCACGTTAACCTAGTTAACGTGGAAGTTAACGTGAGGAAGAGAAGTTGTCGACAACGTTAGTGACACCAAACATTGTCACTAACATTGCCAACACAAGCCACAAAGGGCCACGTTAACTCCCACGTTAACTTAGTTAACGTGGTAGTTAACGTGGGCAAAAGTCCCACCTGGCAGCCTGACCATGCCTTCTTCAAACATGCATAACTTGAGCCAAAAATCTCCAAATGAGGTGATTCCAGTGGCATTGGAAAGTAGGATTCTAGAGCTTTCCAAGAATATATGGCACTACATGGTTGACACTAAATTTGAGGGAGAAAACCTGCCCCGAAAGTGCAATGATGAACATGGTATCAGCCTGTATTTTGGCCAACTGACCTCTTCACCTTCCAAGAAGTATAACTCGAGTTGTAGAGCTCCAAATGATGCGCTTCAAAAAGCATTGGAAAGTAGACATCCAGGGCTTTCCAACAATATATACTAGTATGTGTGGTCACTAAGTTTGAGCTTCAGAAACAGGAAAATCGCTAGCGTTATTGGCAATCAACATTTCCAGTAACGTTGGCATATATGCCAGCGACCATGTCCACTTCAAAGGAGCATAACTTGAGCTAAAGAGGTCCAATTGAGGTGATTCTAGTTGCGTTAGAAAGCTGACATTCAAAGCTTTCCAACGATATATAATACTTTATAGTGGGCATGAAATTTGAGCACAAACAAGAGGCATCTTTTAAGCCCCAAAAACACCAACTGGGCAGCAAGTGCAATGTTAGCCACAATAACTTTAGCACTAACGCCACACTTGTAGCGTTAGTGTGGCTAACTTTAGCACTAACTTTAGCACCTGGACCTCAACTTAACTCACTTCTCTCTCAAGTCCACTTCCAAGCTCAAGCAAGCAGGCCCACAATTCTCAACCAATCAAGGCCACAAGAAGCATCTAGAATAGGAATTTTCATTTAATTGTAATTTGCTTTTAATTTCATTTTGTAATTTAGGAAAGCCTATATAAAGGCCTTAGTCTTTACATTGAAAGCATTCTACAGAGGGGGAATTTTGGAATAGGGGATTGAAGAGGGGTCTTCGGACTCCCTTCCTTCACACACTTTTCCTTCTCTTTCTTTTAGTTGTAATTTTCATTTATGAATTTGAAGTTTTATTTTCAGTTTTTATCTTCATCTTTATTTTTCTGCACTTTCTTTCTTTTCTATTTTTGTAGAGCAATGATCAACTAACTCTTTACATTGGGTTAGAAAGCTCTATTATGATTCAATGGATTAAGTGTAGTTCTTATTCTTCTTCTTCTTTCTTTCTTCTTGATTTTACTTGAAAGCTTTCGATCTTCATCCAATTGGGTAGTTATCTTGGAAAAGAAACTATTCACACTTGGATCTCTTCTGAACCTTGAAAGAGGAATGAAGAGATCAAGCTAGAAAGGCTTTCTCATGCTGGACCAAATTGGGTTTGGATAGATATGTGACTATAATCCTCTCAATACCTGATTTGGGAAATGCATGTGGTATAATCAGTGACCATACTTCATCTCTTCTCATGAGCTATTGACGAAGAAATTGGCTATTGATCAAGATTTGAGAGATTGAATTACAAGAAATTGTAATTTGATCACTTAAGATTGCCAAGGAGATCAATGAGTGCATTGATTGAGGAAGAGATGAGAATGAACTTGATCCGGAGGATTGCAATATCTCTTGATCCCAATGTTCATTTTATTTTTAGTTCTTACATTTACTTTTCTTGCCATTTTACTTTTCTGCACTTTATTGCTTTCTTTACTTTTCTGTCAATTTACATTTCCTTGTTGCTTATCACTCCAATCTGATTCGTCTAACTAGGATAATCAATTAACCATTGATTGCTTAATCTGTTAATCTCTGTGGGATTCGACCTCACTCTATTGTGAGTTTTACTTGACGACAATACGGTACACTTGCCGAAGGGAGATTTGTTGAGAGACAAGTTTTCCGTGCATCAACGTTAGTGACAATGGTAAGTGTCACTAACGTTCTCGAAGGTTGGCAAGCCTACGTTAAAAGAGCAACGTTAACTAAGTTAACGTGGACTCTAACGTAGGGAAGGGGGAGACTTCTCAACGTTATTGGGAAAGGCAAGTCCCAATAACGTGTGCGAAGGACAAAGAGGCAACGTTAGTGGCAACGTTTGTGCCACTAACATTGAAGATAACGTGGCTCTTACTTGGGTGAGGAACGTTAGTGAAAAAGGTGATTGTCACTAACGTTATTGAACCCATATTTTCACTGAACGTTAACACCACTAACGTCCTGAGCTAAAGTCTCTGCCCACTTCACACTTTCTCTCTGCAAGTAAAGCCAAGCCCAATGAAGAAGAGAACTGCTTCAAACTCAAGATCCAAAGACCCATACCCAAGACTTGAAGAGCCAACTAGAAGAACAGAAGAGTAGTATATATAGGAGTAGCTTTGAATTAAATTGGGAGTTAGAAATTATAGGGAGCCTCTTAGCATAGAACTACTCTCTGTATTTACTTCTTCTGCACTTCTAGTTTTCATTATGTATTCTCCATCTTTGTTTTCATTTTCCAGAGCTATGAACAACTAAACCCCTTTCATTGGGTTAGGGAGCTCTGTTGTAATTTGATGGATCAATACTAGTTTTCATTATTCTTCTTCTATCTTTTCTCTTGATTTTACTTGAAAGCTTTCGATCTTCATCCAACTGGGTAGTTATCTTGGAAAAGAAGCTATTCATACTTGGATTTCTTCTGAACCTTGAAAGAGGAATGAAGAGATCATGCTAGAAATGCTTTCTCATGCTGGACCAAATTGGGTTTAGATGGATATGTGACTATAATCCTCGCAACACTTGATTTGGGAAATGCATGTGGTATAATCAGTGACCATACTTCATCTCTTCTCATGAGCAATTGACCAAGGAATTGGCTATTGATCAAGATTTAAAAGATTGAATTACAAGAAATTGTAATTCAATCACTTAAGATTGCCAAGGAGATCAATGAGTGCATTGATTGAGGAAGAGATGAAAATGAAATTGATCCGGAGAATGCAACATCTCCTAAGCCCAATGAACCCCCCATTTCTGATCTTACCCATTCTCTTTAATTTCTGTTACTTACTTTTATGAGCAATTCCCCCATTCCCATTTACAATTCTGCAATTTACTTTCAGTCATTTACTTTCAGTTCTTTAATTCTAGCATTTACTTTTTCTGCCATTTACCTTCCCGCCATTTTATTTTCTACAATTCTCAACTCAAATTCTGGATTCGCTCAACTAGAACATTCCTCTGATTAAAGTTGCTTGATCAATCAATCCCTGTGGGATTCAACCTCACTCTATTGTGAGTTTTTACTTGACGACAAATTCGGTACACTTGCCGAAGGAAATTTGTTATGAGACAAGTTTTCCGTGCATCAAGTTTATGGCGCTGTTGCTGGGGATTGATTGTGCATCAACAATGATTAAATTGGAGGATAACTAGATTGAGCATTTTATTTTTGTTTGATTTAATTTTCTGTTTGAGTCATTTAATTTTTGTTTTAGTTAATTTTTTTCCTTCCCCCTACTTTTTCTTTGTTATTTACCATTCATTTCACTAATCCACTAACTGTTTGATATATTGCATCACTCACACTAACAGTAATTCTGACAGATATACTTTCTGCACCTATTCTCTTTGCTTGTACTTGTTGGTTGTATGACAGGGAGAAGAAGCGGGGCTTCAACTTCCTTTGATTCTGAACCTGAGAGAACCTTCCTTAGACTAAGAAGGGAGGCAAGAGAAAAATGTGTAGTTGGTGCTGAAGAAGAAGAGGAACACTTTGAGGAATACTTTGAACCAAACATGGAAGAAAACATGGAAAACCATCGTGAAGACGAAGCTCACAACCATGGCGGAAGAGGACGAGCAAATCATGCTGAGGAGGATAGAAGAGTTTTAGGCTCTTACATCAATCCAAACCCAGGAAACTATGGAAGTAGCATTCAAAAGCCAACCATCCATGCCAATAATTTTGAACTAAAACCACAGCTTATCACCCTTGTTCAGAACAACTATTTGTTCGGAGGAAGTGTCCAAGAAGACCCCAATCAACATCTAACCACCTTCCTGAGAATATGTGACACAGTGAAGTCTAATGGTGTTCATCCTGACGCCTATAGACTGCTCTTATTTCCATTCTCACTCAAGGATAAGGCACCCAAGTGGCTGGAGTCTTTCCCAAAGGAGAGCTTGACAACTTGGGAAGATGTGGTGAACAAATTCTTAGCAAGATTTTACCCCCCTCAACGAATCAATAGGCTGAGAGCTGAGGTCCAAACTTTCAGGCAACAAGATGGTGAGACTCTATATGAAGCATGGGAGAGGTTTAAAGACCTAACAAGGAGGTGCCCACCAGATATGTTCAATGAATGGGTGCAGCTGCACATTTTCTATGAAGGGCTCTCTTATGAGTCAAAGAAGGCCGTAGACCATTCATCCGGAGGATCTTTGAACAAGAAGAAGACCATTGAGGAGGCCATAGATGTCATTGAAACTGTAGCAGAGAACGACTACTTCTATGCTTTCGAAAGAGGGAACACAAGAGGAGTAATGGAGCTAAACAATGTAGATGCTCTGCTGGCCCAAAACAAGCTCATTACCCAGCAGCTGGCTGACCTCACCAAGAAGATGGAGAGGAACCAAGTAGCAGCAATCTCCGCTTCATCAACAAACCAAGAAGGAGTGAGTGAAGAAACAGAGGGTAGTCAGGAGCAAGCCAACTACATTGAGAATTCACCTAGGCAAAACCATGATCCATACTCCAAAACCTACAACCCTGGATGGAGGAATCACCCAAACTTTGGGTGGGGAAATCAACAAGACCAAAGCCTTGATCAAAGACGCCAAAATCCCAACAATGTAAGCCACCAACATTTCACATCTAGACCATATCAACACCCCAATAACAATACCTCTCCACATCCATATCAAAACCAAAATAACTTACCTCATCCTTCCACCTCTAATCATGATCTACAATCATTTGATGACAGACTCTCAAGGATTGAGAATCTACTTGAAGGCATAGGCAAGGAGATTCAAGACAACAAGGTGTTCAAGGAGGAAGTGCCAGCCAGTTTCAAGAACCAGGGAGACACAATCAAGAGGTTGGAATCTCAAGTGGGGTATCTCTCTGAGCAAATTCCCAAACCCATAGATGGATTCCCAAGTGACACAGAGAAGAATCTGAGAGGTGAAACAAAGAAAGTAAGATGGGAAGATTGCAAGATGGTCACTATAAGTGATAAGGAGACTGGGGACAAGCCAAGCAAGCTGTCAGAACAACCTGAAGATACCTCAGTAGAGAAGAAGGAAAAAGATCATCAAGAACCAGAAATCTCACAACAAGAGCTGCTGAGACTCTATGCACCTTTTCCCCAACTACTCAATGGTGCTGTGGAGAAGAGAATATACTCAAGGTTTATAGATTTGTTTGCATCTCTGCATGTCAACATACCATTCATCAAGACTATTCAACAAATGCCCGCATACATCAAGTATATGAAGGAGCTGCTTCCCAGGAAAAGCTCACTCAAGGGAGGCCAAACTATAGTGATGAACAAGGAGTGCAGTGCCCTCATTCAACCACAGTTGCCTATGAAAAGAAAAGATCCAGGGAGTTTTCATGTCCCCTGTGCCATAGGAGAAACAATGTTTGATAAAGCACTCTGCGATTTGGGAGCAAGCATCAACTTAATGCCCTTATCCCTGGTGAAGAGGCTGAAGATCAATGAGATAATGCCCACAGATGTAGTCATAAGGCTGGCAGACAAAACTCAAAAACAAGCAATAGGAGTGGTGGAAACGTATTGGTAAAGGTTGGGAAGTATTTTCTTCCCATAGACTTTGTCATCTTAGACATGGAAGAGAGTCACACTCACCCAATCATATTGGGAAGACCATTCCTAGCTACAGCCAGAGCACTCATAGATGTGGAGCGAGGGGAGCTAATATTGAGGATCTATGATGAACGACTCAGCTTTAATGTCTTCAAACTCTCACATAAAGCACAACCAGCCCATCTGGGAAAGCCCTTGGTTGATGAACAAGGAAATAAGCAGTTGTCACAACTCAAGGAAAAGCTGGAGGAACCTAAACCACCAGAGACATGTGAAGACAACAACAAAATTCCCTTAGAAGAAGAAGTCACCAAGAGCAAGGCAACATCAAAAGGGACAAAAAAGAAGGTACCAAGGGGGTGGAGGAACAAGAAGATCCCTACGGAAGACTTCTCTCCAGGAGATCAAGTGATCTCAGCTTACTTCCCAGATATCCCCCCTAATCTCCCCACTGTACCATCTCAGTTACCTAAGGTCTTCACTATCAACAGAGTTCTCTCCTCGGAACATGTAGAGATCATTGATACAACCAATGGATATAAGTCCAAGGCAAGAGGGGAGGACTTGAAGCATTATCAACCTCCCTGATAAAGGAGAAACGTCAAGCTAGTGACGCTAAAGAAGCGCTTCATGGGAGGCAACCCATGTTTTATGAGCTTTTACTAGTGAATAAGTCAATATTCATGAATTCCAACCCAAACTTGACAAACACTTGGTGAAATCCTTATATTACAGTATATAGTGAAGAACAAGTTTGGTGTTCAAAGTGTGCCAAGAAAGCATGAATGCAACTGAGAGCATGCTAGTCTTGGAGCTTTGAACAGAACTTTTCATCACAGTGCTCCAAACTAAGTTTGGTGTCACCCCATGGTGCCACCAATGTGCATATAAGGATACACAGTTAGTTAGTTGGAGTTCATGAATAAACAAAATCTTTTCTTCTTTTTATTATTCTAGCCGAAAAGTTTAAATTGTTTTTTTTATGATGGTTAATTCTTCCTTTTCTTCTTTTATCTTTTTAGAAAAAGGAGAGGAACATTGAAGGAGATTGATTGGACAACTAAATGAGAAGGGTTCGGCCACTTCATGAGGAGAAACTACACACTTGTTCTAAAAAGGGAAGGCATTGGAAAATGTTGCCATGCAACATTGAAAAGAATGGGACCCTTGAAGACCGAGCAATCTCCATCATAAAGTGATGATCCTTGTCCTTTCTCCATGCACAACCCCAACCGTCCATCAAACAACCACTCCATCAATCCACACCCTCCATTCACTCACAACCTCTCTATATAAGTGATCCTTATTCCGTACCCCACTCTGCACACCTCTCCATTTCGGATTCCCCTTCACTCCCTTCATTGCACTCAACCCTAAACAACCAAAAGTCTCCACACCATTGCCAACTTCACACATTAACCCTCATTCATGGCATCCTCAAGCTCTAAAAGAAGGAAGGGAAAGGAACCTATGGAGCAACATCTGTATGATGAAAAGAGATTTAGAAGCTTGCACCATGCATTGTAATACGAGTGGATGGTGGATAAGGAGATCATTTATGAGCTGGGATTTCAAGTTAGGAAAACTGAGTGTCCCAAAATCACAGAGAAGGTAGAAAAGAGAAGATGGGAGCTCCTCACTGATCCGGTCATTAAGGTGAATGCAAATCTTATAAGAGAGTTTTATGCAAATGCGGTCCGATATGATAAGGCAGATGAGTCATATACAAGCTTTGTGAGAGGAAAGATTGTGGATTTTGGTCCCATGAGTGTCATAAAGGCATTAAAACTGCGGTCCATACCGTTTGAAGAAGAGAGTTATCATTCAAGAATGGACAACAACCCTAATCATGACCAGATTATGCAAGACATTTGTGTACCAGGAGCTGACTCGGAAAGATATGCAGATAGGAGACCAAGGTTCATCAAGAGAGCAGATCTCAGTCCGGAAGCAAAGGGGTGGTTCGAAATTGTAAGGAGGTCCATCCTCCCAGCAGCGAACAACTCAGAGGTGAATCTCAAGAGAGCCACACTGGTACACTGTATACTCAAAGGAGGAGAGATCATGGTTCATGAACTCATAGCAGAAGGCATTAGAAAAATGGCAGAGAAAAGCGACTCAAGAGGAACGTTAGGTTACCCCAGCACTATTTACCGACTGTGCAAGAAAGCTGGGGTGGTGTTTGAAGATGAGGACCCCGTGTGGATAAAAGAGGGCATTCCAATAACCGTTCGACGAATGCATGCTACCGCATCCCCCCTGCCTCAACGAAAGCAAAGGAAGAGGACAACCCCTCAAGTAGTGGAAGGACAGGTCTTAGAGGGGCAAGCACCAGCCACCTTGGATATGCACGAATTGCAGGAAGCCATTGATGGGCTATCTCGACAATATTTGGAAAGCCAAGAAACACAGAGAGAGCTTCAACTACAGATGATGGGGCAGCAAGAAGAGTCACTCTCAAGATGGATGACTCAACAAGGGGAGTGGCAAAAGCAAATGATGGATCAGCAACTGAGTCAAGGGCAACAATGGAGTGAAACATTCCACAGGATGGAACAAAGGCAAAATGAGCAACAAGAATCCATCTAGAGGCTAATCAACATCCAAGCACATCAAGGTGCACATATACATGAGATGCATCGAAGACAGATAGAACACGGAGAACTATTGGACGAGCAAAGGGCATTCACAGAAGGAGTTTACCTGAGCGAGACTGGGCATCATATAAATACTCAAGCCAGGCTCGGTTACTTGGTAGGACAGCTGCCTATATTGCATCCAGGAATCACAAGGTATGAAGAAATGAGGGATGAATTAGCACGAGAAGAAAGACAAAAGGTGGAAGAGAGTCATGAATCAGTAAGGAAGGCACTTGAGGATTGGAAGCAAGCAAGATTGGCACGGATGCGAGGGAATGCAAGAGGACACAAAGAAGACAAACAAGGAGGAAAGCATGGGCATCCACAAGAGTAAAAGGTGGTGACGTTCCTTCTTTGGTCCATCTTTTTTTTTCTATGCTTTGAATAAGGAAGATCTTGTATGAAATAGAACTTGCTTCCATGTTATGTTTAAACCTTTTTTAAATTCTGTCTTTTAAGTTTTTGTGTTGAAAAGGTCTATGTTTGCTGGACTTTATGTCACTACACCCTTACTTTGCCTACTTGTATGTTTGTCCATTTAAATCAAATAAAAGGAGAATGAGTGTTTTTAAAAGACCAGAGAGGAGTTCATACTATGGAGTGAGTTCGTGAGTTTATGGTGTGATCATAAGTTAGCTAAGTTGGTTCAACCACAAGGTGAGAAGACAACTATCTGTCATGAATACTATGCTTTGAACACACCCCATGAGACTAGCTAAATAAGAAGATCCTAATAAGAAAAAAGGAAAGAACAATAAAGGTTGAAAAATAAAAGAAAAAGAGTAAGCAATAAGGCTAGGCACCAATGGTTTTTAATCTTTAGGCATGTGTCTGTGGTGCTCCTGTGTGAGGGATCTACTTGGATGAATAAGCTCTTAGGGGTGCCTTATCACTTGGTAACTTGGGTTAACTAACTCGGGATTATCAGCTGAAAGTCCACTATCAAGAGTAACCCTCAATACAGAGCATTTAGTAACCCAAAGAGGTGCTGGACACCAAGGTCTCAAGAAAAGAAAATAAATAAACTATGTGCCTGTGGTGTGTATGTATGGGGGAGAGACTTGAGCAAGTAAATCCTTAGGGGTGCTTCAACACCTAGCACCTTGAACCAACTGGTTTGGGAGTGTTGGCTGAAAGCTTATTTTAAAGAGTTACCCCCTTACAGAGCACTTAGCTTAAGAACAAAAATAAGCCCTGAAATAACAACAAAAGGATTAATGAATAAAAGTCTCATGGGATGCAATCACAGTGAGTATTCTAGGACATGATAAAGGTCTGAAAGCCAGGAATGAACCTAAGTTGCTATGCATAAAACCACCATAAAACCAGGGACATGACTTCCACAAGAATGACTCATTTCTCTTGGCATTCCATTCATCATTCTCTTGTTCCAGTACTTGCTTAGGGACAAGCAAGCTTTAAGTTTGGTGTTGTGATTCCAGGACATTTTGGCCAGTTTCACTGACCTTTTCTTTACTGTTTTTAGGGTAGTTTCATGCATTTTCTTAGGAAATAAGCTAGTTTTGGGTAGATATTCACTTACATCTTGATTCAAGCATACATTGTGAATTTTACATGATTTCATGAGGATTTTGCATGAATTTAAGGACAAATTGGATGTTGCATTTTCCATGACTTGGACTAGAACTTTGATGCACTTTATTGCTTGATTTCAGGACAAAGGAAGCAAAGAAGAACCACATTAGTGGCTACGTTAGTTACACTAACGTTAACACTAACGTGGAATGGGAGTAACTTGCAAAGTTAATGAGAAAAGTAATTGCCAATAACGCTCTCGAAGCCATCATTGCCCACGTTAAGAGTCACTTTAACTAAGTTAACGTGAACTCTAACGTGGAAGAAAGGAAATGGAGCCAACATTAGTGACACTTAACATTATCACTAACGATTGGACCAAGCTCATAAGTGGCCATGTTAGTTGCCACGTTAACTTAGTTAACGTGGCCTCTAACGTTAAGAAGTAAAGGGGAAGCCAACGTTAGTGACATTCAACTTTGTCACTAACGTTGGCCAAGTCACAATAAGCCACGTTAACTTCCACATTAACCTAGTTAACGTGGAAGCTAACGTGAGGAGACAAAGTGGTCGACAACGTTAGTGACACCAAACATTGTCACTAACGTTGGAAGGAACCCACACAAGCCCCAATAAGCCACGTTAACTCCCACGTTAACTTAGTTAACGTGGCAGTTAACGTGAAGAAGAGAGGTGATCGCCAACGTTAGTGACACCCAACATTGTCACTAACGTTGGAATTAGCCCACATAAGCCACTATGAGCCACGTTAACTCCCACGTTAACTTAGTTAACGTGGAAGCTAACGTGGATAAGGGAATGATGAGCCAACGTTAGTGACACTCAACTTTATCACTAACGTTGAAGATGGCTAGCATGGCCACGTTAGAAGCCACATTAACCTAGTTAACGTGGACTCTAACGTGAGAAATAGGGGCACATTGGAACGTTAGTGACAATGGTAAGTGTCACTAACATTCTCGAAGGTTGGCAAGCCTACGTTAAAAGAGCCACGTTAACTAAGTTAACATGGACTCTAACGTAGGGAAGGGGGAGACTTCTCAACATTATTGGGAAAGGCAAGTCCCAATAACGTGTGCGAAGGACAAAGAGGCAACGTTAGTGGCAACGTTTGTGCCACTAACATTGAAGATAACGTGGCTCTTACTTGGGTGAGGAACGTTAGTGAAAAAGGTGATTGTCACTAACGTTCTCGAACCCATATTTTCACTGAACATTAACACCACTAACGTCCTGAGCTAAAGTCTCTGTCCACTTCACACTTTCTCTCTGCAAGTAAAGCCAAGCCCAATGAAGAAGAGAACTGCTTCAAACTCAAGATCCAAAGGCCTATACCCAAGACTTGAAGAGCCAACTAGAAGAACAGAAGAGTAGTATATATAGGAGTAGCTTTGAATTAAATTGGGAGTTGGAAATTATAGGGAGCCTCTTGGCATAGAACTACTCTCTGTATTTACTTCCTCTACACTTCTAGTTTTCATTATATATTCTCCATCTTTGTTTTCATTTTCCAGAGCTATGAACAACTAAACCCCTTTCATTGGGTTAGGGAGCTCTGTTGTAATTTGATGGATCAATACTAGTTTTCATTATTCTTCTTCTATCTTGTCTCTTGATTTTACTTGAAAGCTTTCGATCTTCATCCAATTGGGTAGTTATCTTGGAAAAATTCATACTTGGATCTCTTCTGAACCTTGAAAGAGGAATGAAGAGATCATGCTAGAAATGCTTTCTCATGCTGGACCAAATTGGGTTTGGATGGATATGTGACTATAATCCTCGCAACACTTGATTTGGGAAATGCATGTGGTATAATCAGTGACCATACTTCATCTCTTCTCATGAGCAATTGACCAAGAAATTGGCTATTGATCAAGATTTGAGAGATTGAATTACAAGAAATTGTAATTCAATCACTTAAGATTGCCATGGAGATCAATGAGTGCATTGATTGAGGAAGAGATGAAAATGAAATTGATCCAGAGAATGCAACATCTCCTAAGCCCAATGAACCCCCCATTTCTGATCTTACCCATTCTCTTTAATTTTTGTTACTTACTTTTATGAGCAATTCCCCCATTCCCATTTACAATTCTGCAATTTACTTTCGGTCATTTACTTTCAGTTCTTTAATTCTATCATTTACTTTTTCTGCCATTTACCTTCCCGCTATTTTATTTTCTGCAATTCTCAACTCAAATTCTGGATTTGCTCAACTAGAACATTCCTCTGATTAAAGTTGCTTGATCAATCATTCGACCTCACTCTATTGTGAGTTTTTACTTGACGACAAATCCGGTACACTTACCGAAGGAAATTTGTTATGAGACAAGTTTTCCCTGCATCATGTTTACCGAAGAAGATCCTTGAGCCTTAAACACAAGGTAGTCCTCATTCAATTGAAGGACTAACTCTCCTCTGTCCACATCAATCACAGCCCTTGCTGTGGCTAGGAAGGGTCCTTCAAGGATGATGGATTCATCCTCATCCTTTGCAGTGTCTATGATTATGAAGTCAGCAGGGATGTAAAAGCCTTCAACCTTCACTAAGACATTCTCTATAAGTCCATAAGCCTGTTTCATTGATTCGTCTGCCATCTCTCGTAAGATTCTTGCAACTTGTACCTCAAAGATCCCTAGTTTCTCCATTACACAGAGTGGCATGAGGTTTATACTTGACCCCAGGTCACATAGAGCCTTCTCAAAGGTCATGGTGCCTATGGTACAAGGTATTAAGAACCTTCCGGGATCTGGTTTCTTCTGAGGTAATTTCTGCTAAACCAAGGCATTCAGTTTCATGATTACTCCTAGATACCGAGCTACTTGTTCTTCAACAATATCTTCATCCTCATCAGAGGAAGAATCTTTATCAGAGCTCATGAACTGTAGCATTAAGTTCCATGGAATCTCTATGGTCCCTATATGAGTCTCAGATTCCTTTGGTTCATCAATGGGGAACTTCTTATTGGTCAGTGAATGTCCAGCAAGGTCTTCCTCACTGGAAATCACTGCCTTTTGGCTCTCTCCAGGTTTGGCCACTTTGGATATAGTTATGGCCTTAATCTCTCTTTTGGGATTCTCTTCTGTATTGCTTGGGAGAGTACTAGGAGGAGTTTCAGTAACTATTTTACTCAGCTGACCCACTTATGTCTCCATATTTCTAATGGAGGATCTTGTTTTAATCATGAAACTGAGAGTGGTTTTAGATAGATCAGAGACTATGGTGGCTGAGTTAGAGAGGCTCTGCTTAGAATTCTCTGTCTGCTGCTGAGAAGGTGATGGAAAAGGCTTGCTATTGCCAAACCTATTTCTTCCACCATTATTATTATTGAAGCCTTGATTAGGCTTCTGCTGATCCTTCCATGAGAAATTAGGATGATTCCTCCATGAAGGATTGTAAGTGTTTTCATAGGATTCTCCCATGTAAATCACTTCTTCCATTGCAGGATTCTCAGGGTTATAAGCTTCTTCTTCAGAGGAAGCTTCTTTAGTACTGCCGGATGCAGCTTGCATTCCAGTCAGATTCTGAGAAATCATATTGACTTGCTGAGTCAATATTTTATTCTGAGCCGCATTCAGAGTATCAATCTCAAGAACTCCTTTCTTCTGAGTCATCCCCTTATTCACAGGATTTCTTTCAGAATTATACATGAAGTGGTTATTTGCAACCATTTCAATGAGTTTTTGGGCTTCTGCAGATGTTTTCTTCAGATGAAGAGATCCACCAGCAGAGTGTTCCAATGACATCTTGGACAATTCAGACAGACCATCATAGAATATACATAAAAGGCTCCATTCTTAAGCATGTCAGAAGGATACCTTCTGATCAATTGCTTGTATCTTTTCCAAGCTTCATAGAGGGATTCACCTTCCTTCTGTCTGAAGGTTTGGACTTCCACTCTAAGCTTGCTCAATTTTTGAGTTGGAAAGAATTTGGCGAAGAAAGCATTGACCAACTTTTCCCAAGAGTTCAGGCTTTCTTTAGGTTGTGAATCCAACCATATCCTAGCTCTGTCTCTTACAGCAAAGGGGAAAGTAGAAGTCTGTAAACCTCAGGATTAACCCCATTGGTCTTAACAGTGTCACAAATTTACAAGAATTCAGCTAAGAACTGATGAGGATCTTCCAATGGAAGTCTATGAAACTTGCAATTCTGCTGCATTAAAGAAACTAATTGAGGCTTAAGCTCAAATTTGTTTGCTCCAATTGCAAGAATTGAGATGCTTCTTCCATAGAAGTCGGAAGTTGGTATAGTAAAGTCACCAAGCACCTTCCTTGCATCTCCACCATTGTTGTTGGGTTCGGCTGCCATGTCTGCTTCTTTTTCAAAATTTTCTATAAGGTCCTCTCCAGAGTGTTGTGCTTTAGCTTCTCTGAGCTTTCTCTTCAGAGTCCTTTCAGGTTCAGGATCAGCTTCAACAAGAATGTCCTTATCCTTGTTCCTGCTCATATGAAAAAGAAGAGAACAAAGAGAATAGTGGAATCCTCTATGTTACCGTATAGAGATTCCTTTATGTGAGTATAAGAGTAGAAGAATAAAATGAAGAAGGAAGAAGAAGAAATTCGAACACACACAGAGAGAGAGGGTTCGAATTATTAGATGAGTAGAAGAGAAGTGTTAGTAAATAAATAAAATAAATAGAAAGAGATGAGAGAGAGAGAGTATTCGAATATTACTTAAAAGAAAAGAAAAATTTTTTTGTTTTTATTTTAATTATAAGTTAGAATTCAAATTTTAAGAAAAGAAATAAAAGCACATTGAAAACTAAATAAATTAATTAATTAAAAGGATTTTTAAAAAATTTGTTAGTTAGTTTTCAAAATGAATGAGATAGAAAAGTAGTTAGGGTGCCAAAAACTTGGTGCACGGAATTGTGATCACACTTTTCACAACTTCGGTACAACTAACCAGCAAGTGCACTGGGTCGTCCATGTAATAAAACCTTACGCGAGTACGGGTCGATCCCACAGAGATTTTCAGCTTGAAGCAAGCTATGGTTCTCCTGTAAATCTTAGTCAGGCAGATTCAAATGGTTATGAGGTTTTGATAAATATAAGAAATAGTAAACTTTTTTTTTAAAATTAAAACAAACAAATCAAGTAATTAGTTGAAAAGGTTTGAAAGTCAAATTTTTGAAAAGATAAGAAGTTAGAAAAAGATTATTAAATTTTGAAAAAGATATGATTGAAATTTATTTTGAAAAAGATTTGAAAAAGAAATTTAAAAAGATTTGATTTTTAAGATTAAAGTTGATGACTTGACTAACAAGAAACTAAAAGATATGATTCTAGAATTTGAAAGTTGAACCTTTGATAAACCCATATTTTATGACATATTTTGTGCGTAGTTTGAGTGATTTATTCAACCCTTTACCCACTTATTCATATTAATTGCATGGTTTTACTTTCCCTTCCTTATTATGTGATGTATGTGAAAAACATATTTCCTATGCTTTTAAATTAATTATTTTAATTACTTTTATTTCCATTCGATGCCGTGATTAGTGTCTTGAGTAGTTTCGATGACTCAAAAATGGAAGGAAAGCGCAAAACGGAGTTTCTGAAGAAACTGGCATCCACGCGATCGCATGGGCGACGCGGACGCATGCCAAGCGCGAATCAACAGCGACGCAGCCGCATGACTGACGCGACCGCGCGCCTTAAGCAGAACACATATGACGCGGCCGCATGACCGACGCGACCGCGTGACAAGAAAAGCTCCAAATGACGCGACCGCATGACCCACGCGGATGCGTGACAGAGGCCACGCACCAGAAATTGCAGAAAATGCTCATAGTGAATTCTGAAGCCCTTTTTGGCCCAAATCCAAGTCCAGAAGGCATAGAACAGAGGTTATGAAGTGAGGGAATGCATCCATTCAAAGAGAGCTCGCCAATTTTTACTTTCTATGATTTAGATTTAGTTTTGAGAGAGGCTCTCTCCTCTCTCTTTAGGATTAGGATTTAGATTTAGGATTTTTATTCGCTTTCAGGATTATTTCTTTTGGTCAGGTTCAATATTCCTTTTATTTACTTTTGCAAGTTACTTTTTGAATCCTTTCATGTTACAGATCACTCTTTTATTAATGTTATTTGAGGTATTTCAGTTTAATATTGATTTCTTTTATTTATGCTATTGTTGCTTTTACTCTGAAGACATTTTTATTCCAGTAGATTTACTTCCCCTTTTGATTTTGGTTAAGAGATCAGTAACTCAGGAGTTGTCAAACTCAAACACGATTGATAATTGTTATCTTGTTAATTGAATTGAACTTCAATAATCCCAATCTTTTCTTAGGAAATAAATAGGATCCGAAGATCAAACCAATTAATCCCTTGACCTTCCTTTATATTAGTAAAGGCTAACAAAGTGGAATTAAGATTCAATTATTATCATCATTGATAAGGATAGCCAGGATAGGACCTCTAATTTCTCATACCTTGCCAAAAGTTTACTTTACAGTATTTATTTATTTTCAATTTCCATTTAAATTATTTGTCATATTTGTTCTTCATTCCTAAAACCCCAAATTTACAATCTCCATAACCAATAATAAGAACATACTTCCCTGCAGTTCCTTGAGAAGACGACCCGAGGTTTGAATACTTCGGTTATCAATTTTTAAGGGGTTTGTTACTTGTGACAACCAAAATGTTTGTAAGAAAGATTGATTGTTTGGTTTAGTAACTATACTTGCAACGAGAGTTTCCTATAACCTCTAAACCATCAATCTTCAGTTCTTCAACCTTTCTTAACAAGAAAGTAGCAAACTTGAAATTTTTGAATCAAAACATTAATTGTTAGTAAAGTTTTCGAAAATGTGAAATAAAATTAAGAAAAAGATTTTAAAAATTTATTTAAGAAATTCAAAAATATTAAGAAGAAAAATGTAAAAGATTTTATTTTTGAAAAAGATTTGAAAAGATAAAATTTTTAAATTGAAATTTTGACTTGACTAACAAGAAACAACTAAATTTTAAAAAATTTTTGACTAAGTTAACCCAAAATTTTGAAATTTATGAGTGAAATAAGGAAAAGATATTATTTTTTATTTTTGAATTTTTAATGATGAGAGAGAGAAATAACAAAATGAAACAAAGCATAAAAATTTAAGATCAAAACAGATAATGCATGCAAGAACACTTTGAATGTCAAGATGAACACTAAGAACACTTTGAAGAACATGATGAACATCAAGAACATATTTTTGAAAATTTTTAAGAAAAGAAAGACATCCAAGACACCAAACTTAGAAATTTTTTTATGTTTAGACACTATGAATTCGAAACTGCATATGAAAAACAACAAAAAACACAAAACCAGAAAATCACAAGATTAAACAAAGAAAATCATCAAGAACAACTTGAAGATCAAGAAAGAACACATTATGAATTTTCAAAAATTTTAAGAAAATTAAAAAAAATACAATTGACACCAAACTTAAAATTTGACATGAGACTCAAACAAGAAACACAAAATTTTTTTGGTTTTTATGATTTTATTAAATTTTTTTGTATATTTTTTGAAAAATTTTTGGAAATATAAAATAAAGAAATTCAAATTTTTTAATAAGAATTCCAAGATTCATGCAATGTTAGTCTAAAGCTTCGGTCCAAAAGAATTAGACATGGCCAAATGGCCAGCCAAGCTTTAGCATAACAAATACAGACATGTCCCTTCTCCAATGGAATGAGGAAACCTCGGTCCAAAAGATTAGACATGGCTTAACAGCCAGCGAGGCTTCAACATATCTCATAAAGATCTAGAATTCATTCTTAAAAATTTTTATGAATTTTTCGAAAACTAAATTCTTTTTTTTGAAAATAAAAATAAAAAGCTTAAACATAAAATAAAATTACCCAATCTAAGCAACAAGATGAACCGTCTGTTGTTCAAACTCGAACAATCCCCGGCAACGGCGCAAAAAACTTGGTACACAGAATTGTGATCACACTTTTCACAACTCCGATACAACTAACCAGCAAGTGCACTGGGTCGTCCAAGTAATAAAACCTTACGTGAATAAGGGTCGATCCCACAGAGATTGTCGGCTTGAAGCAAGCTATGGTTCTCCTGTAAATCTTAGTCAGGTGGATTCAAATGGTTATGAGGTTTTGATAATTAAAAGATAAATAATACATAAAATAAAATAAGATGCTTATGTAATTCATTGGTGGAAATTTCAGATAAGCGTTTGGAGATGCTTTGTTGCTTCTGAACCTCTGCTTTCCTATTGTCTTCATCCAATCATGCGTGCTCCCTTCCATGGCAAGCTGTATGATCGTCTCAGTGAAAATGGTCTAAGTACGATTTCTGCACGGCTAATCAACTGTCGGATTTCTCGTCTCGGATGAAAAATACTAGTTACAGCTACCGTACAGTTAATCATCTGTCGGTTCTCACTTGTGTCGGAATAGGATCTCTCTATCCTTTTACACACTGTCACTGCGCCCAACATTCGCGAGTTTGAAGCTCGTCACAGTCATCCCTTCCCAGATCTAAGTCGGAATACCACAGACAAGGTTTAGATTTTTCAGATCTCAGGAATGCTGCCAATCGGTTCTAGCCTCTACCACGAAAGTTCTAATCTCACGGACTCAGTCCGTGGATCAGAGACCCAGGAGACTATACTCCGGCTGTCGTCTAATGACTACGTTGAACATCATGTAGACCGCTTGTGATTGTTAGGCACGCGGATCTTGGCTAAGCGAGTAACGAAGATAGTGGGTGATTGTCACGGGTCACCCCTTCATTCTGACTTAATTGAATTAAGTACGAGAGTATATCTTGGAGAAGAAGTAAGCGTGAATTGAAAGGGAAACAATAGTACTTGCATTAACTCATGAAGAACAGCAGAGCTCCGCACCTTAATCTATGAGGTGTAGAAACTCCACCGTAGAAAGTATATAAGAGAAAAAGGTCTAGGCATGGCCCAATGGCCAGCCTCCTTAAAATGATCCAAAAGTCCAAAGATGATAAGATCCTTATAGTAAAAAGTGTTATTTATACTAAACTAGTTACTACGGATTACAGAAAACAAGTAACTAAGTGCAGATAGTGCAGAAATCTACTTCCGGGGCCCACTTGGTGTGTGCTTGGGCTGAGCATTGAGCTTTACACATGCATATGCCTTTTCTAGAGTTAAACACCAGCTTGGATGCCAGTTTGGGAGTTTAACTCCAGTTCTGGTGCAAGTTCCGGTGTTTTACGCCAAAAAGTGCTATTTATACTAAACTAGTAACTTAGGTTTACAAAAATGAGTAACTAAGTGTAGATAGTGCAGAAATCCACTTCCGGAGCCCACTTGAGGTGTGCTTGGGCTGAGCATTGAAGCTTTCACGTGCATAGGCCATCCTTGAAGTTAAACGCCAGCTTGGGTGCCAGTTTGGGCGTTTAACTCCAGTTCTGGTGCCAATTCCAGCATTTTACTCCAGAAAAGGGTCATGGGTGGCGTTTGAACGCCAGTTTGGGCCATCAAATCTCGGACAAAGTATGGACTGTTATATATTTATGGAAAGCCCAAGATGTGTACTTTCCAACGCAATTGAGATCGCGCCAATTGGGTTTCTATAGCTCCAGAAAATCTACTTCGAGTGCAGGAGGGTCAGAATCCAACAACATCTGCAGTCCTTTTTCAGCCTCTAAATCAGATTTTTGCTCAGGTCCCTCAATTTCAGCCAGAAAATATCTGAAATTACAGAAAAACACACAAACTCATAGTAAAGTCCAGAAATGTGATTTTTGCATAAAAACTAAGAAAAATATAATAAAAAGTAACTAAAACATACTAAAAACTATGTAAAAACAATGCCAAAAAGGGTACAAATTTTCCGCTCATCAATCAACATTCCCTTTGCAAAAGCACTAGAGCAAATGCCACTATATGCTAAGCTTCTGAAGGAATTACTGACCAAGAAGAGAAGCTGGAGGAATGATGAAACTGTGATCTTAACTGAGGAATGTAGTGCGATCATCCAACACAAGCTGCCTCAAAAATTGAAGGATCCATGAAGCTTCCAAATTCCCTGTATCATAGGGAAAATCACAGTTGAAAAAGATTTATGTGACTTGGGAGCTAGTATAAATTTGATGTCCTGAACAATGATGAAAAGAATGAAGATTGAGGAAGCCAAACCAACAAGAATGGCCCTCCAACTAGCAGATCGATCATTCAAATTCCCTCATGGATTAGTAGAAGATTTGTTAGTGAAAGTTGGAGACTTCATCTTCCCTGCTGATTTTGTGGTGTTAGATATGGAGGAAGAAGCTAAGGCTTCAATAATTTTGGGGAGGCCATTTTTAGCCACTACTGGAGCCATCATTGATGTCCAAAAGGGTGAACTTACCCTTAGGCTACATGATGAGAGAATGGTGTTCAATGTATTCCAGGCCATGTGCTATCCACCAGAGTCACTGGAGAGAGTATGAGGTTGGATGCAGTGGAAATGGTAGTGCAAGAAACCTTTGAAGAAACACTCAAAAGATTGACAGAGGTTGATTCCATGTTAAATGTTGAGGTTGCTGATGTCACTTCAGCTGAAGTGTCTATTCCAAGCCCATTGAAGGAGAAGAAAAAGGGGGAAGAAAGCACCCAAATTTGAGCTAAAAGCACTGCCTCCTACTCTCAAGTATGCATACTTGGGAAGTGATGGAAGTTACCCAGTAATCATCAATTCTGCCCTTAGTCAAGAACAGGAAGAGGAATTAATCAAGGTGCTGCAAAAGCACCAAGATGCCATTGGATGGACCCTTGCTGACTTAAAAGGAATAAGCTCATCCATATGCATGCATAAGATCTTGTTGGAAGATGATGCCAAACCCTCCATTCAAGCCCAAAGAAGATTAAATCCTGTCATGAAGAAAGTGGTCCAAAAAGAGGTTATGAAGCTATTGCAGGCAGGGGTAATCTATCCCATTTCAGAAAGTCCATGGGTGTGCCTGGTCCATGTGGTTCCAAAGAAAAGAGGGATTACAGTTGTACCCAATGAGAAGAACGAACTCATTCCTACAAGAACAATCACAGGATGGAGGAGGTGCATTGATTATAGGAAACTCAATGAGGCAACTAGAAAAGATCATTTTCCATTCCCTTTCATGGATCAGATGCTGGAGAGATTGGCAGGACATGCATATTACTGTTTTCTTGATGGCTACTCGGGATACAATCAAATAGTGGTTGACCCTAGAGATCAAGAGAAAACCTCATTTACCTGTCTATATGGAGTTTTTGCTTATAGGCGCATGCCTTTTGGACTATGCAATGCCCTTGCAACTTTCCAAAGATGCATGTTGTCTATTTTCTCAGACATGATTGAAAAGTTCATTGAAGTCTTCATGGACGATTTCTCGGTTTTTTGGAGATTCCTTCCCCAATTGCCTAAATCATCTTGCCTTAGTTTTAAAAAGGTGCCAAGAGATAAACCTGTTCTAAACTGGGAGAAATGCCACTTTATGGTGACAGAGGGGATTGTCCTTGGCCATAAAATTTCAAAAAAAAGGCATTGAAGTAGAAAAATCTAAGGTGGAATTAATTGAGAAATTACCTCCATCTAGTAATGTCAAGGCAATTAGGAGTTTTTTAGGCCATGCTGGTTTCTATAGAAGGTTTATCAGAGATTTTCCAAAATTGCAAAGCCTTTGAACAACCTACTAGTTTCTGATACACCTTTTGTATTTGATAAAAAATGCACAATAGCATTTGAAACACTGAAAATAGAACTTTCCTCAGCACCTATTATTGCCCCACCTGATTGGAATTTGCCTTTTGAACTGATGTGTAATGCATCAGACCTTGCTGTTGGGGTAGTGCTGGGGCAGAGGAAAGGCAATTTAGTGCATGTTATCTATTACGCCAATAAGGTTTTGAATGAAACTCAAAGGAATTATACCACTACTGAGAAAGAACTACTGGCAATAGTATTTGCATTTGACAAGTTTAGATCATATCTTATTGGATCTAAGGTGTTTGTTTTTACTGATCATGCAGCACTAAAATATTTACTTGCAAAACAAGAATCAAAACCAAGATTGATAAGATGGATTTTCCTATTGTAGGAATTCAACATTGAGATTAAAGACAAGAAGGGAGTGGAGAACAAAGTAGCAGATCATTTGTCCAGAATTCCTTGTGAAGAAGATAGCACCCACAAATCAAGTGTCAATGAATTCTTCCCTGATGAGCAATGAATGCTGGTTCAAAGGTCACCCTGGTTCGCAGACATTGCTAATTTTAAGGCTACAGGGGAAGTGCCTTCAATGATTAACAAGCAGCAAAAGATGAAACTAATCAATGATGCAAAGTATTTCATTTGGGATGAGCCATACTTATTCAAAAAATGCTTGGATGGATTGCTCAAAAGATGTATTTCGGAGGAGGAAGGAAGGGAAGTTTTATGGAATTGCCATGGTTCTTGCTATGGGGGCCATGATGAGTGGATAATTTATACGCTTTTTGGCATTATTTTTAGGTAGTTTTTAGTATGATTTAGTTAGTTTTAAGTATACTTTTATTAGTTTTCAAGCAAAATTCACATTTTTGGACTTTACTATGAGTTTTTGTGTTTTTCTGTGATTTCAGGTATTTTCTGGCTGAAATTGAGGGACTTGAGCAAAAATCTGATTCAGAGGCTGAAAAAGGACTTCAGATGCTGTTGGATTCTGACCTCTCTACACTCGAAGTGAATTTTCTGGAGCTATAGAAACCCAATTAGCGCACTCTCAATTGCGTTAGAAATTAGACATCCAGGGCTTTCCAGACATATATAATAGTTTATACTTTGCCTAAGTTTTGATGACGCAAACTGGCGTTCAAATGCCAACTTCCTGTGCTATTCTGAAGTTAAACGCCAGAAACAAGTTACAAACCAGAGTTAAACGCCACAAACAGGCTGCAACCTGGCGTTTAACTTCAAGAGAAGTCTCTACACGTGTAAAGCTCAGTGCTCAGCCCAAGCACACACCAAGTGGGCCCCGGAAGTGGATTTCTGTATCATTTACTTATCTCTGTAAACCCTAGTAACTAATTTAGTATAAATAGAACTTTTTACTATTGTATTCGAAGTCTTGGTCATTCTGGTTCCCCCTCTGGGGCCAAAGCCAATAAACACCATTAACACTTATGTATTTCTAATGGTGGAGTTTCTACACCCCATAGATTAAGGTGTGGAGCTTTGCTGTTCCTCATGAATTAATGCAAAGTACTATTGTTTTTCTATTCAATTCAAGCTTATTCTTATTCTAAGATATTCACTCGCACTTCAACCTGATGAATGTGATGATCCGTGACACTCATCATCATTCTCACCTATGAAAGAGTGTGTATCTATTAGCCTCCATTCTGAAAGATCGGAGTCTTCGTGGAATAAGCAATAATCAATTGGCAGCCATTCCTGAGATCCAGAAAGTCTAAACCGTGTCTGTGGTATTCCGAGTAGGATCTGGGAAGGGATGACTGTGACGAGCTACAAACTCGCGAGTGTTGGGCGTAGTGACAGACGCAAAAGGATCAATGGATCCTATTCCAACATGATCAAGAACCGACAGATGATTAGCTGTGCAGTGACAGCGCATTTGGACCATTTTCACTGAGAGGATGGACGGTAGCCATTGACAATGATGATCCCCCAACATACAGCTTGCCATGGAAAGGAGTATGAATGATTGAATGAAGATAGTAGGAAAGCAGAGATTCAGAAGGAGCAAAGCATCTCCATATGCTTATCTGAAATCCCACCAATGAATTACATAAGTATTTCTATCTTATTTTATATTTTAATTATCCAAACCTCAAAACCATTTGAATCTACCTGACTGAGATTTACAAGGATGACCATAGCTTGCTTCAAGCCGACAGTCTCCGTGGGATCGACCCTTACTCACGTAAGGTTTATTACTTGGACGACCCAGTGCACTTGCTGGTTAGTTGTGCGGAGTTGTGAAAAAGAATTGAGATTATGAACGTGCGAACCAAGTTTTTGGCGCCGTTTTAGACATCACAATTTCATGCACCAAGTTTTTGGCGCCGTTGCTGGGGATTGTTCGAGTTTGAACAACTAACGGTTCATCTTGTTGCTCAGATTAGCTAATTTTATTTTATTTTTAAAGCTTTTTATTTTCGAAAAATCCAAAAAAAATTAATAAAATCATAAAAGCAAAAATAATTTTATGTTTCCTGTTTGAGTCTAGTATCAAATTTTAAGTTTTATGTTAATTGCATCCTTTTTTTTTCTAAAATTTTTTTTCGAAAAATTCATGCATGTGTTCCTCATGATCTTCAAGTTGTTCTTAATGATCTTTTTTGTTTGATCTTTGCATTTTTATGTTTTGTGTCTTTTCTTGTTTCTCATATGTATTTTTGAATTATTAGTGTCTAAAGTTTGAAAATTTCTAAGTTTGGTGTCTTGCATGTTTTTCTTTTCTTAAAAATCTTCAAAAATAAGTCTTGATGTTCATCTTTATCTTCAAAGTGTTCTTGGTGTTCATCTTGACATTCAAAGTGTTCTTGCATGCATTAGTTGTTTTGATTCATAATTTCTATGCTTTGTTTCAATTTGGTATTTTTTCTCTCTCTTTACTAAAAATCCAAAAATCAAAAAAATATATCTTTCCTTGTTTTACTCATAAATTTCAATTTCAAAATTCTATCTTTTGAAATCTTTTTCAAAAATCAAATCTTTTTCATTTATCTTTACATATTTTCGAAATTTTTTTAATTGATTTTCAAAATCTTTTTCTTATTCTTACTTCATATTTTCAAAAATCTCACTAACATTTAATATTTTGATTCAAAAATTTTCAAGTTGTTACTTGCCTATTAAGAAAGGTTCAATCTTTGAATTTTAAAATCATATCTTTTTAGTTTCTTGTTAGTCAAGTAATCAACTTTAATTTCAAAAATCAAATCTTTTTAATTTCCTTTTCAAATCTTTTTCAAAATAAATTTCAATCATATATTTTTCACAATCAATTTGAAAATCTTTTCTAACTTCTTATCTTTTCAAATTTGATTTTCAAATCTTTTTCAATTAACTACTTGACCTTTTGGTTTGATTTTAAAAGTTTTCTACTTCAATCATATCTTTTTCAAAGCCACCTAACTAATTTTCTCTCTCTAATTTTTGAAAACTCCTACCCACTTTTTCAAAATTCTTTTTAATTAACTAATTATTTCAAATTTTAATTTAATTTTATTTCTCTTTTTAATTTTCTAATTCTAACTTATAATTAAAATAAAAACAAAAATATTTTCCTTTTATTTTAATTTAAATTTCGAATTTTTTTCTCTTCTCCTTCTTCTATTCTTCTCTTCTTCTACTCACATAAAGGAATCTCTATACTGTGACATAGAGGATTCCTATTCTTTTCTGTTCTCTTCTTTTTCATATGAGCAGGAATAGGGACAAAGACATTCTTATTGAAGCTGATCCTGAACCTGAAAGGACTCTTAAGAGGAAACTAAGAGAAGCTAAAGCACAACCCTCTAGAGAAGACCTGACAAAAATTTTCGAAAAAGAAGGAAACATGGCCCAACCAAATAACAACAATGCCAACAATACAAGGAATATGCTTGGTGACTTCATTGCACCTTCCTCTGACTTTTGTGGAAGAAGCATCTCAATTCCTGCCATTGGAGTAAACAACTTTGAGCTTAAGCCTCAATTAGTTTCTCTAATGCAACAGAATTGCAAGTTTCATGGACTTCCATTGGAAGATCCTCATCAGTTCTTAGCTGAATTCTCGCAAATCTGTGACACTGTCAAGACCAATAGAGTTGATCCTGAGATCTATAGGCTTATGCTTTTCCCTTTTGCTGTAAGAGACAGAGCTAGAACATGGTTGGATTCACATCCTAAGGAAAGCCTGAACTCTTGGGAAAAGCTGGTCATTGCTTTCCTGGCCAAATTCTTTCTACCTCAAAAGATGAGCAAGCTTAGAGTGGAAATCCAAACCTTCAGACAAAAGGAAGGTGAGTCCCTCTATGAAGCTTGGGAAAGATATAAGCAATTGATCAAAAGGTGTCCTACTGACATGCTTCCGGAATGGAGCATCATATGTATATTCTATGATGGTCTGTCTGAGTTGTCAAAAATATCATTGGACCATTCTACAGGAGGATCTCTTCATCTAAAAACCCTTACAGAAGCTCAGGAACTCATTAAAATGGTTGCAAATAACCAGTTCATGTACACCTTTGAGAGGAATCCTGTGAACAATGGGACACCTCAAAAGAAGGGAGTTCTTGAAATTGATACTCTGAATGCCATATTGGCTCAGAACAAAATATTGACTCAACAAGTCAATATGATTTCTCAGAGTCTGAATGGATTGCAAGCTGCATCCAATAGTACTAAAGAAGCATCTTCTGAAGAAGAAGCTTATGATCCTGAGAACCCTGCAATGGCAGAGGTGAATTACATGGGAGAACCCTATGGAAACACCTATAATCCTTCATGGAGAAATCTTCCAAATTTCTTATGGAAGGACCAACAGAAGCCTCAACAAGGCTTCAATAATAATTGTGGAAGAAATAGGTTTAGCAATAGCAAGCCTTTTCTATCATCTTCTCAGCAACAGACAGAGAATTCTGAATAGAGCCATTCTGGCCTGGCAACCATAGTCTCTGATCTATCCAAGACCACACTAAGTTTTATGAATGAAACAAGGTCCTCCATTAGAAATTTGGAGGCACAGGTGGGTCAGCCTAGTAAGAAGATTACTGAAACTCCTCCCAGTACTCTCCCAAGCAATACAGAAGAAAATCCCAAGAGAGAGTGCAAGGCCATAACCATGACCAACATGGCCGAACCTGGAGAGAGTGAGGAGGACGTGAGTCCCAGTGAGAAAAGTCTCATGGGACGTCCTCTGGACAGAAAGGAGTTCCCCTTTAAGGAACCAAAGGAATCTGAGGCTCATATAGAGACCATAGAGATTCCATTGAACTCCCTTCTGCCATTCATGAGCTCTGATGAATATTCTTCCTCTAAAGAGGATGAAGACATCACTGAAGAGCAAGTTGCTAAATATCTAGGAGCAATCATGAAGCTGAATGCCATGTTATTTGATAATGAGACTTGGGAGGATGAACCTCCATTGCTCATCAATGAACAAAATGATCTGGTTCAACTGAAATTATCTCAGAAGAAACAGGATCTTGGAAAGTTCTTCATACCTTGTACCATAGGCACCATGACCTCTAAGAAGGCTCTATGTGACCTGGGGTCAAGGATAAACCTCATGCCACTCTCTGTAATGGAGAAACTAGGAGTCTTTGAGGTAGAAGCTGCAAAAATCTCACTAGAGATGGCAGAAAAATCAATGAAACAGGCTTATGGACTACTAGAGGACGTGCTAGTGAAGGTTGAAGACCTTTACATCCCTGCTGATTTCATAATCCTAGATATTGGGAAGGATGAGGATGAATCCATCATCCTTGGCAAACCCTTCCTAGCCACAGCAAAAGCTGTGATTGATCTTGACAGAGGAGAGTTGGTCCTTCAGTTAAATGAGGACTACCTTGTATTCAAGACTCAAGGTTCTCCTTCTGTAACCATGGAGAAGAAGCATGAAAAGCTTATTTCAATATAGAGTCAAACAAAGCCCCCACATTCAAACTCTAAGTTTGGTGTTGGGAGGCCACAACCAAACTCTAAGTTTGGTGTTGAGAGACCCCAACCTTGCTCTGATTATCTGTGAGGCTCCATGAGAGCTCACTATCAAGCTATTGAGATTAAAGAAGCACTTATTGGGAGGCAACCCAATGTTATTTAATTATATCTATTTATTTTCCATTGTTATTTTATGTTTTCTATAGGTTGATGATCATGTGAAGTCACAAAAACAATTGAAAAATCAAAAACAAAATGAAAAACAGCATTAAAAATAGAACACCCTGGAGGATAAGCTTACTGGTGTCTAAACGCCAGTAAGAAGTATCAGACTGGCGTTTAACACTGGAAAGAAGCATCAAGCTGGCGTTAAATGCCAGAAACAAGCTAAAGTCTGGCGTTTAACGCCAAAAACAAGCACCAACTTGGCGTTAAACGCCAATAAAGGGAGAAAAGCTGGCGTTTAACGCTAGAAACAAGCAGCATTCTGACGTTAAATGCCAGGATTGCACTCTAAGGGCATTTACACGCCTAAATGGAGCAGGGATGCTAAGGCCAGAGAAACCTCAAGAAAGAGGAAAGGGAAGGCAATTGCTTCCACCTCTGAGTAATGGGAGATGGAGAGATTCATCTCAAAGGTCCAATCACGCCCATCACTAAAAAGAGAATGGAGCAAACAAGAGAGCCCACTCATGGACCTCAACAAGAGCATGAGGAAGTTCCTCATCATGAAATCCCTGAGATGTCTCAAGGGATGCACTTTCCTCCACACAACTATTGGAAGCAAATTAACACCTCCCTAGGAGAATTAAGTTCCAACATAGGACAACTAAGGGTGGAGCACCAAGAGCATTCCATCCTCCTCCATGAAATTAGAGAAGATCAAAGAGCTGTGAAGGAGGAGCATCAGAGGCAAGGAAGAGACATTGAGGATCTCAAGAGCACCATTGGTTCTTCAAGAGGAGGAAGACGCCACCCTCACTAAGGTGGACCCGTTCCTTAATCTCCTTGTCTATTTATTTTTTCTGTTTTCGTTCTCTATGCTTTATGTTTTATTCATGTTTGTGTCTTTATTACATGATCATTAGTGTTTAAGTGTCTATGCCTTAAAGCTATGAATGTCCTACGAATCCATCAGCTCTCTTAAATGAAAAATATTTTAATTACAAAAGAACAAGAAGTACATGAATTTCGAATTCATCCTTGAAATTAGTTTAATTATTTTGATGTGGTGACAATACTTTTTGTTTTCTGAATGAATGCTTGAACAGTGCATATGTCTTTTGAATTTGTTGTTTATGAATGTTAAAATTGTTGGATCTTGAAAGAATAATGAAAAAGGAGAAATGTTATTGATAATCTGAAAAATCATAAAATTGATTCTTGAAGCATGAAAAAACAGTGAAAATGCAAAAGGATGTGAAAAAAAAAGAAAAATAAAGAAAAAGAAAAAGCAAGCAGAAAAGGCCAAGAGCTCTTTAAACCAAAAGGCAAGAGCAAAAAGCCAGTACCCTTTAAACTAAAAGGCAAGGGTAAAAACGATCCAAGGCTTTGAGCATTAATGGATAGGAGGGCCCAGGGAATAAAATCCTGGCCTAAGCAGCTAAACCAAGCTGTCCCTAACCATGTGCTTGTGGCGTGAAGGTGTCAAGCCAAAGGCTTGAGACTGAGCAGTTAAAGTCATGATCTAAAGAAAAAAGAGTGTGCTTAAGAACCCTGGACACCTCTAATTGGGGACTCTAGCAAAAATGAGTCACAATCTGAAAAGGTTCACCCAGTTATGTGTCTGTGGCATTTATGTATCCGGTGGTAATACTGGAAAACAAAGTGCTTAGGGCCACGGCCAAGACTCATAAAGTAGCTGTGTTCAAGAATCAACATACTGAACTAGGAGATCAATGACACTATCTAAATTTTGAGTTTCTATAGATGCCAATCATTCTGAACTTCAAAGGATAAAGCGAGATTCCAAAACTGTTCAGAGGCAAAAAGCTACTAGTCCCACTCATCTAATTGGAGCTAAGTTTCATTGATATTTTTGAATTTATAGTATATTCTCTTCTTTTTATCCTATTTGATTTTTAGTTGCTTGGGGACCAGCAACAATTTAAGTTTGGTGTTGTGATGAGCGGATAATTTATACGCTTTTTGCCATTGTTTTTAGGTAGTTTTTAGTATGATTTAGTTAGTTTTTAGTATATTTTTATTAGTTTTCAAGCAAAATTCACATTTCTGGACTTTACTATGAGTTTGTGTGTTTCTCTATGATTTCAGGTATTTTCTGGCTGAAATTGACGGACGTGAGCAAAAATCTGATTCAGAGGCTGAAAAAGGACTTTAGATGCTGTTGGATTCTGACCTCCATGAACTTGAAGTGGATTTTATAGAGCTACAGAAAGCCAATTGGCGCGCTCTCAATTGCGTTGGAAAGTAGACATCCAGGGCTTTCCAGAAATGTATAATAGTTCATACTTTGCTCAAGTTTTGACAACGCAAATTGGCGTTCAAACGCCAATTTCTGCCGTATTATGAAGTTAAACGCTAGAAACAAGTTACAAACCAGAGTTAAACGGCACAAACAGGCTGCAACCTGGCGTTTAACTCCAAGAGAAGTCTCTACACGTGTAAAGCTCAATGCTCAGCCCAAGCACACACCAAGTGGGCCCCGGAAGTGGATTTCTGCATCATATACTTATCTCTGTAAACCCTAGTAACTAATTTAGTATAAATAGGACTTTTTACTATTGTATTCGAAGTCTTGGTCATTCTGGTTCCCCCTCTGGGGCCGAAGCCTATGAACACCATTATCACTTATGTATTTTCAACAGTGGAGTTTCTACACCCCATAGATTAAGGTGTGGAGCTCTGCTGTTCCTCATGAATTAATGCAAAGTATAGTACTATTGTTTTTCTATTCAATTCAAACTTATTCTTATTCTAAGATATTCACTCGCACTTCAACCTGATGAATGTGATGATCCGTGACACTCATTATCATTCTCACCTATGAACACGTGCCTGACAACCACCTCCGTTCTATCTGTACTAGCTTGAGTGTATATCTCTTAGCCTCTATTCCGAAAGATCGGAGACTTCGTGGAATAAGCTAGAATCAATTGGCGGCCATTCCTGAGATCCGAAAAGTCTAAACCTTATCTGTGGTATTTCAATTAGGATCTGGGAAGGGATGACTGTGACGAGCTTCAAACTCGCGAGTGTTGGGCGTAGTGACAGACGCAAAAGGATCAATGGATCCTATTCCAACATGATCGAGAACCGACAGATGATTAGCCGTACGGTGATAGCGCATTTGGACCATTTTCACTAAGAGGACGGATGGTAGCCATTGACAACGGTGATCTCCCAACATACAGCTTGCCATGGAAAGGAGTATGAATGATTGAATGAAGACAGTAGGAAAGCAGAGATTTAGAAGCAACAAAGCATCTCCATACACTTATCTGAAATCCCACCAATGAATTACATAAGTATTTCTATCTTATTTTATATTTTAATTATATTTTAATTATCAAAACCTCATAACCATTTGAATCTGCCTAACTGAGATTTACAAGGATAACCATAGCTTGCTTCAAGCCGACAATCTCCGTGGGATCGACCCTTACTCACGTAAGGTTTATTACTTGGACGACCTAGTACACTTGCTGGTTAGTTGTGTGGAGTTGTGAAAAAGAATTGAGATTATGAACATGCGTACGAAGTTTTTGGCGCCGTTTTAGAGATCACAATTTCGTGCACCAGGCCATTTTGGAGGAGAAAGAACTACAGAAAAAGTCTTGCAGTGCGGGTTCATTTGGCCCACCATCTTCAAAGATGCACGAGAACTAGTGAAAAACTGTAATGAATGTCAGCGGGCTAGAAATCTGCCCAAGAAGAATGAGATGCCACAGCAATTCATCTTGGAACTTGAGCTGTTTGACGTATGGGGGATTGATTTCATGGGACCATTCCCAACTTCATACTCAAACAATTACATTTCGGTGGCAGTGGACTATGTGTCCAAATGGGTGGAGGCCATTGCGACACCTACAAATGATAACAAGGTGGTCCTGAACTTCCTCAAAAATAATATCTTTAGCCAGTTTGGAGTTCCCAGAGCACTCATCAGTGATAGAGGGAGCCATTTTTGCAATAGGCCACTGGAGACCCTCCTCCAGAGATATAGGGTGAAGCACAAGGTTGCCATACCCTATCACCCCCAAACAAGTGGTCAGATAGAGGTATCCAACAGAGAGCTAAAAAAAATTCTGGAAAAGACAGTGGGAGCTTCAGGAAAAGACTGGTCAAAGAAGCTGGATGATGCTCTTTGGGTATACAGGACAGCCTTCAAAACACCAATTGGGAAAATTAGATTACACACAAACTCACCGTCAAGTGTACCGGATCGCATCAAGTAGTAATAACTCACAAGAGTGAGGTCGATCCCACAGGGATTGATGGATTGAGCAATTTTAGTGATTAATTAGTCTAGTTAAGCTAACAGTGTTGAATTGGATGAAATTGAAGCAACAGAAAGTAAATTGCAGGAATTATAAAGTGCAAAAATTAAATTGACTCAAACTTAAAGAGCAAGAAATGTAAAGTACAACAAATGTAAAGGGAATTGGGTGCAGGGAATTTAAAGAAAGCAATAAAGCAAGCAATTGAAGAGATCTTGAGAACAAGTAACTGGAAATTTAAATTTCAGAAAAATTAAATCAAGCTAAATCATGAACAGAATTGTAAAGTGGCAGAAAATAGAATTACAGAGAAGGAAATCGTAGTAGAAAAGGAAATTGTAGTAGAGAAGGAAATTGTAGCAGAGAAGTATAAGCAATGGAAATTTCATAAAGCTGAATTGAATTCTGAAATGTAGAGAGTGCAGAAAATTAAAAGTGTATCAGAGAGAGCTTTCTATTCTATCCTACTACTACTCCTATTGCTCTCTAGCAGAGCCAGCCCTCCTTTTTTAATGAAATGAAATTGATTCCATTTTATAGGCTTTACAAAATAAAAATGAAATTGAAATTGAAAACAAATTACAATTCAAATAAAATTTCTATTCTAATTGTTTCTTGTGCCTTTGAGTCATGTCCAATGGGCTTTTGTTGGTTTGGCCTTGAATAAGTGGGTCAGGGGTGTTGGTGGCTTCTTCCAGTGGAACGCTCAGTCCACTAATTGAGCACTGCGCTCACTCCCTTTGGTGTGTTCAATTCCTTGCCTAGCGCTCCATTACTGAACGCTATGTTCACTCTCCAAGTGCTGCACCATTTGGTGCGTGCCTTCCTTGGTGCGTATATTTCTTCCCTTAGCGCTCTCTTTATGAGCGTTACGTTAGCTATTTGAGCACTCTCCCTTGTTACGGACGGCACAAGGCTTGCCTCCCAACTTGAAATGCCCGAAAACGTTGGAAAAGTGAGCGTGGCGCTCACTTTGAAAGTGAACGCTAGCTTTGTTTCTATTGAGAGTGGTTTTTGGGCCTTAAAGATGCCTATCACTTTTACTTCAATTTCATGCCAAATATAGAATGTTATATATCGTTGAAAATCTCTGAATGTCATCTTTCTAACGCAACTAGAAGCACATCAATTGGACATCTGTAGCTCAAGTTATGGTCCTTTGAAGAAGGCATGGTCATGCTGTTTTGGAGGCCGAAAACGTTCTTTTAGTGAACGCTACGTTCACTTAGTGAGCGCTGCTTTAGAGGCCAAAGTTAGCGCCAGATTCTGAAGCCCAAACTTAATTTTCACCCCATATTATTATATATCTTTGGAAAGCTCTGGATGTCTACTTTTCAATGCATTTAAGAGCGCATCAGTTAAAGCTCTACAGCTCAAGTTATCCTCCTTGGAAGGTGAAGAGGTCAGCTGGCCTTACTGCAGGTTGATACTATGTTCATCTTTGCACTTTCGGGGTAAGTTTTCTCCCTTAGATTTATTGTCCACCATGCAGTGCCATATATGCTTGGAAAGCTTTAGATTTCTACTTTCCAATGCTACTTGAATCACCTCATTTGGAGTTTTGTAGCTTGAGTTATTCTTGTTGGAGTGTAGAGACGTCAGGGTTGCAAATCTTCTTTGCTCCTCCTTGAGTCTGTTTCCAATTCTTTTGCCACCTTGGGAGTATGATTCTTCTTCTAGTGCTTTTATTTCTTCTTCTTCTATTATTTCCTACAAAGTTTATAAAATCAATAGATCAATGAAATATACCATTTAAGCACAAAATTATTCAATATTTAACCACTAATCATTAATTTCTTGTATGAAAAAGTATAGAAAAATATGACATGATGGTATGTCATCATCCCCATATCAACTGGTATATGGTAAGGCTTGTCACCTGCCATTAGAACTTGAGTTTTAATAGTCAAGCTGCTGGCAAAAGGAGGCTCTTGCAACTGCAATAATTGGAAGAATTCAGATCCCAAGCCTATGAAAATGCCAAAATCTACAAGGAAAAAGCAAAGGAAAGACATGACCTCAAGAAGGCACCAAGAAGCTTTGAGGAAGGACAAAGAGTGCTACTTTACAACTCCAGACTGAAACTTTTCCCTTGGAAATTAAGATCAAGGTGGTCAGGTCCTTTTCTTGTCACCAAAGTCTCACCTTATGGACACATAGAAATCATGGAAGAAAGCTCACAACGGACCTTCACTGTGAATGGACAAAGGCTCAAAAACTACACTGGTGACATGCGGGAAGACTCCAAGATAAAATATAGACTCAACTGAGAGAGCTGACCGTCAAGCTAGTGACGATAAAGGAGCGCTTGTTGGGAGGCAACCCAACCAAAGGTGGTCATCTTTCCCTTAGTTAAATTCAATAAAAGAATTAAGTAGATTCTCTGTATTGCTAGGAGCTAAGTTTGGTGTTCCACACCAAAACAATTCAAAAGGTGAATGTATGATGCTAAGTTTGGTGTTCCACCACTGATTCCATTTAAAAACACATTGCAACCCTTCAATGATAAGTAACTGACTCCAAACAATCAGAGAAATTACTTAACATGTGTGTAGTTTTAGTTTATAGTTGTTTGTCTAATCCATAGTTGTTTTCTTAATAAAAGTACATGAGGTTCTCTGCATGTATTCAATCTGCTGCATTAGACAAGGAACTAAGTTTGGTGTTCACACACCAAATTAAGTTCAGAAACTCACAAGCCTGCATGCATACTAATAATTTTTCAAGTGCTTGGGGAACAAGCAACTTCCAATAACTTTGCAGTAAGACAATCAAGCCTTGGGAAGAACTATGTACCATCATTCAAAGAAGCAAATAAAGATACAAAAGCTATAGATGAGGATAAGAAGGTCGAAATAGGAAGACACTAAGAGGTTGTATTGTTACTTAACTATTTTTGGTTTGGAATGCTTAAATTGGAAGTCTGATTGTGTCTTTGTTAAGAGCCAACCTTTAGTTTAAGTTAATTTGCATTATGTTGTGTTTAATTTTGCAATAAGTATGATAGCCTAGGTGTGAGTTTTCACTTTCACTTGTTTAAATACTTGTCTTGTCCCCTGAGTCTTTTCAATTTAAATAAAAGAAATATTTGAACAAGAAGTGGAAGAGTTCCTTTTTAGTAAGAAATAAAATAACAGTAAGTGGTGGTATATATGTCTGATTGTGTAGTAGCTCACTTATAATGAATAAAAGGATAGACTATCTCCCTTTTCAGTATAAACTAGCATGCTGTCTATGAATCTTAGCAAATAAAAGTCTGATGCGCGGGAATTTGCCTCTCGACAAATTTCCTTCCGGCAAGTGCACCGGATTATCGTCAAGTAAAAACTCACTGTAGAGTGAGGTCGAATCCCACAGGGATTGGTAGATCGAGCAATTATAAATGAAGAATTATGCTAGTTGAGCGAAATCAGAATTTTAATTGGAATTACAGAAAGTAAAATTGGCAGGAAACTTAAATTGCGGAAAATTTAAGGAACAGAGAATTAAATTGCAGGGAATTAAAGTACATAAGCTTAAATTGCAAGAAAGTAAATAGGAATGGGGATTTAGCATGAAATTAAAGAAGCAGAATATAAAAGAATGGGTAGATTAGAGAATGGGGAATTCATTGGGTTCAGGAGATGTATAATTCTCTAGATCAAATTCATTTTCATCTCTTCCGCAATCAATGCATTCATTGATCTCCATGGCATTCTTAAGTGATTGGATCCCAATTCCTTGGCTCACCAATATCTCTAAGCATGAACAATTGCCCAATTCCCTAATTTAAGTGCTCATGGGAAGAGATGAAGTTTGGTCACTGATTATACCACAAAAATTCATAGATCAAAGTATTGGTCGGATTACATGTCACTATATCCATCCAAACCCCAACCTAATCCAATGTGAGAAAGCATTTCTAGCATGATCTCCTTATTCCTCTCCCAATGTTCCGAGAAGATCCAATTATGAATAGCTTCTTTTCCAAGATAACTATCCAATTAGATTAAGAACGAACGCTTTCTAGTAAAATCAAGAGAAAAGAAAGAAGAAGAAGAATGAAAACTAGTATTGATCCATTGAATTTACACAAAGCTCTCTAACCCAATGAAAGGGGTTTATTTGTTCATAGCTCTCAAATTGCAAAATGGAATTGACAGATACATTATGAAATTGAAAGTGCAGTAAGTAAGAAAAACTCCCCTAAAATGAAAAAAAAGTCTGTCTAACTTAAATTCTAAGCTATTTATACACTTTCTTCCATTGATCTTCAAGCCTTGAATTGGGCTTTTGGCCTTGATGGAATTGGGTTGAAGATGGCTCCAATTGGTTGTTCTTTTGTGTTAAGAAGAGATCTGTTTGAAATTTGGAACTCTGATGCTTCACGTTTGAGTCAACATTTGAGGGCCAGCGTTGACTCAAATGCCACTTTGTATCAGACCAGCAAAAACCAGAAAGCTTGCTGTCATTGGCGTTTGAGTCAATGTTGGAGGGCCAACGTTTGCTGATCCGCGCGTACGTGTACCGTGCGCTTCCGCACAAAAGGCCAAAAATACTCATCCACACGTACACGTACTGTGCACGTGCGCGTGGATGCAAAATTTTCATTTTCCAGATTTGAAACAAGGTAGGGGACGTTGGAGGCAGCGTTGGACCTCCAACGTTCCCTCCAATGTTGGCCTTTTGGCTCGTACGCGTACTGTGCTCTTAGGCGCCCATTGCTTTTTTTTCCTCCGTGCGTACGCGTCACTGACACATATTGGTGCACAAAATCACAATCACACTTTTGCAATTCCACACAAATAACTAGCAAGTGCACTGGGTCATCCAAGTAATACCTTACGTGAGTAAGGGTTGATCCCACGGAGATTGTCGGCTTGAAGCAAGCTATGGTTATTTTGTAACTCTTAGTCAGGAAATTAGTAATAAAAATGATTGGGTTTATGAAGAGAAAATAACATAAAATAAATAATACTTGTTATGCAGTAATGGAGAACAGGTTGAGGTTTTGGAGATGCTCTGTCTTCTGAATCTCTGCTTTCCTACTGTCTTCTTCTTCACGCACGCAAGGTTCCTTCCATGGCAAGCTATATGTTGGTGGATCACCGTTGTCAATGGCTACCATCCGTCCTCTCAGTGAAAATGGTCCAAATGCGCTGTCACCACAAGGCTAATCATCTGTCGCTTCTCACTCATGTTAGAATAGGATTCATTGATCCTTTTGCGTCTGTCACTACGCCCAACACTCGCAAGTATGAAGCTCGTCACAGTCATTCCATCCCGGATCTTACTCGGAATACCATAGACAAGGTTTAGACTTTTCGGATCTCAAGAATGCTGCCAATTGATTTCAGCTTATACCACGAAGACTCTGATCTCACAGATTTGAATGCTCTGTTGTCAGGAGAGGCAATCAAACTCGTGAATCAGGAACCAAAGAGATACACACTCAATCTAAGGTAGAACAGAAGCGGTTGTCAGGCACACGTTCATAGGTTGAGAATGGTGATGAGTGTCACGGATCATCACATTCATCAGGTTGAAGTGCGAGTGAATATCTTAGAATAGAAACAAGCGTGATTGAATGGAAAATAGTAGTAATTGCATTAATCCATCAAAACACAGCAGAGCTCCTCACCCCCCAACCATGGAGTTTAGAGACTCATGCCGTAGAAGATACAAAATTCAGATGTAAAAATGTCATGAGATCCATAGTAAGTCTCTAAAAGTTGTTTTTATACTAAACTAGTAGCTAGGGTTACAGAAAATAAGTAACTAAGTGCAGATAGTGCAGAAAATCCACTTCCAGGGCCCACTTGGTGTGTGCTTAGGCTGAGCATTGAGCTTTACACGTGTAGAGGCTTCTCTTGGAGTTAAACGCCAGGTTGCAGCCTGTTTGTGGCGTTTAACTCTGGTTTGTAACCTGTTTCTGGCGTTTAACTTCAGAATAGGGCAGGAAGTTGGCGTTTGAACGCCAGTTTGCGTCGTCAAAACTCGGAAAAAGTATGAACTATTATATATTGCTAGAAAACCTTGGAAACAGAATCTTTATTTCAAGAGTCCTGAGATAGTCTGTAAAGTGGGAAAATTGTTTATCCTATTCCGCTTGGCAGAGTTTCTGAGGATAAGGCATTTTGGCTTTATATTCTTCAACCTTAGTTGCTGCAGGTTTATTTCCTACAGAGGCAGTTTGAGAAGCCTTCTTGAGGGAGTTATTATCAGCACTTGCAGGTGTCTGATCCCTCACTGGCGTTTGAACGCCAGAACTGGACATGGATTGGGCGTTTGACGCCAGATTCCTACCCTTTTCTGGCGTTTGAACACCAGAACTGGACATGGATTGGGTGTTTAACGCCATTTTTTCACCCGTTTCTGGCGTTTGAATGCCAGACTTATTCCTCTCTGGGCTCTTACTATCCTCAGAGGGATTTTGGGTAGCAGGTTGCTCATCATCTGTCAGCTGTTCTTTTCTTAGCTTTCTGCTGCTTTGAGTTGAGGTATTTAATGTTTTTCCACTTCTTAATTGAACTGCTTGGCACTCCTCTGTTATCTGTTTTGATAGTTGCTGTTTTGTCTGATTCAATTGTGATTCCATATCCTTGTTAGCATTTTTGGTTTCTTGTAGCATCCCCTTAAATTCTACTAACTGCCGTGTTATAGAAGATAGTTGCTGATTGAATTCAGCAACTTGTTCCTGAGGACTAAAGTCAGTTGATACTGCCTTAGCTTCTTCTTTCATGGTGGACTCATTACTTATGTACAGATGCTAATTTCTAGCAATTATATCGATAAGCTCTTGAGCCTCTTCAATAGTCTTTCTCATGTGTATAGATCCACCAGCTGAGTGGTCTAGAGATATCTGAGCTTTTTCTGTAAGCCCGTAGTAGAAGATGTCTAATTGCACCCACTCTGAAAACATTTCAGAGAGGCATTTCCTTAGCATCCCTCTGTACCTCTCCCAGGCATTATAAAGGGATTCATCATCCTCTTGTTTAAAGCCTCGGATGTCCAGCCTTAGCTGTGTCATCCTTTTTGGAGGGAAATATTGATTCAGGAATTTGTCTGCTAACTGTTTCTATGTTCTTATGCTTGCTGTGGGTTGGTTATTTAACCACCTCTTAGCTTGATCTTTTATAACAAATAGAAACAGTAATAATCTGTAGACATCCTAATCTACTTCCTTGTCACGTACTGTGTCAGCAATGACAATGAGCTGAGGATTTAGCTCAAAACTGCTTGCTCTGATGGGAGGTATACAGATGCTACTCCCATATGCAGCAGTAATGGGGTTAGCATACGACCCCAGAGTCCTTCTGGACTGTTCATTTCCATTTAGGTCCATGATGGATAAAAGGGAATTGATATGAATTACAAATAAAATATATTTTTGTTTTTATTTTATTTAAGTAGAAACAAACCGAATAGTTAAAAATAAATAAAAATAATACGATAAAATAAAATAATTAGAAATTAAAGTATAAATTTTGAAAACTAAGAGAAAAATAAATTTGAAAACTAAAATAATTACTTAATTAGGAAGATTTGAAAAATTTTGGATATGATTTTTGAAAAAGATTTTGAATTTTGAAATTTCAAAACTAAGATAAGATAGAATAAAAAGTTTTAAAATAAAAATCTAAATTTTTAAAGCAAAATTCAAAAATTAATTAAAATAAAAAGAAAAGATATTTTTGAATTTAATGAAGAAAGAGAAAAACAATAAAAAATGACACCAAACTTAAATTTTTAGATCAAAACAAAGGAAACAAATAGGAAAACTTTGAATATCACGATGAACACTAAGAACAACTTTTGAAAAATTTTTAAGAAAACAGAAACACAAATGACACCAAACTAAAAAATTTTTATATTCTGAGCACTAATAATTCGAAAAAAATTGAAAGAAAAATAAAATCATGCAATTGACACTAAACTTAAAATATGAAACTAAACTCAAACAGAGAAACTCAATTATTAGTTTATAAAAATTTTCGAAAAAGTTTGAAAAGGAAAATAAGGATTAAAAAATGTTTCAACCAAAAACAATAATAGAAGACGCAATTTTAGTGACTCTAAACTAAAAAGATAAATTTTTCCTAATCTAAGCAACAAAGTAAACTGTCAGTTGTCCAAACTCGAACAATCCTCGGCAACGGCGCCAAAAACTTGGTGCACGAAATCACAATCACACATTTGCAATTCCGCACAACTAACCAGCAAGTGCACTGGGTCGTCCAAGTAATACCTTACGTGAGTAAGGGTCGATCCCACGGAGATTGTCGGCTTGAAGCAAGCTATGGTTATTTTGTAACTCTTAGTCAGGAAATTAGTAATAAAAATGATTAGGTTTATGAAGAGTAAATAACATCAAATAAATAATACTTGTTATGCAGTAATGGAGAACAGGTTGAGGTTTTGGAGATACTCTGTCTTCTGAATCTCTGCTTTCCTACTGTCTTCTTCTTCACGCACGCAAGGTTCCTTCCATGGCAAGCTATATGTTGGTGGATCACCGTTGTCAATAACTACCATCCGTCCTCTCAGTGAATATGGTCCAAATATGCTCTCACTGCATGGCTAATCATCTATCGGTTCTCACTCATGTTGGAATAGGATCCGTTGATCCTTTTGCGTCTGTCACTACGCCCAACACTCGCGAGTTTGAAGCTCGTTACAGTCATCCCGTCCCGGATCCTACTCAGAATACCACAGACAAGGTTTAGACTTTCCAAATCTCAAGAATGCTGCCAATTGATTTCAGCTTATACCACAAAGACTCTGATCTCACAGATTTGAATGCTCTGTTGTCAGGAGAGGCAATCAAAATCGTGAATCAGAAACCAAAGAGATACACACTCAATCTAAGGAAGAATGGAAGTGGTTGTCAGGCATGCATTCATAGGTTGAGAATGGTGATGAGTGTCATGGATCATCACATTCATCAGGTTGAAGTGCGAGTGAATATCTTAGAATTGAAACAAGCGTGATTGAATGGAAAACAGTAGTAATTGCATTAATCCATCAAAACACAGCAGAGCTCCTCACCCCCCAACCATGGAGTTTAGAGACTCATTCCGTAGAAGATACAAAATTCAGATGTAAAAATGTCATGAGATCCATAGTAAGTCTCTAAAAGTTGTTTTTATACTAAACTAGTAGCTAGGGTTACAGAAAATAAGTAACTAAGTGCAGATAGTGCAGAAATCCACTTCCAGGGCCCACTTGGTGTGTGCTTGGGATGAGCATTGAGCTTTATACGTGTAGAGGTTTCTCTTGGAATTAAACGCCAGGTTGTAGCCTGTTTGTGGCGTTTAACTCTGGTTTGTAGCCTGTTTCTGGCGTTTAACTTCAGAATAGGGCAGGAAGTTGGCATTTGAATGCCAGTTTGCATCGTCAATGCTCGGGCAAAGTATGAACTATTATATATTGCTGGAAAGCCCTATATGTCTACTTTCCAACGCAATTGAGAGCGCGCCAATTGGGTTTCTGTAGCTCCAAAAAATCCATTTCGAGTGTAGGGAGGTCAGAATCCAATAGCATCTACAGTCCTTTTTCAGCCTCTGAATCAGATTTTTGCTCAGGTCCCTCAATTTAGGCCAGAAAATACCTGAAATCACAGAAAAACTCACAAACTCATAGTGAAGTCCAGAAATGTTAATTTTGCATAAAAACTAATAAAAACATAGTAAAAACTAACTAAATCATACTAAAAACTACCTAAAAATAATGCCAAAAAGTGTATAAATTATCCACTCATCACGTATGCGTCGATTCAAAATTTTCCAATCTTAATTCTAGGCTGGGTGTCGCAGAAGTTGGAGGCAGCATTTGATGCAACGTTGGACCTCCAACATTAGGTTATGGCGCATACGCATAAAGTGCGCTTCCGCGCAAATGGGTCAAAATTACTCATTTACGCGTACGCGTGATGCACGCTTCCGCACGGATGTCAAAAATTGCTTTATCACACGTACGCGTCATGGACGCGAACGCGCCACTCAAAAATCTTTCAGCCATAGAATTGATCATTTTCTCACAAAGTTGGGGTTACCGTTGGACCCTCAACTCCACCTCCAACGTGAATGTCACTGTTCTTCATGTTTTTAAAACTGGAAAATGGGATTTTTGCATCCACGCGTACGCGTACAGCACGCGCACGCGTGGATGAGAAAAATGGCAATGCACGCGTAAGCATGGTGTACGCGCACACGTGAAGAAGCAAAATCACAGACTTCACGCGCACGCGTGGATAGCAGAACGTTGGCCCTCCAACGTTGAGTCAAACACCAATGATAGCAGATTTATCTATTTTCTTTTGGAAGGCGTTTGAGTCAACCTTGGCCCTTAAACATTGACTCTAACTTGAAGGACCAGAATCTGTAATTCAAACAGATCTCTTCTCAACAGCAAAGGAAACCAATTGGAAGCCATTTCAACCCAAATCTGTCAAGGCAAAAAGCCCAATTCAGAGATTGAAGATCAATGGAAGAAAGTGTATAAATAGCTTAGATATTAAGTTAGAGAGAACTGGGGGACTTCATTATTTGTACTGCACTTTTACTTTTCGGTTCATTTTACTTTTCTGCAATTCTTTGAATTCTGCAATGTATCTTTTAATTCCATTTTCCATTTTGACAGCTATGAAAAACTAAACCCCTTTCATTGGGTTATGGAGCTCTGTGTAATTCAATGGATCAATATTAGTTTATATTCTTCTTTTTCTTTCTTTTCTCTTGATTTTACTAAAAAACGTTTGTTTATTCATTCAACTGGATAGTTGTCTTAGGAAAGAAGCTATTTATAATTGGATCTCCTCGGAACCTTGGAAAAGGAATGAGGAGATCATGCTAGAATTGCTTTTTCACATTGGATTAGATTGGGGTTTGGATGGATATAGTGACATGTAATCCTACCAATACTTTGATGTATGAATTTGTGTGGTATAATCAGTGACCAAACTTCATCTTTTCCCATGAGCGCTTAAATCAAGGAATTGGGAAATTGTTCATGCTTAGAGAGATTAGATTGCCAAGGAATTGGGAGCTAATCACCTAAGATTGCCAAGGAAATCAATGAATACATTGATTGAGGAAGAGATGAAAATGAACTTGATCCGGAGAATTATCACATCTTCTGACCCTAATGAGCTTCCCCATCTCTGATCTACCATTTCTTTTACATTCTGCTTCTTTAATTTCATGCTTCATCCCCGTTCCCATTTACTTTCTTGCAATTTAAGCTTCTGTCATTTAATTTCCAGCAATTTAATTTTTGTCATCTTGCAATTTAAGTTTCCCGCCAAATTTACTTTCTATAATCCCAATTCAATTCCGATTTCGCTCAACTAGAAAAATTCTCCAATTAACATTGATCAATCTACCAATCCCTGTGGGATTCGACCTCACTCTACAGTGAGTTTTTACTTGACGACAATCCGGTGCACTTGCCGGTAGGAAATTGTAGAGAGACAATTTCCGAGTGAATCAAGTTTATGGCGCCATTGCCGGGGATTGGTTTTGTATTGACAATTACTAATTTGGAGGATAACTAGATTGAGCACTTTTCTTTTCTTTTGATAAATTAAAGTTTAATTCCAGTTGTTCATTTTTGTTCTCTACAATTTTTAGTTGTTTTTCGTTAATTTTACTTTACTTCTTTACTTTCCAGTAAAACTAACCCACTAACTCATTAACTGTTTAATTATTTTCCTCAATTGCTCTAACAACATTTTTTTTACTAATTATGAATCATTCATTTGCTGGTTGCTGCTTGTTGTGCTACTTGTATAACAGGTAGAAGAGAGGTTTCAACCTCCTTTGATAGTAAACTGGAAAGAACCTTCCTGAGATTAAGAAGGGAAACAAGAGGAAAGAGGGCTGTTGGTGCAGAAGAAGAGGAGGAAGATTTGGATATAACCATGGAGGATGATATGGAAAACATTCATGAAGGAGAGGTGAACAATCATGCCAGAAGAGGTGCAGCCAACCCTGTTGGACAAGAGAGGAGAGTTCTAGGTTCCTACATCAATCCAAACCCAGGAAACTGTGGTAGCAGCATTCAAAAGCCAACTACTCATGCTAATAATTTTGAATTGAAGCCTCAGCTCATAACTCTTGTGCAGAACAACTGTTCTTTTGGAGGGAGTGCCCAATAGGATCCTAATCAGCATCTTACTAAATTCCAAAAGATATGTGACACATATTTTATGAAGGGCTGAATTGTGAGTCAAAGAAAGCTGTAGACCACTCATCTGGAGGTTCTCTTAACAAGAAGAAGACCATTGAAGAAGCCATTGATGTTATAGAGATAGTGGCTGACAATGAGTATTTTTATGCCTCTGACAGAAGCAACAAAAGGGGATTCTTGGAATTAAACCATATGGATGCAATCCTGGCTCAGAATAAAATGATCACCAAGCAACTGGCAGAATTGACCAAGCAAATGGAGAAGAATCAGGCTGCAGGCATCCACACTCAACCATCATCTCAAGGAGAGTTGGACACAGAAGAAGGAGTTAACTGGGAGGAAGCTAATTACCTTGGAAATTCACCTAGGTGATGAGCGGATAATTTATACCCTTTTTGGCATTGTTTTTTACATAGTTTTTAGTATGATTTAATTACTTTTTGTTATATTTTTATTAGTTTTTATTCAAAAATCACATTTTTGACTTTACTATGAGTTTGTGTTTTTCTGTAATTTCAGGTATTTTCCGGCTGAAATTGAGGGACTTGAGCAAAAATCTGATTCAGAGGCTGAAAAAGCACTGCAGATGCTGTTGGATTCTGACCCTCCTGCACTCGAAGTGAAATTTCTGGAGCTACAGAAGCCCAGTTGGCGCGTTCTCAATTGTGTTGGAAAGTAGACAACTTGGGCTTTCAAGCAATATATAATAGTCCATACTTTTTCTGAGATTTGATGTACCAAACTGGCGTCTAAAGATAGCCTAAAACATCTTGGCGTAAAACGCCCAAACTGGAACCAGAATTGGAGTTAAAAGCCCAAACTGGCACCAAAGCTGGCGTTTAACTCCAGGAACAGCCTATGCACGTGGAAGCTTCAATGCTCAGCCAAAGCACACACCAAGTGGGCCCCAGAAGTGGATTTCTGCACTATCTGCACTTTGTTATTCATTTTCTGTAAACCTTAGGTTACTAGTTTAGTATAAAAACTACTTTTAGAGATTTATTTCACATCTTTGATCAACTTTGGGATCACATCCTTGGAATATCTTTTGATCACTTTGATCATAGACTGTTGTTCATGTTTGGTGGCTAGCCTCACGGCCATGCCTAGACCTTTCACTTATGTATTTTTTACGTTGGAGTTTCTACACCCCATAGATTAAGGTGTGGAGCTCTGCTGTTCTTCGTGAATTAATGCAATTACTACTGTTTCCTATTCAATTCATGCCTACTTCTTCTCCAAGATATACTCTCATACTTAATTCAGTTAAGTCAGAATGAAGGGGTGACCCGTGACAATCACCCAATCTTCATTACTCGCTTAGCCAGGATCGCGTGCCTGACAACCACAAAGTGGTCTACATGATGTTCAACGTAGTCATTGGACAACAGCTGGAGTATACTCTCTTGGATATCTAATACATGGACTGAGTCTGTGAGATTAGTATCTTTGTGGTATAGGCTAGAACTATTAGCAGCATTCCTGAGATCCAGAAAGTCTAAACCTTGTCTGTGGTATTCCGAGTAGGATCTGGGAAAGGATGGCTGTGACGAGCTTCAAACTTGCGAATGTTGGGTGCAGTGACAGTGTACAAAAGGACAATGGTTCTATTTTGACACTAGCGGGAACCGACAGATGATTAGCCGTGCGGTGACAGCGCATATGGATTTGTTTTCATCTGAGAGGATTATACAGATTGCCATGGAAGGAGGTAACGCATGGTTGGAAGAAGGCAGTAGGAAAGCAGAAGTTCAGAAGCAACAAAGCATCTCCAGATGCTTATCCGAAATTCCCACCTTTGAATTACATAAGTATTTCTATTTTATTTTCTGTTTTATTCATATTTTAATTATTAAAACCTTATAACCATTTGAATCCGCCTGACTGAGATTTACAAGGATGACCATAGCTTGCTTCAAGCCGACAATCTCCGTGGGATCGACCCTTACTCACGTAAGGTTTATTACTTGGACGACCCAGTGCACTTGCTGGTTAGTTACGTGGATTTGTGTAACAGATGAGATCACGTTCTCCCACACTAGGTTTTTGGCACTGTAGCCAGGGAATGAACAATCACGATTCCGCGTACCACTAGGCAAGCCCATGATCCATATTCCAAAACCTATAACTCTGGTTGGAGGAACCACCCAAACTTTGGGTGGGAAAACCAACAAAACTAAGGCCAAGACCACAGATCCCATAATCCAAACTAGTATAACAACTCCACTCACTAAGACTCCAACCAAAAACCATACCAGACCACACAAAACACTTATTCACAGCCACCATACCAAAGCCACAATAACCACTCTCAACACTCCAATTTCAACCAACCATCACCACATGATGAGGACAGAATGGCAAAAATAGAAGCTATGCTTGCAAACCTTTGAAAGGAGTCTAAAGACATGAAAAAATTCAGGGAAGATGTGAGAGGTAATATAAAAAGCCGAGGGGAGGTTCTTAAGAATCTCGAATCTAAGGTAGGACATCTTTCACAGCAAACTCCGAAATCCACTGATAGTTTTCCAAGTGACACTGAGAAAAATCCAAGAGGGAAAATGAAGAAGGTGAGATGGGAAGAGTGTATGGCAATTACTCTTGCAAATGAAGAAATCCTGGAAGTATATACCAGTAAGCCAACAGAGCACAGTGATAAACCCTGTTTTCGTGGTTTATCTTGTGCTTATTTTGGGGGATTTATCCATCTTTTCCCACATTTATTCAATGAATTAGCATGTTTTTGTAATTCTCCCTTAAATTGTGCTTAAATGTAAAAACATGCTTTTTAGGCCTTAAATTGGTGATTTTAATCCACCTTAATTCCATTCGATGCCTTGATGTGTTTGTTAAGTAATTTTAGGTTCATTAGGCAATTATTGGATGGAAGAAATGAGGAGAAAAGCATGCAAGGAGGAGAATGCATGAAGAAACAAAGATTTGGAAGGAACCAATGGACGCGCACGCGTACAAGGCGCGCACGCGCAAAAATGGTCTCTCACAAGGACGCGCACGCGTACATGCCGCTTCCGCGCAGTTGAGGATTTGCCAATCGACGCGCACCCGCACGTGGCGCGCACGCGCCGATATTCTTACTTGGCCCACTTAATGGCAAAACGCTGGGGGCGATTTCTGAGCTGCCCAAGCCCAAATCCAACTTGTTTCTGAGTGTATTTCATGCAGAATTGAAGTTCAAGCAAAAGGGGAGCAATTAGTTTAGCCAATATGAGCCTTTAGTTAGATTTCTAGAGAGAGAAGCTCCCTCTTCTCTTTAGAATTACGTTAGGTTAATTTTCATCTTAGATCTAGGTTTAATTCATGCTTTGATTTACTTTTTCTTTACAATTTCTTGTTCCTCTACTCTTCCTCTCACTAATTTTGCATTTCATTCTTGTAATTGATTACTTTGTTGTTGATACACTTTTGTTCTTCTATTTTCCTTTAATGCAATTTATGATTCATGTTCCTTTATTGTTGATTTGATTTTTTGTTGTTTAATTCCTTGCAATTGAGTAGTTGAGATCTTACTTTCCTTGCTATTTTACTATGCTTTTCTTTTATGCCTACCAAGTGTTTGACAAAATGCTTGGTAAGAGTAGATTTTGAGCATTCTTGGCTTGGAAAGAGTAATTGGGCAATCTTGAGTCATGAAAACCCAACTTATGTTGGTGATCTAGAGTTGTTAGCTAGTATCGTTTCCATTGACGCTAATCTTTTGCTAATTAAATTAGTGAGTTGATTAGGACTTATGGAAGATTATTTCCATTGACGCTAATCTTTTGCTAGTTTAATTAGTAAGTTGGTTAGGACTTTTGGATTGAGATTAGCTAGTCTCGTTAGACTTTTTCCCTCTTTGTTGGAGTTGACGTAATGAGATAAATTTTTGTTTATTATTGTGACATGATTAGTTAATCTTCTTTGACATTCTCCCTATTTGTTGGAGTTAACTAAATAAGATGAACTAATCATGCATGACTAGGATAGAAAGCCTATGATCTCAATCCATTGCCATGAATATCTCTTTTTATTACTTGTCTTCTTTAATTTCTTGTTTGATTTACTTTCTCTTGTCATTTATTTTCTTGCCCAATATCAATCAAAACCCCCCCTTGATCCCCATAGCCAATAATTAAGCACTTCATTGCAACTCCTTGTGAGATGACCCGGAGTCTTAATACTTCGGTTAATTCTTATTGGGGATTGTTAATTGTGACAATCTAAAATTTTAATTTAATGCGAGAGTTATTTGTTGGTTTGGGCTATACTTGCAACATAATTATCTTGTGAAATTCCTTACCCACAACAATTTTTGCTCATCAAATTAATGCCGCCGTTGCCGGGGAGTTGCAATGGTGTTATGTTATTGGTTATTGTATATATGTGAATATTGTGAATATCTTGATTTTTGGATTGCTTGTTAGTTTTGTTAGTTTTAGGACTTTGTTTCATTATTTCTTGTTAGCTTTTGTTTCTTATTTTTACTTTTCACTATGAATTCTCACTTTGGCTATGAGTTTGGTTCTAACTATGTTGTAGGAAATGAGAACCTCAATGAAGATGTGCATCAAGGATGGGATAACCAAAGGTGGGAGGAGCCATATGCATATGATCAATCCTCATGGCAACAACCTCCACCAATGCACTATGAAGAAGAGCCATTCTATGATGCATGTCAATCCAATGGCTATGGTGAATCCCCTTGTGACTTTCAAGAACCATCACCATATGCCTTTGAACCACCTCCTCAACATAATTTTGAACCACCTTACTCACAAGCCCCTCTTCACCAACCGCCTCCATATGACCCCAACCCATATCCACCATACCAATCGCCTTGTGAACCATATGAACCATATGAAGAACCACCCCAATTTCACCACCAATACCCTCAAGAACCACCACCTCACTACCCTTACAAAGATGAATCACCTCCCATGTATGATAACTTTCAACCACATAATGAATTTCCCTTTCCACCACAGCCCTCCAAGGAAGAACACCCACATCCATCCATCCAAGAGTCAATGGATCGTCTCAAGGAAGAAATGGATCGGCTTCAAGCAATAATCCGTCAAAAGGAGCAAGAGGAAGCCCAAAGGAGGAATTATAAAGCTATTGAGGCTAACCTTGCCAAAATTAAAGCCAACTTGGACTCATGGGACTCATGCAACAAGCAAAGCATCTCCACGGATGAGTGTGAGAAATCAACCGAAGAAAGGAGCATGAAGGAGATTTTAGAATCTCAACATGAGGACAAGGAGATGGGGTATGTCTTGCAACAAGTGGAGGAGGGAGAGATTGTTAAAGAAGAAGAAGTGGTTGAAGAGTTAGAAGAAATTGAACAAGAGGTGGATTTCAAACTTAAGAGCACTTCCACACCAAGTGACATTGTTGATGATTTTGTGGAAGTTGTTGAACCTTCTTCCAATGAGCTTGAATTTGGTGTTGAGGAGGATAATGCGCAACCTCCTAAGCATATAATGAATGATGAAGAATTGGAAGATCTTGAACCCTTTCTCCCAAACAATGAACCTTCTCTTCCACCATCACCTCCCAATGAAGCCCCCATGCAAGAATTGAGAGATCTTGAATCTCGTATCTTAAGGCGACACGAGGAGGATGAAAAGAAGTTTATGGAGCTAGGAGCCAAGATGGCTATCCTAGTGGAAGCCATTAGCAATATGGCCTTATCCCAACTAAGCCTAAGCAACCAAGGCACTCTCGTTGACGAATGTGGAGAAGCAACCAAGGAACATAGTGAGGGAGTGAGTTTAGAGCTTCAAGGTGAAGAAGAGGAGTTAAAGCAAGAATTGCAACAAGAGGAGGAGGTAGGGATTATTGAACAAGAGGAAGGAGTGGTTGAAGACTTAGGAGATGCGGAACCACCTTGGAAGTCTAGGATTGAAGAAAACCCATCCAAGATAATTGAATTTGATGCTAAGGAGGAATGTGTACAACCTCCAAGGCATATCCCTTATGGAGAATTGGATGGGATAGAGCAAGAATTGAGTCCCCTTGGTGATGAAGATCAAGCATTAAGTCTTAGTGGGGAAAAATCCTTTGATCATGAAGAACCTTCTCCCAAGGAGATGGAAAGCAATGTGGAGGTAAATCTCTCTTGTCCTCCCATTTGTGATTTGAGTAAGGGAAAAGGTTTAGATAAAATTGTTGAACAAAGGATTGAAATTAAGAGATCTTGTGGAGAGGTGGAAGTCCTTAGAAAAAGGAGGATGGGAATTGAATACGCCTTGTCAAGACCCTTGGAATCACCTTTGCCTAGGTTACCATCTACACCTTCATTTGAGTGGGTGAAACTTATTTCTATTAGCTTTATTATCCCACTCGAATATGGCTTGCTTGAAACCGATGGTCAACTTAGGATGCTTTGTGGGATGAAGCGTAAAAGAAAGATGTTTCGTGGTTGGCGTTGTAAGGCTAGGCTCATTATGGTTGAAGCTTTAAGGAGTAAAGGTTGGACTAATGATCAAGTGGATAGGTCTAGGAGGATAGTTTGGTGCTCCTATGAGAATTCATCTCTCTTGCCACCCGGAGGAAATCACCATGATCAACTCAAAGACGGGTGTGAAAACAAAGTGTGGGATCCCGGATCGCACAAGGAAGATCAACTTTGGGAGCCTATGGGTTGTGAAGAACTCCATCAAAGCTTGGGGTTATTAACTTTGAATGATGAAGCACAATGGAAGTCCAAGCATTGGTGGATGTTCAAGGATGGATTGAAGCACAAGCCACCTTGATAAGGAGCTCCCCATAAGTCCAACTTAAGGACAATAAACAAAAGTGCTAGGTGGGAGACAACCCACGATGGTAACATCTTTCCCTTTTCCTCTTTGTAAATATTGGTAATTTAGATTTGATATCATGTTTTGTTTGATTAGTTGAGTTTAATTGGGAGTCTAGTAGGTTAAATAAGGTTTTATGATGTTTCGGTAGTTGTTTGGAGGTTTGGAATGCTTGGTTTGGTGCAAAAACATAGAAAACAATTTTTGAAAACAGAGCACCAACCCGTGCGTGCGCGCACCTGGCGCGTAGGCGCGCCTCAAGCATTTTCGACTACCCACGCGGACGCGCCATGTACGCGTACGCGTGGATTGAACTTTTCCACCCCTCCATACATTTTCCCGAGAGTTGTGCCTGGAGTGTGCCAACTTTGTGCCCAAAGGCACGCGCACGCGTACCGTGCGCGTACGCGCCACTCTCGAAATAACCCACCGACGCACGCGCACACTGCACGCGTACGCGTCACTTCTATTTCATCAATCCACGCTTACGCGCACATGACGCGCACGCGTGGATTGCCCTGTTTCACCCACCTTCTTTTTTTTCTCCTCTTTCCATTTCTTTCCTTCTTCTTCTCTATTCTCTTCTTTTCTTTCCATCCTTCAAACATCATCTAACACTACCAAATATCATATAACACCATTTCTTTTAGTTAGTTAGTTAGTTTAATTTTTGTTTTCCATTACAAGTGTTGGATTACTAATCTTGCTTACTATTTACTGCTGCTTATTACTGATAGGATGTTAGTTTGACATCATTATGTTATTGCCATTGTTGGATTCCTTTATTGAGGTTACAATTTATTACTTGGTTTTGGATTTTCATGTTGAACATTTGTGAATACCAAGTACATGTGACATTGCCTTTAAGCTTCTTAACTCTTTTGAATTGCATGTTTTGGCCACCATGCATTCATCATCTATTGTTAGGCAATTGTACATTATCAATGCATTTTTTTGGGATGCTTGTTCTAATTGATCATCACCTATTTCATGCATTGAGATTGTGGAATTGTTAAATTGGATCGAAAGCTTACCTAGTGACGTATTTTTGAGCTTTTCAAGCTTTGTGGACCATGCTTGCTATGTGATTGATTTTATTTTACTTCTACATCCTTTTCCTAAGTTCCATAGCATCCATGTGTTTCACCTCTATGTCACTTAGGTGTTGCAACAACTTCAACATGTGTCATTGATTGTTGTGTGAGTTTCATATACCATTTTGTTCACTAAGTCTACCTACACATCAATCAATGTTCATGCATTATCCAATTTCACAATCGCTTGATTTTTGCATGAATGCTTTTATGCTTCTTTAGCACTTGTTGGGTTGTTTTAGCCTACAAGTCTTTTAAAGTATCTCAAGCACATTAGAATGAGTGAAGTGCATGCTTTCTTTTGTATAATTGTGACATGATTTTTAAATACTAGGGTGTGAGCTCTAAACCGCATGCAAGTTAGGACCCACACACTTATTTTTCATCACTGTCATACTAATTCACTCACTCAATTCTAGTGATTCACCTCATTCCAACAATTCACGCTTCCTTGCTTTTGTATTTTCTCATCTTACGGTGTTTATTGGTTCTTCATGATTGATGCACCATAAGCAAAAATGGAAGCGGAAGGAAGAACACGCAGCAACCGGTTGACCTACCAGCTGAAGGTGGCAACTCGGAGAGTCGCCGTACCCCCTTGCTCATCTTTGAGTGCACCGAGGACGGTGCAAACTTTTAAGTGTGGGGAGGTCGTCCAACCACTCGGCATTTTTGGGTAACAAGTTTCTAATCCCGACACTTTTGCATTTCATTTTAGGATTTTTAGTTGCATTTTCTTATTTTGCATATGTATATATTGAGCTTAGTCAAAATCATGATATTTTCCAAGGATTTTATCTATAGGGCACCCTAATTGATTGAAAAAAAAAATTTTAGAACTTGCTTGAAGTATATACTTTGTGGATCATGTTTTGAGCTAAGAACACAAGCATGTGAGATTTGAGCCTAATTGTGTGGTTACATCATATATAACCACTTATTTTCATTCTTGTATGCATTATTCTCTTCCTATGATTGTAATCCTTGATTTGCTTAATTCTTTATGTCCGTTACTTTGTGTATACATGCATTTATATGATTGAGGCCATTGTTCAAATAGCTCACTTAACCAAATAAGCCTACCTTTTTATCTTCCATTGTTAGTCAATTTTGAGCCTATGCATAACCCATTTGTTCTTAAGTGTAGCACATTACAAGCCAAAGTGAAAAACAATAAATGTCCCTTGTTTGGATCTTTGATTAGCTTAGGCTAGTGAGAGTGTTTATCATTTGATTTTGGGAAAGTTGGGAACATTGGGTAGAGATAGAAGTGTGTTTACATTTTTGTTGAAAAATTATGGGAATTGGGTACATACTCATGTATTAATTATGTGTAAACCATATGCATTGATGTTCTTGTATACATTTTAGTTTGAAAAAAAAATGAAAAAATATATATATATATATATATATATATATATATATAAAAAGAGAGAAAATATATAGAAAAGAAAAAAAAAGAAAAGCTATAAAAAGGGGACAAAAATACCCCAAAGTCAAGGTTTAATAAAAGTCAATGCATGTGTGTGGTAATCAAAAGAGAATGCATGAGTGTGTGAAAAGTGAAGAATGGGTAGTTAGGTTTGTTTAGAAAGTATAGGTTGTCATAGGTTAGGTGGGAAGTTTAAGTTAATCAAAGATTCAAATTTCTAGCTCACTTGACCATATGCATCCTACCTTGCCCTTAGCCCCATTACAACCTATGGGAAAGTCCTCATGATATTTGTATGCATGCATAAGGTAATTGTTGATTGTTAGATGAAAAACAAATCTTGGAAAGCATGATTAGGGGAGAATTGAGTGAATCAACCCTATACACTTGAGTGCCTAGAGCGGATACACATCCGGTGAGGGTTCAATCGCTCAATTACATGTTTCCACCCATGATCATCTTTTCTTGCAAGTTTGTGAACTTTTTCAATGATTCAATCCAATTGTGGTTTGCTTGGTTGCTAATACCTTAGCCCTTGTGCTTACATGTGTACTCTTGGAAATTGACTTGTTTTGACTGAGCCATTGCAATCATGTAGATGACTTGCATATAGATAGATTGCATTTAGTTAGTAGTTTGCATTGAATAAATGTGATACCCTTTGCTTCTTTCTTGATTTTAGCATGAGGACAAGCTTAGTTTAAGTGTGGGGAGATTTGATAAACCCCATTTTCGTGGTTTATCTTGTGCTTATTTTAGGGGATTTATCCACCTTTTCCCATATTTATTCAATGAATTAGCATGTTTTTGTAATTTTCCCTTAAATTGGTGATTTTAATCCACCTTAATTCCATTCGATGCCTTGATGTGTTTGTTAAGTAATTTCAGGTTCATTAGGCAATTATTGGATGGAAGAAATGAGGAGAAAAGCATGCAAGGAGGAGAATGCATGAAGAAACAAAGATTTGGAAGGAACCAATGGACGCGCACACGTACAAGGCGCGCACGCGCAAAAGTGGTCTCTCACAAGGACGCGCACGCGTACATGCCGCTTCCGCGCGGTTGAGGATTTGCCAATCGATGCGCACGCGCACGTGGCGCGCACGCACCGATATTCTTACTTGGCCCACTTAATGGCAAAACGCTGGGGGCGATTTCTGAGCTGCCCAAGCCCAAATCCAACTTGTTTCTGAGTGTATTTCATGCAGAATTGAAGTTCAAGCAAAAGGGGAGCAATTAGTTTAGCCAATATGAGCCTTTAGTTAGATTTCTAGAGAGAGAAGCTCCCTCTTCTCTCTAGAAGTAGGTTAGGTTAATTTTCATCTTAGATCTAGGTTTAATTCATGCTTTGATTTACTTTTTCTTTACAATTTCTTGTTCCTCTACTCTTCCTCTCACTAATTTTGCATTTCATTCTTGTAATTGATTACTTTGTTGTTGATACACTTTTGTTCTTCCATTTTCCTTTAATGTAATTTATGATTCATGTTCCTTTATTGTTGATTTGATTTATTGTTGTTTAATTCCTTGCAATTGAGTAGTTGAGATCTTACTTTCCTTGCTATTTTACTATGCTTTTCTTTTATGCCTACCAAGTGTTTGACAAAATGCTTGGTAGGATGTTAGAGTAGATTTTGAGCATTCTTGGCTTGGAAATAGTAATTGGGCAATCTTGATTCATGAAAACCCAACTTATGTTGGTGATCTTGAGTTGTTAGCTAGTATTGTTTCCATTGACGCTAATCTTTTGCTAATTAAATTAGTGAGTTGATTAGGACTTATGGAAGATTATTTCCATTGACGCTAATCTTTTGCTAGTTTAATTAGTAAGTTGGTTAGGACTTTTGGATTGAGATTAGCTAGTCTCGTTAGACTTTCTCCCTCTTTGTTGGAGTTGACGTAATGAGATAAATTCTTGTTTATTATTGTGACATGATTAGTTAATCTTGTTTGACATTCTCCCTATTTGTTAGAGTTAACTAAATAAGATGAACTAATCATGCATGACTAGGATAGAAAGCCTATGATCTCAATCCATTGCCATGAATGTCTCTTTTTATTACTTGTCTTCTTTAATTTCTTGTTTGATTTACTTTCTCTTGTCATTTATTTTCTTGCCCAATATCAATCAAAAACCCCCTTGATCTCCATAGCCAATAATTAAGCACTTCATTGCAACTCCTTGTGAGACGACCCGGAGTCTTAATACTTCGGTTAATTCTTATTGGGGATTGTTAATTGTGACAACCTAAAAATTTAATTTGATGCGAGAGTTATTTGTTGGTTTGGGCTATACTTGCAACATAATTATCTTGTGAAATTCCTTACCCACAACAATTTTTGCTCATCACATAGCCAAGGAAATTCCTAGAGCAAATTGGAGAAAAAGGAACAAGGAACTGGATCTGTACAAAGCAAAGAATCAACAAGGGAGGAAATTCCGAAACCTTATCTGCCAAAAGCACCATTTTCTCAAAGACTAAGGGGAAGTGAGGAAGAAAGGTCATATTCAAGATTCCTAGATATGTTTGCATATTTCAGTGTCAATATTCCCTTTATCAAAACTCTCCAACAGATGCCTACGTACATCAAGTGCATGAAAGAACTACTGACCAAGAAAGGAACCTTAAGAGGGGGACAAACAGTGACAATGAACAAGGAATGTAGTGTCCTCATCAAGAAGGATGTACCCCAGAAGAAAAAAGTTCCAGAGAGCTTTCATATTCTTTGTGCCATAGGAGAGACAAAAATTGACCGGGGATTTTGTGATCTAGGAGCTAGCATAAATGTGATGCCTCTATCTCTTATGAAGAAGTTGCAAATCAATGAGCTGAGATCCATAGATGTAATCATCCAATTTGCGGATAAAACTCAGAAGCAAGGCAAAGGAGTAGTCAAAAATGTATTGGTGAAAGTAGGAAACTACTTCCTCCCCACTGACTTTGTTGTTCTGGACATGGAGGAAAGTTACCTCCTTCCTATTATTCTGGGGAGATAATTTCTAGCCACTGCTAGAGCGCTAGTAGATGTGGAACAAGGAGAGTTAATCCTGAGAATACATGATGAACATCTCACCTTCCATGTTTTCAAACTTATATCTGAGTCTGAACCAGAACTTAAAGAGCCGAAGGATGATCACAGCAACATGTGCACAAAGGAAAGCAATAGTGAATCAGCAGTTGAACCCCTCAAACAGTCCTTAGTGAACAAGTAAGAATTTCAAGAGATACAGCGACCGATGGAACTCAAGAAAGAACTGAAGCCACAAGAGTTGGGAAGAGCAGTTAATGAGGAACCCCCTGACACAATAATTACTGGAGCACCACTGGAAGAAGAGAAAATAGTTGTGAAGAAATTACCAAGGGGATGGAGAAATAAGAAGATTCCTACAGAGGTTTTTTCCCCTGGAGACAAGGTGATATCAGCCCACCATCCACCAACCCCACCTCATCTTCCAACCATTCCATCTCAGTTACCTCAAGTGTTCACCATCAGAAAGGTCCTCTCCCTAGAGCATCTAGATATCATCAAGGAATCAAGTGGAGACCGTTTCACTGTAAGGGGAGAAGACCTAAGGCACTACATATCATCAAGGAATTATGGACTTGAATTGATATAGCTCATTAACTTTCCCTTACTACTAGTTAGAGGATGACTTAATGGGATTGATCCTTGCCAATTCTCAAGTTGTGGTTAGTGATTAGGATAAAGATCCTTGACCACCAATCATTGCCAATACCTTTTTGTTAGTTTATTTCCTTTGCCATTTATATTTCTTGTCTATTATCTCAAAAACCCCAAAACATACCTCATAACCAATAACAAGACACTTTATCGCAATTCCTAGGGAGAACGACCCGAGGTTCCAATACTTCGGTTTATAATTTTAGGGGTTTGTACTTGTGACAAACAATCTTTTGTATGAAAGGATTATTTGTTGGTTTAGAAACTATACTTGCAACGAGAATTCATTAGTGAAATTTCTACACCATCAATTTTCCATTCATCAGTGACCATAAGAACTATTTAATGAAAGGGACAAGGCAATGGATGATAAAAGATAGAAAGAGGACAAAAGGGTATGTCACATGGTTGGAAGGGTGCTTCTTGGGAATAAAAATCTGCCCACCTTGAGAAGAGGGACCTAGAAGACCGAAAAGATATGCTTAGTGAAGAGGCAACTTTTGTCTTCATGCAACTTTCCATGCACACCCTTCATTCATAACCTATCCCAAAGAATTCTAACCATCCATTCTTCATTAAAGCTTACTAAAAATGGCCTCACTTGGACCATGCACATGAACTAAAGTTCACACTTCTTGTACTCCAGAATTTCAGCTCTTGTATTCTCTAAAACCAAGACCAAACAACCGTGTTCTTTGTGCAATATATCATCCTCATTCACTTGTCTCCACAATAGTACTTAACCTTCAAACCACCTTTTCATCAAGAGTGCATCACACTAGTCACCCCTCTTCATAAAGCTTCAACCTCTATTCAGTTAATCATCAAGGAAAGTATGGCATCTTCCTCAAGTTTCAAAAGAAGGAGAGGAAAGGAACCTATCGTTGAAGAAGGAGAAAACGAATATGATCGATGGAAGTTCAGATCATGGTTCCATCAAATGTAACTTCGATGGATGAATGACAAAAAGATATATCCAGAAATCCCGTTCCAACTACCTGAGGATGGATGCATAGAAATGAGAGCCAAGAGCAGAAAGAGGAAATGGGAAGAGCTGACCTCACCAATCACCAGGATCAATGCAAACATCATAAGAGAGTTCTATGCTAACACTGCAAGGCTAGATATGATCGAAGCCCCAACATACAAGAGTTATGTACGGGGCATGGAAGTAGACTTTAGTCCGAAGACCATTATGAAGGTCTTAGGACTACGGGCAGCACATTTTGATGAGCCAGGGTACCAAAAAAGAGTAACATGGAACTCAGATTATGATAAAATATCTAGTGATATCTGTGTGGTGAACACCGACTGGGAGAGGGACAATCAAGGAGGGCACAAGTACTTGAAAAAAGGAGATCTCATCCCTGAAGCAAAAGGTTGGTATGAGCTTATAAAGAGATCAATTCTGGGCACAGTGAGCACCTCGGAAGTTAACAAGAAAAGGGCTGTCATGCTACACTGCATAATGGTGGGATGAGAGATAAAATTTCACGAGATCATTGCAAATGATATTCAAAAGGTTTCAGAGAAAAATTTTGCTGAAGCCTGGCTCCATTATCCAAGCACCATTATGAGGTTATGCATGAAGGCCAAAGTGGCAATGGAGGATGCAAACCCAACATGGCTGCATCCAGGCATGCCTTTGACCCTTGAAAGGATGATGAATGTCACAGAGGCACAACAAAGTCAAAGACCACAAAGGAGGCGAAGGAGAGAGGAACCACGGGAAGAAGAAGAACAAGATGCAAAACAAGAAGAAGAGCAACAATTCCAACCACAAACCAACATGGATATGGGGCGGATTCAAGAAGCAATTGAAAGGCTATCCGAAAAGTACATGAGAGTTCAAGAGAAACAAGAAGAATTCCATTCACAACACATGAGAGCTTGACGAGGGAAAATTATATTTCCACACAAACTCACCGGCAAGTGTACCGGGTCGCATCAAGTAGTAATAACTCACAAGAGTGAGGTCGATCCCACAGGGATTGATGGATCAAGCAACTTTAGTAAGTGATCAGTTTAGTCAAGCAGACAGTGATAAATGGAATGAAAATTGGATAATAGAATGTAAGTTGCAGAGAATTATAAATTGCAGAAAGTAAATTTGATAGAAACTTAAATGGCAAGAAAAGTAAATTGCGGCAAATGTAAAGGGAATTGGGAGCAGGGAAATTAAAGAAGCAGTAAATCAAAAATCGGGATAATTGCAGGAATTGTAAATTTGCTGGAAAGTAAATCAAGCTCAGTGTGAATGGAAAAGTGAAATTGCAGAAGAACAGAATTGTAGATTTGCAGGAAGAATTAAATTGCATAAACTAAATTGAATTCAATGCTGAACTGTGACAATTGCATAAAGATAAAAGTGTATCAAACTATGCTAAGCTCTCTGGAGTCTCTAATCCTCCAAGAGAGATCTGGAGTCTCTAATCCTCCAGCTTAAGCCTCAGATTTCAGTCCTACTCCTACTTTGCGCTCCTATTGCTCTCTAGCAGAGCCTGACCTTCCCAATGAAATGAAACTGATACCTTTATATAGGCTTTACAAAATGAAAATGAAATTAAAATTGAAAACAAATTACAATTTAAATGAAATTCCTAGTCTAACTATTTCTTGTGCCTTTGAGTCATGTCAATGGGCCTTACTTGCTTTGTCGCCTCCAGTGGAGCGCTCAGTTGAAACAATGAGTGTAGCGTTCACTTCACCAAGCGTGCTATTTGGTGCACTTGTTTTCTTCACTAGCGCTCACTTAGTGAGCACCAAGTTAACTTAGTGAGTGCTCCTAGTATGTACGGATAGCACCAGCTTTTGTTCCAAGCTTGAAATTAACGAAAAAGTTAACTTAGTGAGCATGGCGCTCACTTTGGAAGTGAACGCTACTCCAAGTGTGTTTTTGGGCCTTAAAGATGCCTATCACTTGTGCTTCAATTTCTTGCCAAATATAGATTATTATATATCATTGGAAAGCTCTGAATGTCTGCTTTCCAACGCAACTAGAAGCACATCAATTGGATATCTGTAGCTCAAGTTATGGTCCTTTGAAGAAAGTATGGTCGTGCTGTCAGGGGTCGCTGGTTTTCTTCCTTAGCGCTCTCTTAGTGAGCGCCAAGTTAACTTAGTGAGCGCTGTTTGGAGGCCAAAGTTAGCACCAACTTCTGATGGCCAAACTTAATCTTCATCCCATACTATTATATATCGTTGGAAAGCTCTGGATGTCTACTTCCTAATACATTTTATAGCATATCATTCAAATCTCTACAGCTCGAGTTATCCTCCTTGGAAGGTGAAGAGGTCAGTTGGCCTTGCTGCAGGTTGATACTATGTTCATCTTTGTACTTTTGGGATAAGTTTTCTCCCTCAAATTTAGTGTCCACTATGTAGTGCCATATATTCATGGAAAGCTCTAGATTGCTACTTTCCAATGCCACTTGAATCACCTCATTTGGAGTTTTGTAGCTCGAGTTATTCTTGTTAGGGTGTAAAGAGGTCAGGGTTGCAAATCCTCTTTGCTCCTCCTTGAGTCTGTTTCCAACTCTTTTGCCACCTTGGGAGTATGATTCTTCTTTTAGTGATTTTATTGCTTCTTCTTCATTATTTCTTACAAAGTTTATAAAATCAAAAGATCAAAGAAATATACCATTTAAGCACAAAAGCATTCAATATTTAAGCACTAATCATCAATTTCTTGTATGAAAAAGCATAGAAAAACATGACATGATGACATGTCATCACAACACCAAACTTAAACCTTGCTTGTCCCTAAGCAAGAAAAGAATCATGCAGTAAATTTTGACAAATCAAGGTGGGAAGAATAGCAAGTTAATGTTCATAGTTGGCTAGTTTTCTATGCATGCTACAATCACAAAAGAAATGTAAATGATTGATGCTTCTATCTAACTCATTTTATGAAATCTTTTCCTTATATTTCTTCATTGAAACAAGCTTTTACATTCTCTTATTAGCTTATCCTTTCGGGCGCTTTGCCCTATGAGTTGATAACAAAGCTACGACTCTAAATGCTCTGTTTTCAAGTATTACCACTTCATATATAAGCACCACAAGCATTTAATTAGAGGACTTCTTTAAGCTCATTTGTTTATTTTCTTTACTCTCTCTAATCATTGATGCTCAGAGTCTTGAGCTTTGAGGGAGTGCTTTTGCGCTTGAGCCTAGCCTTGACTCTAAGTGTTTTGTTTTCAAGCTTTTTGCTTGATACATAAATACCACAAGTACTTAACAAATGAATTGTCATTGGTACTAAGAGCCTTCAGCTTTCTCATTCTTTCCCCTTTTTGTTTCTTGCCTTTATTTGCAATTGCTTCTTCAAGGTTTTCATGATTTCAAACAATTTCATAAAATTTCCTAGATGAAAACTTCAATTAAATAAAATCTAATGTGATTGAGCAACAATTAATCATACTAGCCTTCCAATACTTGTATGCCCATGCTAAATTCTTCTTTAATGACCTTGTTTGTTAATGATCATGATTCCTTAATTACTTTGACTCACACAATTCAAGGTAGTAATCATAATGTCACAGCAAGATGTTACAAATCAAAATTCAGGCTATGCTTATTCATACACACATGTATACATAGAAAATAGTAGACAGTCATGCACATTAAAGTACTGGAAACAATTAAGAGGAAAAAGAACTTTACCACCTTGTAGTTCATCTTCACTTATTGTTGTCCATTTCCTACCAACTTAGAGTGTTTGCTCATCCTCAAATAACAATTAGAACAATGGTGATGGGGTCTATGATGGATCATGAGTGTCTTATATAATGAAATATCAGTAGCACATGTGTTTAAGCAAGCAAAATTAAGAATAACCATGAAGGCACAAGAAACAAAGACATTGTGATTGCAAAAATAAGAAGGGTGTGCATGATACATTGCATAAAAGATAAGTGGCACACCAAACTTAGTGTGACACTTTCACTTGGAATTGATGCAAATACCCAATAAAGATTGGAAGTAAATTGTGTTGCATAGCAACACCAAACTTAGAATACAATCATATGTCAATTTATTTGAACTAAAACTAAACAAAGGGAATTGTTATATGTTAAATACAATCACCAAGCGAAGAACTACTACTATAAAAATAGAAGCATATTAAATTGCAATAATAATAAAATCTACTACTACCAAATGCAAGAAAATAACAATAACAACTCAATTAAACAATGAGAAACATAAAAGGACATCAATTGCATTAAAGAAAATAAAAATCAACAAGAGTTCAATAACATAAAAGTAGCCCAAAATAAGAAATTAACAAGAAGAACTAAGAAATTTAAAGCGATAGAACAAGGAAGGGTAAAGGAAACTAAATCAAAACAAGTATTTAAACCTAAATATAAGATGAAATCAAACTAAAAACCATAATTTCTAGAGAGAAGAGGTAGCTTCTCTGATGTGCGGAAAACGATCCGACACAAATCTCACCGGCAAGTGCACCGGGTCGCATCAAGTAATAATAACTCACGGGAGTGAGGTCGATCCCACAGGGATTGAAGGATTGATCAATTTTAGTTTAGCGGTTGATTTAGTCAAGTGAATCAAGATTTGGTTGAGAGATTTTTGATTTGCAGAATTTAAATTGCATGGAAAGTAAAGGGAATGGGAAATTTGCATGAAATTAAAGAAAACTGAAATTTAAAGTGCTGAATCTTAGAGGGCAAGAAATTAAATGGCAGAAACTTAGAACGCAAGAAATGTAAATTTCAGAATCTTAAAGTGCAAGAAATGTAAATGGCTTGCATTGTAAAGGGAATTGGGAATTGGATTTGCAGAAATTAAACAAGGAAAAGTAAAATTCAACACACAGAGGAGTAGAAGATGCCTTGGTTGAATCGGATCTAAAACAGAAATATAAAAGAGCTTGAAAAGCAGTAAACAGAGAAATTGAGAGTGAGAATCCAGATCTTAGGACTCAAGAGACCAGATAACCAAGTCTAGATCTCAATACCTTCCTAGATCCAACAAGAACAATTGCAAAGGAAATGAAGAAATGTAAATTCCAGAGAAAGTAGAAGAAGAAGCAATTATCAGAAACTGAAATTCAATTGTGCAGTAAAATTAAACAAGATCCCAAGGTGAGATTGAAACAGAATTCTTCAATTCTCCACCCAGGATCCGAAGCAAGAAAAGTAAAGAGTATTCAAGCAAGAACAAGGAAGAAGAGAGATCAATTCTCCTCCAAATTCTCTTGAATTCAAACAATAATGCCAAAAAATGTAAAAGTGAGCTCTCTACAAACTACCAAATCAAAAACGAAAAGAAAGCTCCCTAGAAACTTAAATCCTAATCTATTTATACACTTTCTTCAAATGGTCTTCAAGCCTTGAATTGGGCCTTTGCTCTTGATGGAATTGGGTTGATAGAGGCCTTGGTTGATTGCTCTTGGAGTTGGAAAGAGAACCGAAGTGAACCGGGTTGGGAATTATAAAAGCTTGAGTAAAAGTTTGAGTAAAAGTTTGAGGCAAACTTTTACTCAAACTTTTTATATCAGCAACCCCATTCTTGCTGCTACCAACGTTTGAGCTAAAGTTTGGGGTCAAACTTTTGCTCAAACGTTGGCCCCCTTATGCACACTCATGGCGCCAACGTTTGCCAAAAGGTTTGAGGCAAACGTTGGCGCAAACTTTTTGTCTCCAGGGTGTGTTGCTGATGGCGCCAACGTTTGCCAAAAAGTTTGAGGCAAACGTTGGCGCAAACTTTTTCTCTCCAGGGTGTTGATTTGTGATGCCAACATTTGCCAAAAAGTTTGAGGCAAACGTTGGCTCAAGATTTTCTCCCAAAAGTTTGAGCTAAAGTTTGAGGCAAACTTTTGCTCAAGCTTTTTGTTCCCTGGTGCGTTTTCACTTATCCAAAAGTTTGAGCTAAAGTTTGAGGCAAACTTTTGCTCAAACTTTTTGTTCTCTTTTGCTCCTAGCCATTCCTTCTTGCTTCAACCTTTCTCCAAGCTTTCTTCACCTATCATTAATCAACCAAACAAATCAAAGCTATGCTCAAAATCATGAGTTTGTCATTCTTTCATAATATGTGGCAATTATAGCATAAATCCTCATGAAATTGCATTAATTCATCTATGGTTGATTAAATCAAAGGAAGCATGAAAATCCACCCAATTGGCTTGCTTATGGCTCAAGAAAGTGCATAAATCAATTGAAAACAAAAGAAAAAGGCTAGTGAAACTAGGCTAAGATGACTTGTCATCACAACACCAAACTTAAAGCTTGCTTGTCCCCAAGCAAGAAATGAATTATTGAGAAGAAAGAATGAAATGGAAGATGATGTTCATGCTAGTAGAGTATTATTGGTAGTTCATGGGGTTTTATATGGATATGTAAACACTCACTTCTTATTGACTCTTAGGCCTAGAAAGTCTTCTTCAAGCATCAAGCAACACACTGCTATGACCTCTCATTATTCCTTTATCCTTGGCTATTATTTTGTTTATAAGCTTTATTTGAGTGTCATGTGTAACAAGTTCATTGATTTTTTTGTACTTGACACATTATTCACTATAGACACTTGGCTCACATTCCTTCTTAAAACATTGATGCCCAGCACCTCTTTGGGTTACTAAATGCCTTGTAGTTAGGTTGCTCTTGATAGTGGACTTTCAGCTGATGATCCCGGGTTAGTTAACCCAAGTCACCAAGTGTTGATGCACTCCAAAGAGCTTAATAATCCAAGCAGATCCTAGTACAAAGACACCACAGGCATATATTCTAAGGTTCAAGCTATTGGTGTCTAGCTTTGTTTCTTTTTGTTTTTCTTTTGTTCTGTTGCCATTTTTGGCTTTTTCTTTTCTCTCTTTTTTTTTGTTTTTTTTTCTTTTTAACCAAGGACTTTTATTTGACTGAGGTTCATAGACAGTAGGCCACTTTCTACTTAGAGGAGACATCCTAGTTCTCTTATTCACTAAAAGTGAGCTATCATACAATCACACATACATACCACCACTTACTTTTATTGTACTTCTATCTAACAGAGAACTATCTCACTTCACATTCAAACATTTCTTTCATTGAATTGAAAATGCAGGGGACAAAGCATGCTTTTTGTTAAGTGAAAGTAAACACACAAGCACACACATAGACTAGCTTACTTATTTTAAGAGAAACAAACATAATGCAAAGACTATTAATTATAATAACTACTTAAAAATGCAAAGACAACTTAAAACAGATACAATGCATGCTTTTTCTTTGTAGTGATGAACAAGGAGCAAGTCCACCTTTCATTTGTCATGCTTTTTCTTTCTTCTTTCATACACTTGGTTGCTGGTGTTCCCTGTGTCCATGTCTGTTGTCTGTTGATCCCGCCAGAAACCAGCTCTATTCATCGCTTCCTCTACTCTATCTTCAAGTTTCATAGCATTGCTTACTTCTGTCTCACTTCTCCTTTTGAAGAATTCATCGAAGGTTGGAAATGCTGGATCCATGTTGTGCAGATGCTCTCCAATATAGTTCAACTTGATTTGACTATTTATGTTGTAGTCAGCTTAGACTTCATATCTTGCATCTTGGAAGGTTGTGAACTCTTTGAGAGCCCTCAAATTTTCAGCTTGCATTTGTTCCAACTTTCCAAATGATTCATGAGATTGAAAAGCATGCTCTTCTTGCATCACAAGGAATTTTGACTCAAATTCACTTTGTTTGTTCATCATTCTTGGCTCCCGTTCTTCTTGCTCTTGTTGGTTTTTCATGTATAGTGAATGGTATTCCTCTTGCCTTTCTTGAATTCTCATGTACTGTTGTGATAATCTTCCAATTGCTTCCTGCATTTGAGTCATATCCAGGTTGTTATGTGGGGGAATGTATTGCTGTTCCTCTTCCTCTTGTGGCTCTTCTTCCTCTTGTAACTCTTCTTCCTCCATTGGTTCTTCTCTTTGCCTTCTTCCGTGTAGTCTTCGGCCTTGATGTGCTTCAGGAGCCATCATCATTCTTTCAATGGTTATAGGCATGCCCTGGCTCAACCACATTGGGTTCTCCTCCTCCATTGGTACTTTAGCTTTTGCACACAACCTCCAAATGGTACTTGGGTAGTATAACCAAGACCCGGCCGAGTTCTTCTCTGCAAGTTTTTGAATGTCTTCTGCAAGAATTTCATGAACCTTTACCTCTCCTCCCATAATGATGCAATGCAACATAACGGCTCTCTTCCTGTTGACTTCTGAGGTGTTCACTGTGCCCAGGATTGATCTTTTCAAAATCTCATACCATCCCTTTGCTTCCGGGGTAAGGTTACCTCTCTTAAGATACTTGTATTTGTTCTTGGCATCTTCTTCCCATTCTGAGTTTTCCATACAAATATCTCTAGAAATTCTATCATAATCCGGATTTCCATTGACCCTTTGGTGATATCCCGGTTCGCTAAAGCGGACTGATTTTAGTCCCAAGACCTTCTTGATGGCATCTAAGCTAAAGTCTACTTCCACTCCCCGCACATAGCTCTTGTATGTTGGGGCCTCACTCATGTCAAGCCTTGAGACATTGGCATAGAACTCTCTTATTATGTTAGCATTGATCCGGGTGATTGGTGATATGAGTTCTTCCCACCTCTTTTTTCTAATCTTGTCCTTCATTTCTTGGCATCCATCATCCGGTAGCAAGAGTGGAACTTCTGGATATATCTTCTTCTCATTCATCCATTCAATTTGTAATTGATGGTGCCAAGATTTGAATCTCCACCGGTCATATTCAGGGGTGCTCTCCTCCACCACGGGGTCTTTTCCTTTTCTTCGTTTAGTTCTTGAAGAAGAGGCCATGATCACTTGATTGGTTGAGACTCTTGAGGTTAAAGGGAGTGTGAAGAATGTTGGAGATTTTGATGTGTATTTGGAGCAAGAAGAAGTTTGAGGCTGAGCTTATTATGATGAGAAGTGATGAAGGGAATGGAGTTTTAATGGTTGGAGTGCAAGGATTCGGTCATATGCATGGCTTGAAGGTGGTGTGTTATTTAAATGAACAATGAAGGGTTAGGATGCAATTAGATACTATGTGAATCAAAGGTGTGCATGTAAGGATGAATGAAGACAAAGCTTGCTTCTTCAATTGTCTTTGCCGTGATCATCTCAAGGAGTGGCAGATTCTCTTTCTGAGGCATGTGATGAGATTTTGTCCTCATGCTATGCTTTTCTTTGTCTTGTCTTTTTCATTGAGTGTTCTTTTGACCACCTAGTCATCACAACAAGACAACATATATTAGCATAAACAAACCGTGGCAAGAATGCTTCCTTCTTTAATACTATATGAATCATCATACCTTATATCCATTTGAACTGTGACTTTTCTTGGAGGACACCAAACTTAATGTTTGGTCATATAGTTACAAAATGTGTCTCTTCCTCCAACTAGTGAAATCCCAATGTCACTCTTGATTGCATGTTTATAAGAAATGTTTTCATCATAATTTTCCTTTTTCTCTTTTTTTTTTCATGAAGGATCAATTGTGTCCCTAAATCAGTGCATCAAGGTTTGATGAACACCAAACTTGTCTCTTGCTTAAGGGGTAAATGTGAGATGCTAGTAGTTAATCACAATTGATGCCTTCATCACAGAATGTGATTTCTTTTTAATTGAAAAGTCTCAGTAAGAGATAATGTATGATCATTGATGCATGATTTTTTTAATTTTCATGAGAAGAGAAACACCAAACTTAGTGTTTGGTCATATGCTAGGCATATATTATAAAAATGTTTGTAACACTGGTTTGGTGTGCTTGAAGGCACACCAAACTTTAGAAGTCTTAGCATATGTAAAAAAAATTGTATGCATTCATTAAGTATGTCCATGAAAAGAAAAAAATTCATGCTCAGGTGATCATAGCTTATTGAATTTAAAATGACATAAATCTTAAATCATGGGTTGCCTCCCATGGAGCGCTCTTTTATTGTCACTAGCTTGACATTGGAGCTTTCTTTTATGGTGGTTGAGGATTGTAGTACCTCAACTTGTCTCCCCTGACTGTGATCCTCCTCTTTGTTCTCTGGTGTTCAATTTTAGCATGTTCCAACGAGAGTATGTTGCTGACAGTGTAATAGTCATCAGTCTGTTGGCTTGCTCCCAGTTGTTGATATATCAATTGCACTTTGTCACCTTTGGAAAGCCCCTCTGTTGGAATCTTCCTGTTCTTCCAACCCCTTTTTGTTTTGTTTCTGCGTTTCATCCCCTTTTTTGTTGATCTTTCTTTTCTGGCTGTAGGCTTACCTTGGGGATTTCTCTCTTCAGTGGCTAATACTCCAATATCCTCTTGGACTTTTTCATCCTTCTGCACAATCTTCTGCCTTGGGATGTTGTTGTGAATCACCTTGTCAATTTCCATATAGTCCCTCCTCTCATTACTAAACTGGGCTTCTGGTAATACTTTCAGAGTGACACTCTTATCATGCATCCTGAGAGTTAGTTCTCCTTGCTCTATGTCTATGATAGCTCTAGCAGTGGCCAAGAATGGCCTTCCCAGTATAATAGAGTCACCATCATCTCCATCTGAATCTAGAACCACAAAATCTGCAGGGTATATGAAATTGTCCACCTTGACCAGAAGGTTTTCAACCATACCCCTGGGGTATACAGTTGACTTATCTACTAGCTCTAGAGATATCTGTACCGATTTAACTTCCTCTATACGCAGCTTTTTCACCAAGGAGGATGGTAGTAAGTTAATACTTGCTCCTAGATCGCACATTGCTTTAGTGATGGTTAATTCCCTAATGGTGCAAGGCAGCAAGAAGCTCCCTGGGTCCTCAAGCTTCGGAGGAAGCCCTTTTTGAATCAAAGCCCTGCATTCCTCAGTAATCAGTATGGTTTCTTTCTCATCCCAACTTCTTTTCTTATTGATAACCTCCTTCAAAAACTTGGCATACAGAGGCATTTGTTCAAGTGCTTCAGCCAAGGGAATATTGATCTCCAGCTTCTTGAAATTCTCAAGGAACTTATGAAAATGTTTGTCCTTAGCCTCTTTGTTAAACTTTTGGGGATATGGCAGTGGGGGTGTGATGCTCTTTCCTACTTGCTGCTGTCCCTAAATCACTTCTTTTGAACTGTGTGACTGGTTATCCTTCTCTTTAAGTTTCTCAGTGCCCTTGTTTGGCATCACAACTTGATTCTTGGCTTCATCTTCCTTTGTTTGCTCCTCATATTCTATTGGCCTTTTGCTGCTCTCTGCTTGCTTCTTTGTAGTGTTATTGTTGCTCATCAATGTTCTCCCACTCCTTAATTGTATTGCCTTGCATTCTTCCTTAGGATTTGGGATTGTGTCACTCGGCAGTGAGCTTGAAGGTCTCTCAACAGAAATCTGTTTGGAGATTTGCCCAATTTGCCTCTCTAGGCTCTTCAAGGAGGCTTCATGGTTCTTGGTTGTCATTTCCTGGTGTTTCAACATTTTGTCTATCAAGGTCTCCAATTTAGTGAGTCTTTGAGATTCAGGTGATGCTTGTGGTGGGTTGTGAGATGTGGGTGGTGGATGGTAGGCATTTTGGTTGGTGGGTTGGTTATTGGATTGGTACTGAATGGGGTTGGGGTAGTTGTTTTGAGGTTTTCTGTAGGGGTTCTGGGTAGTTTGCTGCTGGTTGTGGTTTTGGTTATTTCTTGAAGTGTTTTGGTTTGAGTTCCTCTGCCATGGTTGTTGGTTTTGGGTGTGATTATCTCCCCACCTGAGGTTTGGGTGGTTCTTCTAGGATGGATTATATGTATCACCATACACTTCAATTGGTCCTTGGTTGTGCATATACTGTACTTGCTCTTGTTGTTGTTCTTCTTGAGTTTCTTCATTTTACCCCTATGTGGATGATGGTTGGCTTGTGTTAACTGCTGCAACTTAGAGGCTATCAATCCTCTTGACCATTTGCTCAAATTGTTGTTGAATTTGCTGCTGCATCATCTTGTTTTGAGCCAAGATTGAGTCCACCCCTTCTAGCTCCATTACTCCTCTCCTTTGTGATGGTTGGCGATTTCTTTGATGAGCAAAGAAATATTGATTGTTAGCCACCATGTCAATAAGATTTTGAGCTTCTTCTGCTGTTTTCATCAGTTGCAATGATCCTCCAGCTGAGTGGTCAAGTGATTCTTGAGCCTTTAGAGTGAGTCCTTCATAGAAGTTCTGCAACTTGTCCCACTCAGTGAACATTTCTGGAGGACATTTCCTCAGCAGAGCCTTGTATCTCTCCCATGCTTCATACAGATTTTCAGCATCCAATTGCGTGAATGTTTGCACCTCAGTCTTTAGCCTGATGACTCTTTGAGGTGGATAGAATTTGGCTAGAAATTTAGTCACCAAATCATCCCAGATAGTGATGCTTCCTTGAGGAAAAGGTTCAAGCCATTGTGCGGCCTTGTCCCTTAATGAGAACGGGAACAACAGAAGTTTGTAAGTTTCAGGATTCACGCCATTGGACTTGACATCGTCACAAATCCTTAAGAAGGTAGACAGATGTTGATTTGGATCCTCCAATGGTCCTCCCCCAAACGAGCAGTTGTTTTGGACCAATGTAATGAGTTGTGGCTTCAATTCAAAGTTATTTGCATTGACATTAGGGGTGAGAATGCTGCTTCCACAATGTCTAGCATTTGCAAAGGTATAGGAGGCCAATACTCTCCTCTGCTGTGGGTTATTGTTAACCCCTCCTCCTGGATTAGATGGATCTCCTTCCATCTCGTGATATTCTTCCTCAGATTCTTCCTCTCCAACAATATTTTTCCCTCTTTCAGCTCTTCTCAACCTTCTAAGAATTCTCTGGTCAGTTTCAGATAAAACAAGAATGGATCTCCCTGTACCTGACATACAAACAAAACAAAAGAAACACCACCAGTAACTCTTCAGTCTATTGCTAGAACGAAGTTTTGTTTAAGCAAAATTTCAAACAGTTAGCGTGTCAGTCAAAGATTAGAGAAATAGAAAATAAAAATGCTAGATCTAGATCACCACCTCACTTAATCATTGTCAATCTAATCAATCCCCGGCAACGGCGCCAAAAACTTGATGTGCGGAAAATGATCCGACACAAAACTCACCGCCAAATGCACCGGGTCGCATCAAGTAATAATAACTCAGGGGAGTGAGGTCGATCCCACAGGGATTGAAGGATTGATCAATTTTAATTTAGCGGTTGATTTAGTCAAGCGAATCAAGATTTGGTTGAGAGATTTTTGATTTGCAGAATTTAAATTGCATGGAAAGTAAAGGGAATGGGAAATTTGCATGAAATTAAAGAGAACTGAAATTTAAAGTGCTGAATCTTAGAGGGCAAGAAATTAAATGGCAGAAACTTAGAACGCAAGAAATGTAAATTTCAGAATCTTAAAGTGCAAGAAATGTAAATGGCTTGAATTGTAAAGGGAATTGGGAATTGGATTTGCAAAAATTAAACAAGGAAAAGTAAAATTCAACACACAGAGGAGTAGAAGATGCCTTGGTTGAATCGGATCTAAAACAGAAATATAAAAGAGCTTGAAAAGCAGTAAACAGAGAAATTGAGAGTGAGAATCCAGATCTCAGGACTCAAGGGACTAGATAACCAAGTCTAGATCTCAATACCTTCCTAGATCCAACAAGAACAATTGCAAAGGAAATGAAGAAATGTAAATTGCAGAGAAAGTAGAAGAAGAAGCAATTATCAGAAACTGAAATTCAATTGTGCAGTAAAATTAAACAAGAACCCAAGGTGAGATTGAAACAGAATTCTTCAATTCTCCACCCAGGATCCGAAGCAAGAAAAGTAAAGAGTATTCAAGCAAGAACAAGGAAGAAGAGAGATCAATTCTCCTCCAAATTCTCTTGAATTCAAACAACAATGCCAAAAAATGTAAAAGTGAGCTCTCTACAAACTACCAAATAAAAAACGAAAAGAGAGCTCCCTAGAAACTTAAATCCTAATCTATTTATACACTTTCTTCAAATGGTCTTCAAGCCTTGAATTAGGCCTTTGCTCTTGATGGAATTGGGTTGATAGAGGCCTTGGTTGATTGCTCTTGGAGTTGGAAAGAGAACCGAAGTGAACCGGGTTGGGAATTGTAAAAGCTTGAGTAAAAGTTTGAGTAAAAGTTTGAGGCAAACTTTTACTCAAACTTTTTACATCAGCAACCCCATTCTTGCTGCTACCAACGTTTGAGCTAAAGTTTGGGGTCAAACTTTTGCTCAAACGTTGGCCCCCTTATGCACACTCATGGCGCCAACGTTTGCCAAAAAGTTTGAGGCAAACGTTGGCGCAAACTTTTTGTCTCCAGGGTGTGTTGCTGATGGCGCCAACGTTTGCCAAAAAGTTTGGGGCAAACGTTGGCGCAAACTTTTTCTCTCCAGGGTGTTGATTTGTGATGCCAACGCTTGCCAAAACGTTTGAGGCAAACGTTGGCTCAAGCTTTTCTCCAAAAGTTTGAGCTAAAGTTTGAGGCAAACTTTTGCTCAAGCTTTTTGTTCCCTGGTGCATTTTCACTTATCCAAAAGTTTGAGCTAAAGTTTGAGGCAAACTTTTGCTCAAACTTTTTGTTCTCTTTTGCTCCTAGCCATTCCTTCTTGCTTCAACCTTTCTCCAAGCTTTCTTCACCTATCATTAATCAACCAAACACATCAAAGCTATGCTCAAAATCATGAGTTTGTCATTCTTTCATAATATGTGGCAATTATAGCATAAATCCTCATGAAATTACATTAATTCATCTATGGTTGATTAAATCAAAGGAAGCATGAAAATCCACCCAATTGGCTTGCTTATGGCTCAAGAAAGTGCATAAATCAATTGAAAACAAAAGAAAAAGGCTAGTGAAACTAGGCTAAGATGACTTGTCATCATTCTCTCTCTAGAAAACTACCCTAAAATATGTTTCTAACCTTATCTAATTGCTCTCCCCCTTTGGTCCTTCTTGAGTTGAGTTGGATTTGGGCTTGGATGAGCTCAGAAATCGCCCCCAGCGTGTACCTTTAATGAGGTCACGTGACAAGTGTCACACGTACGCGGGATGTCATACGTACGGGTGGCCTGGCGAATTCCTTCGTCACGCGTACGCGTGGCCTTGCATTCACCAAATCCTTATTTTTTCATGAATTCTCTATCTTGCATGCTTTTTTCTTCACTTCTTTGATCCAATCCTTGCTTCCTAAGCCTAAAATCACTAAATAAATACATCAAGGTATCTAGTGGAATCAAAGTGAATTAAATTTAGCAAATTAAGGGTTTAAAAAGCATATTTTTACTCTTAAGCAGAATTTAGGAGAAATTCACAAAACCATGCTATTTCATTGAATAAATATGGGATAAGTTGATAAAATTCACTAAATTTAACACAAGATAAACCCTAAAGTTGGGGATTATGAAAGAGCTTGAAGAGGTGGGTGAGGAAGAGCTAGAAGAGTTGGTAAGGAAGAAGTTGACAACCAAAAAGTAGAGGCTTTTATGCAAGAGTCTAAAAGAGTAACTCCATTCCAAGAGAAAATTGAGTGGGTAACAATTTGACCAATGAACTTCATCGGCACACATCAATATGCTATCTTGGAAACAGATCACCAACTTGAAGTCCTTCTTGGAGTGTTCAATAGTGAAGCATTAGATGTTGGTTAGAGTAGAGGTCTAAGGATCATCAAAGAAACCAAATCAAAATTTTTACTTCAAGTGGGGTGTTTTAATGGAAATTTGAGAGTTTGTTCACCCGAGTACAAGCATAAAGATCAACAAAAAGGTGAACGGATGACTAGAGTATGGAATCTTGGTATAAGCTTTGACGATCAACGATCTTGGGTTCTTCATACTTGCTTAGAGTTGCTTGAGAGTTTGATGTGCTTCATTTGGGATCCCGGAGGACCTTTGAAGAGCAAATATGGGTGGAGTTTCAAGGAGGAAAAGAAGCATAAAACACCTTGACATGAGCTTCATAAAAAATGCCTAATTTAAGGATAATAAACCAAAGTGCTAGGTGGGAGACACCCCACCATGGTAATATCCTTCTGATTTTCTCTTCTTTTAGCATTTGTTTCTTTAATACTTGCTTATCTTACTTAGCTTAGTTTAGTTGCATTTTAGTTTTAATGAATTGTTCTTAAGGAATAATGTGTTTTAGGATTGAAAAACCTCTGTTGGACATCATGTTTGGAGCCTTAGAGCTTTTAAAATTTTGCAAAAACCGGATTTTGTGCGTGGGCACCCACCTGTGCGTACGCACAAAAACCCATTTCCATTGATTTGTGCGTACGCATGCATAGTTATGTACGCACAATACAATTTATGCTCCCTGCTGGGTGCACATGCACAGACCTGTGCGTACGCACATATGACCCTTTCACCTAATAAAAAAAATTGTCATTTGTGCATGCGCACCCATCTGTGCATATGCAAACATACCCATTTATTCAGTGAATTGTGCACACGCACCCAGCTGTGTGTATGCAGACCCTTTATTTACCTCCCTGTCGGGTGTATGGGTGATGAACAGATTTTTGACGGTTTAGAATTTCACAATAAATCCTCGTTGCAAATATAATATCTAAACCAACAAAGAATCCTTTTATACAAAAATTTGTTTGTCACAAGTAACAAAACCCAATAAAAATAAACCAAAGTATTTAAACATCGGGTCGTCTCTCAAGGAATTGTAGGGAAGTGTAGTTTATTATTGGTTGTGGAAAATTATCTTTTTGGGTTTTTGAAGTAAGGAACAAGGAAATAAAATGGCAAGAAATTAAATTAACTAAGAAAACTCTTGGCAAGGTATGAGAATTAGAAGTCCTATCCTAGTTATCCTTATCAATTGTGATGAGAATTGTCCATTGCTCCCACTTAGTTAACCTTTAACTATGAAGGAAAGTCAAGTGGATAAATCAGTTTGATTCCTCAAGTCCTAGTCAACACCTAAGGAAAGACTAGCTTTAGAGGGATCCAAATCAACTAGTAACTTTCAATTATCAATCAGCAAAGCAGTTTGATAACTCAAGAGTCTCCAATTACTCAACCAAAGCCAAGAGGAGAGAAATCCACACTAAAATCCAATCAAGCATTCTATCAAACACTTGGAAGGCATAACATAAAAACAGAGAAAAGCAATAAGAGATAATAAAATCCAAACAACCAATTGAAAGCATCAATAACATAAATTGAAGAAAGCAATCATAAATATGAAATACCTCAAATTGCATTAAATAGAAAATCAAATTTAACATGAGAACTCATAAACTAAAGTAGCCACACAAAGTAATCAATAAGGTAAATAAATAAACTAGAGTGCTAAGACAAATAAAAGTAGAAGAGAAACTAAATTAAACTAAGATAGAAATCTGAAATTGAAAAGGAATAAAACTAAGAATCCTAAAACCTAGAGAGATGAGAGAGTCTCTCTCTCTAGAAACTACATCTAAAATCTAAAATTATGTGAAGGAATTTTTGTGTCATTGAATGAATGATTCCCCCACTCTGCAGCCTCTAATTTGTGTTTACTAGACCAAAAACTGGGGCCAAAACCAGCCCAAAATCGCCCCCAGCGTCTTCTGCAATTTCTGCACATGGCGCACGTCACGTGTACGCTTACGTCACGCGTACACGTCGCTGAACTTTCGCAAGATCACGTGTACGCGTCACGCACACGTGCGCTTTGCCTAACAGTATGGCAACTATGGTAAATTGCATATTATTTTAAAGCCCTGGATGTTATCTTTCCAACGCAACTGAAACCGCCTCATTCGGAACTCTGTAGCTCAAGTTATGATCAATTTAGTATGAAGAGGTCAGGCTTTAGCAATTCCTTCAATTTCTTGTATTCCTTCCACTTTTGCATGCTTCCTTTCCATCCTCTAAGCCATTTCTACCCTATAAACCCTGAAAACACTTAACACACATCAAGACATTGAATGGTAATAAGAGAGGATTAATAATTAGGAAGGGAAATGTTTTCAATCATAGCACAAAGTTAGGAAGGAAAATGTAAAACATGCAAATTATGTGAAAAAGTGTGAATTTAGTGGATAAAATCCACTCAATTAAGCATAAAATGTACCACGAAATAGTGGTGCATCAAATCTCCCCACATTTAAACATTTGCATGTCCTCATGCTAAGCTCAAGAGAAGCTATAAAGGAGTGAAGAGGAACGGTAAAACTTATGAAATGCAACCTATCTATATGAATGCAACTAAATGCAAAAATACTTCTACCTACTTGGTTAAAAGTAACCAAATTCTCCAAGACAAACATAAATCAGATTCCACTAATTCAAATCACACAATAAGAGACAAGTAAACTTGTAAGAAGACAGCTCATGAAAGTCAGGAACATAGAATCAAGCATTGAACCCTCACTGGAAGTGTATATGCACTCTAATCTCTCAAGTGTCTAGGGTTAATCTACTCTACTCTTCTCTAGTCATGCTTTCTAAAACTTTGTTCTTTATCTAACCAATCAACAAAAATTTAGTATACCAATGCAAACATCATGAGGTCTTTTCAAGGTTGTAATGGGGCTAAGGTAAGGGTGAGGATATATGTATGGTCAAGTGAGCTATAATATGAATCTTTGACTAACCTAAGCTCTCACCTAACATACACACACTCTATGTGATTCCAAAATCATGCCTAGCTACCCTTTCACTTTTGTATAATTTCACATACTCATGTATCAAATTTTCTTTAATTTTACCACATATGCACTAATCTTTTATTAAACTTAACATTGGGGTAATTTTGTCCGATATTTATTTATTTATTTATATTATAATAAAATTGTTTTTTTTTATGAACATGAAAGCAAACATAACATATCAATGCATATGGTTTTTCTGGTATCACATGAGTATGCACCCAAATTCCTAATACTTTTGTCAACACAATTTTTATCAACCCAAGTTCCCACAATTTCCCACACTAAATTGATAAACAATCTCTATCTTAAGCTAACCAAAGATTCAATTGGGGTAATTAATTGTTTTTCCGCTTAAGGCTAGTCATGTGGTAAAATATAGAACAAATGGGGATTAAAAGGCTCAAAGTGGCAAACAAAGGTAATTGAAATGGTAGGCTATTTAGGATAAGTGGGCTAATAACAAATGATAGCCTCAATCATATGTATGCATGCAAAAACACTAAACAATTGACATATAGAATGGAACAAACTATAGATTGCAATCATAGGGAAGAAAACACACAAGAATAAAATATTATGATTAAATAATGTAATCATATAATTAAGCTCAAAATCTCACAGGTTGTGTGTTCTTAGCTATAAACCATGTTCCAAATTACAATATTCAAACAAGTTTAACAAAAAAAAGTTTTAATTTAAATTAGTGAAATGCAATAAAAAGGTTCTTGAATAAGAATTCATCACTCCAACCAGGTAGTGGTAGAAGAACATGCACAACATCAAACAAACATGCAATCAAACATGCAAATGCAACAACTAATTTAACAAGGAAAATTAAACATTGGTGTTAAAATGAGAAATAACTAACCCACGGAAGTCGGTATCGACCTCCCCACACTTAAAGATTGCACCATCCTCGGTTCATGCTAAGATGTGCAAGTGGACGGGCTGCTACAACTGATGCTTTTCTCCAAAGATTGTGCAGATGGACTTGTCTGTCGCCTCATTGAGAAGCTTTTTCCTTCCCTTCTCAGTGGCCATCCTGAAAGAAGAGGAAAAAGAAGAAAAGTAACCCAGAAATAAAGATAAGAAAACAATAATGTATGCGTGGGTTAATGCCAAATAATAAGTGTCTCAACTACATGGTAGCTACAACATGCAAGTAAGAAAATAGTAGAAGCAAATGGCATATCAATAGTGCAAAAATTGCAACAATGGGGGAGAGAGTGTGGGTAATGCAAGATAGTATAAGTGCATATCAATGCAAATAGAATGCAAGTATCATAAAAGATTAGCATTGACTTATGAATAATAATACCCAATCAGAATAAAACAAGTCAAGAAGCACGAGAATAATGCAAGAGATATTTAACATTCGAGCAAGAAAATTCAACACCAAAGAAAAAGTATCAAATTTAGAAAAGAATATAAAAACATGCACAAAATTAAAATTCAATGAGTGGAAGTATGCAAATGTAATAAGCAAAAGAGAATAAGGATGAGAAGTTAAAGGAATGAAAAGACGAAAGTAAGAAAGGAGGAGGAAAGAAGGAGAAAGGAGAGAAGAAGGAAGTAAGAAATGGAAAACAGGGTGTGACGCGCGCACGGGCATCATGCGTGCGCGTGAAAACTGCCTTAGCCATGCGACGCGTACGTGTCGCCCACGCGTACGCGTGGGTTGCTGAAAATGAACACTGACGCGCGAGCGTCAGTCACGCATATGTGTGAGAACCCGCGCGGCTCCAGCACCATGGCATCATAACTCCCTATTCAAGCACTCTTTCACGCCGATTGGCAATCCCACGCGTACGCGTCAGGGGCGCTTACGTGTGGATTGGCAAAAAAGCAGGGGACGCATATGCGTGGGTTGGCTTGTGCGCCAGGCACCCCTCCCGCGTCGTTCCAGCACAACTCTTTATTTAATTTTAATGGTTGTGCATACCCCCATATGACGCGTGCGCGTCATAGACGCTTGCGCGTCGTACACCATTTTTTTTATGCAGAATGCAGGTGATTATGCAGAATTTTATAAATGAACACTGAGAAAAAATAAAACAAAATAAAACTAAGAATAAAAATGAAAGATCATACCATGGTGGGTTGTCTCCCACCTAGCACTTTTAGTTAAAGTCCTTAAGTTGGACATTTGGTGAGCTCCTTGTCATGGTGGTTTGTGCTTGAACTCATCTCTGAACATCCATCAATGCTTGGACTTCCAATAAGCTCCATTCTTCAAAATTAATAGCTCCAAGCTCTGATGGAGTTCTTCACAAGCTAAGGGCTCCCAAATTTGATCCTCATGTATTCCGGGATCCCAAATCTTGTTTCCACATCCGTCTTTAAGTGGCTCATCATCGCTCCAACCGGGTTGTTTAACCTTGGAATTATCATGTAAGCAGTCAAACATCCTCCTAGACCTAATTAATTGAGAATTATACCAACCCTTTGCAATTAGGCCATGAGCTTCCAACCATAACGAACCTAGGATGGTGTTGCCAACCACTAACCATCTCCCTTTTACTCTTAAAACCGCAGATAGCTCTAAGTTGTCCATCTGTTTCAAGCAAACCATATTCAAGTGGGAAGGTAGAGTTTAAGGATAAGAATTTTACCCACTTGAATGTTGTGTTAGATGGTAATGGCTTCGGGGAAGGTATCTCCAGTGGCGGCCTTGCTAATGTATACTTCAATCTCTTGGGCTCTTTTTTGATGATCTCCACCTCTTGACAAGATTCTGCAACATTAACCTCTTCCTCTAGTTCAGTGGGAGAGGGTTCAATTGTAGGTAAAAACTCATTAATTAGTGAACCCTTCACATGATCAACCTCTTCCAAGTCTTCAACCATGACATGTCTTGGAGGTTATACACCCTTCTCAGCATCAAATTTAAATGTTTTGGAAGGAGGTTCTATGACTTGAGATTTCCATAGAGGTTCCGCATCTCCTAAGTCCTCAACCACTTCCTCTTCTTCAATAATTTCGGCGTTCTCCACTTGCTCTAGTACAAAATCTAGCTCCTCCTTGATAACTTCCACCTCTTGACAACTTTCTTCAATTCCTCCAAATTCTTCATTTGTCAGGAGAAAGGGCTTATAATATGGAGGTGGTTCTTTTTGACAAGGGTATGGAGATGGTGTATATTAAGGTGGTATTTCTGATTATGGTTCATATGGTTCGTATGGTGGTTGGTGTGGTGGATAAGGGTTAGGGTCATATGAAGGTGAATGGTGGAAAGGGGCTTATGAGTATGGTGGTTCAAAGCTGTGTTGAGGAGGGGGTTCACAGGCATATGGTGGGGCTTATTGGTAACTACAAGGGAGTCCACCATATCCATTGTCTTGGTGATGCCAGGGCATTTTGGCCAGTTTCACTGACCTTTTCTTTACTATTTTTAGGGTAGTTTCATGCATTTTCTTAGAAAATAAGCTCTTTTTGGGTAGATATTCACTTACATCTTGATTCAAGCATACATTGTGTACTTTACATGATTTCATGAAGATTTTGCATGAATTTAATGACAAATTGGATGTTGCATTTCCCATGACTTGGATTAGAACTTTGATGCACTTTATTGCTTGATTTCAGGACAAAAGAAGCAAGGAAGAACCACGTTAGCAGCCACGATAATCTAACTAACGTGACCTCTAACGTGGAATGGGAGCTAACTTGCAAAGTTAATGAGAAAAGTAATTGCCAATAACGCCCTCGAAGCCATCATAGCCCACGTTAAGAGTAACGTTAACTTAGTTAACGTGAACTCTAACGTGGAAGAAGACAATAAGACCAACGTTAATGACACTCCCCTTTGTCACTAACGTTGGACCAAGCTCATAATTGGCCATGTTAGTTGCCACGTTAACTTAGTTAACGTGGCTTCTAACGTTAAGAAGCAAAAGGGAAGCCAACGTTAGTGACATTCACCTTTGTCACTAACGTTGGCCAAGCTTCCATAAGCCACGTTAACTCCCCGTTAACTTAGTTAACGTGGAAGCTAACGTGGAGAGAGCAATTGGTCGCCAACGTTAGTGACACTTACCTTTGTCACTAATGTTGGGGTGAACCACCAAGAGCCACCATGAGCAACGTTAACTCCCACGTTAACTTAGTTAACGTGGATAAAGAGATGATGAGCCAACGTTAGTGACACTCACCTTTGTCACTAACGTTGGAGATGGCTAGCATGACTACGTTAGAAGCCACGTTAACTTAGTTAACGTGGACTCTAACGTGAGAAAGAGGGGCACATTGGAACGTTAGTGACAAAGGTAAGTGTCACTAACGTTCTCGAAGGATTGGCAAGCTTACGTTAAGAGCCACGTTAACTAAGTTAACGTGGACTCTAACGTAGGGAAGGGGGAGGTTTATCAACGTTATTGGGAAAGGTAAGTCCCAATAACGTGTGCGAAGGACCAAGAGGCAACGTTAGTGGTAACGTTTGTGCCACTAACGTTGAGGTTAACGTGGCTCATACTTGGGTGAGCAACGTTAGTGCAAAAGGTGATTGTCACTAACGTTCTCGAACCCACACTTTCACTTAACGTTAACACCACTAACGTCCTGAGCTAAAAGTCTCTGCCTACTTCACACTTTCTCTCTGCAAGAAAAGCTAAGCCCAATGATGAAGATAACTGCTTCAAACTCAGAATCCAAAGGCCCACACCCAAGACTTGAAGAGCCAACTAGAAGATCAGAAGAGTAGTATATATAGGAGTAGCTTTGAATTAGTTGAGAGGGTTGGAAACTTTAGGGAGCCGTTGGCCTAGAACTACTCTCTGTATTTTACTTTCTCTGCACTTCTAGTTTACCTTCAGCATGTATTCTCCATCTTTGTTTTCATTTTCCAGAGCTATGAACAACTAAACCCCTTTCATTGGGTTAGGGAGCTCTGTTTTAATTTGATGGATCAATTTTAGTTTTCATTCTCCTTCTTCTATCTTTTCTCTTGATTTTACTAGAAAGCTTTCGATCTTCATCCAATTGGGTAGTTATCTTGGAAAAGAAGCTATTCATACTTGGATCTCTTCTGAACCTTGAAAGAGGAGTGAAGGGATCATGCTAGAAATGTTTTCTCATGCTGGACCAAATTGGGTTTGGATGGATATGTGACTATAATCCTTCCAACACTTGATTTGGGAAATGCATGTGGTATAATCAGTGACCATACTTCATCTCTTCTCATGAGCAATTGACTAAGGAATTGGCTATTGATCAAGATTTGAGAGATTGAATTACAAGGAATTGTGATTCAATCACTTAAGATTGCCAAGGAGATCAATGAATGCATTGATTGAGGAAGAGATGAAAATGAACTTGATCCAGAGAATGCAACATCTCCTGAGCCCAATGAACTCCCCATTTCTGATCTTACCCATTCTCTTTAATTCCTGCCATTTACTTTTATGAGCAATTACCCCATTCCCATTTAAGATTCTGCAATTTACTTTCCGCCATTTACATTCAGCTCTTTAATTTCAGCATTTACTGTTTCTGGTATTTACTTTCCCGCCATTTAATTTTCTGCAATTCTTAACTCAAATTCTGGTTCGCTCAACTAGAACATTCTTCTAATTAAAGTTGCTTGATCAATCAATCTCTAAGGGATTCGACCTCACTCTATTGTGAGTTTTTACTGGACGACAAATTTGGTACACTTGCCGAAGGAAATTTGTTGCGAGACAAGTTTTTCGCGTATCACTTGGTACGCGCCTTGGATTGGCTCTTGCTCGTGGATGCATCCTAGAATGGTTGTTGCTCATGGCACATAGGAGGAGGTTGTTGCCGAAAGGGTTGATCAAATTCTTGTGACTCCTCCCATCTTTGATTGTCCCAACCTTGATGCATGTTCTCATTATAGCTTCCATTCCCTACAACATAATTTGAACCAAACTCATAGCCAAAGGGGTGAGAATTCATGGTAGCAAGAAAAAATAAACAAAAACTAATAAATAAATAACTAACAAAGAAGCGAAAAAGCAAAATTATTCACAATATTCACAATAACCAATAATAAGGCACTGATGAGCGGATAATTTATACCCTTTTGGGCATTGTTTTTACATAGTTTTTAGTATGTTTTAGTTACTTTTTATTATATTTTTATTAGTTTTTATACAAAAATCACATTTCTAGACTTTACTATGAGTTTGTGTGTTTTTTCTGTGATTTTAGGTATTTTCTGACTGAAATTGAGGGACCTGAGCAAAAATCTGATTCAGAGACTGAGAAAGGACTGCAGATGCTCTTGGATTCTGACCCTCCTGCACTTCGATGTGGATTTTCTGGAGTAACAGAAGCCCAATTGGCATGCTCTCACTTGCGTTGGAAAGTAGACATCTTGGGCTTTTCAGCAATATATAATGGTCCATACTTTGCCCGAGATTTGATAGCCTAAACTGGCGTTCAAACACCAGCTAGAGACCCTTTTTCTGGAGTAAAACGCCAAAACTGGAGTTAAATGCCCAAACTGGCACCCAAGCTGGCGTTTAACTCCAAGAATGGCCTATGCACGTGAAAGCTTCAATGCTCAGCCCAAGCACACACCAAGTGGGCCCCGGAAGTAGATTTCTGCACTATCTGCACTTAGTTACTAATCTTCTGTAAGCCCTAGTAACTAGTTTAGTATAAATAGCACTTTTTTACTATTGTATTCAAAGACTTGTATGGATGGAACCCTCTTTTCACATTTGGGAGGCTGGCCATTCGGCCATGCCTAGACCTCTTTTCTCTTATGTATTTTCTACGGTGGAGTTTCTACACCTCATAGATTAAGGTGCGGAAGTCTGCTGTTATTCATGAATTAATACAAGTACTATTGTTTCTCTTTTAATTCATGCCTACTTCTTCTCCAAGATATACTCTTGTACTTAATTCAATTAAGTCAGAATGAAGGGGTGACCCGTGACAATCACCCACTATCTTCGTTACTCGCTTAGCCAAAATCCGCGTCCTTGACAACCACAAGCGATCTACATGATGTTCAACGTAGTCATTGGACGACAGCCGGAGTATATTCCCTTGGGTCTCTAATCCACGATTTGCATCGCCTCTCCTGACAACAGAGCATCCGAATCCGTGTGATTAGAACCTTCGTGGTATAGGCTAGAACCAATTGGCAGCTTTCCTGAGATCCGGAAAGTCTAAACCTTGTCTGTGGTATTCCGAGTAGGATCTGGGAAGGGATGACTGTGACGAGCTTCAAACTTGTGAATATTGGGCATAGTGATAGTTTGAAAAAGGATAGAGAGATCCTATCCAACGCTAGTTGTAAGACCCAGAATCTTTGAAAAGTCTTTTTATGATCAAGTCTCAAATCATATAGTTATTTATAGCCTTAATTTCAGAAATTATTTTATTAAATATAATTAAGGCAAGTTTTGATTTATTAAAATTGAGATGAGTTATGATTATTATCCAATTTTATAATTATTGGATTATTTTCTATATTTAAAGTATAAGGTTGATAGTTATGAAATAATAAGGATTTTATATGATTTAGATTAAATAAGTAATATTTTAAATATTATTACTACTATTTTGGAAAATGAAGAAATTAAGTATATTATTTCTAATTTTTAGATTTGGGCATTTTATTGAAAATAATTTATGAAATTGATGAGCAAATAGTATTTTTATACATTATTATTAATGGATTAGAATTTATTTCTAATTACTATAATATCCTTATTTTTATTTTAAATTACTAAAATGCCCAACCCTAATTTTTAAAAGAGAAACCTTAACCCTGAAAACCCTACCCGGTTCCCTTTCAACCACACAAGCACCCTAACAGCAGCAGCAGCTGCAAACAAAACGAAAACACAAGAAAGAAAGGGCTAGGAAGAAACGGGGGGGAAACAAAGGGAGGCAGGGGAGGAAGAGAGGCACGGCTAGCAACAGTGGGCATCGCCGTCGCCGCCGAGTTGCCAGCCGCCGCCGCCATGGCACACCGAAGGAAGAACGGGAGTGAGGGAGCTTAGCCGCAGGAAGAGGAGGCGCGGGTCTGACTCGTCCCCGCAGATCCGCTCATTCTGACCCGTCACCGTCGCGAGGAGGAGAAGTCCCTGTCGCCGTTCCGTGTGGCAGTGCCGTCATCGTTGTTCTTGGAGATCCACGATCAGAGGACGCCCGCGCGGGGGTGGAGGACGTTGCTGCTGTCGCTGCTGTTAGAGCTACCACCAGCTGCGTCACCACTGCGCCTTGCCTCACCGTTGTTAACCTCTCCATAGTCCACTGTCGCCGGAGCTCATGCCATCGCCGATTGAGCACCACGAAGAACAGCACCGCGTGAATCAGGGAAAGGAGATGCCTTTCTGCCTCTGCTCCTGGGTTTTGGATTCTGACCAGGCGCCACTGCCGCTGTGGACTTAATGTTGCTCTGGTCTTGCCCTGGCTCCATTTGGAACCGCTGCTGTTGGGTAAGCCTTACCCTGTTTCCAATTCTCTCTTGTTCCATCAATTCATTCCTACCTAGAAGCATTGTTGCTGACACTAGTTGTATTGAATAAAATGGTTATAGTAAGTTGCATTGTCGCTGCCTTTACTGGAGATGGTTGCTGACTCTGTTTAGAGATGTATGTTACAACTAGTATTCGTTTTAGGGACTGCTTCATCTGTTGCTGGAACTACTAACGGAACCATCGCTGAGGCTTGTGTTCTTTGGTTCGGTCAGTATTCTTTAGCTACCGTAAGTACCTCTGCCTCGAGACCTTGCCAGTTCATATCCCGTGATGTGTTTTAAGGTTTCGCAATAATATTGTTTTCTAGGATTAAGCTATCGGAGCCACATGTTGCGCATAAGGGTTGTAATTGCTGCCGCGAAAGTGAACAAAGCTGTGATGCGAGCTGCCGGTAACTTCAGGTTGATAGAGACTTCCGGTGGCGCGTTTGAGTTATGGAATTGCGTTTTGAGGTAGGGGCACTTTCCAAAACTATACTTTATGTATTGGAATTATTACATATGGATACTGATGTGAGAAAATGTGTATTTGGTGATTGTATCGGCCTTATGTATGACTTGATTGTCTCGAAAGCTTATGAATGTTTGTTTGGCTGAATTATTGTGCGGCTTTGTAAAATGTACTGTTTTGAAGTGATTCTTTAAAGATTTGAAATCTGAGTTTAATTCGTTGAGGATTGATTTGATTTGAGTCAATTATTTGATGATGTGAAAAGTCGAATGCACCTTTGAATTCAGCCTGGTTTACTTTAATTGACTTGATCCTGGATAAATGATTTGTTACTGAACCGTTTCTTTAAAGCTTTGGAAATGAGTTAAATCGGTTGATATTGAGTTGACTTTGAAATGGTTTTCTTGAGATATGCCACTGAGGCGACTGTTGGATTTAGCTTGATTTTGAATTGATTTTGGATTCTGGACTGTTGAAAAGAATTGTGGAACGGTTTAGTTGGGACCCAAACCGGGTGGCAAAGTCCAAGTTTTAGGGGAGTTAAAGACTTCTACTATTTTATTTGAATTATCAAGAAAAGGATGATTCATGCTTTCGAAATGAGTTAGTAAAGAGGAAATTGCGATTTAGTCTTGCTTCTTAAGAAAGGCATTGTATCTCTTTCAAGAGAAAGTTATTTAGATGAAACTTGTGTTTTAAAGCTGTTTGAATGCGAAAAGGGTTTATGCCTTTGAATTTGACTTGGGGGTTTCAATTAAAGAAGTTTCAATGACTTTGAAAGAACCTGAATGTCTATTGACAAGTTTCATTTTGAAATGTTTTGAGAAAGGTTTTAAGTACTCTTTGAACTCTGAACTTTTGCAAGACAAACAATTTTGAACAGTTAAAACGCTTTAGAATTTATCATGGGGGTTGAAGCTGGTTTTGCCTAAGTAAAGGAAATGGCTTTGAAAGAAGTAAATGATTACGTGACTCGGTTTGGCTTAGATCCTATTTTATTACTCAAATTGGAAAGCCAAGGTTTTAATGATTTTAAATGAATTCGGCGAAATGAGTTATGCTATTCTCCCCTAAAGACTTGGGACTCTGCCGAGAAACTTTGTTATAAAATCCCATTGTGGGATGGGTGATTTTGAATGTTCCCAAAGTGAATCTTTAACTTTCCATGGTTTTGGAAGTTTCGGAAAGAGGATGCCGAGAGCGGCTTTGTTTTAAAAAGGGAACTCACTTTGAGTAAATTTGGCTTATGAGCCTGAGATGATTTGAGAAACGAGATTTCTAAAAGCCAAAGCTAAAAAGAGTTGAAATTTGATTTCAAAGTGAAATGGCTTGAGAAAAGTGATTTGTGGCTTAAATGCCAGTTTTATGAATTTGATGATGTTGAATGGTGGAAGTGCTGTTTTGTTATGGGCCGGAATGGCTGTGTATGATTATGAATATTGGATGGTTCTAGATTGAACCGTGAGCCGGAATGGCTGTGTATGATATTGATTTATGGCTGATTGCCGTATGAGTTATGGGCCGCATGGCTGACTATGAATTATGAATTTAAGCCGGATGGCTGAGATGGATGTTGATCCATGGCTGGGACTGAATGAATATATGCTTGAGATACCTGGGTAGTAGCAAGGGTTGTGGTTCATCCTACTTGCTCCAGGTTAGAGACTGTGGCGCCTGGGTAGTAGCGGTAGTAGTGGTGATTCCACTCGCTCCAGGTTGAGCTTTTAAACACCCGCCTGGGTAGCAGCCGCAGTAGTGGTTATTCCACTGGCTCTGGGTTGAGCGGGTAGTAGCAATGGGGTTGTAGCTCAAACCTACTTGCTCTGCGATGGGTCTTTCTGTCCATGGTTAGCTACCAGGACCTGTCGGGTTGGCTATATAACCGACAGATGATATCCTCAGCCACAAGGGACAGGAATGCATCATATGCATCTATGTGACATTGTTTGGGTGTGCATATTATACTTGGTTTGCCTATGTGAATAATTGCTAATTGTTCTACTTGCAATAACTGTTTGTTTGTTCTTGCATCTTCCTATTTGTGTTTGCTACTGGGACTCTGTTGGACTGTGGTGATTGGTTGATGGTTGGATTGTTTGGGCCTAGAGCCGTGGTTGAAATGAGATGAACCGATGGTTGCTTTCAGTTTTGTGTTTCTGGTTTGAAATAAAATATGAAAGGCTGTTTTGGTTCAGCATAGATAAACTGTTTTGAAAGGCTTTTGAGTTTTTGAGAATTGAACGGTTCCTCTTTTAGAAAAGATTTCCGACTTTATTCTTACTGTAAACCGTCGTTTTTGAAAAGAGGCATGAGACGATTATTAATCACTGGTGCGGTTATCTTCATGTATCCTATTACAGTAATTCCCAAAAACCCTCTACTGAGAACCCTTTCGAGGATGATGTTCTCACCCCCCTACATTTTTTCCCTTTCAGGATATGGGCACAGAAGTTACGAAGAGCTTGTTTAATTGTTGTTAAGATGCTCTGTATTGTTTTAGTTATGGTTTACCGTACCCTCGCCTTTATCTTGATATAATCTGTAAGAGGGATAGGAATTGTATTGGATTATGTTTGTAATATTATTTATATATATATTTATATACATATGGATGTACTCTTTATGAGTTTTGTAAGTTGTATGGTATCTATGGATGTACGTTATCGGATGGAAGTATTTTTGGGAGCGGTATTGCGGTTTAAAGTTTTAAACAGGCTCATATTTTAGTATTAAATAGTATAAGTGTCGTCCTAATGTCCGAGCTATCAGAGTTGCGCAGCCGGAAGCGTGAGCTTTGGTAGTTAGGGTGTTACATTATGGTATCAGAGCAGTCCTTCCTGTAGAGCCTGAGGAATGGACCGACTATGCTTCAATTGCATACTCTGAGCGTTTCTCATGGAATAGGTCTTGTCGAATGACAAGAATTAGAGCTTTATGCACATGACGATCTATTGATTAATGCCGTTAGTCTTGCGTTGCATAATTCTTGGTATTAAGTTTGGCCGGCTTAATACTATTGAATTATGTATATGAAAGCACTGATGGGTTATCATAGATGACGTACTAGTTTTGAGTAAAGCGAATCGTGGGTTTTGGGAATGTTGTAAACTATTTCTCGAGGCTATTCAGTTGTGTGTTTTGGATTTTGTTTGAGTCGACCTGTTCTTTCATGTCCTAACTTGAAGTTCTTGTTTGCTAATCCTTTGAAAAATAGTTTGACTTTTCAACTCTATTCCTCTATTCATATGCATTCTTGTTTGATCTTAAGTGCATATGTTTGGTTGAACTCCTTGTTGTATCTATCTTTCTCTGTTTGAGTTCTTCTTGATTCATGTATCCTTTGACATGACTTTGAACTTGTCCTACTGCACTGTGCATTTTAACTCCGGATTCCTAGTCCATTCTTAGAGAAATTGTTGATTCAGTGTTCCTCTTATTTGACAGTGAATTACAGCCAATTTTGAGATTTTTATAAAGTTGCTGTTGATTAGATATGTACTTATCTATATATGAATCTTTGAAGATTTCTTATACAGTTTAATAACTATTTATCTCTAATACCTCGCATGTACTCTTACTGGTTTACGGAACTACACTTACTTTAAAAGTAAATTGACTTTCTAGTAATTCTACTATAGCTCCAGTGCACATCTTCATTTGATTATGTATTTGGATATTTTTCAAAATTTTGAAAAGAAAGGATTTACCACTTTTGTCTCGGTTGAGTTTCGTTTGATAAACTTTACTTAATTCATTTTGATTTGAGTTTGATTTAGCATACTACATGGCTTATGCCATTGTTGTTCTTTTGAAAATGTTGGACTCATGGCTTTCTTCTTATGAACAGACTAAATTCTCTCTTAAGCCTTCCATCTCTATGAATGTCATACTTGACTTTGTTTTTAAATAATCTTTTACATTTTGTGAACATTTCCATTGATCTTGGTTTTTCTTCTCTGGTGAATCTCATTCTTATGAGTCAGTTTGATTCGTTTCAAGTTAGTGTATTGTTTATTCTCTCATTTTATCTACAAGAGTTTTTAGTTAAAGAATTACCTTTGAGAAATTACTAATGATTGAGTTGTCTTTTCCTATGACTTTTGTATTCTTTTGGATCAATTCAAAGCTTGTTTGATGACTCATGCCTAGTGAATCTTGTTTGGACTACTTTGGTTTAAGATCCTTTCTTGCAAGGCTTGACTCCTTTTTAGTACATCTTAAACTTCTTGAATGTTCTTCTGAGATGGTGATTTTAAGAACACTTTTGGAGTCTTGCTTTGAATTTTTTAAAGAAGTTTTGAATTCTCTTTGAAGAAATATTAAACGGAATTTATTTTCTGTTGCTTGATTGAAATTGAAAATCATTGTCCAATTTTGACGAAATTAATTTAAAGTTGGCATGCGCCATTTTAAATGAGGTTTTGGAAAGCTCCCTTGTTTAGTGGAAATCGGTTCGTTTGTAACGCACCACTTATTTGCTTTACCAAATTGTAAGCAAATTTTTACCTCGGAATTTCTCTTCTAAAAAGAGTTTAACTTCCTCTTTCATCCTTGCTAAAACTTTTATACACGCTTGTTAAATATGGACTTTGGAAATTTTTGAACAAGCATTTGATTCCTTCCCGAGTTTTATGAATTGCTTTTGGTTAGGTTGTGCACCTAACTATCTTTCTAAAATATTTGAGGAAATATTTTAGCTCTTAGCCAAACTTGTGTGCATTTTGTTTTTAAAACTCTACATGATCTACTTCAGCATGAAACTGTATTGAAGTAAAGCCACATTTATGCTTTTCCTACTCTCTTGAAGAATGTTTGTTGCTCAACTTTTCTTTTAGACTGCGAAGTGGTTTTTTTTGCAAGTTTTTGACTCTTTCATGAACAATGTATTCGAAAGTATTTTTAATCATGCTCTTGAGTTCTGTGAGCTTTGTCTTGGGTTTGAAATATTCTCTTCTGTAAACCTCATGCTTCCTCGACTCAGCTTGAGTTTGTTTCAAAATAATGCGCTGAATTTTCTTCTTATTGGTCCTGTTGGATTTCTTTGATACAAGGGTTATCTTTGAAGTTGTCAATCGATTTATTTCTAGCAAACTTCATTGGTTGAGTGTCCTTGTTTACTTGGATTGGATACATTCTCCCAAATCTATGAGTATTATTCTTGACACATGTCATTCCTTTCTGAATCTGGTATCCTTCTGAGTAGACTCGAGAATTGTTTTGATATCACGTGCGATCTGTAGATATAGTAACGCGATACGTTAGTTCTTTAAGACGTGATGTGTGCATACGAAAGTTGAAGCGGTAGGTGTGCAACGTTAATAGTTGTGGGTGTTTTGTTCCTTGCGAACGGGTTTGCGGTCGTTAGGCTTATGATCGGATATGGGGATTGTTAAGTGCCTGATGAGGTTGGAAAGTTGAAGCCCTGAGACTGATATGAGATTAGTGTGTGGATGTTAAGCACGTTGTTTTAACCCCATCCTGTTTTATAGCCTTTGATGTTTTGCCCTACTATCACATGATTGACCCATGTTATCTTTTGCATCGAGCCTACCTTGTAATGTTTGCTTTGCAATCACACTACTACCTTTGCACCCTTATGCATATGACGATCAAAGTATTTGGAAATCGTATATACATGATTATATTTTGAGATATTTTTGCTTCTTCCTTAAATTTGTTCAAGGGTGAACTGTTATGGAATTTCTTTCATTTTGTATCAATTTTCGAGGGCGAAAATTTTTATAAGGTGGGTAGAATGTAAGACCCAGAATCTTTGAAAAGTCTTTTTATGATCAAGTCTCAAATCATATAGTTATTTATAGCCTTAATTTTAGAAATTATTTTATTAAAGATAATTAAGGCAAGTTTTGATTTATTAAAATTGAGATGAGTTATGATTATTATCCAATTTTATAATTATTGGATTATTTTCTATATTTAAAGTATAAGGTTGATAGTTATGAAATAATAAGGATTTTATATGATTTAGATTAAATAAGTAATATTTTAAATATTATTACTACTATTTTGGAAAATGAAGAAATTAAGTATATTATTTCTAATTTTTAGATTTGGGCATTTTATTGAAAATAATTTATGAAATTGATGAGCAAATAGTATTTTTATACATTATTATTAATGGATTAGAATTTATTTCTAATTACTATAATATCCCTATTTTTATTTGAAATTACTAAAATGCCCAACCCTAATTTTTGAAAGAGAAACCCTAACCCTGAAAACCCTACCCGGTTCCCTTTCAACCACACAAGCACCCTAACAGCAGCAGCAGTTGCAAACAAAATGAAAACACAAGAAAGAAAGGGCTAGGAAGAAACAGGGGGGAAACAGAGGGAGGCAGGGGAGGAAGAGAGGCACGGCTAGCAACGGTGGGCATCGCCGTCGCCGCCGAGTTGCCAGCCGCCGCCGCCATGTCACACCGAAGGAAGAACGGGAGTGAGGGAGCTTAGCCGCGGGAAGAGGAGGCGCGGGTCTGACTCGTCCGCGCAGATCTGCCCGTTCCGACCCGTTACCGTCGCGAGGAGGAGAAGTCCCTGTCGCCGTTCCGTGTGGCAGCGCCGTCATTGTTGTTCTTGGAGATCCACGATCAGAGGACACCCGCGCGGGGGTAGAGGACGTTGCTGCTGTCGCTGCTGTTAGAGCTGCCGCCAGCTGCGTCACCACCGCGCCTTGCCTCACCGCTGTTGACCTCTCCATAGTCCACTGTCGCCGGAGCTCATGCCATCACCGATTGAGCACCACGAAGAACAGCGCCGCGTGAATCAGGGAAAGGAGATGCCTTTCTGCCTCTGCTCCTGGGTTTTGGATTCTGACCAGGCGCCACTGCCGCTGTGGAGTTAATGTTGCTCTGGTCTTGCCCTGGCTCCATTTGGAACCGCTGCTGTTGGGTAAGCCTTACCCTGTTTCCGATTCTCTCTTGTTCCATCAATTCATTCCTACCTAGAAGCATTGTTGCTGACACTAGTTGTATTGAATAAAATGGTTATAGTAAGTTACATTGTCGCTGCCTTTACTGGAGATGGTTGCTGACTCTGTTTAGAGATGTATGTTACAACTAGTATTCGTTTTGGAGACTGCTTCATCTGTTGCTGGAACTACTAACGGAACCATCGCTGAGGCTTGTGTCCTTTGGTTCGGTCAGTATTCTTTAGCTACCGTAAGTACCTCTGCCTCGAGACCTTGCCAGTTCATATCCCGTGATGTGTTTTAAGGTTTCGCAATAATATTGTTTTCTAGGATTAAGCTATCGGAGCCTCATGTTGCGCGTAAGGGTTGTAATTGCTGCCGCAAAAGTGAACAAAGCTGTGATGCGAGCTGCCGGTAACTTCAGGTTGATAGAGACTTCCGGTGGCGCGTTTGAGTTATGGAATTGCGTTTTGAGGTAGGGGCGCTTTCCAAAACTATACTTTATGTATTGGAATTATTACATATGGATACTGATGTGAGAAAATGTGTATTTGGTGATTGTATCGGCCTTATGTATGACTTGATTGTCTCGAAAGCTTATGAATGTTTGTTTGGCTGAATTGTTGTGCGGCTTTGTAAAATGTACTGTTTTGAAGTGATTCTTTAAAGATTTGAAATCTGAGTTTAATCCGTTGAGGATTGATTTGATTTGAGTCAATTATTTGATGATGTGAAAAGTCGAATGCACCTTTGAATTCAGCTTGGTTTACTTTAATTGACTTGATCCTGGACAAATGATTTGTTACTGAACCGTTTCTTTAAAGCTTTGGAAATGAGTTAAATCGGTTGATATTGAGTTGACTTTGAAATGGTTTTCTTGAGATATGCCACTAAGGCGACTGTTGGATTTAGCTTGATTTTGAATTGATTTTGGATTCTGGACTGTTGAAAAGAATTGTGGAACGGTTTAGTTGGGACCCGAACCGGGTGGCAAAGTCCAAGTTTTAGGGGAGATGCTGCCGAAAATTCTATAAAATCCGAGTCTTTATTGAAATGTTGTCTGGAAAATGATGAGTTAAAGACTTCTACTATTTTATTTGAATTATCAAGAAAAGGATAATTCATGCTTTCGAAATGAGTTAGTAAAGAGGAAATTGTGATTTAGTCTTGCTTCTTAAGAAAGGCATTGTATCTCTTTCAAGAGAAAGTTATTTAGATGAAACTTGTGTTTTAAAGCTGTTTGAATGCGAAAAGGGTTTATGCCTTTGAATTTGACTTGGGGGTTTCAATTAAAGAAGTTTCAATGACTTTGCAAGAACCTGAATGTCTATTGACAAGTTTCATTTTGAAATGTTTTGAGAAAGGTTTTAAGTACTCTTTGAACTCTGAACTTTTGCAAGACAAACAATTTTGAACAGTTGAAACGCTTTAGAATTTATCATGGGGGTTGAAGCTGGTTTTGCCTAAGTAAAGGAAATGGCTTTGAAAGAAGTAAATGATTACGTGACTCGGTTTGGCTTAGATCCTATTTTATTACTCAAATCGGAAAGCCAAGGTTTTAATGATTTTAAATGAATTCGGCGAAATGAGTTATGCTATTCTCCCCTAAAGACTTGGGACTCTGCCGAGAAACTTTGTTATAAAATCCCATTGTGGGATGGGTGATTTTGAATGTTCCCAAAGTGAATCTTTAACTTTCCATGGTTTTGGAAGTTTCGGAAAGAGGATGCCGAGAGCGGCTTTGTTTTAAAAAGGGAACTCACTTTGAGTAAATTTGGCTTATGAGCCTGAGATGATTTGAGAAACGAGATTTCTAAAAGCCAAAGCTAAAAAGAGTTGAAATTTGATTTCAAAGTGAAATTGCTTGAGAAAAGTGATTTATGGCTTAAATGCCGGTTTTATGAATTTGATGATGTTGAATGGTGGAAGTGCTGTTTTGTTATGGGCCGGAATGGCTGTGTATAATTATGAATATTGGGTGGTTCTGGATTGAACCGTGAGCCGGAATGGTTGTGTATGATATTGATTTATGGCTGATTGCCGAATGAGTTATGGGCCGTATGGCTGACTATGAATTATGAATTTAAGCCGGATGGCTGAGATGGATGTTGATCCATGGCTGGGACTGAATGAATATATGCTTGAGATACCTGGGTAGTAGCAAGGGTTGTGGTTCGTCCTACTTGCTCCAGGTTAGAGACTGTGACGCCTGGGTAGTAGCGGTAGTAGTGGTGATTCCACTCACTCCAGGTTGAGCTTTTAAACACCCGCCTGGGTAGTAGCCGCAGTAGTGGTTATTCCACTGGCTCTGGATTGAGCGGGTAGTAGCAATGGGGTTGTAGCTCAAACCTACTTGCTCCGCGATGGGTGTTTCTGTCCATGGTTAGCTACCAGGACGTGTCGGGTTGGCTATATAACTGACAGATGATATTATCAGCCACTAGGGACAGGCATGCATCATATGCATCTATGTGACATTGTTTGGGTGTGCATATTATACTTGGTTTGCCTATGTGAATAATTGCTAATTGTTCTACTTGCAATAACTGTTTGTTTGTGCTTGCATCTTCCTATTTGTGTTTGCTACTGGGACTCTGTTGGATTGTGGTGTTTGGTTGATGGTTGGATTGTTTGGGCCTAGGGCCGTGGTTGAAATGAGATGAACCGATGGTTGCTTTCGGTTTTGTATTTCTGGTTTGAAATAAAATATGAAAGGCTGTTTTGGTTCAGCATAGATAAACTGTTTTGAAAGGCTTTTGAGTTTTTGAGAATTGAACGGTTCCTCTTTTAGAAAAGATTTCCGACTTTATTCTTATTGTAAACCGTCATTTTTGAAAAGAGGCATGAGACGATTATTAATCACTGGTGCGGTTATCTTCATGTATCCTATTACAGTAATTCCCAAAAACCCTCTACTGAGAACCCTTTTGAGGATGATGTTCTCACCCCCCTACATTTTTCCCCTTTCAGGATATGGGTGCAGAAGTTACGAAGAGCTTATTTAATTGTTGTTGAGATGCTCTGTATTGTTTTAGTTATGGTTTACCGTACCCTCGCCTTTATCTTGATATAATCTGTAAGAGGGATAGGAATTGTATTGGATTATGTTTGTAATATTATTTATATATATATTTGTATACATATGGATGTACTCTTTATGAGTTTTGTAAGTTGTATGGTATCTATGGATGTACGTTATCGGATGGAAGTATTTTTGGGAGCAGTATTGCGGTTTAAAGTTTTAAACAGGCTCATATTTTAGTATTAAATAGTATAAGTGTCGTCGTAATGTCCGAGCTATCAGAGTTGCGCAGCCGGAAGCGTGAGCTTTGGTAGTTAGGGTGTTACACTAGTGAGAACCAACAGATGATTAGCCGTGCGGTAGCTGTACCTGGTATTTTTCATCCGAGACGAGAAATTCGACAGTTGATTAGCCGTGCAGAGGCCGTACCTGGTATTTTTCATCCGAGAGGATCATACAGTTTGTCATGGAAGGGAGCACGCATGATTGGAAGAAGACAACAGGGAAGCAGAGGCTCAGAAGCAACAAAGCATCTTGAAGAACGGATGCTTGACGGTTTAGAATTCAAAATAAATTCCTGTTGCAAGTATAGTTTCTATACCAAGCAATCATCCCTTCTTACAAACATTTTTATTTGTCACTTAAAAAAATCCAATAAAATTGATAACCGAGTATTTAAACCTCTGGTCATCTTCTCAAGGAATTGCAGGGAGGTATGACTTATTATTAGCTATGAAAAAGGTAGAATTTTGGGTTTTTAATGTATAAGATAAAAAGCAAGAATAGTAAATGGCAAGAAAGTAAATTGTATTGAATTAATTTAAATAAATAATAAAACTCTTGGCAATGTATAAGAACTGGAAGTCCTATCCTAGTTATCCTTATCAATGGTGATGATAATTGGGTTTTAATCCCACTTTGTTAACCTCAAACTATGAAGGTAAATCAAGTGGACTAATTAGCTTAATCCTCAAGTTCTAGTCAATCCCTGTGGGAAGACTAGCTTTAGAGAGATCTAGATCAATTAGTAATCTGCTAATTTCAACCACTGCTTTATTTGATAACTCAAGCATCACCAATTACTTAACCAGAGCCAAAAAGGAAGAGAATCTACTCGAATGAAAATAATTTGGATAAATCGAAAGCATTCATAGCATAAATAAAACAATCTTATAACTGAAATACCTCAAATTATATTAAATAGAATATTCAAATCTAACATGGAAAAGTTCATAAATTAAATTGGAAAAATAAATAAAAGGAACATTGAACCTGTGATTGAAGAAGAAATAATCCTAAATCCTAAAACTAAATCCTAAGAGAGAGGAGAGAGCCTCTCTCTCTAAAACTACATCTAAATCCTAAAACTATGTATGAATGTATGTTGTATGAGTTGTCTCATGAATGGATGCATTCTCCTACTTTATAGCCTCTAATCTGTGCTTTCTGGGCCGAGAACTGGGTCAGAAACAACCCAGAATTTGCTGGTTTCGAATTCAAACACGCTGGTTTTTTGCCACTGCGACGCATCTGCGTGGATCACGCGTTCGCATCACTTATCGTCAGGACAACTATGGAAAATTATATATCAAATCGAATCCTCGGACGTTAGCTTTCCAACGCAACTGGAACCATCTCATTTGGACCTCTGTAGCTCAAGTTATGACCGTTTGAGTGCGAAAAGGTCAGGCTGGACAGCTTAGCAATTTCTTTAACTTCTTGTATTCCTTCCACTTTTGCATGCTTCCTTTCCATCCTCCAAGCCATTCCTGCCTTGTAAATCCTGAAATCACTTAACACACATATCAAGGCATCGAATGGTAATAAGAGAGGATTAATATTAGCAAATATAAGTTCAAAGAAGCATGTTTTCAATCATAGCACAAATTCTGGGAAGGAATTGTAAAACCATGCAAATAATATGAATAAGTGGGTAAAGAGTTGATAAAAACCACTCAATTAAGCACAAGATAAACCATAAAATAGTGGTTTATCACATCTCCAAACGCTTATCTGAAATTCCCACCAATGAATTACATAAGTATCTTTATTTTATTTTATGTTTTATTTATCTTTTAATTATCAAAACCTCATAACCATTTGAATCTACCTGACTAAGATTTACAAGATGACCATAGCTTGTTTCAAGCCGACAATCTCCCTGGGATCGTCCCTTACTCACGTAAGGTATTACTTGGACGACCCAGTGCACTTGCTGGTTAGTTGTGCGGAGTTGTGAAAAGTGTGAATCACAATTTCGTGCACCAAGTTTTTGGCGCCGTTGTCGGAGATTGTTCGAGTTTGAACAACTGACAGTTCATCTTGTTGCTTAGATTAGGTAATTTTATTTTATGTTTAAGCTTTTTTTCTTTTTTATTTTCGAAAAAAAAATTAGTTTCTGAAAAATTCAAAAAAAAATGTTATTCAGAATTTTTAAGAATGAATTCTAGAGTTTCATGAGATATGTTGAAGCCTGGCTGGCTGTTAAGCCATGTCTAATCTTTTGGACCGAGGTTTCCACTTTCTATTGTAGAAAGGACATGTCTGTAATTGTTATGCTAAAGCTTGGCTGGCCATTTGGCTATGTCTAATTCTTTTGGACCGAAGCTTTAGACTAACATAGCATGAATCCTGGAATTCTTATAAAAAAATTTGAATTTCTTTGTTTTCTTTTTCAAAATAATTTCAAAAAATATGCCAAATTTTAATAAAATAAAAAAAACCAAAAAAATTTTGTGTTTCTTGTTTGAGTCTTGTGTCAAGTTTTAAGTTTGGTGTCAATTGCATGTTTTTAATTTTTCTTGAATTTTCGAAAATTCATCATGTGTTCTTTCTTGATCTTCAATTTGTTCTTAATGATTTTCCTTTTTTGATCTTTAATTTTTCTTGTTCGGTGTTTTTTGTTGTTTTTCATATGCATTTTCGAATTCATAGTGTCTAAACATTAAAAATTTTTTAGTTGGGTGTCTTGCATGTCTTTCTTTTCTTAAAAATTTTCAAAAATATGTTCTTGATGTTCATCATGATCTTCAAACTGTTCTTGGTGTTCATCTTGACATTCAAAGTGTTCTTGCATGCATTATTTATTCTAATCTTAAATTCTTATGTCTTGTGTCATTTTGTTATTTTTCTCTTTCTTCATTAATTCATAAAATTCAAAAATAATATCTTTCCCTTATTTTACTCATAAATTTTAAAATTTTGGGTTGACTTAGTCAAAAAGTTTCAAAATTTAGTTGTTTCTTGTTAGTCAAGTCAAAAATTTCAATTTAAAAATTTTATCTTTTCAAATCTTTTTTCAAAAATCAAATCTTTTTCATTTTTCTTCTTAATATTTTCGAATTTCTTAAATAAATTTTTAAAATCTTTTTCTTATTTTTATTTAACATTTTCAAAAACTTTATTAACAATTAATGTTTTGATTCAAAAATTTCAAGTTTGTTACTTTTCTGTTAAGAAAGGTTCAATCTTTAAATTCTAGAATCATATCTTTTAGTTTCTTGTTAGTCAAGTCATCAACTTTAATTTTAAAAATCAAATCTTTTTAATTTCTTTTTCAATTATTTTTCAAAATAAATTTCAATCATATATTTTCAATGTTTAATTTCAAAATCTTTTTCTAACTTCTTATCTTTTCAAAATTTATTTTCAAATCTTTTTCAACTAATTACTTGAGTTGTTTGTTTTAATTCTAAAAAGTTTATTATTTCTTATCTTTTTCAAAACCACCTAACTACTTTTTTCTCTCATTAGTTTCGAAAACTAACTAACAAATTTTTCAAAAATTTAATTAATTAATTAACTTATTTAGTTTTTAAGTTGCTTCTATTTTTTTTCTTAAATTTTGAATTCTAACTTAAAATTAAAATAAAAATAAAAATATTTTTGTTTTTTTTTAATTAATATTCGAATACACTTTCTCTTTCATCTCTTTCTATTTATTTATTTATTTATTGAATTAGAGTATGAACAATATTATAATTAATATTTTTTATAAATACTAGATATGTATTTTTATATACATAGTAGTAAATTGTATTGGTGGTTAATAAGTTTTTTTATGCTCATTTAATATGGTTGATAAAAAGTACACACCATAGAACAAACTGTATCGCATATTATCGGGCAGTACAATATTTTACTATTTTACAGAACATTTGAATATTATTGAATAAGAGTATATATATATATATATTATATATAATGCACAATAACTAATCCAACTCTAACTTTAGTTGCGTCACTCAACGTAAAAAGAGGGGTGCATTTTAAACACAATAAAATATAATTAGAGGACTAAAACAAATCGTATAATAAAGGAATAAAAACAAAATGTATATTTGAAGTGTAGGATTAAATTGTGTATAATTTAATCATACGCCACTACTAAGGCCACACATTAGCAAATTCTTGCACGTCAAGGGCGTTGTCACTTTCTTTAATGATATAATTATAAAAAAATATATATGATTTTGTCAAAGCTTCAATTCTCTTATATTTCTTTCTTAAAGTACCCCTGTTTTTATTCCCCGTTTCGGAAAATGGAACATCCTCCTAGTCTTATCACCATTGCAAGCAATCAATCCATATATAGGGACCTATATAGACTATAGTCTCTAATATATTCGAAATAAAATGAAATTTGTATGACTTTTCATTCAACGCGTTCCCATGGATTTGAAGGGCACATAGTTATTATTTATATTTTTGTCCAAAATAAAGTCAGACATAAAAAAGATAAAAGTTCATCTTATAAAAGCGGTTTCCACTATTCTTGCCAAGTTTGTAGAGGTTGGGCGTAACAAAAGTAATTCAATCCTACTTATCTAAATAAATAATTATCTTTTAAGATATTTTTTATTTGTGTAGAAGGAAAATCTCAACAATCTCTTTAAGAAAAGAACATTTATCCACCAATAAAAGTAAAATTATTTTAAAATATAATTATTTATTCTACTATAAATAAATTGATACTTTCAGGTATATTTAGAACCCAATCTACTAAAAGCCTGCATAAAGTTTTTGCTAACTGTATAAAGCCTTTGCTAACTTAAACATCGGAGTCTCTTGCATGTACCACCCCTACGTCCTCACGAGGAACTCGGACAGCAGCGCCTTGACACTAGCGCAAGTCGGACGCTGCCCCAGAAGGAGTCTAGACCTCATGTTCAATCCCAAACCACCATTTTAGCTAACCTTCGGAACACTCGCGCTATTGCGCGGGGACCTGAAAGTCTACACCTCGAGTAGGAGGCTGAACGATAGTAAGAAGCGGAGAGAGAATTACAAAAAGGAGTACGACGACGAAGAGAGCTGGAGAAAAAACTCTCGAAGTTAGAGGCCAATCAACAAAATCGGAGCTATTGGGCAGATTGGGAGGAAAGGCCTCTTGGAGGGGAGGACCCGTTCGTTGAAGAAATCATGCATGCTAGGGTTCCAAGAAACTTTAAAAATCCCGACATGGATCCCTATGACAGAACGACTGACCCGAGACATCACCTTAACAATTTTAAAAGTCGGATGTACTTGGCTAATGCGTTTGATGCAACTCGCTGCAAGGCCTTTCTGACAACACTGACTAAAGCGGAGATGAAATGGTTTGATAACTTACCATCCAGGCCGGTGGCTTGCTTTGATGACCTAGCTTGGAAGTTCCTTACCCGATTTTCAATTCAAAAGGATAAAATCAAATATGCTCCAAGTCTCTTAGGGGTCAAACAAGAAGATGGAGAAACACTCCGAGTTTATATGGAAAGATTCAACAAACCTTGCTTGAAAATAAGAAAACTTACCTCCAGAAGCAGTGATAATTAGATTGGTTAACGGCCTTAGAGAAAGGACGTTTTCCCAATCTATATCTAAGAGATACCCGACTTCTTTGTATGAAGTACAAGAGCGGGCAGAGAAGTATATCAACATTAAGGAGAACTCTCGACTTAGAGACCCGGTCCCAAGGCCAAACCTTCGCTACCAAGCTCAGGATAAGGAGAAAGAGACAAAGATAAAAGAGGAGTACAGCTCAAAGAAGCCTCGATGACACCATAACTACACCCCACTCTAAGTTTCTTTTGTTGATGTCTACAAGGAGACTGTCACACTAAAAAACTTTCATCCCCTCGCCTCATTAAACACAAAAGCATGGAAGTGGGACAGAATATTGTGAGTATCACAAATTATATGGGCATTCCACCAATGACTGTTATGATCTGAAAAATGTTATTGAAAAGTTGGCCAGAGAAGGTCGACTAAAAGGTACCTCGCTGAAAGTTCGGATGACCTAGGAAAAAGAAAGAGAGGAGATGAAGAAGGAAGTAGGTGTGATTGGCCACCACGAACTCCTAATAGGCACATACACATGATAAATGGAGGATTCGCAGGAGGAGGAGTTATTAAGTCCTCAACCAAAAGATACCTTAATGAGGTATATCAAATCGGGGAAGACAGCAGAGAAGATGCACAAGGGGTGACACCTGGTCACGAAAATCCCATGGTAATTATAATGATTCTTGCTAATGCAAATCTCCATCAAACCCTGGTAAACCAAGGAAGTTTAGCTGACATACTATTTAAGCCTGCATTTGACAAGCTCGGGTTAGAAGAAAAGGATCTAAAGGCTTATCCAGACCATCTTTTTGGGTTATGAGATACACCGATCCTTATTCTTATTGTCGGACAACCTTGAATTGATTTGCTGTAGTCGTTTCTTGGTGCAGGAAATCGAATTTCTCACAGCTTAATCGGCAAGTGCACCGGGTCATCCAAGTAATACCTCAGATGAGTGAGTGTCGATCCCACGAGGATTGTCAGACTGAGCAAGCAATGGTTCTCCTATTGGACATAGTCAGGCAAATCAGAAAAGAGGTTTGGTGAATTATAATCGCATAAACAATATCAAGGAAATAAAGAAAGCAATAAACAGTTTGGTGTGAAAACAATGTAAGAAAACAGTTAAAGTTTCGGAGATGTTTACTTTTTCCGGATAAAAATGTCTTACCAACTATTCTAACAATGAATGATTCATTCTATGGCAAACCATATGTGTCTAAACCCTAATTTCATAGCGATTTAGCCTGCTCTAACCTTCACCAACCGCCACTCTCGTGGTCACTCAACTCAGATTAGAGGGTGAAGTTCAAAAAACTAGTTTATACCACAAAGGCCCTAATCACCCCAAACCGGTTGAATAGATGTTGCTTATCCCCATCGGTTTGTGTAATTAGCCGTCTAAGAGGAATGCTTTTAAGCTGTAGTTCAAGCGAGATAACTCTCTCGAGAATCACAAGAACTCATGTAGAAAAGGGTCATACTCTCGTTCTACCCAACTCACAGGATTAAAAACGAAAACAATCCTTAAAATTTAATCAACCATAAATTAAAACAGAAAAATAATAATCCTAATCCATAGAAATAAACAGAGTTCCTAACCTTAACCAAGAGGTTTAAGTGCTCATAACTTACAGAGAAAATACAGTTCTGAAAATGTCTAATGATACATAATGCCCTATAAAGGGTGCATCTTATTTCTTAAATACTAACCTAATTTGATAAGAAAATAAAACAAAATAATAAATTCTAAACCTAAAAGATATTGTTTGTAATTAAAAATTACAAAGAGAAAATAAAAATAAGCTAAGAGGTGAAAAATCGACTTCAGAGGCTCAATTGAATGTGGATTCGGACTGCTGCTACCGTTTAACTCCAAAGATGGACATTAAACGCCGGGGGGAGTGCAATATTTCTGGTCTTGATCCTCTGCTAGTGTGAAACGCCTGGTGGGCATTCAGCGCCCAGGGGGGATGCTGACAGCATTTTTCTTTTTAGCTCCAAACTCTGCCAAACTGCTCCAAATTTCACCTAAAATCATAAAAACACGAGAAAAACTAAAAGTAGCATCCAAAGGTACTTTTTGCACTAAAATCAAGTAAAAATAAATAAAATCTAATTAAAAACAACTAGAAAATGATGCCAAAAAAGTTATAAGATTCTCACGCATCACAACACCAAACTTAAACTGTTTCTTGTCCTTAAGCAACCAAAAATAATGTAGGATCAAGAAGAGAAAATACACAAGACTTGAGTTGTCATTCAAGCTCAGGTCTAGTTACTGAATGTGGCTAATGACACTATATTTCTGAATAGCTTTGCATCTTACTATCCCTTGAAACTCAACAATATTTGTATCCTTCAGAACTAGAATTCAGATAATATTATAGATTCTCTTATTTAGGCTCTAATTGATTCTTGAACACATCATTTCCTTTCTTTGGTGCCTTGCACCTTGAGTCTAGCCGTGACTCTAAGTGTTTGGTCTTCAAGCTTAACTTGAAGCAAGAACACAACAAGAACTTAACTGGGGAACTCCTTGGGTTAAAATTTTTCTTTTTTTCTCCCAGACAGTGGTTCTCAGAGCCTTAGGCATACTCTATAACAGCAATTAGTCACGACTTTAAGTGTTCAGTCTAAAGGGTCACTTGACACTTTCACACCACAAGCATATGGGTAGGGAAAACCACTCTTCTGAGCTTTAGATCAGTTTTGACCCTCCTAACCATTGATTCTCAAAGCCTTGGACCTTTTCTTTTGATTTTTCTGTTCTTTTCAATTCATTTTGCTATTTATTTTGCCTCAAGAATCAATCTTTTTTTATGTTAGAGAATCAATAATATTTCTTCCTGTTCCTCAGGAACCAATATACTCAACTCTAATATCATATATGCATAGAGAATTCATACATTTAGAAATAGAGATGAGGCACCACGTCAAAGCAACTAGAGTAACTCATAATATAACTCAAGATCTCATGCATTTTACTACTTTTTCTTTTTTTTTTGTTTAAGTTCAGAGGACAACACATGAGACATCTTTTTTTTTTAAAAAAAACTAAACATAAAATACTGAAATAAAAAAACCAAACATGAAGGCAGGAAAATCCTAATAGTGATCATGCAAACATAGAAAAGAAAACAGAAAGTAGAATAAAATACTGGAAAATAGAAATAAGATCAAAGAGAAGGAGAATGAAACTCAACCACCTCAGTGATGGTGGCTGCTGCTCCCTCCGAAGAATCCTCTGGGGCGTTCAAACTACTCTATATCACACCTCTGCCTCCTCTGATCCTCCATCATCTGGTGGAGGAGTGTAGCGTGATTTTAATACTCTATCCTCAGCTGATTGACTGATGATGTCAGCTCCCCTAAAGATGTGTTCAACTGATCCCAGTAATCACGGGGAGGGAAGTAAACTCCTTGAGGCATCTCCAGAACATCCTGTGGAGGCGGTGGAACTGGCTCCTGCTACGGTCCATGTATGGGTTCTCTAACATGCTTCATACCCTTCTTGATGATCGATCTCTCATCGTTGATCGGGGTATCTCCCTCAATATGAGCTCCAACTTCTGCATATAGGCGGTGGATGAGATGAGGGAATGTCAGCCTCGCAGTGGTGGAGGACTTGTTAGCTACTCTGTAAAACTCTTGAGGGATCACCTCATGTGCCTCTACCTTGTTGCCGAGCATAATACAGTGAATCATCACTGCCTGCTCGACTGTAACCTCCGAGTTGTTACTCGTAGGGATGATAGAAAGTTGGATGAACTCCAACCATCCTCTAACTACTAGCCTAACGTCTTGCCTACCCAGCTGGTAAGGCCAACCTTGAGCATCCCTCCTCCACTAAGCTCCAGGTACACAGATGTCAGCAAGGACTTGATCCAACTGCTGGTCAGTATTGACCCTCTGAGTGTATGAATGAGGGTCTTCTCGTGGCTCTGGCAACTGTAGTGCCACCCTCACACTGTCTGGGTTAAAATTCATGATGTGTCCTCTGACCATGGAGCACCAATTCTTTGGCTTCGGGTTCACGCTTCTATGATGCTTGCTGATCAAGCAAGTGTTGGCGTAGAACTCTCGCACCATGAATACTCCAAACTCGGTCACAGGGTTGGCTAGAACTTCTCAACCCTGTCTAAGAATCTGGAATTGGATCTCCGGGTATTCGTCATCCTTGAAGTTGAAGGGGACCTCGGGAATCACCTTCTTCTTCCTTACCACATCATAAAAATGGTCTTGATGAGTCTTGAAAAAGAATCGTGTGAAATTCCATGGATCAGAAGTAGGGGTCTTCTATTTTTTTTACCTTGAGGATTCTCCAGTTTTAGGTGCCTTGGAGAAGAAAGTGGAGAAGCAAAAATCAGAGTGCCCAACACAAAACTTAAAAGCTTTACTCGTCCTCGAGCAAAATAAAAATAAAAATAGAAAATAAGAAAAAGAAAAAAATAGAAGAAAGAGATAGAGGATAGTGAGGAAGGGCTTCGGCCTTTGTGGGGAAAAAAGGGGAAAGATGAAGAAGAGGAAGTGTGTATGGTGAAATGTAAGTGAGAGGGGAAGAGTAGTGTGAGGTATGGTAAAAGGGGATGAAGAATGGGCTATTTATTGGTAGGGGTGGGAGGGGTTTCGGTTATGGGGTAAGGGTGGAGAGAAAAATTGAATTTAAATGCGAGTTGTTGGAAGGAGAGATTGATGGGATAGATGAGAGGGGATTGGGTGGAGTGGGAGGTTAATTGAGGAAATCTAGGGATTTGATGGAAGATAAGATGGATGAATATGGATGAAAAAATGGGGTAAAGAGGAGAGAGAACGGATAAGATTGAGTGGTGAAGTAGTTGGGAGTTGGGGTTTATCCAATGTCCATAGAAGCTTATTGAAATTTGAATTCTGCAGCACTCCTCCCCCCTGGGTGCTCAACGCCGGTCTGGCGTTTAACGCCAGCAGGGTGTCATCCCTTTTTTCTTTGCTCCTAGCGTTTAACACCAGGAATGGGCGTGGAACACGCTAGGGGGGCCAAAAAAATTGTTGTGGAATGCTCCCTTTTGGATGTTAAACGTCCAATGCTTCTACCTCTCTCTCGGCGTTGGACGCTTGATGAGCGGATAATTTATACGCTTTTTGGCATTGTTTTTAGGTAGTTTTTAGTATATTTTAGTTACTTTTTATTATATTTTTATTATTTTTTATGCAAAAATCACATTTCTGGAGATTACTATGAGTTTGTGTGTTTTTCTATAATTTCAGGTATTTTTTGGCTGAAACTGAGGGACCTGAGCAAAAATCTGATTCAGAGGATGAGAAAGGACTGCAGATGCTGTTGGATTCTGACCTCCCTGCACTCAAACGCGATTTTCTGCAGCTACAGATATTCAATTGGTGCGTTCTCAATTGATATGGAAAGCTAACATCTTGGAGTTAAACGCCCAAACTGGCATCCAAGCTGGCGTTTAACTCTAGAAAACGCCTATGCACGTGTAAAGCTCAATGCTCAGCCCAAGCACACACCAAGTGGGCCCCGGAAGTGGATTTTTGCACTATCTGCACTTAGTTACTTATTTTCTGTAATCCTTAGTAACTAGTTTAGTATAAATAGCACTTTTTACTATTGTATTCGAGGATTATGCAATTTTTCACATTTGGAGGCTGGCCACATGGCCATGCCAAGACATTTTTCTCTTATGTATTTTCTACGGTGGAGTTTCTACACCTTATAGATTAAGGTGCGGAGCTCTGCTGTTCTTCATGAATTAATGAAAGTACTATTGTTTCTCTTTCAATTCACGCATGTCTCTTCTCCAAGATATACTCTCATTCTTAATTCAGTTAAGTCAGAATGAAGGGGTGACCCGTGACAATCACCCACTATCTTCATTACTCACTTAGCCAAGATCCGCGTACCTGACAAACACAAGCGGTCTACCTGATGTTCAACGTAGTCATTGGACGACAGCTGGAGTATAATCTCTTAGGCCTCTGGTTCGTGACATTGACTTGCATCTCCTAACAATAGAGCAGTCGAACTCACAGAGATCAGAACCTTCGTGGTAAAGGCTAGAACAAACGAGCTTCAAACTCACGAATGTTGGGCGCAGAGATATTGTGCAAAAGGATAGAGAGATCCTATTTCGACACAAGTGAGAACCGACAGATGATTAGCCGTGTAGTAGTTGTGCCTGGTATTTTTCATCCGAGACGAGAGATCCGATAGATGATTAGCTGCACAGAAGCCGTGCCTGGACCATTTTCACTAAGAGGACGGATGGTAGCCATTGACAATGGTGATCCACCAACATACAGCTTGCCATGGATGGGAGCACACATGATTGGATAAAGACAATAGGAAAGCAGAGGTTCAGAAGCAACAAAGCATCTCTAAACGGTTATCTGAAATTCCTACCAATGAATTACATAAGTATCTTTATTTTAATTTACGGTTTATTTATCCTCCAATTATCAAAACTCATAACCTATTGAATTTGCCTGACTAAGATTTACAGGATGACCATAGCTTGCTTCAAGCCGGCAATCTCCGTGGGATCGACCCTTACTCATGTAAGGTTTTATTACTTGGACGACCCAGTGCACTTGATGGTTAGTTGTACCGGAGTTGTAAAAAGTGTGATCATAATTCCGTGCACCAAGTTTTTTGGCACCGTTCCTGGGGATTGTTCGAGTTTGGACAACTGACGGTTCATCTTGTTACTTAGATTATCCTTCTTTCTTATTTCAACCTTTATTTTCTTTTCAAAAAGTTTTTAAAAATATTTCAAAAATTTTTTTTTCTTTTTCGTTTTACCAAAATTATTTTCGAAAAAAAATGTTTTCGAAAAAATGTTCTTCAGAATTTTTAAGAATGAATTCCACCTTAGAGCTCCATGATGATATGTTGAAGCTTGGCTGGCTATTAAGCCATGTCTAATCTTTTGGACTGAAGCTTCTCCTTATCATCGCAGCTATTGGAGGAGCCTTTGGATTCTCATTTATAATTCTGTGCTAAAGCTTGGCTGGCCATTTGGCCATGTCTAATTCTTTTGGACCGAAGCTTTAGATTAACATTGCATGAATCCTGGAATTCTTATTAAAAATTTTGAATTTCTTTATTTTCTTTTTCCAAAATAATTTCGAAAAAAAATTCAAAAAAATTTTTAATAAAATCATAAAAACAAAAAAAAAATTTGTGTTTCTTGTTTGAGTCTTGTGTCAAATTTTAAGTGTGGTGTCAATTATATTTTTTTAATTTTCAAAAGATCCTCAAGTTGTTCTTGATGATTTTCTTTGTTTGATCTTTACATTTTCTTGTTTTGTGTCTTTTCTTGTTTTTCATATGCATTTTCAAATTGTTAGTGTCCCTAGTACAAAAGTTCTTAAGTTTGGTGTCTTGCATGTCTTTCTTTTCTTAAAAATTTTAAAAAATATGTTCTTGATGTTCATCATGATCTTCAAAGTGTTCTTGGTGTTCATCTTGACATTCAAAGTGTTCTTGCATGCATTATTTGTTTTGATCTTAAATTTTTATGTTTTGTTTCATTTTGTTATTTTTCTCTCTCCTCATTAAAAATTCAAAAGTAAAAAAAATATCTTTTCCTTATTCTTCTCATAATTTTCGAAATTTTGAGTTGACTTTGTCAAAAACTTTTAAAATTTAGTTGTTTCTTGTTAGACAAGTCAAAATTTCAATTTAAAAACTTTATCTTTTCAAATCTTTTTCAAAATCAATTCTTTTTCATTTTTTTTATGATTTTCGAATTTCATTCTTAAAATTTTTCAAAATCTTTTTCATTTTTCTTTTATTGTTTTCGAAAATTTTAAAACTAATTTTTCAAAATATTTTTCTTAATTTTATTTCATATTTTCGAAAATCCTTGCTAACAATTAATGTTTCGATTCAAAAATTTCAAGTTTGTTACTTTATTGTTAGGAAAGGTTCAATCTTTAAATTCTAGAATCATATCTTTTAGTTTCTTGTTAGTCAAGTCATAAACTTTAATTTTAAAAATCAAATCTTTTTAATTTCTTTTTCAATTCTTTTTCAAAATAAATTTCAATCATATCTTTTTAAATTTTAATTTCAAAATCTTTTTCTAACTTCTTATCTTTTCAAAATTTATTTTCAAATCTTTTTCAACTAACTACTTGACTTGTTTTTTTAATTTTTAAAAAAAGTTTACAATTTCTTATCTTTTTCAAAACCACCTAACTACTTTTCCACTTATAATTTTTGAAAATCACTAACTACTTTTTCAAAAATCTTTTTAATTAACTAATTGTTTTAGTTTTTAATTTCTTGTATTTCTTTTTCAAATTTTCGAAACTAACTTAATTAATTAAATAAAAATAAAAATATTTTTCTTTTCCCTCTTCTTAAAATTTGAATACTCTCTCTCTCTCTCATCTCTTTCTATTTATTTTATTTATTTACTAACATTTCTCTTCTACTCATCTAATAATTCGAACCCTCTCACTCTCTCTGTGTTCGAATTCTTCTTATTCTCTCTCTACCTCATTCTTCTATTCTTCTTTTCCTCTGACATATAAAGGAATCTCTATACTTGACATAGAGGATTCCTCTTCTCTTTTTGTTCTCTTCTTTTTCATATGAGCAGGAACAGGGATAAAAACATTCTTGTTGAAGCTGATCCTGAACCTGAAAAGACTCTGAAGAGGAAGCTAAGAGAAGCTAAAGCACAACACTCCGGAGAGGACCTTACAGCAAATTTTGAAAAAGAGACAGACATGGCAGCCGAACCTGAGAACAATGGTGGAGATGCAAGGAAGATGCTTGGTGACTTTACTGCACCAACTTCCAACTTCTATGGAAGAAGCATCTCAATTCTTGCAATTGGAGCAAAAAACTTTGAGCTTAAGCCTCAATTATTTTCTCTAATGCAGCAGAATTGCAAGTTTCATGGACTTCCATTGGAAGATCCTCATCAGTTCTTAGCTGAATTCTTGCAAATCTGTGACACTGTTAAGACCAATGGGGTTGATCCCGAGGTCTACAGACTTATGCTTTTCGCCTTTGCTATAAGAGACAGAGCTAGGATATGATTGGACTCACAACCTAGAGAAAGCCTGAAGTCTTGGAAAAAGTTGGTCAATGCTTTCTTGGCCAAATTCTTTCCACCTCAAAAGAGAGCAAGCTTAGAGTGGAAGTCCAAACCTTCAGACAGAAGGAAGGTGAATCCCTCTATGAAGCTTGGGAAAGATACAAGCAATTAATCAGAAGGTGTCCTTCTGACATGCTTTCAGAATGGAGCATCTTAGGTATATTCTATGATGGTCTGTCTGAATTATCCAAGATGTCATTGGACCACTCTGCTAGTGGATCTCTTCATCTGAAGAAAACACCTGCAGAAGCCCAAGAACTCATTGAAATGGTTGCAAATAACCAGTTCATGTATACTTCTAAAAGAAATCCTGTGAATAATAGGATGACTCAGAAGAAATGAGTTCTTGAGATTGATACTCTGAATGCCATATTGGCTCAGAATAAAATATTGACTCTGCAAGTCAATATGATTTCTCAGAATCTAACTGGAATGCAAGCTGCATCCGGAAGTACTAAAGAAGCCTCATCTGAAGGAGAAGCTTATGACCCGAAAAATCCTGCAATGGAAGAGGTGAATTACATGGGAGAATCCCATGGAAACACCTATAATCCTTCATGGAGAAATCATCCAAATTTCTCATGGAAGGGTCAACAGAAGCCTCAACAAGGCTTTAATAATAATAATGGTTGGAGAAACAGGTTTGGCAATAGCAAGCCTTTTCCATCATCTTCTCAGCAACAGACAGAGAATTCTAAGCAGAGCCTCTCTGACTTAGTAACCATAGTCTCTGATCTATCTAAAACTGCTCTCATTTTCATGACTGAAACAAGGTCCTCCATCAAAAATTTGGAGGCACAAGTGGGTCAGCTGAGTAAAAGAGTTACCGAAATCCCTCATAGTACTCTCCCAAGCAATACAGAAGAGAATCCAAAGAGAGAGTGCAAGGCCATCAATATATCCAAAGTGGCCGAACCTATAGAGGAGGAAGAGGCAGTGATTTTCAGTGAGGAAGACCTCAATGGACATCCACTTACCACTAAGGAGTTCCCTAATGAGGAACCAAAGGATTCTGAGGCTCATACAGAGACCATAGAGATTCCACTGAACTTACTGTTGACATTCATGAGCTCTGATGAGTATTCTTCCTCTGAAGAGGATGAAGATATTGTTGAAGAGTAAGTTGCTCGGTATCTAGGCGCAATCATGAAGCTGAATGCCAAGTTATTTGGTAATGAGACTTGGGAGGATGAACCTCCATTGCTCATTGACGTTAGGATTTTTGCTGGTAAATAATTTTATAAAAATAGTCGTGTTGTAGATATAGTTTCTAAACCGACAGAAATCCCTTTGTACAAACGTTTTGGTTGTCACAAGTAACAAACCCCTTTAAAATTGATAACCGAAGTATTTAAACCTCGGGTCGTCTTCTCAAGGAACTGCAGGGAGGTATGTTTTTACTATTGGTTATGAAGATTGTAAATTGGGGGTTTTGAAAGTAAGGAACAAGTAATTTGAATGACAAGTAAAATAAATAAATAACTGTAAAACACACTTTTGGAATTGTATAAGAAATTGGAAGTCCTATCCTAATTATCCTTATCAATGGTAATGAGAATTGAGTCTTACTCCCACTTGGTTAGCCTTTACTAAAGCAAGGGAAGATCAAGTGGATTAATTAGTCTGATCTTCAGGTTCTAGTCAATTCCTGAGAAAGGACTGGAATTATTGAAGTTCAATTCAATTAGCAAAGATAACAATTATCGATTCATGCCAGGCATCTTGGCCAGTTTCACTGACCTTTTCTTTACTATTTTTAGGTTAGTTTCAGGCATTTCTTTAGGAAATAAGCTAGTTTTGGGTAGATATTCACTTATGCCTTGATTCAAGCATACATTGTGTATTTTACATAATTTCATGAAGATTTTGCATAAGTTTAGTGACAAATATTATGTTGCATTACTCATGACTTGGACTAGAGCTTTGATGCACTTTATTGCTTGATTTCAGGACCAAAAGGAAGCAAGAAAAGGGGAGGTAACTTCCAAGATTAATGAGAAAAGTGATTGCAAATAACACTCTCAAAAAGCCATCAATGCCCACGTTAGAGAGTCACGTTAACTAAGTTAACGTGAACTCTAACGTGGAGAAGAGAAGTTGAGCCAACGTTAGTGACAATGTTGGCAATTACTCATAAGTGGCCACGTTAGAAGCCACGTTAACCTAGTTAACGTGGCATCTAACGTTAAGGGGGGAAGAGAAGCCAACGTTAGTGACACTCAATATTGTCACTAACGTTGGCCTATGGTGCAAAGTACCACATTAACTCCCACGTTAACTTGGTTAACGTGGGAACTAACGTAAGGGATGAAGAGTTGTCGACAACGTTAGTGACACTCAACATTGTCACTAACGTTGAAGCAACCACACAACCCCCAAGAGTCACATTAACTTCCACGTTAACTTGGTTAACGTGGAAGCTAACGATGAGGAATGAAGGATGAGCCAACGTTAGTGACACTCAACACTGTCACTAACGTTGGGATGGCTAAAGATGGCCACGTTAGAAGCCACGTTAACCTAGTTAACGTGGACTCTAACGTGAGACCTGGGGGCACATTGGAACGTTAGTGACAATGTTGAATGTCACTAACGTTCTCGAAGGATGGCAAGGGCCACGTTAGAAGCCACGTAACCTAGTTAACGTGGGCTTTAACGTGAAGCAAGAAGGGGCACATTGGAACGTTAGTGATAATGTTGAGTGTCACTAACGTTGTCGAAGGTTAACAAGGCAACGTTAAAAGCCACGTTAACCTAGTTAACATGGGTTTTAACGTGAGGCAAAGGGGTGCATTGGAACGTTAGTGACAATGTTAAGTGTCACTAACGTTCTCGAACTTATATTCTCACTAAATATTAACACCCCTAACGTCCTGAACTAAAGTCTCCACCCACTTCGCACTTTCTCTCTGCAAGTAAAGCCAAGCCCAAATAAAGAAAGGAACTGCTTCAAACTCAAGATCCAAAGGCCCAAGACTTGAAGAATCACACTAGAAGCTGAGAAGAGTAGTATATATAGGAGTAGCTTTGAATTGAGAAGAAGTTCTGGAGGCTGGGAAAAAGAGAACTACTCTCTGTATTTTACTTTCTTTGCAATTTCTAGTTTTATGATGTATTCTCCATCTTTGTTTTCATTTTCAAGAGCTATGAACAACTAAACCCCTTTCATTGGGTTAGGGAGCTCTGTTGTAATTTGATGGATCAATACTAATTTTCATTATTCTTCTTCTATCTTTCCTCTTGATTTTACTTGAAAGCTTTCGATCATCATCCAATTGAGTAGTTATCTTGGAAGAGAAGCTATTCAAACTTGGATCTCTTCTGAACCTTGAAAGAGGAATGAAGAGATAAAGCTAGAAATGCTTTCTCATGCTGGACCAAATTGGGTTTAGATGGGTATGTGACTATAACCCTCTCAATACTTGATTTGGGAAATGCATGTGGTATAATCAGTGACCATACTTCATCTCTTCTCATGAGCAAGTGACCAAGGAATTGGCTATTGATCAAGATTTGAGAGATTGAATTGCAAGAAATTGTAATTCAATCACTTAAGATTGCCAAGGAGATCAATGAGTGCATTGATTGAGGAAGAGATGAAAATGAACTTGATCCGGAGAATTACAACATCTCCTAAGCCCAATGAACTCCCCATCTCTGATCTTACCCATTCTCTTTAATTTCTGCCATTTACTTTTATGAGCAAATCCTCCATTTCCATTGACAATTCCGCAATTTATTTTCAGTCATTTACTTCCAGTCCTTTAATTCTAGCATTTACTTTTCTGTTATTTACATTCCCGCCATTTTATTTTCTGCAACTCTCAACCCAAATTCTGGATTTGCTCAACTAGAACATTCTTCTAATTAAAGTTGCTTGATCAATCAATCCCTGTGGGATTCGACCTCACTCTATTGTGAGTTTTTACTTGATGACAAATTCGGTACACTTGCCGAAGGGAGATTTGTTGAGAGACGTTTTCCGTGCATTAAGTTTATGGCGCCGTTGCTGGGGATTGATTGTGAATCAACAATGATTAAATTGGAAGATCACTAGATTGAGCATTTATATTTTGTGAATTTTATTTTTCTGTTGGAGTGATTTACTTTTTGATTTAGTTAAACTTCTTCCCTTCCCCCTCTACTCTTTTGTTTTTCTTTGTTATTTTCAATTCTATTTGCTAACCCACTAACTGTTTGATATATTGCATCACCCACAACTAACAGCAATTCTGACACAAATACTGTCTGCACCTATTTTTTTTGCTGGTACTTGTTGGTTGTATGACAGGGAGAAAAAGCGGGGCTTCAACTTCCTTTGATTCTGAACCTGAGAGAACCTTCCTTAGACTAAGGAGGGAGGCAAAAGAAAAATGTGTAGTTGGTGCTGAAGAAGAGGAGGAACACTTTGAGGAATACTTTGAACCTAACATGGAAGAAAACATGGAAAATCATCATGAAGAAGAGACTCACAACCATGGCAGAGGAGGTGGAGCAAATCATGCTGGGGAGGATAGAAGAGTTTTGGGCTCTTACATCAATCCAAACCCAGGAAATTGTTGAAGTAGCATCCAAAAGCCAACAATCCATGCCAACAACTTTGAACTTAAACCACAGCTCATCACCCTTGTTCAGAACAACTGTTCGTTTGGAGGAGGTGTTCAAGAAGACCCCAATTAACATTTGACCACCTTCCTGATAATATGTGACACAGTGAAATCTAATGGTGTTCACCCTGACGCCTATAGACTGCTCTTATTTCCCTTCTCACTCAGGGACAAGGCAGCCAAGTGGCTGGAATCCTTCCCAAGGGAGAGCTTGACAACTTGGGAGGATGTGGTGAATAAATTCTTAGCAAGATTCTACCCTCCTCAATGAATCAATAGGCTGAGAGCTGAGGTTCAAACTTTCAGGCAACAAGATGGTGAGACTCTGTATGAAGCATGGGAGAGGTTCAAGGACTTAACAAGGAGGTGTCCACCTGACATGTTCAACGAATGGGTCCAGCTGCACATTTTCTATGAAGGGCTCTCTTATGAGTCAAAGAAAACGACTACTTCTAAGAAACAGTAGCAGAAAACGACTACTTCTATGCTTCCGAAAGAGGGAACACAAGAGGAGTGATGGAGCTAAACAATGTAGATACTCTATTGGCCCAAAACAAGCTCATTACCCAGCAGCTGGCTGACCTCACCAAGAAGATGGAGAGGAACCAAGTAGCAGCAATCTCATCTTCATCAACAATCCAAGAAGGAGTGAATGAAGAAGCAGAGGGGAGTCAGGAGCAAGCCAACTACATTGGGAATTCACCAAGGAAAAACTATGATCCATACTCCAAGACTTACAACCCTGGATGGAGAAATCACCCAAACTTTGGGTGGGGAAGTGAGCAAGATCAAAACTAAGACCAGAGACGTTACAACTCTAACAACAATGTAGCTCACCAGCAATTCACCCAGAGGACATCTCAACACCCCCACAACAACACGTCTCCACACACTTATCAAAACCAAAACAGCACATCTGCTCCGAATCACTCATCAATTAATGACAAGCTCTCTAAGATTGAAGCCTTACTTGAAGGAATATGCCAAGAGATTGAAGAAAATAAGGTGTTCAAAGAGGAGGTGCGAGCCAATATTAAGAACCAGGGAGAGACCATTAGGAAGCTGGAATTCCAGGTGGGATATTTAGCTGAGAAGATTCCCAAACCTACTGATAGCTTCCCAAGTGACACGTAGAAAAACCCCAAGGGAGAAGCAAAGAAAGTAAGATGGGAAGATTGCAAAATGGTCACTGCAAGTGATCAAGAGATTGAAGACAAGCAAGGCAAAATGTGCAAACAACCTGAAGACAACTCAACAAAGGAGGAGGATAGAGATCACAAAGAACCAGAAATCTCACAACAAGAGCTGCTGAAGCTCTATGCACCATTCCCTCAACTGCTCAATGGTGCTGTGGGAAAAAGAATATACTCAAGGTTCCTAGACTTGTTTGCATCTCTGCATGTGAACATACCATTCATCAAGGCAATTCAACAAATGCCTGCATTCATCAAGTATATGAAGGAACTTCTTCCCAGGAAAAGCTCACTCAAGGGAGGGCAGACTATAGTGATGAACAAGGAACGTAGTGCCCTTATTCAACCTGAGTTGCTTACAAAAAGAAGAGACCCAGGAAGTTTTCATATCCCTTGTGCCATAGGTGAAAATATGTTCGACAGAGCACTATGTGATTTAGGGGCCAGCATCAACTTACTGCCCTTATCCCTGGTGAAGAGGCTGCAAATCAATGAGATAATGCCCACAGATGTCATTATCAGACTGGCTGACAAAACTCAAAAGCAAGCAATAGGAGTGGTGGAAAATGTGTTGCTAAAGGTTGGGAAGTACTTTCTCCCAACAGAATTTGTCATTCTGGACATGGAAGAAAGTCATACTCACCCAATCATATTGGGAAGACCATTTCTAGCTACAGCCAGAGCACTTATCGATGTAGAGAAAGGGGAGCTAATATTGAGAATCCATGATGAACGACTCAGCTTCAATATTTTCAAACTCTCACAAGAAACAGATCAAGAGGACAAGGAACTAAGCACAAATGATAATGAGACACTGAAGGAGGAAACAAGCACTGAAGCACAGCCAGTTCATTCTGAGATCCCCTTAATAGATAAACAAGGAAAACAGCAATTACTACAGCTCAAGGAAAAGTTGGAGGAACCCAAACCTCTAGAGGCAGGTGAAGACAGCATCACAACTCCTTGGAGAAAAGAGGTCACCAAGGGGAAGACAACCTCAAAAGAAACAAAGAAGAAGGTACCAAGGAGATGGAAGAACAAGAAGATCCCTACGGAAGACTTCTCTCCAGGGGATAGAGTTGTCTCAGCTTACTTCCCAAATATTCTCCCTAATCTCCCTATTGTGCCATCTCAATTACCTAAGGTCTTCACTATCAATATAGTTCTTTCCCTGGAACATGTGGAGATCATTGATCCAACCAATGGATACAAGTCCACAGCAAGAGGGGAGGACTTTAAGCACTACCAACCACCATGATGAAGGAAAAACGTCAAGCTAGTGACGCTAAAGAAGCGCTTCATGGGAGGCAACCCATGTTTTATATGCTTTCAGATGATAATGAATAAGTCAATCTTTATGAGCATCAATCCAAAGTTGACAAATAATTGGTGAAAATCTTCTTATGCAGAATATAGTGAGGAACAAGTTTGGTGTTCAAAGCAAACCTAGACGCATGCTAGTCTTGGGAGCTTTGAACACAAAACCTCCATCACAGTGATCCAAACTAAGTTTGGTGTCACCTCATGGTGCCACCAAAATGCATATAAGGACCCACCAATAGTTAGTTAGTTAGTTGGAATTCATAAATAAACAATCAAATCTCTTCTTTCCTTTTATTCTAGCCGTAGAGTTTGAATTTTTTTATTAATTTCCTTATTTTAAATCTTTATAGGAAAGGAAAAGAAGCATGAAAAGGGATTGATTGGATAATTAAATGGGGGAGATTTCGCCACTTAATGAAGAGCACTACACACATGTCTCAAGAGGGAACGCATGGGGAAAAGCGGCCATGCAACATTGGAGAAAGAAGACCCTTGAAGACCGAACCAATCACTCTCATTAAGTGATGATCCTTGTCTTTCCTTCATAAACAACCCCATCCGTCCATCTAGTAAACATTCATTGTCATCACACACCCTTCACCACTCTTCATTTCGGTACAATACATCCCCTATCCGATTACAAACATTCCTCCCCTCACTTTCCTTATTGCCATAAAACCCTAAAAAACCAAAAGTCTCCACAACCTTACCACCTTTACATATTAATCATCATTCATGGCATCTTCAAGTTCTAAGAGAAGAGAGGGGAAGGAACCCATGGAAGAACACCCATATGATGAGAAGAGATTTAGAAGCTTGCATCATGCATTGCAATACGGGTGGATGGTTGATAAGGAAATCATTTATGAGCTGGGATTTCAAGTGAAGAAGACTGAATGCCCCGAAATCACAGAGAAGGTAGAAAGGAGAAGATGGGAGCTCCTCACTGACCCGGTCACTAAGGTGAATGCAAATCTCATAAGAGAATTTTATGCAAAGGCAGTCAGATATGATAAGAAAGATGAGTCATATACAAGCTTTGTGAGAGGAACAATGGTGGATTTTGGTCCCATGAGTGTAATGAGAGCATTTTAGCTACGGTTTATACCGTTTGAAGAAGAAAGTTATCACTTAAGATTGGACAACAACCCCAATTATGACCAGCTTTTACGAGACCTTTGTGTACCGAGAGCTGACTGGGAAAGGGGTACTGGAAATAAACCAAAGTTCATTAAGAGAACAAACCTCACTCCTGAAGCCAAGGGGTGGTTTGAGCTTGTAAGGAGGTCCATCCTACCAGCTGCTAATAATTCAGAGGTCAACATCAATCGAGCCACTATGGTACAATGCTTAGTACAAGGTGGGAAAATCAAAGTGCATGAGCTCATTGCCGAAGGGATTCAAGAGTCAGCTGAGAAAGCTGACTCAGGTGCCAGACTTTGGTACCCCAGTACCATTCTCCGCTTGTGCAACAAGGCCAAGGTAATATTTGAGGACAGCAGCCCAGACTGGGTGAACCCAGGGAGGCCAGTCACACTCGAGCGAATGGTCTATACCACACCGGCTCAGCAACTAAGAAGGCTACATATAGGAAGGCAAAGGGCCCAGGGAGAAGCTCATCAAGATGAATATCATCAGGAAGAATATCAACAAGAAGAGCATCATGACCCAGCCAACTTGAATATGACTCACCTTCTAAGAGCCATTGAAGATTTGGGACAGAGACATATGGAAGGACAAGAGCAAATACTGAACTGGCTGAGCCAACAGGAAGCATGGCAAAAACAACAAATGGAGCAGCAGCAGGAACAATACTCCCAGCTCACTCAAGCCATCAACCAAGTGAATGAGAGGCAAGAGGTTCAAGAGAAGCACTTGCAAGAACTCAACCAGCGGCAGATAGCCCAAATGAAAACTTTCAATGAGTTCAGTGTACTCAATGAAGGAAGGCAACTACATAGGGAGGAGTTCTATGTAAACACTCAAGCCGAGTTGAACTACATGACCAGTAATATACATCAGCTACACTATGCCATCCCTACATATGATGAGGTCCAAAAAGAATTTGTAGAACAAGAAGAGAGGAAAGTGAAACAGCAAAAGGAGACACTCAAGAAGAAGATGGAAGATAGTGGTTTCTGGAGGAAGCTGCTTGGAAAAGGCAAGGGAAGTGGAAGTACAAGCACTCAAGAGAGACACAATGAGGACAAACAAGGATGGGAGCATGGACATCCACATGAATGAAAGGTGGTGGAGTTCTTTTTAGTCCATCGTTTTCTATGCTTTAAATAAGGAAGATCTTGTATGAAATAGAACCTGCTTCCATGTTATGTTTAAACTTTTTAAAATTGTGTCTTTTAAGTTTTCCTTCTGAATAGGTCCATGATTTCTGGTTTAAATGTCACTGCATCATTCCCTTATTTACTTGTAAGCTTGTCCATTTTAAATCAAATTGAAGAAGAGAATGATTGTTTTCAAAAGACCAGAGTAGAGTTCATATTGTGGAAGTGCATTCATGAATCTTTGGGGTAGTCATAAGTTAGCTAAGTTGGTTCAACCACAAGGCTGGGATGACAATTATCTAGCCTGAATACTTTGCTTTGGATACACTCATGAGATTAAGTTAATAACAAGATCCTAAGAAGAGAAAAGGGAAAGAACAATGGAAGTGAAAAACAAAAGAAAAAGAGTAAGTAATAAGGCTAGGCATCAATGGTTTTAATCTTGAGGCAAGTGTCTGTGGTGCTCCTGTGTGAGGGATCTACTTGGATGAATAAGCTCTTAGGGGTGCCTTATCACTTGGTAACTTGGGTTAACTAACTCGGGATTATCAGCTGAAAGTCCACTATCAAGAGTAACCTTCACTACAGAACACTTAGTAACCCAAAGAGGTGCTGGACACCAAAGTCTCAAGAAAAGAAAATAAATAAACTAAATGCCTGTAGTGTGTATGTATGGAGGATAGGCTTGAGGGAGTAAGTCCTTAGGGGTGTCTCAACACCTAGCACCTTGAAGCAACTGGTTCGGGAGTGTTGGCTGAAAGCTTATCTTAAAGAGTTGCCCCCTTACAGAGCACTTAGCCTAAATAACACAAACAACCCTTGGAATAACAATAAAAGGATCAATGAATAAAAGTCTCATGGGATATAAACAAAGTGGGTGTTTTAGGACATGATAAAGGTCTGAAAGCCAGTAATGGAATGAACATAAATTGCTATGCATGAAACCACCATAAAATCAGTAACATAACTTCCATAAGAATGACTCATTCCTCTGGATATTCCATTCATCATTCTCTTGTTCCAGTACTTGCTTAGGGACAAGTAAGCTTTAAGTTTGGTGTTGTGATGCCAGGGCATCTTGGCTAGTTTCACTGAGCTTTTCTTTACTATTTTTAGGTTAGTTTCATGCATTTCTTTAGGAAATAAGCTAGTTTTGGGTAGATATTCACTTATTCCTTGATTCAAGCATACATTGTGCATTTTACATAATTTCATGAGGATTTTGCATAAGTTTAGTGACAAATATTATGTTGCATTACTCATGAATTGGACTAGAGCTTTGATGCACTTTCTTGCTTGATTTTAGGACCAAAAGGAAGCAAGAAAAGGGGAGGTAACTTGCAAGGATAATGAGAAAAGTGATTGCCAATAACACTCTAAAAAAAAAAAGCCATCAATGCCCACGTTAGAGAGTCACGTTAACTAAGTTAACGTGAACTCTAACGTGGAGAAGAGAAGTTGAGCCAACGTTAGTGACACTTAACATTGTCACTAACGTTGGCAATTACACATAAGTGGCCATGTTAGAAGCCATGTTAACCTAGTTAACGTGGCCTCTAACGTTAAGGGGGGGAAGAGAAGCCAACGTTAGTGACACTCAACATTGTCACTAACGTTGGCCTATGGTGCAAAGTACCACGTTAACTCCCACGTTAACTTGGTTAACGTGGGAACTAACGTAAGGGATGAAGAGTTGTCGACAACGTTAGTGACACTCAACATTGTCACTAACATTGAAGCAACCACACAACCCCCAAGAGTCACGTTAACTTCCACGTTAACTTGGTTAACGTGGAAGCTAACGATGAGGAATGAAGGATGAGCCAACGTTAGTGACACTCAACATTGTCACTAACGTTGGGATGGCTAAAGATGGCCACGTTAGAAGCCACGTTAACCTAGTTAACGTGGACTCTAACGTGAGACCTGGGGGCACATTGGAACGTTAGTGACAATGTTGAATGTCACTAACGTTCTCGAAGGATGGCAAGGGCCACGTTAAAAGCCACGTTAACCTAGTTAACGTGGGCTTTAACGTGAAGCAAGAAGGGGCACATTGGAACGTTAGTGACAATGTTGAGTGTCACTAACGTTCTCGAAGGTTAACAAGGCAACGTTAAAAGCCACGTTAACCTAGTTAACGTGGGTTTTAACGTGAGGCAAAGGGGTGCATTGGAATGTTAGTGACAATGCTAAGTGTCACTAACGTTCTCGAACTTATATTCTCACTAAATATTAACACCCCTAACGTCCTGAACTAAAGTCTCCGCCCACTTCGCACTTTCTCTCTGCAAGTAAAGCCAAGCCCAAATAAAGAAAGGAACTGCTTCAAACTCAAGATCCAAAGGCCCAAGACTTGAAGAATCACACTAGAAGTTGAGAAGAGTAGTATATAGGAGTAGCTTTGAATTGAGAAGAAGTTCTGGAGGCTGGGAAAAAGAGAACTACTCTCTGTATTTTACTTTCTTTGCAATTTCTAGTTTTATGATGTATTCTCCATCTTTGTTTTCATTTTCAAGAGCTATGAACAACTAAACCCCTTTCATTGGGTTAGGGAGCTCTGTTGTAATTTGATGGATCAATACTAATTTTCATTAATCTTCTTCTATCTTTCCTCTTGATTTTACTTGAAAGGTTTCGATCTTCATCCAATTGAGTAGTTATCTTGGAAGAGAAGCTATTCAAACTTGGATCTCTTTTGAACCTTGAAAGAGAAATGAAGAGATCAAGCTAGAAATCCTTTCTCATGCTGGACCAAATTGGGTTTGGATGGGTATGTGACTATAACCCTCTCAATACTTGATTTGGGAAATGCATGTGGTATATTCAGTGACCATACTTCATCTCTTCTCATGAGCAATTGACCAAGGAATTGGCTATTGATCAAGATTTGAGAGATTGAATTGCAAGAAATTGTAATTCAATTACTTAAGATTGCCAAGGAGATCAATGAGTGCATTGATTGAGGAAGAGATGAAAATGAACTTGATCCGGATAATTGCAACATCTCCTAAGCCCAATGAACTCCCCATCTCTGATCTTACCCATTCTCTTTAATTTCTGCCATTTAATTTTATGAGCAAATCCCCCATTCCCATTTACAATTCTGCAATTTATTTTCAGTCATTTACTTTCAGTCCTTTAATTCTAGCATTTACTTTTCTATTATTTACATTCCCGCCATTTTGTTTTCTGCAACTCTCAACCCAAATTCTGGATTCGATCAACTAGAATATTCTTCTAATTAAAGTTGCTTGATCAATTAATCCCTGTGGGATTCGACCTCACTCTATTGTGAGTTTTTACTTGACGACAAATTCGGTACACTTGCGAAGGGAGATTTGTTGAGAGACAAGTTTTCCGTGCATCACGTACACACGATGTATGCATACGCGTCGCCTTGCAACTTCACTTCTACGCGCGCGTGTCTGTGGCGCGTGCGCGGATGCCAGGGCATCTTAGGCTAGTTTTACCAGCCTTGTTCTTTGTTTTTAATAGGTTTTATGCACTTTCTTCAGCTATAAGTAAGGAAATTGGGTAGAAATTTATGTATCCCTAGATTCATTCAACCATGAGTAATTTGATGCAATTTCATGATGATTTATGCTATGATTACTTGTATGCTAAGAATGATAAGAATTCTCATGACTTTAGCAAGGCTTTGATGCATTTATTGGTTGATGATAGGTAAAGGAAAGCATGGAGGAAGGTTGGAAAAGGAGCATGGAAAAGACAAAGAGGAAGCAACGTTGGTGGCCAAGTTGGACCACCAACGTTGCCTCAAAAGTTGGAAGAGAAGCAAAGCAACTCTCTGTAAAGTGTGCTGATGCTCACGTTGGAGGTGGCGTTGGAGGTCCAACATTAACCCCAACGTTGTGAGAAAATGATCAATTCTGGGGCTGAAGAATTTTTGAGTGACGCATACGCGTCTATGACGCGTACGCGTGAAAAAGCAAAATTTTCATATCCACGCGCAAGCGTGAGTGACGTGCACGTGTAGAATGGCAAAATTGACCATCCACGCGTACGCGTGGGTCACGCATACGCGTCACTAGACGAACGTTAGAGTCCAACGTTGCCTCAAACGCCAGCCTCCAATGTCCTCGATGAAGAACCTAGAATTTGGATTTGAAAAATTGAAATTGACGCGTACGCGTCAGTGAAGCGTATGCGTGGATGGGAAAAATGGCGAATCACGCGTAAGCGTGGAGTACATGCACTCGTGAAAATGCCAACGTTGGAGGGAATGTTGGAGGTCCAACACTGAGGCCAACGTCCCATGCATTGTGTTGAAACTGTAAAATGAAATCTTTGTATCCATGCGCACGCATGAATGATCATTTTTGCCCCTGGTGCGCAAACGCGCAAAGCACGCGTACACGTGGATAGCGGGACGTTGGCCCTCCAACATTAAGTCAAACGCCAATCACAGCATGTTTCACTGGTTTTTCTGAAGAGCGTTTGAGTCAACGTTGGCCATCAAACATTGACCCCAACGTGAAGCATCAGACTCTGCATTTCAAACCAATCTCTTCTCAACAACAAAGGAAACCAATTGGAGCCAATTCAATCCAATTTCACCAAGGCCAAAACCCCAATTCAGAGACTGAAGATCAATGGAAGAGAGTGTATAAATAGTTTAGAATTTAAGTTAGAGGGACCTTTTTTTTGTTTTCGATTTTCCTTTTATTGAGTACTACACATTTACTTTCTGTTGATTTTTCTTTTGCAATGTATCTTTCAATCCAAATTTCCATTTTGAGAGCTATGAACAACTAAACCCCTTTCATTGGGTTAGGGAGCTCTATGTAATCGAATGGATCAATAGTAATTTTCATTCATCTTCTTCTTTCTTTTCTCTTGATTTTGCTAGAAAGCTTTCGTTCTTTATCCAATTGGATAGTTATCTTGGGAAAGAAGCTATTCATAATAGGATCTCCTCGGAACCTTGGAAGAGGAATGAGGAGATATGCTAGAAATGCTTTCTGACATTGGATTAGATTGGGGTTTAGATGGATATAGTGACATGTAATCCTACCAAAACTTTGATCTATTAATTTGGGTGGTATAATCATTGACCGAACTTCATCTCTTCCCACGAGCACTTAAATCAAGGAATTGGGGAATTGTTCATGCTTAGAGAGATTGGTGAGCCAAGAAATTGGGATCCACTCAATTAAGATTGCCAAGGAGATCAATGAATGCATTGATTGTGGAAGAGATGAAAATGAATTTGATCTGGAGTGTTATACATCTCCTAAACCCAATGATTCCCTCATCTCTGATCTACCCATTCTATTTACATTTTGCTTCTTTAATTTCATGTTAAATCCCCATTCCCTTTTAATTTCTTGCAATTTAAGTTCCTGTTCTTTAATTCCAGAAATTTAATTCTCTGTCATTTAACTTCTTGCAATTTAAGTTTCCCGCCAATTTTTTTTTCTGCAAGTCTCAATTCACTTCCGGTTTCGGTCAACTAGCATAATTCTCCAATAAACATTGCTTAATCTACCAATCCCTGTGGAATTTGACCTCACTCTACAGTGAGTTTTTACTTGACGACAATCCGGTGCACTTGCTGGAAGGAAATTTGTTGAGAGGCAAATTCCCGCGCATCAAGTTTATGGCGCTGTTGCCGAGGACTGGTTTTGTATTGACAATTACTAAATTGAAGGATAACTAGATTGAGCACTTACTTTTTCTTTTGATTAATTGCAATTTAATTTCAGTTTTTCATTTTATTCTCTGCAAATTTTCTGTTAGTTGTTTCTCTTTAATTTTACCTTACTTCTTTACTTTCCAGCAAGCTAACCTACTAACTATTTGATAAATTGTTCTAACCAAGCTAACTATACTCTATTTTAGTAGACTCTACACTTGTTGTTTCTAGTACTTGTTCATTGTATGACAGGTAGGAGAAAGGAAACCTCAACCTCATTTGATAGTGAACCGAAAAGAACTTTCTTGAGATTAAGGAGGGAAGCAAGAGGAAAAAGAGTTGTCGGTGTAGAAGAAGAGGAGAAATACTTTGATATAACCATGGAGGATGATATGGAAAACCATCATGAAAGAGAGGTGAACAATCATGCCAAAAGAGGTGGAGCTAACCCTACTGGACAAGAAAAGAGAGTTCTTGGATTATAAATCAATCCAAATCCAAAAAATTGTGGCAGCAGCATTCAAAGGCCAACTATCCATGCTAATAATTTCGAATTGAAGCCTCAGCTCATAACTCTTTTCCAGAACAATTGTTCTTTCGGAGGAAGTGCACAAGAGGATCCTAATGAGCGTCTCACTAAATTCCAAAGGATATGTGACACGGTTAAATCTAATGGTGTTCATCCTGACACCTATAGATTGCTACTGTTTCCATTCTCTTTGAGGGACAAAGCATCAAAATGGCTGGAGTCATTTCCAAAGGAAAGCTTGACCACCTGGGAAGATGTAATGAACAGATTCTTAACAAGGTTCTACCCTCCACAAAGAGTAAACAGGCTGAGAACTGAAGTGCAGACTTTCAGACAGCAAGATGGGGAAACTCTTTATGAAGCCTGGGAGAGATTCAAAGACTTGACAAAGAAATGTCCCCCTGATATGTTTAATGAGTGGGTACAAATCCACATCTTTTATGAAGGGCTGAATTGTGAATTAAGGAAGGCTGTAGACCACTCATCTGGAGGTTCCCTAAACAAGAAGAAGACCATTGAAGAGGCCATTGATGTTATAGAGACAGTAGCTGACAATGAGTATTTTTTTTGCCTCAGATAGGAGCAACAACAGGGGAGTCTTGGAATTAAATCATATGGATGTAATCCTGGCCCAGAATAAGATGATCACCAAGCAACTAGCTGAATTGACCAAGCAAATGGAGAAGACTCAGGCTGCAGCTATCCATGCTCAACCATCACCCCAAAAAGAATTGGAGACAAAAGAAAGAGTTAACTGGGAGGAAGCTAATTACCTTGGAAATTCATCTAGGCAAGCTAATGATCCATACTCTAAAACCTATAACTCTGGTTGGAGGAACCACCCAAACTTTGGGTGGGAGAACCAACAAAGCCAAGGCCAAGAACACAGACCTCACAATCGTAAGCAGTATAACAACTCTACTCACCAAAACTCCAACCAAAGACCATACCAAACCACACAAAACACTCACTCACAGCCACCATACCAAAGCCACAACACCCACTCTCAACACCCAAATTCCAACCAACCATCACCACATGATGATGATAGAATGGCAAAACTAGAAGCTATGCTTGCAAACCTTAACAAAGAGTGTGAAGACATGAAGAAATTCCGGGAAGAAGTGAAAGGTAGTATGAAAAGCCGAGCGGAGGTTTTTAAGAATCTAGAATCTCAGGTAGGACATCTTTCACAACAGACTCCAAAGTCCACTAATAGTTTCCCAAGTGATACAGAAAAAAATCCATGAGGGGAAATGAAGAAGGTAAGGTGGGAAGAATGCAAGTCAATTAATCTAAGTAGTGAAGAAGGTCTAAAGGAAGAATGCTCCAGACACTCAGAGCATGATGAAGGAGAGTCAAGGAAGAATGTAAGGGAGATAGAAGAAATGGCTAGCCCTGAACAGAGAAAGGAACAAAAAGAGAAAGAATACCTCAAGCCCTTTGTGCCACAAGCACCATTTCCCCAAAGACTCATGGGAAGTGAGAAAGACAAGTCATATTCAAGATTCCTTGACATGTTTGCATCCCTCAGTGTCAACATCTCCTTCATAAAAATTCTCCAACAGATGCCAACATACATGAAGTGCATGAAAGAACTGTTGACCAAGAAAGGAACCTTAAAAGGGGGACAAATAGTGACAATGAACAAGGAATGTAATTCCCTCATCAAGAAAGACATACTCATGAAGAAAAAAGATCCAGGGAGCTTTCATATTCCATGTGCCATAGGAGAGACAAAAATTGACAGAGGATTCTGTGACTTAGGAGCTAGCATAAATGTAATGCCTCTATCACTTATGAAGAAGTTGCAAATCAATGAGCTGAGATCCACGGATGTAATCATCCAATTGGCAGATAAAACTCAGAAGAAGGCTGAAGGAGTAGTTGAAAATGTATTGGTAAATGTAGGAAACTACTTCCTCCCCACTGACTTTGTTGTTTTGGACATGGAGGAATGTTACCTTCATCCAATTATTCTGGAGAGACAATTTTTAGCCACTGCTAGAGCCCTGATAGATGTGGAACAAGGAGAGTTAATCCTAGGAATACATGATGAACACCGTACATTCCATGTATTCAAACCTACATCTGAGTCTGAGCCAGAACCTAAGGAGTCAAAGAATAATCACAACAACATGTGCACAAAGGGAAGCAATAGTAAATCAGTAGCTGAACCACTGAAACAGTCTTTGGTGAACAAGCAAGAAGTTCAAGAGATACAGCAATCAAGAGAACTCAAGAAGGAACTGAAGCCACAAGAGTTGGAAGGAGCAGTTAATAAGGAAGCCCCTAACACAATGATCACTACAAAACTATTGGAAGAAGAGAAAAGAGTTGTGAAGAAATTGCCAAGGGAATGGAGAAATAAGAAGATTCCTAGAAAGGGTTTCTCCCCTGGAGACAAGGTAATATCAACCACCATCAACCAATACCACCCCAACTTACAATCATTCCATCTCAATTACCGCAAGTGTTCACCATCAGAAAGGTCCTCTCCTTAGAGCATGTAGAGATAACCAAGGAATCAAGTGGAGACCACTTCACTGTAAGGGAAGAAGACCTAAGACACTACAACCCACCATGACAATGACCAACCGTCAAGCTAGTGACGCTAAAGAAGCGCTCCATAGGAGGCAACCCATGATTTAGTTTTCCTTGTTTTTAATACTTCAGTATGAATAATAAGTGTTACTCTAACATGAATTCAAGCTCGTATAGATAATTTTGACAATTATCCATGACATTGAGAAGCATATGATCCAATTCTAATTTTGGTGTGCTTACATGCACACTAGGATACCGTTCAAAAATAATGATCATAGTGCCAGTTTGACATTTGTTTCCTGGAATATATTGCCAAAGATTAAGTTTGGTGTTCCATATATTGCAAGAACAAGTCATGGGAGTCAAAGTTCTTTTGAGTTTTGAAAGTCATGAAAGTGCAACCATGTTTATAATTTTTAGTTCATGTTTAGAAAAAGAAAAAGATAAAGTTTTTCCATGATGGTTTAACCAAAAAGTGACACTAATTTCGTTTAGATTTCAAGGACAATACTTGGAGGAAGTGACACTTTGAACTATAAGACCAAACACTAAGTTTGGTGTCCTCCAGAACTATATATGGTGGCACCAAAAAGAGTCACGGTTGGTTAAACAAGCATGAGGAATGAGAGTCAAATTTTTAGTTTTAAATATTAATTGCTCTCTTGCCACTACCTATTAGTACTCACTTCTTTTGTCTTGTTATGATGGTTAGGTGAGCAGAGAACTATTTAATGAAAGAGACAAGACAAGGAAGGGTAAAGCTAGCTTGAAGACAAAAGTGGATCACATGGCTTGAAGGGTGAGTCTGCACATCCTTGGAAGAAGCAATTGGAAGACCGAAGAGATATGCTTCATAAAGAGGCAACTTTTGTCTTTATTCAACCTTGCATGCACAACCTTCATTTATCACTTGTCCAAATGAATCCTAGCCATCTATTCTTCATTAAAACTTACTATAAATGGCCTCACTTGAACCGTGCATGTGAACTAAGGTTTCACACTTCTTGTACTCCAAATATTCAACTCTTGTGTTCTTTAAAACCAAAGCCTAGAAACCGTGTTCCTTGTGTAACAAAGCACCCTTGTTCACTTGCTACCAAAACACTACCTTAACTTCAAACACTTTTTCCTGAGAGTGCATCACACCAACCGTCCCTCTTCATAAACCTTTAACCCCCACTTGGCTAACCATCAAGGGAAGCATGGCATCTTCTTCAAGCTTTAAAAGAAGGAGAGGAAAGGAACCTATCACTGAGGAAGTTGAAAATGACTATGATCGATGGAAGTTCAAATCATGGTTCCACCAAATGCAACTTGGGTGGATGAATGACAAAAAGATATATCTAGAAATTCCTTTCCTGTTGCCTGAGGAGAGATGCCCAGAAATAAAAGCCAAGATTAGAAAGAGGAAGTGGTAAGAGCTGACCTCACCAATCACCAGGATTAATGCAAACATCATAAGGGAGTTCTATGCTAATGCTACGAGGTTGGATATGACTGAAGCACCAACATACAAGAGTTTTGTACGGGTGTAGAAGTAGACTTTAGCCTGAAGGCCATTATGAAGGTCTTAGGACTAAGGCAAGAACATTTTGATGAGCCAGGATACCAACAAAGAGTGAACGGGAACCCCGATTATGATGAAATTTGCAGTGATATCTGTGTGATAAATACTGACTGGGAGAGAGACAATGAAGGAGGGCACAAGTACCTGAGGAGAGATCCCACTCCTGAGGCAAAATGTTGGTATGAACTTATAAAGAGATCAATTCTGGGCACAGTAAACACCTCTGAAGTAAACAGGCAAAGGGCTGTGATAAACTCATATTTTATGATATATATATTGTGCTCAATTTAAGTAATTTATTCAACCCTTCACCCACTTATTCATGTAAATTTCATGGTTTTACTTTCCCTTCCTTATTATGTGATATATGTGAAATACATGTTTCTTATGCTTTGAAATTATTTATTTTAATTACCCTTTATTACCATTCGATGCCGTGATTTGTGTGTTGAGAAGTTTCAGATCTTCTAAGGCAGGAATGACTTAAAGGATGGAAAGGAAACATACAAAAATAGAAGGAAAGCACAAAATGGAGTTTTTGAAGAAACTGGCAGCGACGCGAACGCATGGACGACACGGCCGCAAGCCTAAAGCGAAAAAGCAGCGACGCGAATGCGTGACTGACGCAGACGCGCGCCTTAAGCAGAACACAGATGACGCGGACGCATGACCGAAGTGAACGCGTGATAAGGAAACTTCAGATGACGTGACCGCGTGACCCACGCGGACACATGATAGACGCCACGCACCAGAAATTACAGAAAATGCTCCCAACGATTTCTGAAACCTTTTTTGGCCCAGATCCAAGTCCAGAAGGCACAGATTAGAGGTTATAAAGTGGGAGAATGCATCCATTCATGATGATATCTTCAATTATTCACTTTTGATAGTTTAGATATAGTTTTTAGAGAGAGAGGTTCTCTCCTCTCTCTTAGGTTTTTAGGATTAGGATTCCTCTTAAAGGATTTAGAATTTCAACTCTTCATCAGGTTCAATATTCCTTTTACTTTATATTTCTCTTTTACTTTCAGATATTTTAATGCTATCCTTTAATTACTTATATTGCCAGATTGGCTTATGAACTCTTTATGTTTAAATTGGTTTTCTCTTATTAATGCAATTGAGGTATTTCAGATCATTGATTCTTATTTAGCTTTTTATGTTATTAGCTTTAACTGATTAACTGGAAGCTCTTGAGTTATCAACTATCCGTGATTGGTTGTTATGTCGGTTAAATTGACTGGTATTCCACTAACTCTCGTCTTTCCTTAGGACTTGGCTAGGACTTGGGAATCTAACTAATTTGTTCACTTGACTTTCCCTTGCTTTCATAAGGGTTAACTAAGTGGGATTAACCTCCATTCTCATAGGAGTAACTAGGATAGGACTTCCGAATTTTCATACCTTGCCAAGAGTTTATTTTACAGTTATTTATTTATTTTATTATTTGTCATTTAAATTACTTGTTCCTTACTTTCAAAACCCCCAATTTACAAAAATCATAACCAATAATAAGAACACCTCCCTGCAGTTCCTTGAGATGACGACCCGAGGTTTAAATACTTCGGTTATCAATTTATTTAGGGGTTTGTTACTTGTGACAACCAAAACGTTTGTAAGAAAGGACTTTTGTTGGTTTAGAAGCTATACTTGCAACGGGAATTTATTCTGAATTATAGACCACGCAAAAGTTCTCTCTTCAAAATGGCGCCGTTGCCAGGGAACTGCAAACGTGTGCCCTATTATTGGTTATTGTAAATATTTTTCTTTTACTTGTTTGTTTGTTTTTGTTTTCTCCTTTTATTTCCATTAGCTACTATGAATTCTCACCCCTCTCGCTTTGAGTTTGGTTCTAATATTTTTGAAGGGAACGGAAGTTATAGAAGGAACATGCATCAAGGTCAGAGCAATCAAAGATGGATGGAGCCAAGAGGATCTGATCAACCCTTTAGGCAACAACACCCTCCAAGATATCATGGACGAGGACCACTATACAATGCACACCAAGCTAATAGACATGGTAGACCACCTTGCAATTACCAACAAGCCCCACCCTGTGCTTATAGACCATCCTCTCAACGTAGATTTGAACCACCACACTCACAAGTTCCTTTTCACTATTCACCACCATATGACCCTTATCCACCACAATCCCAATCCAATTACTTCCAAGAACCACCACATTCTTATTTTGAACCCTCTCCCCCAACCAATGAAACCTCACACCCACCCCAACCTCCAGTGAATGACAAACTTTGTGTTCTTCTTCAAGGGCAAGCAAAGATAGAAAAGGGCGTACTAGAACTCACTACTGCCGTAACTAAGGTAGTAAATTTAATAGCCTCCCGACATCCTAGATCTCAAGGTACTCCCGTGGCTGCATGTGGAGAATCAAAAGAAGAGCGTAGCATGAAGGAGACACTAGAGACCTCGGTAGACAACGAGGAGCATGGCTTTGTAATGGAACGAGTAGAGGAAGCCATGATAGTTGTAGAGGAGATAGTGGTTGAAGATTTAGGAGATGCTGAACTTCCATGGGAATCCATAACCGTAAAGGATTCCGCTGAGAAGTCTGAAATTGATGCCAAGGAGGACAGTGCACAACCTCCACAGCATATGCCTTGTGAAAAATTGGACGGAATAGACCAAGAAGTTGATTCCATGGGCAGTGACGATCTTGAATCAAGCTCTCCTAGTCACGAACTCACATCCGCAACTGAATTCCTTGAGCCTGAAGAACCTTACCAAAGTGAATACGAAGATGACGTCGAGGTAGATTTCTCTCAACCTCCAACGTATGACTTAAGTGATGAGGAAGACATAGAAGACTTTGATCAGGACGCAGTTGCAGCTGAAGAATTTTGCAAAGAAGTAGAGGAATTCACAGAAGATTACAAGGGAGTAGAACTTACGGAACCACTGGAAACACCTATCCCAAGGCCATTACCACCTAATACAAGCTTCAAGTGGGTACAATCCTTAACCTTTATCTTTACTTTTCCACTTGAATATGGTTTGCTTGAAACAGATGGCCAGCTTAGAGCTCTCTGCGGCTTTAAGAGTAAGAGGGAAATGGCTCGTACTCAGAGCTGGTGCGCAAGGTTCAATAAGGTCCCACACTTCAATTCAAAGTGCACGGATTGGTACCAAGTTCAATTGAATGGGTCTTGGAAGACGTTTGGTCATCTTGGTGAGAATACAATTTCTAAACCGTCCGAATCGAAGAATATAGATCAAGACAAAGGCAGATTTTAAAGCAAGGTTTGGGATCCTGGAATCTATTCTGACATTCGTTACCTCAGGAGCCTGAGAACCTGTTTTAAGCTGCTCAAAAGCTTCACATGCCTAGTTTGGGACCCCGGAGGCTGTTGGCATTCCAAACATTGGTGGAGATTTCTGGATGAATTTAAGCATAAGCCACCATAACAGGAAGCTCATCCAATGTCCAACTTAAGGACTTTAACTAAAAGTGCTAGGTGGGAGACAACCCACCATGGTAAGGTCGTTTCTTTTTCAATTTTTTATTTCGTACTGTTTGATTTTATGTTATATTATTGAACTTGGATGTTATTCATAGCATTTTCATTAGCATTGCATACTGCATAATTGCATACCTGCATATATATATAAAAAAGAGGAAGGCGTGCGACGCGTCGCGTCAGTTGTGGAAACCACCTCCCACGCGTCCGTGTCAATCACACGCACGCGTGATCTAGAAATCGGCGTAAAAATCCAACGCCTAGAAATCTGGGCTGGAATCGTGCGGCTGGTGTGCGTTTAGCACAACCCGGCTCACGCGTTCGCATCCATCACGTGAACGCGTCATTTGCAAAATACCCATCCCACGCGAAAGCGTGAGCGACGCGTCCACGTTGCGTGGATTGCATAACACCCTAAATGGAGACAGAGAGTTGCGCTGAAATGATGCTAGACTTGTGTGTTTAGCACAATTTCCAGCGATGCGGTCACGTGCCTCACGTGACCGCGTCATTCGTCCTTTTTCCCATTCCATGCGATCGCGTCACTCACGCTATCGCGTCAACCCCATTCCACCCTAGCCACGCGATCGCATGCCCCACGCCTTCGCGTGAATTAAAATTCACTAACCCCAGTGACGCGAAACCCTATCCCCTCCGGGTCCCATTCTCCTTCCCCAACCCCCTCTGCTCTTTCTCCCTCCTTCATCTGCACCCATCACCACCACCAACCACCCCTGACCGCCACCCTAGCGCCAACCACCCAGCCCCACCGCGACGTCCCCCCCTCCTTCTTCCTTCTCCTCTCCTTCTTCTTCTCCCCTCCCTTCTCTCCCTTCCACCACCGCGGCCAGCCACCGCCACCGTGCCATCACCGCCGCGACTCCCACCACTATCACCCTCACCCCCCTCCTTCTTCCTTCTCCTCTCCTTCTTCTTCTCCCATCCTTTCTCTCCCTTCCCCCACCGCGAACCACCACCGTCCGCCCCCAGCACCACCTCCCACCATCACAACCACCCTCCGCCCCACAACCCTCGAACCCTCCCCCCTTCCCCTCCCTGTACCCCAACCCTAACCCAGCACCACCAAACCACCGCTGCGCCAACCACGGTTCGCCGTCACGCCACCCTACGCCACCGCCGCATTGCCGCCAATACCACCCCACTCCCACCATCTCTCTTAGTTCCATACTTTTGCCTCTAACTACCAGGTTCCGCCGAACGCCACTTTTCTTTCATTCGTAGTTAGTTGCATTTTTTTTCAGTTTATGTTTAAAATTAGGCTAGTTAGAGATGCATGTTTGTAGTGGATTCTAGGTGGTTAGGTAGCTAGGGTGTGGTTAGTGGATTTAGGCCTGATAATTGCGCTGTTCGTGCTTCTTGTTTTATCAATTTCGCTATTCTGATGTTGCTGTGATGTTAATACTGTTCATATGCTGTTCTTTACTGTTTCATGCTGCTTTTTACACTTCTTTTTCATGTTCATATTCCGTATATGTAATTGCAGCTTTATTTTAATTTATATGAACTATTCTGCTTGCTGTTTATTACCCGAAAATATCCAATTTTAGCCGGAATGCTGCCCAATTTTCTGTAAATTGTTTTGATTTTCATTCATATTTTGGTTTTGGCAATTTGAATTTGGCATCACTTAGATTTTCCCAAACCACTTCATGAATGCACGAGCCAGCATTCTTATTCCTTTCGATTTCCTGGTTACTAAATTGCACTTTTGATGATTCGATTTTAATTTTTTGCTATTTTTATATCTTTATGAATCATCATCAATAACCTGATATTTTTGAATATGAGTTGACTAGTCTTTAAATTTATGAAATTCTTGTTACTTAGGAAACAATTCTCAATGCCACTTACTTTAACTATCTTTCTCCTAACTCACTGCTTTCCACTTTTTCACTTTTAACCACTTTTAACTTTCTAGCTTCTCCCTTTGCCTTTTTACTAACTCCTTCAACTTTTTAACTCATAGCATGATTATTGTTTCTCCTAATTAATAAGTATTCTACTCATAATATATTTTGGATTGTGATTTCTCATCTCAGATTTTTACCTCCGAAACAACCCAAAATATACATTTATTTTACTCATTTCATTATTCTACTGCCTTTTTGCCATTATGTGCTTATATTACTATTATTCTATTTGCCTACTTGTTTTCCTGTTTTTATTCTTCAATTATATCCTAGATTTCTATTTTTCAAGATGTTTGACCCTCAACGAAAAGGAAAAGGAAAGGCAACAACTGACAAACGGAAAAGAGGTGAATCCTCTATGTCTATCCTGGATATCTTGCATGATGACTCCTGGCGGGAAAAGCACATTACCCTGCAGGAGAAGGGTGACCAGCTCCTCCCTGCCAATGATCCCATTAAATTTGTAAACAGATACTGTGAGTTAAAGTATCCAGTGTTTGCCACCTCCAGAAACCTGTACCTGGAGCGGACTCTGAAAATTCCAGAGGAACTACAGCAATACACTTCCAATCAGATCAAACAAAGAGGCTGGTTCTTATTGGAGAGAAACTTGACAAAGGTCAATGCTTCCTGGGTAAGAGAGTTTTACTGCAACTATTTCAAGACTTCCCTGGATGCAGTGCACCTCAGAGGGAAATAGATACTGGTCACTGAAGAGGCCATTAAGGATATTCTGTAGCTTCAGCCTAAGTCAGATCAGCCTGACGGTTTCCAAAAGGCTGAAGAGGACATGCACTTTCTGAGATTTGACTGGGATGCTGTCAAGCAGAGGATAGCCCTTGATCCGACTGTCCCATGGGTCATGGGTAAGAACACCACAATGCCTAAAGAAATCAAGCTTATGTATCTAAATGATGAGGCTCGGCTCTGGCACCAGATACCGAGCAAATTTGTTATTCTGAGCACTCATGAGACGGAGCTGCCTGCCACTATGATCACCCTCCTCTGGTGTGTGCTAGAGGGTAAGGAGCTGTATCTGCCACGATTCATCCGGCACTTTATGGCCAGGGTCCATGTCAGAGGCACTCTCCCCTTCCCATATCTGATTACCCAGCTCGGCCGTCGAGTTGATGTGCCTTAGGAGCTGGCTGATGCGAAGCCGACTGCTGCAGACTACAAGAAGATCATTCCTCACATGAGGAAGTTTCTGGCTTTAGGCTACAGACCTCCATTTCTTACTGTTTCTGATGAGATAGCCACGCCTTCAGCTGCCCCCTCTTCTTCCACTACTGCACCAGCCCTACCCACTGCACCTCTACCTGCCTCAGAGCCCGTTTACCACCTCGAGCACCGCTTATTCCAGCAGCTGGACCAGATGGAGCGCCGCAACAAGTGGCGATATGAGAGATCTGAGCGTCGCAACAAGCGATGCTATGAGCACCTCAAGATGATGATCCGATCTGGCAGTGACTTCTCCTCCGAGCCTGACACACCATCAGAGCCATCTGAGGAGGAGGCAGACGAGCATGAGGAGGAGACCCATCCACAGAGAGAGGCCGAGCAGGCAGGCTCAGAGCAGGATGCTCCACAGCAGAAGGAGCCACACCAGATATAGGCCGCAGATCCAGAGATTCCTATCCAGTCAGAGCCTCCACTGCAGCAGACAGATCCTCCTACCCTTATCCAGTTCGCAGACCCTCAGGCCACTAGAGAGACTCCATCGGCCCATCCTTCTGGTGATGACACTCCTTCACACCCAGCTTGAGTGAGCATTGAGGATGATGCTTTATTTTAAGTATGGAGAGGTAGCCATCCATGGCATATCTTTTTGGTGAACCACTACAGACTCTTTTTATCTTATTTTGTTTATTTTTCTGTATTTTTATCTTTATTTTTACTTTTCAGTACTTATACATTGTTCTTTTGCTATATTTTTACTTTATTTCCGCATTTTGCACTTTAGTTTATATTTTAGCCATTTAGTTTAGTTTGCAATTATAAACTTATTAGCTATAGAAAATGTGGATTAATTAGTATAGTTTACCCTTTTAGCATATGATAGTTCGGTTTAAATTGAAAATAAAAAGGAAGTAAACTAGAGACTTTAACATAATCAAAACAACCCACACACCTTGTATATATAGCATTACATGTTAGTTAGTTAACAACATTTCATCGAGGAACAACTCTAAAACTTTAAAGGCACCCTAAGATTTACATTGAGAATAATGGGAACTCTTAATTTTTACTTGCATGACATGTATAACTGATATATGATTTTTGAGCTAGAGAACACACAGCCTGTGAGTTTTGAGCTCAATTGTATGGTTACATTCAAACCATAATTTTTATTCCTGTGTGTTTTGCCCTTCTTTTTTATTCTGGTGTTCTTTACTTTGTTTTAATCTATATGTCCAATTATAGAGTATAGATACATACTAAGAGATGATTGAGGCTATCATTTGAATTTTTCCTCACTTATCCCAAATTAGCCTACCTTTTACATCACCCCTGTTAGCCCCTTAAGCTTTTTAATCCCCTCTTGTTCTATAAACCACATTACTAGCCTTAAGTAGAAAAATAAAATAAAAATCCGAAGTTGAATCCTTGGTTAGCTTAAGATAGAAATTGTGTATTGTTTAAGTGTGGGGAACTTTATGGGAACATGGATGATAGAAACAAAGGTAGAAAGTTAAAAAGAATAAACATGTTTCAGAATAAAAATTTGGGAAGCATGCTCATGTGAAATCAAAACAATTGAATTACCATGTGCATTAAAAAAAATTTCGGTATTTAATTAAAGGGATACAAAAATTCCCCAATTGCAAAATAAAAAGAATCAATACACATGGGATAAAATTAAAGTTAATGCATGAGCTTGCAATAGAAAGTGAGAAAATTTGGGCAATTAGGTTAAGAAACTTTGAATTACAAAATATGTATGTTAGGTGAGATCTTAGACTAATCAAGGATTCACTTATTAGCTCACTTGGCCTTATACATATACCCTTACCTTTACCTTGGCCCCATTACAACCTTGAAAAAGACCTCATGATTTTTGTATGCCTATATTCTATAATTGTTGATTGGTTAGATGAAGAACAAAGTTATAGAAAGTAAGGATAAAAAAGAAGAATAGAGTGATTTACCCAATAAACACTGAGTGACTAGAGAGTAAACACAAAATCCAATGAGGGTTCAATAGCTCATCACCATATATCTCTGCTTAAATTGTTAATTGTCTTGGAAGTTTGTAAAATATTTTACCCATCTCAATTGAAAAAGTGCTTTAACATTATCTAGGGTTTGGCTATGTATATATGATTCCTTGAGGATGTGAATTAATTTAACTACATGTAAGTTTTATATACAAGTGAATAACAATTAGAATTGAATGATTCATTTAGGTAGTTGCATTTAGGATAGATTACATTGCATGAGATTCCACCACTTTAACCTTACCTTACTCTTTATCTTGGACTTAGCATGAGGACATGCTATTGTTTAAGTGTGGGGAGGTTGATAAACCCATATTTTATGATATATATTGTGCTCAATTTAAGTGATTTATTCAACCCTTCACCCACTTATTCATGTAAATTGCATGGTTTCACTTTTCCTTCCTTATTATGTGATATATGTGAAATACATGTTTCCTATGCTTTGAAATTATTTATTTTAATTACCCTTTATTACCATTCGATGCCGTGATTTATGTGTTGAGAAGTTTCAAATCTTCTAAGGTAGGAATGACTTAAAGGATTGAAAGGAAACATACAAAAATGGAAGGAAAGCACAAAATGGAGTTTTTGAAGAAACTGGCAGTGACGCGAACGCATGGACGACGCGGCCGCATGCCTAGCGCAAAAAAGCAGCGACGCGAACGCGTGACTGACGCGGACACGCGCCTTAAGCAGAATACAGATGACGCGGACGCATGACCGAAGCGAACGCGTGATAAGGAAAACGCAAGATGACGCGAACGCGTGACCCACGCAGACGCGTGACAGACGCCACGCACCAGAAATTACAAAAAATTTTCCCATCGATTTCTGAAACCTTTTTTGCCCCAGATCCAAGTCCAGAAGGCACAGATTAGAGGTTATAAAGTGGGGGAATGCATCCATTCATGATGATGTCTTCAATTATTCACTTTTGATAGTTTAGATGTAGTTTTTAGAGAGAGAGGTTCTCTCCTCTCTCTTAGGTTTTTAGGATTAGGATTCCTCTTAAAGGATTTAGAATTTTAACTCTTCATCAGGTTCAATATTCCTTTTACTTTATATTTCTCTTTTACTTTCAGATATTTTAATGCTATCCTTTAATTACTTATATTGCCAAATTGCCTTATGAACTCTTTATGTTTAAATTGGTTTTCTCTTATTAATGCAATTGAGGTATTTCAGATCATTGATTCTTATTTAGCTTTTTATGTTATTGGCTTTAATTGATTAACTGGAAGCTCTTGAGTTATCAACTATCCGTGATTGGTTGCTATGTCGGCTAAATTGACTGGTATTCCACTAACTCTAGTCTTTCCTTAGGAGTTGGCTAGGACTTGTGAATCTAACTAATTAGTTCACTTGTCTTTTCCTTTCTTTCATAAGGGTTAACTAAGTGGGATTAACCTCCATTCTCATAGGAATAACTCGGATAGGACTTCCGAATTTTCATAACTTTCCAAGAGTTTATTTTACAGTTATTTATTTATTTTATTTGTCATTTAAATTACTTGTTCCTTACTTTCCAAACCCCAAATTTACAAAACTCATAACCATTAATAAGAATACCTCCCTGTAGTTCCTTAAGAAGACAACCCGAGGTTTAAATACTTTGGTTATCAATTTATTTAGGGGTTTGTTACTTGTGACAACCAAAACATTTGTAAGAAAGGACATTTGTTGGTTTAGAAGCTATACTTGTAACGGAAATTTATTCTGAATTCTAGACCACGCAAAAGTTCGCTCTTCAGGTTGTCATGCTACACTATATAATAGTGGGAGGAGAGGTAAAGGTTCATGAGATCATTGCAAATGACATTCAAAAGATCTCCGAGAAAAATTCTGCTGAATCCTGGCTATACTATCCCAGCACTATAATGCGGTTATGCATGAAGGCCAGAGTTTCACTGGAGGATTTACACCCAACATGGCTGCACCCAGGCATGCCTATGACCCTCGAAAGGATGATGAATGTCACGGAGGCACAACAAAGTCGAATACCACAAAGGAGGACAAGGAGAGAAGAACCAAGGGAGGAAGAAGGACAACAAGAAGAACAAGAAGAGCAATAATTCCAACCACAAAATGACATGGACATGGGACGGATGCAAGAAGCAATTGAAAGGTTATTAGAACAGTACATGAGAATTCAAGAGAATCAAGAAGAATTCCATTCACAGCACATGAGAGCTCAACAAAGACAAGAGGAGCTTCAGTTGAGAATAATGAGTCAACAGAGAGACTATGAGTCAAGAACCTTAGTTATGTAAAGGGAACAAGCTTCACAATTTCAAGAATCATTCAACCAGCTGGCCCAACTTCAAGTTGATAACATGAGAGCTTTCAAGGAGTTCACGACCCTTCAGGATGTAAGATATCAAGTTGATTATAACATAAATGGCCAAATCAAGCTCAACTACGTTGCTGAACATCTGCATAACATTGACCCAGATTTTCCAATTTACGATGAATACTTCAATGAAAGGAGTGATAGAGAAATAGACAAAGCAATATGCCTTGAAAATAGGGTAGAAGAGACAACGAAGAAAGATGGATTCTGGCAAAAGCTAAAGGGCAAAGGCAAGGGAGAAACTAGTAAGCAAGTAAGCGAGAAGAAGAAGAAAGACAAATAGGATAAAAATTGAAAGGTGGACATGTTCCTTGTTTATCACATTCAATAAAGAAAGAACATGTTTGTTTTAGTTGATAGTAACTTTTGGTTTTAGTCATCTTTCATTCTATGTGTTTAATCTTTGCAATAAGTATGCTAGCCTAGGTGTGTGTTTTCACTATCACCAGTTTAAATATTTGTTTTGTCCCCTGAGTCTTTTCAATCTCAATAAAAGAAATATTTGAATAAGAAGTGGAATAGTTCCTTCTTAGCAAGAAGTCAAATAACAGTAAGTGGTGGTATATATGTTTGATTGTGTAGTAGCTCACCTATAATGAACAAAAGGATAGATTGTTCCCCTTTAGTGTAGATTAGCATGCTGTCTATGAATCTTAGTAAATAAAAGTCCTTGGAGAAAAGAAAAACAAATAGAAAGAAAGAAAAAAAACAGCCAAAAGTGGCAACAAAAACAGAAGAAAGCAAAGAATAAGGCTAGACACCAATAGCTTGGACCTTAGGACATATGCCTGGTGCACGAATTGTGAATCACACTTTTCACAACTCGTACCACTAACCAGAAAGTGCACTGGGTCGTCCAAGTAATACCTTACGTGAGTAAGGGTCGAATCCCATGGAGATTGTTGGCTTGAACCAATCTATAGTTATCTTGTAACTCTTAGTCAAGATATCAATTATATTTATCAGTTTGAATTGCGAGAAATAAAAGAGCATGAAATAAATACTTGTTCTGCAGTAATGGAGAATATGTTAGAGTTTTGGAGATACTTTGTCTTCTGAATCTCTACTTTCTCCCTGTCTTCTTCTCCACGCACGCAAGGTTCCTCCTATGGCAAGCTGTATGTTGGTGGATCACCGTTGTCAATGGCTACCATCCGTCCTCTCAGTGAAAATGGTCTAGGTGCGCTGTCACCGCCCGGCTAATCATCTGTCGGTTCTTACTCATGCTGGAATAGGATCCGTTGGTCCTTTTGCGTCTGTTACTACGCCCAACATTTGTGAGTTTGAAGCTCGTCATAGTCATTCAATCCTTGAATCCTACTCAGAATACCACAGACAAGGTTTAGACTTTCCGGATTCTCAAGAATGCTGCCAATGGATTCTAGCTTATACCACGAAGATTCTGATTAAGGAACCTAAGAGATACTTATTCAATCTAATGTAGAATGGAGGTGGTTGTCAGGCACACGTTCATAGGTTGAGAATGGTGATGAGTGTCACAGATCATCACATTCATCATATTGAAGTGCGAATAAATATTTTAGATAGAAACAAGCGTGTTTGAATGGAAAATAGAAGTAATTGTATTAATTCATCGAGACACAGCAGAGCTCCTCACCCCCAATAATGGAGTTTAGAGACTCATGCCGTCAAAGAGTACAAAGTTCAGATCTAAAATGTCATGAGGTACAAAATAAATCTCTAAAAGTTGTTTAAATACTAAACTAGTAACCTAGGTTTACAGAAAATGAGTAAACTAAGATAGATAGTGCAGAAATCCACTTATGGGGCCCACTTGGTGTGTGCTGGGGCTGAGACTTAAGCTTTACACGTGCCTAGGCTGTTTCTGGAGTTAAACGCCAGGTTGTAACCTGTTTTGGGCGTTTAACTCCAACTTGTAACCTGTTTCTGGCGTTTAACGCCAGACTGTAACTTGGAACTGGCGTTGAACGCCAGTTTACGTCGTTTATCCTTGAGCAAAGTATGGACTATTATATATTGCTGGAAAGCCCTGGATGTCTACTTTCCAACACAATTGGGAGCGCGCCAATTGGACTCCTGTAGCTCCAGAAAATCTATTCCGAGTGTAGAGAGGTCAGAATCCAACAGCATCAGCAGTCCTTTTTCAGCCTGAATCAGATTTTTGCTCAGCTCCCTCAATTTCAGCCAAAAAATACCTGAAATTACAGAAAAACACACAAACTCATAGTAAAGTCTAGAAATGTGATTTTTATTTAAAAACTAATAAAAATATAATAAAAAGTGACTAAAATATATTAAAAACTACCTAAAAACTATGCCAAAAAGCGTATAAATTATCCGCTCATTAATGCCTGTGTTGGATAAAAAGAAGAGAATATACGATGAATTCCAAAAACATGTATGAAGATCAGTCTTAATTGGATGAGCGGGGCTATTAGCTTTTTGCTTCTGAACAGTTTTGGCATCTCACTTTATCCTTTGAAGTTCAGAATGATTGGCATCTATAGGAACTCATAATTCATATAGTGTTATTGATTCTCCTAGTTCAGTATGTTGATTCTTGAACACAGCTACTTTATAAGTCTTGGCCGTGGCCCTAAGCACTCTGTTTTCCAGTATTACCACCGGATACATACATGCCACAGACACATAACTGGGTGAACCTTTTCAGATTGTGACTCAGCTTTGCTAAAGTCCCCAATTAGAGGTGTCCAGGGTTCTTAAGCACACTCTGTTTTTGCTTTGGACCTCGACTTTAACCGCTCAGTCTCAAGTTTTCACTTGACACCTTCACGCCACAAGCACATGGTTAGGGACAGCTTGGTTTAGCCGCTTAGGCCAGGATTTTATTCCTTTAGGCCCTCCTATCCACTGCTTGCTTTTTCTTTTTCTTGCTCTCTTTTTTTTCGCATTTTTTTCTGCAAGCTTTATTCTTCACTGCTTTTTCTTGCTTCAAGAATCATTTTCATGATTTTTTATATTATCAAATAACATTTCTCCTTTTTCATCATTCTTTCAAGAGCCAACAATTTTAACATTCATAAACAACAAATTCAAAAGACATATGCACTGTTCAAGCATTCATTCAGAGAACAAAAAGTATTGCCACCACATCAAAATAATTAAACTATTTTAAAATTTGAAATTCATGTACTTCTTTTTCTTTTTTCAAAAAATAATTTTCATTTAAGAAAGGTGATGGATTCATAGGACATTCATATCTTTAAGGCATAGACTCTAATCTTTTATTTATTATTTAATAATATAAATTAGGCATAAAAGCAGACACTTAATAATAAAAGACAGGAAATTAAGGACTTAAAAATAAATGACTCTAACTCTAATACTCATATGCTCTTGAAATAGATAAAAGGTTATCTCAGAGTTAGGACTCAACAACCTTTATTTTGGTAGGTAGATGCTTCTTTAGTCTGTGGGGTGCTTGGCCCTTCAAGAGACAGCTTCTGGCGCTTCAGTTCCTTTATGTCACGCCCTTACTCTTCTTGTTCTTTAAGCAGTTTGCATAGCATGCTGTTTTGATTTTGCTGTTCTTCCTTCAGTTGATTCACAGCTTCTTGCAACTTGGTGACAGATGCTTCTAGGCGCTCCCAGTACTCAATTTGAGGGATTTCCGGGAGGAGCTCCTCTGCTTTTCTCTTGATGGGGTCATCCTGCACTTGTAGTCCTTCCATAGACTTTTTGGTGAGTGGATGCTCAACTGAGATATACTTATCTACTCCCATTTTTATTCTAGCATATTTACATAGCAGAGAGACTAAGCTTGGATAAGCCAATTTAGCATCTTTGAAGTTCTTGTTTGCAATTTTGTAAAGCTCACAAGCAATTAGCTGATGAACTTCCACTTCTTTTTTTAGCATAATGCAATGAATCATCACTGCTCTTCTGATGGTAACCTTAGAGCGGTTGCTAGTGGGCAGTATAGAGCGCCCAATGAAGTCCAGCCAGCCTCTGGCAACTGGCTTGAGATCTCCTCTCTTGAGTTGGTTCGGGGCACCCTTTGTGTTGGTTGTCCACTTGGCTCCACGGAGGCATATGTCCTCTAGGATTTTGTCCAATCCCAGGTTTGATCTTATCATTCTCTTATTAAAGGAGTCTGGGTCATCTTGCAGTTGAGGCAGCTTGAAGATCTCCCTTATTTTGTCAGGGTGGGTGTGAACAATCTTCCCTCTGACCAGAGTTCTATAATCATAGAATGCGGTTCCAGCTATTCTCTGCTTGTTCGTCTGCCATAGATTAGCATAGAATTCCTGAACCATGTTTCTTCCCACCTTTGTTTCAGGATTAGCTAGGACTTCCTAGCTCCTGTTTCGAATTTGCTCTTGGATCTCCGGATATTCATCTTCTTTTAGATCGAATTTAACTTCCGGGATCACTGACCTTAGACTCATTATTTTGTAAAAATGGTCTGAATGTTCTTTGGTTATGAACTTCCCTTGATTCCAAAGTGGTTTTGGAATATTCTCCTTCTTGCCTCCTGAGTCGGTTTGTTTTCCCTTGGGAGCCCTGATCTTAGTGGGTATTGGCTTAGTGATCACGGATAAACACCAAACTTAGAGGTTTGCTTGTCCTCAAGCAAAAGAAAGGAGAGGGAAAGAGGGAGAGCCAAGCGCAACCTGTGGAAGAGAGGGGGAGGCCAAATTAGGATTTAAAGGGGAAAGGGAGGGTGGGTTCAAAAGTTTTGAAGGAGATATGATAGAAGATATAATTTTTTAAAGATAAGTATGATAGGAAAAAGATAGGATTTAAAATTGAGAAGATATGAAAGATATTTGAAAAAGATAAATCTGAATTTTGAAAAAGATAATGTGAGGATTTGAAAAAGATATTGATGATTTGAAAAGATTTTAGAGTGAAAAGAGACAGATTTGTTTTGAAAAGGATTTGAAAATAATTTGAGGAGGATTAAGAAAAAGGGCTTATGAATTAAGATACATTTGATATCTTTTTGAAAAAAAGAGGATTTGAAAATTTAGGATTTGTAACATGTTTGTGAAAGAAATCATGAATTGAAACATAAAAATTGGAAAAAATTTGAATTGGAAACGAAATTGCCTACTCCCCACAATCCTGGCGTTAAACGCCCAACTACTGCATGTTTTGGGCGTTTAACGCCCAGTTGCTGCTTGGTTTGGGCGTTTAACGCCCAGCTGTTGCTTCTAGCTGGCGTTAAACGCCAGAAACCCCTTTGTCACTGGGCGTTTTTCTGAACGCCCAGGATGCTGTCAATTTGGTGTTAAACGCCCAGAAGCTGCTTCTTTCTGGTGTTTAACGCCCAGATGGCTATCTTTACTGGCGTTAAACGCCCAGTAGATGCTCCTTTTGGGCGTTTAACGCCCAGTTGTGCCTCTTACTGGCGTTTTCTTGCCAGTGAGCTCTTTTGCTCTGTTTTGTGTGCTGAATCCTTCTGTAACCCTGTGAACCTATGCAATTGACTCTTTACCTTATTAACATTGAACTTATATGCTTTAAAAATAAATAAATAAAATGAAGAATAGGGCAAAATAATAGAAAGAGTTTTGCCAATGGCTGGGTTGCCTCCCAGCAAGCGATTCTTTATCGTCTTTAGCTGGACTTTGCTGAGCTTTTAAACTAGCCTCAGCCTTGAGCACTCTTGCTCAATATTTCCTTCAAGATAGTGTTTGATTCTCTGTCCATTAACAATGAACTTTTTATCAGAATCAATGTCTTGAAGCTCCACATAACCATATGGTGATACACTTGTAATCACATATGGTCCCCTCCACCGGGATTTCAGTTTCCCAGGGAATAGCCTGAGCCTAGAGTTAAACAACAAAACCTTTTGTCCTGGTTCAAAGACTCTTGATGACAGCTTTCTGTCATGCCACCTTTTTTATTTCTCCTTATAAAGCTTGGCATTTTCGAAAGCAGTGAGTCTAAATTCCTTTAGCTCATTTAGCTGGAGTAATCTTTTTTCTCTGGCTAATTTGGCATCAAAGTTCAGGAATCTGGTTGCCCAGTAGGCCTTATGTTCCAGTTCCACGGGTAGATGACAGGCCTTACCATACACAAGCTGGTATGGAGAGGTCGCTATAGGAGTCTTGAATGCTGTTCTGTAAGCCCACAGAGCATCATCCAAGCTTCTTGCCCAATCCTTTCTACGGGTACTTACAATCCGTTCCAGGATTCTTTTTAGTCCTCTGTTAGAGACTTCAGCTTGCCCATTTGTCTGTGGATGATATAGAGTTCCCACCTTGTGGCTCATCCCATATCGGACCATGGCAGAGTAAAGCTGTTTGTTGCAGAAGTAAGTGCCCCCATCACTGATTAGTACTCTAGGGACACTAAACCTGCTGAAGATATATTTCTGGAGGAACTTCAACACTATTTTAGTATCATTAGTGGGTGTGGCAACGGCCTCTACCCATTTTGATACATAGTCGACTGCCACCAGAATGTAAGTGTTTGAGTATGATGGTGGGAAAGGTCCCATGAAATCAATTCTCCATACATCAAACAACTCAATCTCCAAGATTCCCTGTTGAGGCATGGCGTAACCATGAGGCAGATTACCAGCTCTTTGGCAACTGTCACAGTTACGTACAAACTCTCGGGAATCCCTATAGAATGTAGGCCAGTAGAAGCCACATTGGAGGACCTTGGTGGCTGTTCGCTCACCTCCGAAATGGCCTCCATATTGTGATCCATGGCAATGCCATAAGATCCTCTGTGCTTCTTCTCTAGGCACACACCTACGGATTATTCCATCTGCACATCTCTTAAAGAGATAGGGTTCATCCCACAAGTAGTACTTTGCATCAGTAATTAATTTTTTCTTTTGTTGCCTGCTGTACTCTTTGGGTATGAACCTTGCAGCTTTATAGTTTGCAATATCTGCAAACCATGGTGTTTCCTGAATGGCAAACAAATGCTCATCGGGGGGAGGGGGGACTCCCCTTCTACTGGTTCTATCCGGGACAGATGATCAGCCACTTGGTTCTCTGTCCCTTTTCTGTCTCTTATTTCTATATCAAACTCTTGCAGAAGCAGCACCCATCTTATGAGCCTGGGTTTTGAATCCTGCTTTGTGAGTAGATATTTAAGAGCAGCATGGTCAGTGTACACAATCACTTTTGATCCTACTAAGTATGATCTAAACTTGTCAATGGCATAAACCACTACAAGCAATTCTTTTTCTGTGGTTGTGTAATTTTTTTGGGCATCATTTAAAACACGGCTAGCATAATAAATGACATGCAGAAGCTTGCATGCCTCTGCCCCAGTACGGCACCAATGGCGTAGTCACTGGCATCACACATTAGTTCAAATGGTAGAGTCCAATCTGGTGCAGAAATAACTGGTGCTGTGACCAGCTAAGCTTTCAGAGTCTCAAACGCCTGCAGACACTCTGTGTCAAACACAAATGGCGTGTCAGCAGCTAGCAGATTGCTCAGGGGTTTTGCAATTTTTGAAAAATCCTTTATAAACCTCCTGTAGAATCCTGCATACCCCAGAAAGCTTCTGATTGCCTTAACATTAGCAGGTGGTGGTAATTTTTCAATTACTTCCACTTTAGCTTGATCCACCTCTATCCCCTTGTTTGAAATTTTATGCCCAAGGACAATTCCTTCAGTCACCATAAAGTGACATTTTTTCCAGTTTAAAACTAGGTTGGTCTCTTGGAATCTTTTCTAAACAAGTGCTAAATGATCAAGGCAGGAGCTGAATGAGTCTCCAAATACTGAAAAGTCATCCATGAAGACTTCCAGAAATTTCTCTACCATATCAGAGAAGATAGAGAGCATGCACCTCTGGAAGATTGCAGGTGCATTACACAGACCAAAAGGCATTCCTCTATAAGCAAATACTCCAGAAGGACATGTGAATGCTGTTTTCTCTTGGTTCTGAGGATCTACTGCAATTTGGTTGTAACCTGAATAGCCATCCAAAAAACAGTAATATTCATGACCTGCTAGTCTCTCTAGCATCTGGTCTATGAATGGTAAAGGAAAATGATCCTTTCTAGTGGCTGTGTTGAGCCTTCTGTAGTCAATACACATGCGCCACCCTGTAACTGTTCTTGTAGGAACCAGTTCATTTTTTTCATTATGAACCACTGTCATGCCTCCCTTCTTGGGAACAACTTGAACAAGGCTCACCCAGGGGCTATCAGAAATAGGATAAATAATCTCAGCCTCCAGTAACTTGGTGACCTCTTTCTGCACCACTTCCTTCATGGCTGGATTTAGCCGCCTCTGTGGTTGAACCACTGGCTTAGCATCATCCTCCAATAGGATTTTGTTCATGCATCTAGCTGGGCTTATGCCCTTAAGGTCACTTATGGACCACCCAAGAGCTGTCTTGTGTGTCCTTAGCACTTGAATTAGTGCTTTCTCTTCCAGTGGGTTTAAAGCAGAGCTTATGATCATTGGAAAAGTGTCACTTTCTCCCAGAAATGCATATTTCAGGGATGGTAGTAATGGCTTGAGCTCGGGTTTAGAAGGTTTCTCCTCTTCATGAGGAAATCTCAGAGGCTCTTTCAGTTCCTCTGAACCCTCCAAATCAGGCTGAACATCTTTAAAGATGTCTTCCAGCTCTGATTGGAGACTCTCAGCCATGTTGACCTCCTCTACCAAAGAGTCAATGAGATCAACTTTCATGCAGTCTTTTGGTGTGTCTGGATGCTGCATGGCCATGACTTAAACTCATCCTCATTGATTCTCAGGGTTACTTCCCCCTTTTGGACATCATTGAGAGTTCGTCCAGTTGCTAGGAAAGGTCTTCCGAGAATGAGAGTAGCACTCTTGTGCTCCTCCATTTCCAGTACTACAAAGTCAGTGGGAAAGGCGAATGGCCTAACCCTGACAATCATGTCCTCAATCACACCTGATGGGTATTTAATGGAGCCATCAGCAAGTTGGAGACATATCCGGGTTGGTTTAACTTCTTCAGTTAAACCAAGCTTTCTGATAGTGGATACAGGTATTAAGTTGATGCTTGCCCCAAGATCACATAAAGCTGTCTTGGTGCAATTACACTCTAATATGCATGGTATCAGAAAGCTCCCGGGATCTTTAAGCTTTTCTGGAAAGCGTTTTAGAATGACTGCACTACATTCTTCAGTGAGGAGAACTCTTTCAGTTTCTCTCCAATCCTTCTTATGACTCAAGATCTCCTTCATGAACTTGGCATAAGAAGTTATTTGCTCAGGTGCCTTTGCAAATGGAATCTTTATTTCAAGAGTCCTGAGGTAATCTGCAAAGCGAGCAAATTGCTTATCCTGCTCCTCATGACGGAGTTTTTGAGGATAAGGTATCTTGGCTTTATATTCCTCAACCTTAGTTGCTGCAGGTTTATTTCCTACAGAGGTGGTTGGAGAAGCCTTTTTAGAGGGGTTGTTATCAGCACTTGTGAGTGTCTGATCCCTCACTGGCATTTGGATACCAGGGTTAGAAGCTGGAGTGGCGTTGGACTCTAACTCCTTACTTGTTCCTAGCGTTTGAACGCCAGAACTGAACTTCCATTGGGCGTTTGATGCCAAATCCTTGCCTGTTTCTTGCGTTTGAACGCCAGAGTTATTCCTCTCTGGGTTCTTACTATCCTCAGAGGAATTTTGGATAGCAGTTTGTTCTTTTCTTGGCTTCCTGCTGCCTTGAAGTGAGGTATTTAATGTTTTCTTGGTCTTTTACAGCAAATGGAAACAGTAATAATCTGTAGACATCTTGATCTACTTCCTTATCATGTACTGTGTCAGCAATCTGTAAAAACTGTGCCAGAAACTCTGTAGGTTCTTCTTGTGGAAGACCAGAATACTGGCAACTTTGCTGCACCATGATAATGTGCTGAGGATTCAACTCAAAGCTACTGACTCCAATAGAGGGTATACAGATACTACTCCCATATGAAGCAGTAGTGGGGTTGGCATATGACCCCAGAGTCCTTCTGGACTGCTCATTTCCACTTAGGTCCATAATGAAGAAAAGGGAATTGATATGAATAGCAAATAGAATATATCTTTATTATTTTTTTTATAAAAAGAGAACGAAAAGAAAAATGAAATAAAATAACTAGAAATTAAATATAGATTTTGAAAATTAAGAATAAAAAAATTAAAACTAAAATAATTACTTAATTAAGAAGATTTGAAAAGCTTTGGATATGATTTTTGAAAAAGATTTTAAATTTTGAAATAGAAATCTGAATTTTAAAGGCAATTTTCGAAAATTCACTTTAAAATAGAGAGAAAAGATATTTTTTTTTATTTTTGAATTTTATGATGAAAGAGAAAAATACACAAAAGACACACAACTTAAAATTTTTAGATCTAATGTTCCTTATTTTCGAAAATTTTGGAGGGAAACACCAAGGAACACCAAACTTAAAAATTTTAAGATCAAAACACAAGGAAGACTCAAGAACACTTTGAAGAATCACAAGAACAACAAGAACATGAAGATAGAACATCAAACTTAAAATTTTTAGAAAACCAAAATAAAATTTTTGAAAACTAAAGAAAAATCAACAAGAAAACACCAAACTTAAAGTTTGGTACAGGATTTATTCAAAGAAGAATTATTTTTGAAAAAGTTTTTTTAAAAAAGAAGATAGCCAATTACCAAGAACATAAGCATCACGCTCTAGCCAATTGACCTATAAATTTAAAGTGTTTTAACAAGGTATTTAATAAATAATTATTTTTTTAGATACTAATAATTCGAAAATGCACAAGAAAAACAAGAAAAATCCCAAAACAAGAAAAACTAAAGATCAAACAAGGAAAATAAACAAGAACAACTTGAAGATTAAGAAAGAACAATGAACACAATTTCGAAAATTTAAAAGAAAATAAAAACATGCAATTGACACCAAACTTAAAACATGAAACTAAACTCAAACAGAAAAACTCAATTATCAGTTTATAAAATTTAAAAAAAAATTAAAAAGAAAAAATAAGGATTTTTAAAAGAAGAAATTTCAACCAAAGACAATAATAAAAGACTCTAAACTAAAAAGAAAAATTTTTCCTAATCTAAGCAACAAAATAAACCGTCAGTTGTCCATACTCGAACAATTCCCGGCAACGGCGCCAAAAACTTGGTGCACAAATTGTGAATCACACTTTTCACAACTCGTACCACTAACCAGCAAGTGCACTGGGTCGTCCAAGTAATACCTTACGTGAGTAAGGGTCGAATCCCACGGAGATTGTTGGCTTGAAGCAATCTATGGTTATCTTGTAACTCTTAGTCAGGATATCAATTATATTTATCAGTTTGAATTGCGAGAAATAAAAGAGCATGAAATAAATACTTGTTCTGCAGTAATGGAGAATATGTTGGAGTTTTGGAGATGCTTTGTCTTCTGAATCTTTACTTCCCCCTGTTTTCTTCTTCATGCACGCAAGGTTCCTCCTATGGCAAGCTGTATGTTGGTGGATCACCGTTGTCATTGGCTACCATCTGTCCTCTCAGTGAAAATGGTCCAAGTGCGCTGTCACCGCCCGGCTAATCATCTGTCGGTTCTCACTCATGCAGGAATAGGATCCGTTGGTCCTTTTGCGTCTGTCACTACGCCCAACCTTTATGAGTTTGAAGCTCGTCACAGTCATTCAATCCTTGAATCCTACTCAGAATACCATAGACAAGGTTTAGACTTTCCAGATTCTCAAGAATGCTGCCAATGGGTTCTAGCTTATACCACGAAGATTTAAGGAACCCAGGAGATACTTATTCAATCTAATGTAGAACGGAGGTGGTTGTCAGGCACGCGTTCATAGGTTGAGAATGGTGATGAGTATCACAGATCATCACATTCATCATATTGAAGTGCGAATAAATATTTTAGATAGAAACAAGCGTGTTTGAATGGAAAACAGAAGTAATTGTATTAATTCATCGAGACACAGCAGAGCTCCTCACCCCCAACAATGGAGTTTAGAGACTTATGCCATCAAAGAGTACAAAGTTCAAATCTAAAATGTCATGAGGTACAAAATAAATCTCTAAAAGTTGTTTAAATACTAAACTAGTAACCTAGGTTTATAGAAAATGGGTAAACTAAGATAGATAGTGCAGAAATCCACTTCTGGGGCCCACTTGGTGTGTGCTGGGGCTGAGACTTAAGCCTTACACGTGCCTAGGCTGTTTCTGGAGTTAAACGCCAGGTTGTAACATGTTTTGGGCGTTTAACTCCAACTTGTAACCTGTTTCTGGCGTTTAACGCCAGACTACAACATGGAACTGGCGTTGAACGGCAGTTTACATCGTCTATTCTTGAGAAAAGTATGAACTATTATATATTGCTGGAAAGCCCTGGATGTCTACTTTCCAACACAATTGGTAGCGCGCCAATTGGACTCCTGTAGCTCCAGAAAATCCATTCCGAGTGCAGAGAGGTCAGAATCCAACAGCATCAACAGTCCTTTTTCAGCCTGAATCAGATTTTTGCTCAGCTCCCTCAATTTTAGCCAGAAAATACCTGAAATTACAGAAAAAACACACAAACTCATAGTAAAGTCTAGAAATATGATTTTTATTTAAAAACTAATAAAAATATAATAAAAAGTGACTAAAACATATTAAAAACTACCTAAAAACAATGCCAAAAAGCGTATAAATTATCCGCTCATTAATGCCTGCGTTGTCTTTGTACTAGGATCTGCTTGGATGATTAGGTTCTATGAAGTGCTTTAACACTTGGTTACTTGGGTTAGCTAACCCGGAGTTATCAACCGAAAGTCCATTATCAAGAGCAACCTAGTTACAAGGCATTTAGTTACCCAAAGAGGTGCTGGGCATCAATGTCTTAAGAAGAATTGTGAGCCAAGTGTCTGTAGTGGATATGTGTTGAGTACAAATGAGCTAAAGAAGCTACTACTACACATGACACTAAGCTATAAGTAAGAAACAAGTTTACAGAAAAAGAAAATAAAGAAAAGTAATTACCAAGGATGAGTGAATAATAAGATGTCATAGCAGTGTGTTAATGGATACTTAAAGGAGACAGTCTATACCTAAAGATCAATAAAAAGGTGAGCCACTACATTGTCTGCATAAAACCCATAAGCTACTAATAATGCCTTGCTGATATGAACATCTCCTTCTGTTTCATTCTTTCTTCTCAATAATTCAGTACTTGCTTAGGGACAAGTAAGATTTAAGTTTGGTGTTGTGATGCCAGGGCATCTTAGGCTAGTTTCACCAGCCTTGTTCTTTGTTTTTAATAGGTTTTATGCACTTTCTTGAGCTATAAGTAAGCAAATTGGGTAGAAATTCATGTATGCCTAGATTTATTTAACCATGAATAATTTGATGCAATTTCATGATGATTTATGCTATGATTACTGTATGCTAAGAATGATAAGAATTCTCATGACTTTAGCAAGACTTTGATGCATTTATTGGTTGATGATAGGTAAAGGAAAGCATGGAGGAAGGTTGGAGAAAGAGCACGGAAAAGACAAAGAGGAAGCAACGTTGGTGGCCAAGTTGGACCACCAACGTTGCCTCAAACATTGGAATGGAAGCAGAGCAACTCTCTGTAAAGTGTGCTGCTGCTCACGTTGGAGGTGGCGTTGGAGGTCTAACATTAACCCCAACGTTGAGTGACGCGTACGCATGAAAAAGCAAGATTTTCATATCCACACACAAGCGTGAGTCTCGCGTACACGTGGAATGGAAAAATTCACTATCCACGCGTACGCGTGGGTCACGCGTATGCATCACTAAACGAATATTGGAGTCCAACGTTACCTCAAACGCTAGCCTCCAACGTCTGCGATGAAGAACCCAAAATTTGGATTTGAAAAATTGGAATCGGCGCGTATGTGTTAGTGACACGTACGCGTGGATGGGAAAAGGGTGAATCACGCGTAAGCGTGGAGTACACACACGCGTGAAAATGCCAACGTTGGAGGGAACGTTGGAGGTCCAACACTGAGGCCAACGTCCCATGCATTGTGTTGAAACTGTAAAATGAAATCTTTGCATCCACGCGCACGCATAAAGCACGCGTACGCGTGGATGATCATTTTTGCCCCTGGTGCGCAACGCATACGCGTGGATTGCGGGACGTTGGCCCTCCAACGTTGAGTCAAATTCCAATAACAGCAAGTTTCACTGGTTTTTCTGAAGAGCGTTTGAGTCAACGTTGGCCATCAAACATTGACCCCAATGTGAAGCATCAGACTCTGCAATTCAAACCAATCTCTTCTCAACAGCAAAGGGAACCAATTGGAGCCAATTCAAACAAATTTCACCAAGGCCAAAATCCCAATTCAGAGATTGAAGATCAATGGAAGAGAGTGTATAAATAGTTTAGAATTTAAGTTAGAGGGACCTTTTTTTTGTTTTCGATTTTCCTTTTACTGAGTACTGCACATTTACTTTCTGTTGATTTTTCTTTTGCAATGTATCTTTCAATCCGAATTTCCATTTTTAATGCTATGAACAACTAAACCCCTTTCATTGGGTTAGGGAGCTCTGTGTAATTCAATGGATCAATAGTAATTTTCATTCATCTTCTTCTTTCTTTTCTCTTGATTTTGCTAGAAAGCTTTCGTTCTTCATCCAATTGGATAGTTATCTTGGGAAAGAAGCTATCCATAATTGGATCTCCTCGGAACCTTGGAAGAGGAATGAGGAGATCATGCTAGAAATACTTTCTCACATTGGATTAGATTGGGGTTTGGATGGATATAATGACATGTAATCCTACCAAAACTTTGATCCATGAATTTGTGTGGTATAATCAGAGACCAAACTTCATCTCTTCCCATGAGCACTTAAATCAAGGAATTGGGAAATTTTTCATGCTTAGAGAGATTGGTGAGCCAAGGAATTGGGATCCACTCAATTAAGAATGCCAAGGAGATCAATGAATGCATTGATTGCGGAAGAGATGAAAATGAATTTGATCCGGAGAGTTATACATCTCCTACCCATTCTATTTACATTCTGCTTCTTTAATTTCATGTTAAATCACCATTCCCTTTTAATTTCTTGCAATTTAAGTTCCTGTTCTTTAATTCCAACAATTTAATTCTCTGTCATTTAATTCTGGCAATTTACGTTTTCCGCCAATTTTACTTTCTGCAAGTCTCAATTCACTTCGAATTTCGCTCAACTAGCATAATTCTCCGATTAACATTGCTCAATCTACCAATCCCTGTGGGATTCAACCTCACTCTACAGTGAGTTTTTACTTGACGACAATCTGGTGCACTTGCCAGAAGGAAATTTGTTGAGAGGCGAATTCCCGCACATCATGCGCGTTCATTGATGTACTCCCAATCATTGTTTCCTCATGCATTCTCCACTTTGCATGCTTTTCTCTTCACTTCTTCCATCCAATACTTTTCTTATGAACCTGAAATCACTCAACAAACACATCAAGGCATCGAATGGAATTAAAGTTAATTAAAATTACCAATTTAGGGCCTAAAAAGCATGTTTTTACACTTAAGCTCAAATTACGGGAGAATTACAAAACCATGCTATTTCAATGAATAAATGTGAGAAAAGTGATAAAATCCCCAAAAATAAGTACAAGATAAACCACAAAATTAGGGTTTATCAGACATCGGTCTAGTGTTTGGCGCCACCAAGGGTTCTCCTACAAGGTGTGCTATTTTTCCGCCTAAGTTTTTCTATTCCTGTTTTGAGTGCTATACATGATCACAAACGTTAGAAAAATGAGAAAAACTATGAAAATAAATATAGAATAAAATAATATAAAATCAAACTCAAATAAACTAAAATAGAACAAAAGAAAGTAAAAGGAACTAAAGGATATGTGTGGTTGGGCTGCCTCCTAACAAGTGCTTCTTTTCCGTCATTAGCTTGACGGACAGCTCCTTTACCGAGTGTTATAGGGGATCAGATCTTCAACCCCCATTGTGAACTTATTTTATGTGCTCTCATGAATCAGCTCAGTGATGAGCGGATAATTTATACGCTTTTTGGCATTGTTTTTAGTATGTTTTTAGTATATTTTAATTAGTTTTTATTATATTTTTATTAGTTTTTAAATAAAAATCACTCTTCTGGACTTTACTATGAGTTGGTGTGTTTTTCTGTGATTTCAGGTATTTTCTGGCTGAAATTGAGGGACCTGAGCAAAAATCTGATTCAGAGGCTGAAAAAGGACTGCAGATGCTGTTGGATTCTGACCTCCCTGCACTCAAAGGGGATTTTCTGGAGCTACAGAAGCCCAATTGGTGCTCTTTCAATTGCATTGGAAAGTAGACATCCTAGGCTTTTCAGCAATATTTAATAGTCCATACTTTGCCCAAGATTTAATGGCCCAAACCGGCGCTCCAAGTCAGCTCAAGAATTCTGGCGTTTTACTCCAAAACTGGCACAAAAGCTGGAGTTAAACGCCCAAACTGGCACAAAAGCTGGCGTTTAACTCCAAGAAAAGTCTCTACACATGGAAGCTTCAATGCTCCGCCCAAGAACACACCAACTGGTCCCGGAAGAAGATTTCTGCATTAATTACTGATTTTTGTAAACCCTAGGCTATTAGTTCTCTATAAATAGGACCTTATACTTTTAATCTTGGAGAAGTCTTATGCTATCTTACACACGTTTGGAGGCTGGCCATTCGGCCATGCCTAGACCTTATTCTTAAGTATTTTCAACGGTGGAGTTTCTACACACCATAGATTAAGGTGTGGAGCTCTGCTGTTCTTCATGAATTAATACAAAGTACTACTGTTTTTCTATTCAATTCACACCTACTTCTTCTCTAAGATATTCATTCGTTCTTCATCTTGATGAATGTGATGATCCGTGACACTCATCATCATTCTCACCTATGAACATATGCCTGACAACCACCTCTGTTCTACTAGCAATGGCTTGAATGCGTATCTCTTGGGTTTCTGATCTAAGATTGAAACCTTCGTAGTATAGGCTAGAATTATTGGCGGCCATTCCTGAGATCCAAAACATCTAAACCTTGTCTGTGGTATTCTGAGTAGGATCTGGGAAGGGATGACTGTGACGAGCTTCAAACTCGCGATTGTGGGGCGTGTGACAGACGCAAAAGGTTCAATGGATCCTATTCCGACATGATCGAGAACCAACCGATGATTAGTCGTGCGGTGACAGCGTATTTGGAACGTTTTCACTGAGAGGACGGGAAGTAGCCATTGACAATGGTGATGCCCAACATAAAGCTTGCCATGAAAAGGAGTATGAATGATTGGAAGAAGGCAATAGGAAAGCAGAGGTTCACGGGGAACAAAGCATCCTCATACGCTTATCTGAAATTCCAACCGAAGAATTACATAAGTATCTCTATCTTTATTTTATGTTTTACAAGGTGACCATAGCTTGCTTCAAGCCGACAGTCTCCGTGGGATCGACCGTTACTCACGTAAGGTATTACTTGGACGACCCAGTGCACTTGCTGGTTAGTTGTGCGGAATTGTGAAAAGTGTGATTCATGTTTAAGAGCTCCAAGTCTTTGGCGCCATTGTTGATGATCACAATTTTGTGCACCAAGTTTTTGGCGCCGTTGCCGGGGATTATTCGAGTTTGGACAACTGACGGTTCATCTTGTTGCTTAGATTAGATAATTTTATTTTTTATTTTCGAAAAATCACAAAAAAAAAATTTTTTTTTTCTATTTTGTTCTTCAGAGTTTTTAAGAATGAATTCTAGAGTTTCATGATGATTTGTTAAAGTCTGGCTGGCTGTGAAGCCATGTCTAATCTTATTGGACCAAGGTTTCAACTTATCATCACAAGAGCTTGTTGATTCCTATCAATTTTGCTGTTGTTAGCAATGATCTGCTAAAGCTTGGCTGGCCATTGGCCATGTCTAGTGTTTTGGACCGGAGCTTTCATTGAAAGCTTGGCTGGCTAGTAAGCCATGTCTAATTCCTGGACCGGAGTCTTAGACTAGCATTGCAATGATTCCTGGAACTCTTATTAAAAATTTTGAACCCCTTTATTTTCTTTTCCACTCAATTTTTGAAAAATAACAAAAAAAAATTTATAAAACCATAAAAATAAAAAATATTTTATGTTTTTTGTTTGAGTCTAGTATCTAATTTTAAGTTTGGTGTAAATTGCATGCCTATAATTTTCTAAAATTACATGCATTATGTTCTTCATTAATCTTCAAGTTGTTCTTGATGATTTACTTGTTCTGATCTTTAAATACTCTTGTTTTGTGTGTTTTGTTGTTTTTGATAGGCATTTTCCATTTGTTAGTGTCTCTAGTATGAAAATTTCTATGTTTGGTGTCTTGCATGCATTGTTTACTTGATCTTAGTTGCATTTTTATTGTTTCTCATCATCAAAAATTCAAAAAATATTTTTAAAACTATGTCTTTTGAAGTCAATAATACAGAGAATTGAAGATTTAGAATATTCAACAGAGGAATCAAACAGAAAAAGCTGGGCGTTCAAAATGCCCAGTGAAGAAGGCAAACTGGCGTTTAAACGCCAGCCAGGGTACCTGGCTGGGCGTTTAAACCCCAAAAAGGTAGAGTTTTGGGCGTTAAACACCAGAATGAATGCCATTCTGGGCGTTTAATGCCAGGATGACACTAGAGGGAAGATTTTGTTTTCAATTCAAATTTTTTTCAAATCTTCATAATTTTTCAAAATCAAATCATTTTCAAATCATATCTTTTCAATCATATCTCTTCAAAATCAATTTCTTTCCATTTTTTTATTTATTACTATTTTCGAAAATCCTTGCTAAAATTAATGATTTACTTCAAAATTTTTAAGTTGTTACTTGCCTATTAAGAAAGATCAAATTTTAAATTTTAAGAATCATATCTTTTAATTTCTTGTTAGTCAAGTAATGAACTTTAATTTTAAAACTTTCTCTTTTTTTTGATTTTCAATCATATCTTTTCAATCATATATTTTCAATCACATCTTTTTCAAAATTAATTTTTCAGTCATATCTTTTTAATTTCTAATTTCAAAATCTTTTTCAAAAATCACTTTATTTCTTTCCCAATCTTAGTTTTCGAAAATCTCAATCAAATTTTCAAATTTTCTTTTAATTATTTCAAAATCTTTTACTTTAATTTTCGAAAATTCTTCCCCTCTTCTCACATCTTTCTATTTAAGGGACTAACACTCATCCTCAAGGTGCAATTCGAACTCTATCCTTCTTTATATGTTTGAATTCTCTTGTATCTACCTCCTGCTTCTATTCTTCTTTTTCTCTGACACCTCAAGGAATCTCTATACTGTGACATAGAGGATCCCTACTTTCTTGTTCTCTTCTCTTTCATATGAGCAGAAGCAAAGATAAAGGCATACTTGTTCAAGCTGATCCTGAACCTGAAAGGACCTTGAAGAGAAAGCTAAGAGAAGCTAAAGCACAATTCTCTTTAGAAGGCCTAACAGAGCTTTTCAAAGAAGAAGAAACCATGGCAGCCGAAAACAACAATGCCAACAATGCAAGGAAGGTGCTTGGTGACTTTACTGCACCCACTCCCGACTTCTATGGGAGAAGCATCTCAATCCCTGCCATTGGAGCAAACAACTTTGAGCTTAAGCCTCAATTAGTTTCTCTAATGCAATAGAATTGCAAGTTTCATGGACTTCCATTGGAAGATCCTCATCAGTTCTTAGCTGAATTCTTGCAAATCTGTAACACTGTCAAGACCAATGGGGTTGACCCTGAAGTCTACAAACTTATGCTTTTTCCTTTTGCTGTAAGACACAGAGCTAGGACATGGTTGGATTCACAACCTAAAGAAAGCCTGAACTCTTGGGAAAAGCTAGTCAATGCCTTCTTGGCAAAGTTCTTTCCACCTCAAAAATTGAGCAAGCTTAGAGTGGAAGTCCAAACCTTCAGACAGAAGGAAGGTGAATCCCTCTATGAAGCTTGGGAAAGATACAAGAAATTGATCAGAAGGTGCCCTTCTGACATGCTTTCAGAATGGAGCATCATAGGTATTTTCTATGATGGTCTGTCTGAACTATCCAAGATGTCATTGGATAGCTCTGCTGGAGGATCTCTTCATCTGAAGAAGACGCCTGCAAAAGCTTAGGAACTCATTGAAATAGTTGTAAATAACCAATTCATGTACACTTCTGAAAGGAATCCTGTGAATAATGGGATAGCTCAGAAGAAAAGAGTTCTTGAGATTGATACTCTGAATGCCATATTGGCTCAGAATAAAATATTGACCCAACAAGTCAATATGATTTCTCAGAGTCTGTCTGAAATGCAAGCAGCAACAGGCAGTACTAAAGAAGCTTCCTCTGAAGAAGAAGCTTATGATCCTGAGAACCCAGCAATGGAAGAGGTGAATTACATGGGAGAACCCTATGGAAACACCTATAATTCTTCATGGAGAAATCATCCAAATCTCTCATCGAAGGATCAACAGAGACCTCAACAAGGTTTCAACAACAATAATGGTGGAAGAAACAGGTTTAGCAATAGCAAGCCTTTTTCATCATTTTCTCAGCAACAGACAGAGAATTCTAAGCAAATCCACTCTAACTTAGTAACCATTGTCTCTGATCTAATCAAAACTACTCAAAGTTTCATGACTGAAACAAGGTCCTCCATTAGAAATTTGGAGGCACAAGTGGGTCAGCTGAGTAAGAAAATTACTGAACTCCCTCCTAGTACTCTCCCAAGCAATACAGAAGAAAATCCAAAAAGAGAGTGCAAGGCCATAACCACAGAACCTGTAGAGGAGGAAAAGGCAGTGATCTCCACTGAGGAAGACCTCAATGGATGTCCACTGACCTCCATGGAGTTCCCTAAAGAGGAACCATGGGAATCTGAGGCCCACATTGAGACCATAGAGATTCCAGTGAATTTACTTTTTCCATTCATGAGCTCTGATGAGTATTCTTCCTCTGAAGAGGATGAAGATGTTACTGAAGAGCAAGTTGCTAAGTACCTTGGAGCAATCATGAAGCTAAATGCTAAGTTGTTTGGTAATGAGACTTGGGAGGAAGAACACCCTTGCTCATCAAAGAACTGGATGACTTGACTAGGCAGAGATTACCTCTAAAGAGACAAGATCCTGGAAAGTTCTCAATACCTTGCACCATAGGCACCATGACCTTTGAGAAGGCTCTGTGTGACCTAGGGTCAAGCATAAACCTCATGCCTCTCTCTGTAATGGAGAAGCTAGGGATCATTGAGGTACAAGCTGCAAGAATCTCACTGGAGATGGTAGACAATTCAAAGAAACAGGCTTATGGACTTGTAGAGGATGTCTTGGTAAAGGTTGAAGGCCACTACATCCCTGCTGACTTCATAATCCTAGAGACTGGGAAGTGTATGGATGAATCCATCATCCTTGGCAGACCCTTCCTAGCCACAGCAAAAGTTGTGATTGATGTTGACAGAGGAGAATTGATCATTCAAGTGGATGAAGACTCCCTTGTGTTTAAAGCTCAAGGATATCCCTCTGTCACCATAGAGAGGAAGCATGAAGAGCTTTTCTCAACACAGAGTCAAACAGAGCCCGCACAGTCAAACTCTAAGTTTGGTGTTGAACCCCCACATTCAAACTCTAAGTTTGGTGTTGGGAGGTTCCAACATTGCTCTGAACATCTGTAAGGCTCCATGAGAGCTCACTGTCAAGCTATTGACATTAAAGAAGCGCTTGTTGGGAGGCAACCCAATTTTTACTTATCTATGTTAAATTTCTCTTTTCTTTTGTTATTTTATGTTTTCTGTAGGTTGATGATCATGTGAAGTCACAAAAACAATTGAAAAAGCAAAAACAGAAGGAAAAACAAAATGAAAAATAGAACACCCTAGAGGAGAAACTTACTGGCATTTAAACGCCAGTAAGGGTAGCAAAATGGGCGTTAAACGCCCAATCTGGCACCATTCTGGGTGTTTAACGCCATAAATGGGCACCAGACTGGCGTTTAACGCCAAGAATGGGCAAGAAGCTGGCGTTAAACACCAGAAATGGGTAGCAGCCTGGCATTTAACGCCAGGATTGGCAGCAAGGGGCGTTTTGCACGCCACATGGTGCAGGGATGAGAAATCCTTGACACCTCAGGATCTGTGGACCCCACAGGATCCCCACCTACCCCACCTCTCTCTCTCTTCTTCACCCATTCACCAATCACCTCAATACCTCTTCCCCAAAAACACATCACCTATCAAATCCCACCATTCTCTTCACCACTCACATCCATCCTTCATATCACTCCACCTACCTCATTATTCAAATTCAAACCACTTTCCCACCCAAACCCACCCATAATGGCCGAAACATACCCCGCCTCTCCACTCCTATATAAACCCATCTTCACTCTTTCATTTTCACACAACCTAACCACTACTTCTCCCCCTTGGCCGAAACACAAAGCCCCATCCATCTCCTCTATTTCTTCTTCTTCTACTCTCTTCTTTCTTCTTTTGCTCGAGGACGAGCAACCTTCTAAGTTTGGTGTGGTAAAAGCTAAAGCTTTTTGTTTTTCCATAACTATTAATGGAACCAATGGCCGGAGAAACCTCTAGAAAGAGGAAAGGGAAGGCAAAAGCTTCCACCTCCGAGTCATAGGAGATGGAGAGATTCCTCTCAAGGGTGCATCAAGACCACTTCTATGAAGTTGTGGCCAAGAAGAAGGTGATCCCCGGGGTCCCTTTTAAGCTCAAAAGGGGCGAATATCCGGAGATCCGACATGAGATTCGAAGAAGAGGTTGGGAAGTTCTCACCAACCCCATTCAACAAGTCGGAATCTTAATGGTTCAAGAGTTCTATGCCAATGCATGGATCACCAAGAACCATGATCAAAGTGTGAACCCGGACCCTAAGAATTGGCTTATAATGGTCCGAGGGAAATACTTAGATTTCAGTCCGGAAAATGTAAGGTTGGCGTTCAACTTGCCCATGATGCAAGGAGATGCACACCCATACACTAGAAGGGTCAACTTTGATCAAAGGTTGGACCAAGTCCTCATGGACATCTGTGAAGAGGGCACTCAATGGAAGAGTGATTCAAGAGGAAAGCCGGTTCAACTAAGAAGGCATGACCTCAAGCCCGTGGCTAGGGGATAGTTGGAGTTCATCCAACGCTCAATCATTCCTACTAGCAACCGATCTGAAGTAACTATAGACCGGGATATCATGATTCATAGCATCATGATTAGAGAGGAAGTAGAAGTTCATGAGGTTATATCCCAAGAACTCTACAAGGTGGCGGACAAGTCCTCTATTGTGGCAAGGTTAGCCTTCCCTCATCTTATTTGTCACCTCTGCAATTCAGCTAGAATTGACATAGAGGAAGACATCCTCATTAATGAGGACAAGCCCATCACTAAGAAAAGGATGGAGCAAACAAGAGATCCCACTCATGAACAAGAGCATGAGGAAACTCATCATGAAATCCCTGAGATGCCTCAAGGGATGCATTTTCCTCCACAAAACTATTGGGAGCAAATCAATACCTCCCTAGGAGAATTAAGTTCCAACATGGGACAACTAAGGGTGGAGCACCAAGAGTATTCCATCCTCCTCCATGAAATTAGAGAAGACCAAAGAACCATGAGAGAGGAGCAATGAAGGCAAGAAAGAGACATTGAGGAGCTCAAGCACTCCATAAGATCTTCAAGAGGAAGAACAAGCCGCCATCACTAAGGTGGACCCGTTCTTTAATTTCCTTGTTCTTTATTTTCCTGTTTTTTGAATTTTTATGCTTATGTTATTTATGTTTGTGTCTTTATTACATGATCATTAGTGTCTAAGTGTCTATGCCTTAAAGCTATGAAAATAAATCCATCACCTTTCTTAAATGAAAAATATTTTTAATTGAAAAGGAAAAAGAAGTGCATGAATTTCAAATTTTAAAACAGTTTAATTATTTTGATGTGGTGGCAATACTATTGTTTTTCTGAATGAATGCTTGAACAATGCATATTTTTGAATTTTTTGTTTAAAGAATGTTAAAATTGTTGGCTCTTGAAAGAATGATGGAAAAAGGAGAAATGTTATCTGATGATCTGAAAAATCATAAAATTGATTCTTGAAGCAAGAAAAAGTAGTGAAAAGCTTGCAGAAAAAAAGGATATATGCGAAAAAAAAGAGAGGCGAAAAAAAAAGAGAAAAGAAAAAGAAAGAAAAAGAAAAGCAAGCAGAAAAAGCCAATACCCCTTTAAACCAAAAGGCAAGGGTGATAAAAAGGATCCAAGGCTTTGAGCATCAGTGGATAGGAGGGCCCACAGGAATAAAATCCTGGCCTAAGCGGCTAAACCAAGCTGTCCCTAACCATGTGCTTGTGGCGTGAAGGTGTCAAATGAAAACCTGAGACTGAGCGGTTAAAGTCGTGGTCCAAAATCAAAAAGAGTGTGATTAAGAGCTCTGGACACCTCTAATTGGGGACTCTAGCAAAGCTGAGTCACAATCTAAAAAGGTTCACCCAGTTATGTGTCTGTGGCATTTATGTATCCGGTGGTAATACTGGAAAACAAAGTGCTTAGGGCCATGGCCAAGACTCATAAAGTAGCTGTGTTCAAGAATCAACATACTTAACTAGGAGAATCAATAACACTATTTGGATTCTGAGTTCCTATAGATGCCAATCATTCTGAACTTCAAGGGATAAAGTGAGATGCCAAAACTGTTCAGAAGCAAAAAGCCAAAAGCCCCGCTCATCTAATTAATACTGATCTTCATAGATGTTTTTGGAATTCATTGTATATTATCTTCTTTTGATCCTATTTGATTTTCAGTTGCTTGGGGACAAGCAACAATTTAAGTTTGGTGTTGTGATGAGCGGATAATTTATACGCTTTTTGGCATTGTTTTTAGTATGTTTTTTGTATATTTTAATTAGTTTTTATTATATTTTTATTAGTTTTTAAATAAAAATCACTCTTCTAGAATTTACTGAGTTTGTGTATTTTTCTGTGATTTCAGGTATTTTCTGGCTGAAATTGAGGGACCTGAGCAAAAATCTGACTCAGAGGCTGAAAAAGGACTGTAGATGCTGTTGGATTCTGACCTACCTGCACTCAAAGGGAATTTTCTGGAGCTACAGAAGCCCAATTGGCGCACTCTCAATTGTGTTGGAAGGTAGACATCCTGGGCTTTCCAGCAATATATAATTGTCCATATTTTGCCCAAGATTTAATGGCCCAAACCGGCGTTCCAAGTCAGCTCAAGAATTCTGGCGTTTAACCCCAAAACTGGCACAAAAGCTGGAGTTAAACGTCCAAACTGGCAAAAAAGCTGGCGTTTAACTCCAAGAAAAGTCTCTACACATGGAAGCTTTAATGCTCAGCCCAAGCACACACCAAGTGGGCCCGGAAGAAGATTTTTGCATTATTACTGATTTCTGTAAACCCTAGGCTATTAGTTCTCTATAAATAGGACCTTATACTTTTAATCTTGGAGAAGTCTTATGCTATCTTAGACACGTTTGGAGGTTGGCCATTCGGCCATGCCTAGACCTTGTTCTTATGTATTTTCAACGGTGGAGTTTCTACACACCATAGATTAAGGGTTGGAGCTCTGCTGTTCTTCATGAATTAATACGAAGTACTACTGTTTTTCTATTCAATTCACGCCTACTTCTTCTCTAAGATATTCATTCGTTCTTCATCTTGATGAATGTGATGATCCGTGACACTCATCATCATTCTCACCTATGAACATGTGCCTGACAACCACCTCTGTTCTACTAGCAATGGCTTGAATGCGTTTCTCTTGGGTTTCTGATCTAAGATTAGAACCTTTGTGGTATAGGCTAGAATTCTTAGCGGCCATTCCTGAGATCCGGAACGTCTAAACCTTGTCTTTGGTATTCTGAGTAGGATCTGGGAAGGGATGACTGTGACGAGCTTCAAACTCGCGATTATCGGGTGTGTGACAGACGCAAAAGGATCAATGGATCCTATTCCGACATGATCGAGAACCGACAGATGATTAGCCGTGCGGTGACAGTGCATTTGGAACATTTCACTGAGAGGATGGGAAGTAGCCATTGACAACGGTGATGCCCAACATAAAGCTTGCCATGGAAAGGAGTATGAATGATTGGAAGGAGGCAATAGGAAAGCAGAGGTTCAGGGGGAACAAAGCATCTTCATACGCTTATCTGAAATTCCAATCGAAGAATTACATAAGTATCTCTATCTTTATTTTATGTTTTATTTATCTTTTAATTATCAATTCTCCGTCACTATTTGAATCCGCCTGACTGAGATTTACAAGGTGACCATAGCTTGCTTCAAGCCGACAGTCTCCGTGGGATCGACCCTTACTCACGTAAGGTATTACTTGGACGACCCAGTGCACTTGCTGGTTAGTTGTGTGGAATTGTAACAAAGTGTGATTCACATTTAAGAGCTCCAAGCCTTTGGCGCCATTGTTGATGATCACAATTTCGTGCACCACTCTAGCCCCTGGGTGCTTTCTTCTTGGGGCCTCTTCCATCTTTGATGGGTGGTGAATGACCAACAACAAATTTAAGTTTGATGTTTGGGGTTATTGTATGGATTTCCACCCCGTGAGAGGCTTAAGCACTGAGCTTTACATGCTAGTACCTCTTTTGTCAGAGAGTGGTTGAGGTTTAAAAATCTTGAACATCAAATAGTCCTCATGCATCCTCAAGACTAATTCTCCTCTCTCTACATCAATGAGGGCTCTTATAGTGGCTGTGAATGGCCTTCCTAGGATGATGGAGTCATTAGTGTCCTCTCCCGTATCAAGTATCACAAAATCTACATGGAGGTAAAGGTCTTTCAACTTTACTTGGACATTTTCCACCACTTTGTATGCCTGCTTTTGGGACTTGTCTGCCATCTCCGGTGAGATTCTTGTGGGCTGCGCCTCTTGTATCCCCAGCTTCTTCATCACTGAGAGAGGTATCATATTTATGCTTGATCCAAGGTCACATAATACCTTCTCAAATGTGATAGTCCCAATAGTACAGGGAATTAGGAAGCTTTCGGGATCTGGCATCTTCGTGGGTAGCCTTTTCTGCACTAGTGCACTACACTCCTTGGTCAGCCCCACAGTTTTATCTCCCTTTAAGCCTGTCTTCTCAGAGAGTATGCTTTTCAAACAGGCCATGTAGGGAGGCATCTTTTCCAACACCTCAGCAAAAGGAATATTGATGTCCAACTTTTTGAAGATCTCCAAGAATTGAGTGAGCTGCTCATCTTTGGTCTTCTCCTATAGTCTCTGAGGGTGTTGTACTTCAGGCTCCTTTGCCACCATTGGGGCGTGCAACATTGTACTTCCAGTCTCCTCTTGCGCCTTTTGCTCCTTCAATTTTTCAGCAGCATGCATCTCTCTAGGCTCGGCCTCCTTGCCTATCATTAGGCTCTTGCACTCTTCTCTTGGATTTACCTCTATATTACTTAGAAGAGTGTTAGGAGGTCTCTTAGGTGTCCTCTTACTAAACTGACCCACTTATACTTCCAAGTTCCTAATTGAAGCTTTTGTCTATTGTATAAAGCTGTGAGTGGTGTTGGAAAGTTTAGAGATTATTATGGCCAAGTCAGAGTTGTCTTGAGGGGTCCTTGTTTCTGCTGAGAGGGTGAAACTGCCTGTTGTTAGACCTATTCTGATTGGCTCCACCCTGATTGTTGTAGAAGCCCTACTGGGGTCTTTATGGTTGCTCTCTCCATGAAAAGTTAGAGTGATTCCTCCGTCCCTTATTGAAAGTATTGGCATGGGGATCATTGTTGAAATTTCTTGAAGAATTTCCCATGTAATTAACTTGCTCAGTAGTGGGTTGAGCATAGCCACCAGCGTCCCCATGGATGTAGCTTCCCGTCAAGTGTTGAGAGATCAAGCTAATCTGTTGGGATAGGATCTTGTTTTGAGCCATGATGGCGTCTAGTGTATCCGCCTCCATAACCCTTCTCTTTTGAGTAGTTCCAGTATTCACAGGGTTTGTCTCAGAAGTGTACGGATACTGGTTGTTGGCAACCATCTCAATAAACTCATCTGCCTCTTTAGGCGTCTTTTTCATGTATAGAGAACTACCTGTAGAGTGATCCAATGACATCTTGGCAATCTCAGAGAGGCCATCATAAAAGATCTGCAGCCTAGTCCAATTTGAAACCATGTCAGGAGGGCATCTCCTGTTCATCTGCTTGTATCTCTCCCATGCCTTATAGAGGGACTCTCCATCTTTCTGTTTGAAGGTCTGGACATCTACCCTAAGCTTAGTCAGGTTCTCAGGTGGAAAGAATTGGGTCAGAAATCCAGTGACCATCTTCTCCCATGTGTCTAGGCTCTCCTTAGGCTAAGAATCAAGCCACTGCTTTGCTCTGTCCCGTACAGCAAAAGGAAAGAGCATGAGCCTGTAGACCTCAGGATTCACTCCATTCATCTTAATAGTATAACAAATCTGTAGGAAGTCACATATGAATTTGTTGGCATCCTCCTACGGGAGTCCATGAAACTGACAGTTCTGGTGCACCAAAGTGACCAGTTGAGGATCAAGCTCAAAATTGTAGGCACCAATGGCAGTTACAGCTATACTGCGCCTATAGAAGTCAGGTGTGGGTGCAGTCTATGAAATTAAGTAAAATAAAGTGAACAATTAACCAAAACAATTTGAAACAACTAGTGAAAAAAAAACTTTAAAATTTTCAAAAACAAAAAAAGCCAATAACCCTAAAATTTTTGAAAATAAAAATAAAAGAAAAACCTTAACAGGACACCAAACTTAAAATTAAAAATTATATGAAGATTAATAAGATAAAATTCAAAAATCAACATAAATAAGAAAAATTGAAAATTGAAAATTAAGAAGAAATTAAATAAACAAAAACTAATAAAAATACCTAATCTAAGTAACAAGACAACTGGTAGTTGTCAGTCACAAACAATCCCCGGCAACGGCGCCAAAAACTTGGTGTGCTAATTAGAATTTCACATAGCTTAACCGGCAAGTGCACCAGGTCATCCAAGTAATACCACAGGTGAGTGAGGGTCGATCCCACGAGGATTGTTGGACTGAGCAAGCAATGGTTATCCTGTTGGACTTAGTCAGGCGAATTAGAAAAGAGGTTTGGTGAGTTGTAAGCGCATAAACAATAGCAAGGGAAATAAAGAAAGCAATAAACAATTTGGTGTGAAAACAATGTGAGAAAACAGTTAAGATTTTGGAGATGTTTACTTTTTCTGGATTAAAATGTCTTACAAACTATTCTAACAATGAATGATTCATTGTATGGAAAACCATAAGTGTCTAAACCCTAATCCCTTAGCGATTTAGCCTCCTCTAACCTTCATCAACTGCCACTCTCGTGGTCACTTAACTCAGATTAGAGGGTGAAGTTCAGAAAACTAATTTATACCACGATGTCCCTAATCACCTTAAACCGGCTGAATAGATGTTGTTTTTCCCTATCGGTTAGTGTAATTAGCCATCTAAGTGGAATGTTTTCAAGTTGTAGTTCAAGCGAGATAACTCTCTCGAGAATCACAACAACTCATGTAGAAAAGGGTAATACTCTCGTTCCACCCAGTTCATAGGATTAAGAACGAAAACAATCCTTAGAATTGAATCAACCATAAATTCAAATAGAAAAAATAATAATCTTAATCCATAAAAATAAACAAAGCTCCTAACCTTAACCGAGAGGTTTAAGTGCTCATAACTTACAGAGAAAACAGGGTTCTGAAAACGTCTAATGATACGTGATGCCCTAGAAAGAGTGCATCTTATTCCTTAAATACTAACCTAATTTGATAAGGAAATAAAATAAAATAATAAATTCTAAACCCAAAAGATATTGTTTGTAATTAAAAATTACAAAACGAGAATAAAAATAAGCTAAGAGGTGCAAAATCCACTTGAGAGGCCCAATTCAGTGTGGATTCGGATTGCTGCTGGCGTTTAACCCCGAGATGAAAGTTAAATGCCGGGGCGGGGTGGGGGGGAGTGCAACGTTTCTGGTCTTGTATCCCCCTGCTGGCATAAAACACCGGGTGGGCGTTCAGCGCCCTGGGGGGATGCTGACAACATTTTCCTTTTTAGCTCTAAACTTCGCCAAACTGCTCCAAATTTCACCTAAAATCATAAAAACATGAGAAAAAATCAAAGTAGCATCCAAAGGTGAGTTTTGCACTAAAATCAGGTAAAAATAAATAAAATCTAACTAAAAATAACTAGAAAATGATGCCAAAAGGGTATAAGATGCTCACGTATCATTTCTACGCCTCACCAATGCATGAAGTTCCCAATTGCAGAAGGAATTGCCACTATAAAAGGAGACCAGAAGTTAGCAAGAAAGTGTTACAAGTGGTAAAGAGGTCAATACTATTGAGTTCGGTGGTGTCCGAGTTCGGAAAGAGCTACGCCCCCAACCTAAAGAAAAATAAAAATGGTGCAAATCGGTGATCAAGTAGAAAAGACAACGACCATAAAGACCAACTTGGAAGAAAGTCTAAAGGCACAAATCGTTGATCTCTTGCAAAGGAATTCTGACCTGTTCACGTGGAAAGCCTCCGATATATCGGGTATAGACCCTGACCTCATGAATCACAAGCTCGTCGTTTATCTAGGTTCTCGACCCATTTAGCAAAAGCGACGGAAGCTCGATCCCGAAAGAACGCAGGTCATGGAAGAACAGGAGCAAGCATTACTAGAAGCTGGGTTTATAAGGGAGGTAAAGTATCCTTTGTAGCTGGTGATGTAGTTGTTGGATGTCAGTTAGGAATTTCGCTAATTGAAAGAATGGATTCATTATAAGTATAGCTCCCAACCGACAAACAACATGGATCAAAGTTTAATTTGTTTGTCATGAATGCAAACAAAAAAAAACCGAGAGTATTAGATCTCGGATCATCTCTCAAAGGAATTGCAATGAGCTGTGCGTATTGTTGGCTATGAGAAAACGGGGTGTGCAGATAAACATACAAGAAAATAGATGATAAGAAAGTAAAGCTAACAACTAAAGGAAAAATAAATTCTAAAAGACACTCATAACAAGGATTGAGAATCAAAGCTTCCTATTTAATTCATTGACCATAAACATGGTGATTTCCTAGAGTTAATCCCATTTCGTCAACACCATCCTTGGTTCGTTATGGTTTGACAGCTTACATGAGAATTCCAAGGTTAAACAACCCGGTTGGAGCGATGATGAGCCACTTAAAGACGGGTGTGGAAACAAGATTTGGATCCCGGAATACATGAGGATCAAATTTGGGAGCGCTTAGGTTGTGAAGAACTCCATCAGAGCTTGAAGCTATTAATTTTAAAGAATGGAGCTTATTGGAAGTCCAAGCATTGATGGATGTTCAGAGATGAGTTCAAGCACAAACCACCATGACAAGGAGCTCACCAAATGTCCAACTTAAGGACTTTAACTAAAAGTGCTAGTGGGAGACAACCCACCATGGTATGATCTTTCGTTTTTATTCTTAGTTTTATTTTGTTTTATTTTTTTCTCAGTGTTCATTTATAAAATTCTGCATAATCACCTGCATTCTACATAAAAAAAATGGTGTTCGACGCGCAAGCGTCTATGACGCGCACGCGTCATATGGATGTATGCACAACCATTAAAATTAAACAGAGAGTTGTGCTGGAACGACGTGGGAGGGGTTCCTGGCGCACAAGCCAACCCACGCATACGCGTCCCCTTTTTTTTTGCCAATCCACACGTATGCGCTCCTGACGCGTACGCGTGGGATTGCCAATCGGCGTGAAAGAGTGCTTGAACAAAGAGTTGTGATGCCATGGTGCTGGAGCCGCGCGGGTTCTCACACGTATGCATGACCGACGCTCACGCGTCAGTGTTCATTTTTGGCAACCCACGCGTACGCGTGGGTGACACATAGGCGTCGCATGGCTAAGGCAGTTTTCACGCGCACGCATGATGCACGTGCGCACGTCACACCCTGTTTTCCATTTCTTACTTCCTTCTTCTCTCCTTTCTCCTTCTTTCCTCCTCCTTTCTTACTTTCTTCTTCTTCATTCCTTTAACTTCTCATCCTTATTATCTTTTGCCTATTACATTTGCATACTTCCACTCATTGAATTTTAATTTTGTGCATGTTTTTATATTCTTTTCTAAATTTGATACTTTTTCTTCGGTGTTGAATTTTCTTGCTCGACTGTTAAATATCTCTTGCATTATTCTCGTGCTTCTTGACTTGTTTTATTCTAATTGGGTATTATTATTCATAAGTCAATGCTAATCTTTTATGATACTTGCATTCCATTTGCATTGATATGCACTTATACTATCTTGCATTACCCACACTCTCTCCCCCATTGTTGCAATTTTTGCACTATTGATACGCCAATTGCTTCTACTGTTTTCTTATTGCATGTTGTAGCTACCATGTAGTTGGGACCCTTATTATTTGGCATTAACCCACGCATACTTTATTTGTTTTCTTATCTTTATTTCTGGGTTACTTTTCTTCTTTTTCCTCTTCTTTCAGGATGGCCACCGAGAAGGAAAGGAAAAAGCTTCTCAATGTGGCGACAGACAAGTCCATCTGCACAATATTTGGAGAAAAACATCAGTCGTAGCAGCCCGTCCACTTGCACATCTTAGCATGAACCGAGGATGGTGCAATCTTTAAGTATGGGGAGGTTGATACCGACTTCCGTGGGTTAGTTATTTCCCATTTTAACACCAATGTTTAATTTTCTTTGTTAAATTAGTTGTTGCATTTGCATGTTTGTTTGATGTTATGCATATTCTTCTACCACTACCTGGTTGGAGTGATGAATTCTTATTCAAGAACCTTTTTATAGCATTTCATTAATTTAAATTAAAACTTTTTTTTGTTAAACTTGTTTGAAGATTATAATTTGGAACATGGTTTATAGCTAAAAACACACAACCTGTGAGATTTTGAGCTTAATTATATGGTTACATTATTTAACCATAATATTTTATTCGTGTGTGTTTTCTTCCCTATGATTGCAATCTATAGTTTGTTCCATTCTATATGTCCATTGTTTAGTGTTTTTGCATGCATACATGGCTATCATTTGTTATTAGCCCACTTATCCCAAATAGCCTACCATTTCAATTACCTTTGTTTGCCACTTTGAGCCTTTTAATCCCCATTTGTTCTGTATTTTACCACATGACTAGCCTTAAGCGGAAAAATAATTAATTACCCCAATTGAATCTTTGGTTAGCTTAAGATAGAGATTGTTTATCAATTAAGTGTGGGGAATTGTGGGAACTTGGGTTGATAAAAATTGTGTTGACAAAAGTATTAGGAATTTGGGTGCATACTCATGTGATACCAGAAAAACCATATGCATTGATATGTTATGTTTGCTTTCATGTTCATAAAAAAAAAACAATTTTATTACAATATAAATAAATAAATAAATATCGGACAAAATTACCCCAATGTTAAGTTTAATAAAAGATCAGTGTATATGTGGTGAAATTAAAGAAAATTTGATACATGAGTATGTGAAATATACAACAGGTAAATTATGGGTAGCTAGGCATGATTTTAGAATCACATAGAGTGTGTGTATGTTAGGTGAGAGCTTAGGTTAGTCAAAGATTCATATTATAGCTCACTTGACCATACATATATCCTCACCCTTACCTTAGCTCCATTACAACCTTGAAAAGACCTCATGATGTTTGCATTGGTATACTAAATTTTTGTTGATTGGTTAGATGAAGAACAAAGTTTTAGAAAGCATGACTAGAGAAGAGTAGAGTAGATTAACCCTAGACACTTGAGAGATTAGAGTGCATATACACCTCCAGTGAGGGTTCAATGCTTGATTCTATGTTCCTGGCTTTCATGAGCTGTCTTCTTACAAGTTTACTTGTCTCTTATTGTGTGATTTGAATTAGTGGAATCTGATTTATGTTTGTCTTGGAGAATTTGTTTACTTTTAACCAAGTAGGTAGAAGTATTTTTGCATTTAGTTGCATTCATATAGATAGGTTGCATTTCATAAGTTTTACCGTTCCTCTTCACTCCTTTATAGCTTCTCTTGAGCTTAGCATGAGGACATGTTAATGTTTAAGTGTGGGGAGATTTGATGTACCACTATTTTGTGGTACATTTTATGCTTAATTGAGTGGATTTTATCCGCTAAATTCACACTTATTCATATAATTCGCATGTTTTACATTTTCCTTCCTAATTATTAATCCTCTCTTATTACCATTCGATGCCTTGATATGTGTGTTAAGTGTTTTCAGGGTTTATAGGGTAGAAATGGCTTAGAGGATGGAAAGGAAGCATGCAAAAGTGGAAGGAATACAAGAAATTGAAGGAATTGCTGAAGCCTGACCTCTTCATACTAAATTGATCATAACTTGAGCTACAGAGTTCCGAATGAGGCGGTTTCAGTTGCGTTGGAAAGATAACATCTAGGGCTTCAAAATAATATGCAATTTACCATAGTTGCCATGCTGTTAGGTGATGCGCATGCGTGCATGACGCGTATGCGTGATCTTGCGGAAGTTCAGCGACGTGTACGTATGACGTAAGCGTACACATGACGTGCGCCACGTGCAGAAATTGCAGAAGATGCTGGGGGCGATTTTGGGCTGGTTTTGGCCCCAGTTTTGGGTCCAGAAAACATAGATTAGAGGCTGCAGAGTGGGAGAATCATTCATTCATTGACACAAAAATTCATTCACATAATTTTAGATTTTAGATGTAGTTTCTAGAGAGAGATACTCTCTCCTCTCTCTAGGTTTTAGGATTCTTAGTTTTATTCCTTTTCAATTTCAGATTTCTATCTTAGTTTAATTTAGTTTCTCTTCTACTTTTATTTGTCTTAGCATTCTAGTTTATTTATTTAACTTATTGATTACTTTGTGTTGCTACTTTAGTTTATGAGTTCTCATGTTAGATTTGATTTTCTATTTAATGCAATTTGAGGTATTTCATATTTATGATTGCTTTCTTCAATTTATGTTATTGATGCTTTCAATTTGTTGTTTGGATTTTATTATCTCTTATTGCTTTTCTATATTTTTATGTTATGCCTTCCAAGTGTTTGATAGAATGCTTGATTGGATTTTAGTGTAGATTTCTCTCCTCTTGGCTTTGGTTGAGTAATTGGAGACTCTTGAGTTATCAAACTCCTTTGCTGATTGATAATTGAAAGTTGCTAGTTGATTTGGATCCCTCTAAAGCTAGTCTTTCCTTAGGTGTTGACTAGAACTTGAGGAATCAAATTGATTTATCCACTTGACTTTCCTTCATAGTTAGAGGTTAACTAAGTGGGAGCAATGGGCAATTCTCATCACAATTGATAAGGATAACTAGGATAGGACTTCTAATTCTCATACCTTGCCAAGAGTTTTCTTAGTTAATTTAATTTCTTGCCATTTTATTTCCTTGTTCCTTATTTCAAAAACCCAAAAAGATAATTTTCCACAACCAATAATAAACTACACTTCCCTACAATTCCTTGAGAGACGACCCGATGTTTAAATACTTTGGTTTATTTTTATTGGGTTTTGTTACTTGTGACAAATAAATTTTTGTATGAAAGGATTCTTTGTTGGTTTAGATACTATACTTGCAACGAGGATTTATTGTGAAATTCTAAACCGTCAAAAATCCATTCATCACCCATACACCCGACAAGGAGGTAAATAAAGGGTGTGCGTACACACAGCTGGGTGCGTACGCACAATTCACTGAATAAATGGGTATGTTTGCATACGCACAGATGGGTGTGCATGCACAAATGACAATTTTTTTATTAGGTGAAAGGGTCATATGTGCGTACGCACAGGTCTGAGCATGCGCACCCAGCAGGGAGCATAAATTGTAGTGTGCATACATAACTATGCATGCGTACGCACAAATCAATGGAAATGGGTTTTTTGTGCGTACGCAGAGGTGGGTGCCCACGCACAAAATCCTGTTTTTGCAAAATTTTAAAAGCTCTAAGGCTCCAAACATAATGTCCAACAGAGGCTTTTCAATCCTAAAACACATTATTCCTTAAGAACAACTCATTAAAACTAAAATGCAACTAAACTAAGCTAAGTAAGATAAGCAAGTATTAAAGAAACAAAAGCTAAAAGAAGAGAAAATTAGAAGGATATTACCATGGTGAGGTGTCTCCCACCTAGCACTTTGGTTTATTGTCCTTAAATTAGGCATTTTTTATGAAGCTCATGTCAAGATGTTTTATGCTTCTTTTCCTCCTTGAATCTCCACCCATATTTGCTCTTCAAAGGTCCTCCGGGATCCCAAATAAAGCACATCAAACTCTCAAGCAACTCTGAGCAAGTATGAAGAACCCAAGATCGTTGATCGTCAAAGCTTATACCAAGATTCCATACTCTAGTCATCCGTTCACCTTTTTGTTGATCTTTATGCTTGTACTCGGGTGAACAAACTCTCAAATTTCCATTAAAACACCCTACTTGAAGTCAAATTTTTTATTTGGTTTCTTTGATGATCCTTAGACCTCTACTCCAACTAACATCTAATGCTTCACTATTGAACACTCCAAGAAGGACTTCAAGTTGGTGATCTGTTTCCAAGATAGCATATTGATGTGGGCCGATGAAGTTCATTGGTGAAATTGTTACCCACTCAATTTGCTCTTGGAATGGAGTTACTCTTTTAGACTCTTGCATAAAAGCCTCTACTCTTTGGTTGTCAACTTCTTCCTTACCAACTCTTCTAGCTCTTCCTCACCCACCTCTTCAAGCTCTTTCATAATCCCCAATTTTAGGGTTTATCTTGTGTTAAATTTAGTGAATTTTATCAACTTATCCCATATTTATTCAATGAAATAGCATGGTTTTGTGAATTTCTCCTAAATTGTGCTTAAGAGTAAAAATATGCTTTTTAAGCCCTTAATTTGCTAAATTTAATTCACTTTGATTCCACTCGATACCTTGATGTATTTATTTAGTGATTTTAGGCTTAGGAAGTAAGGATTGGATCAAAGAAGGTGAAGAAAAATGCATGCAAGATAGAGAATTCATGAAAAAATAAGGATTTGGTTAATGCAAGGCCACGCGTACGCGTGACGAAGGAATTCGCCAGGCCACGCGTACGCATGACATCCCGCGTACGCGTGACACTTGTCACGTGACCTCATTAAAGGTACACACTGGGGGCGATTTATGAGCTCATCCAAGCCCAAATCCAACTCAACTCAAGAAGGACCAAAGGGGGAGAATAATTAGATAAGGTTAGAAACATGTTTTGGGGTAGTTTTCTAGAGAGAGAAGCTACCTCTTCTCTCTAGAAATTATGGTTTTTAGTTTGATTTCATCTTAGATTTAGGTTTAAATACTTGTTTTGATTTAGTTTCCTTTACCTTTCCTTGTTCCATCGCTTTAAATTTCTTAGTTCTTCTTGTTAATTTCTTATTTTGGGCTACTTTTATGTTATTGAACTCTTGTTGATTTTTATTTTCTTTAATGCAATTGATGTCCTTTTATGTTTCTCATTGTTTAATTGAGTTGTTATTGTTATTTTCTTGCATTTGGTAGTAGTAGATTTTATTATTATTGTAATTTAATATGCTTCTCTTTTTATCCACACCAAGTGTTTGATAAACTGATTGGTTTAGTCTTGGCTTGGAAAGAGAAGTTTGGTGATCTTGAGTCATTAATATCCAATTTATATTGGTGATTCTAGAGTTGTTAGTTAATCTTGTTTCCATTGACATTACTTATGGATTGGGGTTAACTAGGCATATTTAAGTTTCTTCCGATGTGAAGATAACGTTATAGGCTTGGCTCTTGAAAATTATTGTGTTATGATTAATGACGAGGATAGAAAATCTTGATTCTCAATCCTTGCCATGAATGCCTCTTTAGCATTTGTTATCTTTTGTTGTTTAATTTACTTTATTGTCATTTAAATTTCTTGCCATTTAATTTCTTGTCTTATCATTAACCCACCCCCGTATACTCATAACCAATAATTGAGCACTCGATTATAATTCTTAGGGAGAACGACCCGAGCGCAATACTCTCGGTTATTTTTATTGGGTTGAACTTGTTAAAACCAAAAATTAAACTTTGATTGAGGGTTGTTTGTTGGTTTGGATCTATACTTTGATGAGATTATTTTGAGAAATTTCGAACCGATGATTTTCCTCCGTCACTCTTCCCCATCACTTAAATCATATTTTGGAGGTTGTGTGAAGTCTACACTAACCTCTTGGTGCACGAAATTGTGATCACACTTTTCACAACTCCGCACAACTAACCAGCAAGTGCACTGGGTCGTCCAAGTAATACCTTACGTGAGTAAGGGTCGATCCCACAGAGATTGTCGGCTTGAAGCAAGCTATGGTCATTGATGAGAGGACTTTTGTGTGGTTTAGAATTCACAATATATTCTTGTTGCAATATAGTTTCTAAACTAACAATAGTCCTTTCATACAAAAATTTTGTTTGTCACAAGTACAAACCCCTAAATTTATAAACCGAAGTATTGAACATCGGGTCGTACTCCCTAAGAATTGCAATAAAGTGTCTTGTTATTGGTTATGAGTTATGTTTGGGGTTTTTGAATGAGAAACATGAAAAGTAAATTGCAATGAAAATAAACTAACAACTAGAAAGATCTTGGTAAGGTTGTGAGAATTAGAAGTCCTATCCTAGTTATCCTCCTCAATTGTGACCACAAATTGTCTATTGCTACCACTTAGTTAACTTCTAACTATGGAGGAAAGTCAAGTGGATGAATCAACTTGATTCCACAAGTCCTAGCCAACTCCCAAGGGAAAGACTAGCTTTAGTGGTATCCAAATCAATTAGCAACTTCTGATTATCAATCAACAAAGGCATTAGATAACTCAAGCGTCACTAATTACTCTACCAAAGCCAAGAGGTACACAATCTACACTAAAATCCAACCATGTATTTCATCAAACACTTGGAAGGCACTAAAGAAAAGCATAGTAAATAGACAACAAAAATAGAATCTAACAACAATTATTGTAAGAAATCAATAACAATAATCAAAAGAAACACAATTATTATGAATTACCTCAACTTGAATTGAAAGAAAAGAGAAGGAGCAAGAGTAGATCTACAACAAAGTATAGAAGCAACATAAAGGAAATTACGACAAAAGAATAGAAGAAGATGATTGCAACAACAAAGAATTCAGAAGCAAAAGTAGAAGAAAGCATGAACTAAAACCTAGATCTAAGATCTAAACCTAATCCTAATCCTAGAGAGAAGTGAGAGCTTCTCTCTCTAAAACTAACTAAAACTACTCCTCAAGCTTAAACTATGACTAATGATCCAAGGTATGTTAATACCCCTTCAATCCTTGGCTTAAATAGCATCAGAAATGAGTTGGATTGGGCCCGCAAGGCTTCTAAAATCGCTAGCCACGTGTTTGACTAAGTGAACCATGTGCCACCATCAGCGCATAAGGCCTATATACAAGAACATCAATGCATAAGGCCTATTCATTTTATCAATACATGAGCATGTACCCAATTCCCAATAATTTCAATAAAAATACAAAACTACCCTTTTATTCCCCCAATATCCCAAGATTCCCACACTTGAATAATACACACACTCTATCCTAAGCTAATCAAAGATCCAATTAAGGATATTTATTGTTTTCCACTTTAAGGCTTGTAATGTGCTAAATTAAGAACAAGTGGGTTAAGCGTAGGCTCAAATTTGCAAACGATGGAAGATAAAAGGTAAGGCCATTTGGGTAATTAAGCTAAATGAAATGATGGCCTCAATAATACAAATGCATGAATACACAAAATAATGAAAATAAAGAATTAAACAAATCAAAGATTACAATCGTAGAAAGAGAACAATTGCACACAAGAAGGGATAATAAGTGGTTATAAGATGTAACCACACCATTAGGCTCAAATATCACAAGTTTGTGTTCTTAGCTCAGAAACCATGTTCCAAAATAAATTCTTTCAAGCAAGTTCAACAAAAATTCTTCAAATTGGTAGGGTGCCCTAAAACAATTTCTTGGAAAAGAAATCATCACCATAACCAAGTAGTCCTAGCATAAAAAGAAGTGATAAAATATATAAAAATTCTAACTAATATGCAATCTATCATGCAATGCAACAACTAACTAACAAAGAAAACTAAGAATTGGTGTTGAAAAAGGAATTGTTACCCATGGAGATCGGTCGAATGACCTCCCCACACTTGAAGATTGCACCGTCCTCGGTGCATGCGAAGAAGAGCAAGGTGGATGGGTTGCTACAATTGATGAGGTTCCTCAAAAGGTTGTGCGAATGACTTGTTTGTTGCCCCATTTCAAAGCTTTTCCTTTTCCTCCTTTCTTGGTGGCCAACCTAAAGGGAGAGAAAAAGAAAGAATATTTAGCCTATAACAAAGATATCAAAACAAATAAAATATAGGCGGGGGCTAATGCCAAATAAGAGTATGATTCTCTAATACATGGTAGCTAAGCATGTGAGTGAGAAAACAATGTAAGCTAATGCATATCATTAAGCTTGATGCAAGAGTAAAGTCAAGGCATGAAGAGCATATTGAGCATCAAGTTCACATAAGAAAAAGTGGGTCATGAAAGGCAATATGAGGTCATATCAAGGCACAAAGACACAATAGTCATAGAAGATGAAGCATTGATTTAAAAGTTTCATCACCCATCAATATCAAACAAGTCAAGAGGCACCAAAATAATGCAAGAAATTCTCAACAATTGACTAGGAAAATTCAACACCATTATTAAAATAAGAAACTTAAAAAAAGAAAATTACAATAAGCTATAAAAACAAAATTAAAATGCAATGAATGAAAGTAAGAAATTGCAATAAAAGAAAATGGAAGAAAAGAAAAAAATTTTAGTATTTTATTTATTTATTTATTTAAATTTTTTTATATATTTTGATTTATTTATTTATTTTAAATTTTTTTTTATTTAAATTTTTTTTTTCAGGAGAGGAAGAAGAAAGGTAGAAAGAAAGAAGAAGAAGAGAAGAAAGAAGACGAGAGGAGAAAGGAGAAAAACAGGGTGCAAATCCGCGCATAAGCGCCATGCGTGCTTACGCGCGCCTTGCGCAGTTGGGATCATGGGCGCGTACGCGGCATGTGCGCGGGCGCGCGCATTGCGGGTTATGCCATCAGCGCGCATGCGCGCAGTGCACATACGCGCACATTAGGTTGTGCCAGGAGCTTAATGTTTGTGCAGAATTAGCACAACTCTCTGGAAAATGTACCAGGAGCCATGCAGTGCAATCCGTGCGTACGCGCCATGCGTGCTTAAGCGCGGATTGATTTTTTTTTAGAAGCATAAACACGGAATTTAAGACTCTCCTAACCTATAAACATCCTAATGCAACCAAAATTCAAATTTAACAAAAATCTTTAAGTTCTTGAAGAATTTTCAAAAACAAAATAAACACAACTTGCACTTCAAGTAACCTACTTTAACAACAATCTAAACTAATGAAAACACACTACTACAACCTATTAATCAAAACAAAATGTAGAAGAGTATGGAAAAGAAGAAAACTACCTATAATGGTAACTCAAATCACTTATTAAGTATATATACAAGAGTATGGAAAGAGTTTACCATGGTGGGGTGTCTCCCTCCTAGCACTTTTAGTTTAAGTCCTTAAGTTGGACATTTGGGAAGCTCTTGTCATGGTAGCTTACGCTTGTACTCATCCTTGAATCTCCAAGGATCGTTGTGCTTCATACGGTTGATAGAAATTCCAACCAAATTCACCATGCTTAGGCAAAGTTCTACCCAAGATATGAGCTTCCATAGTCGGTCTACATATTTCGATCCGGGATCCCATATCTTGTTCTCACACCCATCTTCTTGTTGATGGTCATGATTCTTCCATCCGGGTGGTTGATGCATAGAATTTTCTTGAGCACACCAAGTCTTCTTCCTAGAACCATGTAAAGCAGCATTCATCCAATCATAGTCCCTATACTTTGAGGTTTTGACCTTGATGAGTGTAATTCCAAACCTCCAACCACTACACAACTCCTTTTTACTCTTAATTCCACAAAGAGCTCTAAGTTGACCATCTTTTTCAATTAAACCATATTCAAGTAAGAATGTAAAGCTTAGGGATAAAAATTTTACCCACTTGAATGTTGTGTTGGATGGTGACTTGGGGAGGGAGACCTCCCCACACTTAGACAATGCGAGGTCTACTTCTTTAGGCTCTTCTTTAGTTGTTTCCACCTCTTCGCAAACTTCTTCAATTTCAACCTTTTCCCCTTTATCACTTGGCTTGGTGTTGTCTTCAAGAGCTTTAATTTCTTGCCCAATGAGAGGTGATTCAATTTTGGATAGGATTTCATTGATGAATGAATTCATCTCTTAGTCAACCTCTTCATATTCTTCAATTTCGATATACACCATGCCGACTTTTTTCTTTTGCTGGCTCTCTTCCAATTCACTCTCTTCTTCATTGCTCACCAAAGGTATGGGAGGTTGTGCACATTCTTCTACAATTTCAACATCATGTCCAATGGGAGAGGATTCCATTGTAGATAGGAATTCGTCCATGATTGAATCCATCTCTTGATAAGCCTCTTTCAAGTCTCCAACTATGATATGCCTTGGAGGTTGCGCACCTTCATCAACATCAATATCAAGCTTCTTGGAAGAATGCTCCATGATGCTATGTTCCCTTGGACTTTCAACATCTCCTAAATCTTCAACCACTTCTTCCTTTTCTTCAATGATCATAGGCTCCTCCAATTGTTCTAACACAAAGTGGCATCCCTCATTTTCCACCAGAGTTTTCAATCTCTCTTTCATGCTATGATCTTCAATTGATTCTTCACATATAGCCATGGAAGCACATTGAGTGTTCAAGCATTGGTAGGCTAAAGTATGCACTACCTTGGTCAAGTTAGTTACAAACTCTAACATGTTCCTTTGCATATTCGCTTGTCCTTGAAGTAGAAATGTAAGAGAATCATCTATTGGGGCTTGGGGTGGATAGGAGGGTTCATCATTTTGGAGAAAGGTTTCATAGTAGGAAGGCGGTTCTTCTTGGTAAGGGTATGGAGATGGTGTGCATTGAGGTGGTTCTTCATAGTAGTCATGATAATGTTGTGATGGTTCCAAAGGTTCTTGCTCATAATAGTCATGGGAATATGGTATGGGTGATTGGTCATATGATGAGTATGGATCATAGGAAGGTGTTTGGTATGGAACGGCTTGTGAGAATGGTTGAGGTTCATGTTGAGGATAAGAGTTATAGGCATATGATGTTGGTAATTGATTGCCATAAGAGGATTCACCATAGCCATTGAATTGATGTGCATTAGGATGGTGATTATACCTATAAGTATTCGGAGGTTGTTGCCAATAGGAGGGGTCAATTCCTTGAGGCTCCTCCCATCTTTGTTGGTTTCATCCATAATGAGTGTCATCATTGAAGTTCATATTTCCTACAACACAATTAGAACCAAACTCATAGCCGATGTGAGAATTCATGGTGACAAGAGAAAATGGAAACAAAATCAAATAAGAAGCAAGAAAATTGAATCCTAAAACTAGCAAGAACTAACAAGGAAGCAAAAATGCAAACCTATTTACAATATTCACATATATACAATAACCAATAACACAACACCATTGCAACATCCCCGGCAACGGTGCCATTTTGATGAGTGAACTTTTGTTGATATAGAATTTCCTCAATTGAATGAATTCTCGTTGCAAGTATAGTTCTACACCGACAAACAATCCTCCCAATCAAAAATTTGGTTTTGTCACAAGTACAAACCCCAATGAATTTATAACCGAAGTATTTAGACTCCGGGTCGTCTCACAAGGAATTGCAATGAAGTGTTTAATTATTGGCTATCAGGTATTTTGGGGTTTTTGGGATAAGAGACATGAAATGTAAATGGCAATAAAAATAAACTAACAACTAAAAAAGCTCTTGGCTAGATATGAGAACTAGAAGTCCCATCCTAGTTGTCCTCCTCAATTGTGACCACAAATTGTCTATTGCTACCACTTAGTTAACCTCTAACTATGGAGGAAAGTCAAGTGGATGAATCAACTTGATTCCACAAGTCCTAGCCAACTCCCAAGGAAAAGACTAGCGTTAGTGGTATCCAAATCAATTAGCAACTTCTAATTGTCAATCAATCAAAGGAATTAGATAACTCAAGCGTCACTAATTACTCTGCCAAAGCCAAGAGGAGAAAATTCTATACTAAAATCCAACCAAGCATTTTATCAAACACTTGGAAGGCATAAAAGTAAAGCAAAGTAAATTGATAAAAATAATGAAATCTAACAACTACTTATTGCAAGGAATTAATAACAACAATCAAAGAAAACAAGATCTACATGAATTACCTCAAATTCCATTAAAAGAAAACAGAATGAACAAGAGTAGATCTACAAACAAAATAGAAGAAAGAAATAACAACAAGAGAAGAATGATGAATGTAACAACATAGAATTGAAAGATAGAAGGAGAAGAAAGCATGAACTGAAACCTAGATCTAAGATCTAAACCTAATCCTAATCCTAGAGAGAAGTGAGAGATTCTCTCTCTAAAACTAACTAACACTACTCCTCAAGCTTAAACTATGACTAATGATCCAAGGTATGTTAATCCCCCTTCAACCCTTGGCTTAAATAGCATCAGAAATGAGTTGGATTGGGCCCACAAGGCTTCTAAAATCGCTGGCCACGTGTTTGACTAAGTGAAACATGTGCCACCATCGGCACGTACACGTACTGTGCGCGTTCGCGCCCCTTAACGTGGTACAGCTATGACAAATCATATATCATTTCGAAGCCCCGGATGTTAGCCTTCCAACACAACTACAACCGTGTCAATTGGACTTTTGTAACTCAAGTTATGGCCAATTAAGTGCGAAGAGGTCGGCTTGACAGCTTTTGTGATTCTTTCATTTCTTCATGAGTTCTCCATTTTTACATGCTTTTCCTTCATCCCCTTGATCCAATCTTTGCCTCAAAAACTTAAAATCACTTAACAAACATATCAAGGAATCTAATGGAATCAAGGTGAATTAAATTTAGCTATTTTAAGTCCTCAAACCATGTTTTCACTCTTAAGCACAATTAAAGGAGAAGTTATAAAACCATGCTATTTCATTGGATAAACGTGAGAAAAGGTTGATAAAATCCTCTAAATTTAACACAAGATAAATCCTAAAAATGGGGTTTATCAGTCATCTTGTAAATCTTAGTCAGGCGAATTCAATTGGTTATGAGTTTTTGATAATTAAAAGATAAATAAAACATAAAATAAAATAAAGATACTTATGTAATTCATTGGTGGGAATTTCAGATAAGCGTTTGGAGATGCTTTGTTGCTTTTGAACCTCTGCTTTCCTATTGTCTTCTTCCAATCATGCGTGCTCCCTTCCATGGTAAGCTGTATGATCCTCTCAGTAAAAATGGTACAAGTACAGTTTCAGCACGGCTAATCAACTGTCAGATTTCTCATCTCGGATGAAAAATACCAGGTACAGCTACCACACGGCTAATCATCTGTCGGTTCTCACTTGTGTCGGAATAGCATCTCTCTATCCTTTTGCACACTGTCACTGCGCCCAACATTCGCGAGTTTGAAACTCGTCACAGACATCCCTTCCCAGATCCTACTCGGAATACCATAGACAAGGTTTAGACTTTTCGGATCTCAGGAATGCTTCCAATTAGCTCTAGCCTTTACCACGAAGTTTCTAACCTCACAGACTTGGTCCGTGGATCAAAGACCCAAGAGAATATACTCCAGCTGTCGTCTAATGACTACGTTGAACATCATGTAGACCGCTTGTGGTTGTCAGGCATGCGGATCTTGGCTAAGCGAGTAACGAAGATAGTGGGTGATTGTCACGGGTCATCCCTTCATTCTAACTTAACTGAATTAAGTACGAGAGTATATCTTGGAGAAGAAGTAGGCATGAATTGAAAGAGAAACAATAGTACTTGCATTAATTCATGAAGAATAGCAGAGCTCCGCACCTTAATCTATGAGGTGTAGAAACTCCACCGTAGAAAATACATAAGAGAAAAAGGTCTAGGCATGGCCGAATGACCAGCCTCCCAAATGTAACATAAGATGATCCAAGACTAAGAACTAAACGTTCAGAGATGATAAGATCCTAATACAATAGTAAAACGTGCTATTTATACTAAACTAGTTACTAATGATTGCAGAAAATAAGTAACTAAGTGCAGATAGTGCAGAAATCCACTTTTGGGGCCCACTTGGTGTGTACTTGGGCTGAGCATTGATCTTTAAACGTGCATAGGCCTTTTCTAGAGTTAAACGCCAGCTTGGATGCCAGTTTGGGCATTTAACTCCAGTTCTGGTGTCAGTTCTGGCGTTTTATGCCAAAAAAGGGTCTCTGGCTGGCGTTTAGACGCCAATTTGGGCCATCAAATATCGGGCAAAGTTTGGACTATTATACATTGTTGGAAAGCCCAATATGTCTAATTTCCAACACAATTGAGAGCGCGCCAATTGGGCTTCTGTAGATCTATAAAATCCACTTCGAGTGCAGGAGGGTCAGAATCCAACAGCATCTGTAGTCCTTTCTCAACCTCTGAATCAGACTTTTGGTCAGGTCCCTCAATTTCAGCCAGAAAATACCTGAAATTACAAAAAAATACACAAAGTCATAGTAAAGTCTAGAAATGTGATTTTTGCATAAAAACTAATAAAAATATGATAAAAAGTAACTAAAACATACTAAAACTATGTAAAAACAATGCCAAAAAGCATATAAATTATCCGCTCATCACCTCTATTCCAAATCCAATGGGGGAAGGTTCATCAAGATCATTGAGCGGGTTGACCAAGGTGTACAAAAAATCATTAATGATGGAATCCATTTCTTGATCAATTTCCCTCAATTCTCCCTTTACCTCTTCTGTTTCACTCATCCCACCTTCCTCCTCTTGTGATTCATGCCTTAACTCCTCACCTCCCACTTGAGCTTGGAAACTTTTCTTCATTCCACACTCTTCACTTGAGCATGGTTCCTCACATTCATCCATGAAATTGCCTTGGTTGTGGCATGAACGTAACGAGGCTAACTAGGTTAAGACTTCGGCCAATGTAGCCATAATACGCTCTTACTTCTTCTGGAACACTTCTTGTTTTTGGACAAGCACTAGGAGTGCTTCTTATGTGGATTGGTCCATATGTAGAGATGAGGCTTGGTTTGATGAAGGTTGAAAAATAAAATCATGGGGGTTAGGGTCTTGGCTTTGTATATAGGGAGGTGGTGGTGTATAAAGTTGGTGACAAGGTGAATAAGTGATGAGGGAAAATTGATTCCACACAAACTCATCGGCAAGGGTACCGGGTCGCATCAAGTAGTAATAACTCACGAGAGTGAGGTCGATCCCACAAGGATTAATGGATTGAGCAACTTTAGTGATTCACTCGAAAACTGTCTCTCAACAATTTCCTACCGGCAAGTGCACCGGATTGTCGTCAAGTAAAAACTCACTGTAGAGTGAGGTCGAACCCCATATGGATTGGTAGATTGATCAATTTTAATTGGAGAATTGTTCTAGTTGAGCAAAATCGGAATTGAATTGGGATTGCAGAAAGTAAATTTGGCGGGAAACTTAAATTGCAAGATGACAGAAATTAAATTGCTGAAAATTAAATGACAGAAGCTTAAATTGCAAGAAATTAAATGGGAACGGGGATGAAGCATGAAATTAAAGAAGCAGAATGTAAAAGAAATGGTAGATCAGAGATGGGGAAGCTCATTGGGGTCAGGAGATGTGATAATTCTCCGAATCAAGTTCATTTTCATCTCTTCCTCAATCAATGCATTCATTGATCTCCTTGGCAATCTTAGGTGATTAGCTCCCAATTCCTTGGCAATCTAATCTCTCTAAACATGAACAATTGCCCAATCCCTTGATTTAAGTGCTCATGGGAAGAGATGAAGTTTGGTCACTGATCATACCACGCAAATTTGTAGATCAAAGTATTGGTAGGATTACATGTCACTATATCTATCCAAACCCCAATCTAATCCAATGTGATAAAGCAATTCTAGCATGATCTCCTCATTCCTTTTCCAAGGTTCCGAGGATATCCAATTATGAATAGCTTCTTTCCCAAGACAACTATCCAATTGAATGAAGAATGAACGCTTTCTAGTAAAATCAAGAGAAAAGAAAGAAGAAGAATAATGAAAACTAATATTGATCCATTGAATTACACAGAGCTCCCTAACCTAATGAATCGAAAAGTAAAAGTGTAGTACAAATAATGAAGTCCCCTCAGTTCTCTCTAACCTAAATTCTAAGCTATTTATACACTTTCTTCCATTGATCTTCAATCTCTGAATTGGGCTTTTGGCCTTGATGGAATTGGGTTGAAATGGCTTCCAATTGGTTTCCTTTGCTGTTGAAAAGAGATCTGTTTGAATTACAAGTTCTCGTGCTTCAAGTTGGAGTCAACGTTTGAGGGCCAACGTTGACTCAAACGCCGTCCAAAAAAAATAGATGAATCTGCTGCCATTGGCATTTGACTCCACATTGGAGGGCCAACGTTCTGCTATCCACGGGTACGCGTGCACCACGCGTGCGCATGAAGTCTTTGATTTTGCTTCTTCACGCGTGCGCGTACACCACGCTTACGCGTGCATTGCATTTTTCCCATCCACGCGTGCGCGTGCTATACGCGTACGCGTGGATGCAAAAATCCCATTTTCCAGTTTTAACAACATGTAGAAGAGCGTTGGCCTCAGCGTTGGACTGGCAATGTTCCCTCCAACGTTGGCCAATCCACGCGTGCGCGTGCTTCACGCTTACGCGTGAATTGCCCTTTTTCCTATCGACGCATACGCGTCACTGACGCGTACGCGTAGATTCAAGTTTTTTAATTCCAAATTCTAGGCTTCGCATCGCGGACGTTGGAGGCAGGGTTTGAGGTAACGTTGGAGCTCCAACGTTCGTTTGGTGACGCGTACGCATGGATGGTCAATTTTGCCATTCCACGCGTGCGCGTGACTCACGCTTGCGCGTGGATATAGAAATTTTCTTCTATTACGCGTACGCGTCGCTCAAAAATTCTTTAGCTCCAGAATTGAACATTTTATCACAATGTTGGGGGTAACGTTGGCTTGCCAACGTTACCTTAAACGTGAGCACCAGCACATTATGTAGAGAATTGTTCTGCTCCCTTCCAACGTTTGAGGCAACGTTGGTTGTCCAACTTGGCCACCAACGTTGCTTCTTCTTCATCTCTTCTATGCTCCTTCTTCAACTTCCTTCCATGCCTTCCTTCACCTGTCATCAACCAATACATGCATCAAAGCCTTGCTAAAGTCATGAGAATTCTCATCATTCTTAGCATACAAGTAATTATAGTATAATTCTCATGAAATTGCATCAAATTAACCATAGTTGGATGAATCTAGGTATGCATGAATTTCTACCCAAATTGGTTACTTACAACTCAATAAAGTACATAAAACCTATTAAAAACAAAGAAAAAGGCTAGTGAAACTAGCCTAAGATGCCCTGGCAACACAACACCAAACCTAAATCTTGCTTGTCCCTAAGCAAGTACTGAATTATTAAGAAGAAAGAATGAAACAGAGAGTGATGTTCATATCAACAAGTCATTATTATTACTTCATGGTGTTTTATGCATAAAATGTTGTAGCTCACTTCTTGTTAATCCTTAGGACTAGAATGTCTTCTTTAAGCATCCAATAACATATTGCTATGACCTTTTATTATTCACTCATCCTTGGTAATTGCTTTTCTTTGCTTTTCTTTTCCTGTGAGCTTATTTCTCACTTGTAGCTTAGTGTCATGTGTTGTAGCAGCTCCTTATCTTATTTTTACACAACGCATATTCACTACAGACACTTGGTTCACAATTCTTGTTAAGACATTGGTGCCCAGCACCTCTTTGGGTTACGAAATGCCTTGTAACTAGGTTACTCTTGATAATGGACTTTCGGTTGATAATCCCGGGTTAGTCAACCCAAGTGACCAAGTGTTAAAGTACTCCATAGAACCTAATCATCCAAGCAGATCCTAGTACAAAGACACCACAGGCATATGTCCTAAGGTCCAAGCTATTAGTGTCTAGCCTTATTCTTTTGCTTTCTTCTGTTTTTGTTGCCACTTTTGGCCTTTCTTTTTATTTCTTTCTATTTGTCTTTTTCTTCCTTCCAAGGACTTTTATTTGCTAAGATTCATAGACAGCATGCTAGTTTATACTAAAAAGGTAGATAGTCTATCCTTTTATTAATTATAAGTGAGCTACTACACAATCAGACATATATACCACCACTTACTATTATTTCACTTCTTGCTAAAAAGGAACTCTTCCAATTCTTGTTTAAACATTTCTTTTATTTAAATTGAAAAGACTCAGGGGACAACACAAGTATTTAAATAAGTGAAAATGAAAACACACACCTAGGCTATCATACTTATTGCAAAATTAAACATAATGGAATGAAAATGACTCAAACTAGAAGTAACTATCAATTAAAACAAACATGTTCTTTCTTTATTGAATGGCATAGCCAAGGAGCAAGTCCACCTTTCATTTTTTATCCTGTTTGTCTTTCTTCTTCTTCTCGCTTGCTTGCTTACTAGTTTCTCCCTTGCCTTTTCCCTTTAGCTTTGTCCAGAATCCAGCTTTCTTCATTGTCTCTTCCACTCTGTTTTCAAGGCGTATTGCTTTGTCTACTTCTATGTCCTTCCTTTCCTTGAAGTATTGATCATAAATTGGAAATGCTGGGTCCATACTATGTAGATGTTTCGCAATATAGTTAAGCTTGATTTGACCATTTATGTTATAATCAGATTGAACTCTATATCTTGCATCCTGAAGAGTCGTGAACTCCTTGAAAGCTCTTATATTATCAACTTGAAGTTGGGCTAGCTGGTTGAGAGATCCTTGAAATTATGAAGCTTGTTCTCTATGCATAACTAGAAATCTTGACTCAAAATCTCTCTGCGGGCTCATCATTCTCAACTGAAGCTCCTTTTGTCTCTCTTGAGCTCTAATGACATGTCATCATGTCATGTTTTTCTATGCTTTTTCATACAAGAAATTGATGATTAGTGCTTAAATATTGAATGCTTTTGTGCTTAAATGGTATATTTCTTTGATCTTTTGATTTTATAAACTTTATAGAAAATAATATAAGAAAAAGCAATAAAAGCACTAAAAGAAGAATCATACTCCCAAGGTGGCAAAAGAGTTGGAAACAGACTCAAGGAGAAGCAAAGAGGATTTGCAACCCTGACCTCTTTACACTCCAACAAGAATAACTCAAGCTACAAAACACAAAATGAGGTGATTCAAGTGGCATTGGAAAGTAGGAATCTAGAGCTTTCCAAGAATATATGGCACTACATGGTAAACACTAAATCTGAGAGAGAAAACTTACCTCGAAAGTATAAAGATGAACATAGTATCAACCTACAATAAGGCCAGCTGACTTCTTCACCTTCCAATGGGGATAACTCGAGCTGTAGAGCTTTGAATGATGTGCTCTTAAATGCATTGGAAAGTAGACAGCCAGAGCTTTCCAACAATTTATAATAGTATGGGGTGAACATTGAGTTTGGGCCTCAGAAGCTGGCACTAACTTTGGCCTCCAAACAGTGCTCACTAAGTTAACTTGGCGCTCACTAAGAGAGCGCTAAGGAAGAAAACCAGCGACCCCTGACAAAATGACCATGCCTTCTTCAAAGGACCATAACTTGAGTTACAGATATCCAATTGATGCGCTTCCAGTTGCGTTGGAAATCTGAAATTCAGAGCTTTCCAATGAAATTGAAGAACAAGTGATAGGCATCTTTAAGGCCCAAAAACACACTTGGAGTAGCGTTCACTTCCAAAGTGAGCGCCACGCTCACTAAGTTAACATTTTCATAAATTTCAAGCTTGGTGCAAAAGCTGTTGCTATCCGTACATACTAGGAGCACTCACTAAGTTAACTTGGCGCTCACTAAGTGAGCACTAGTAAAGAAAACAAGCACACCAAAGAGCACGCTTGGTGAAGTGAACGCTGCGCTCATTGTTTCAACTGAGCACTCCACTGGAGGCAACACCCAAGACCCATTTCATTGAAGCCCCAAAGCAAGCAAGGCCCATTGACATGACTCAAATGCACAAGAAACAGTTAGACTAGGAATTTCATTTAAATTGTAATTTATTTTTAATTTCAATTTCATTTTCATTTTGCAAAGCCTATATAAAGGCATCAGTTTCATTTCATTGGGAAGGTCAGGCTCCGCTAAAGAGCAGTAGGAGCGCACAGTAGGAGTATGATTAAAATAGGAGGCTTAGGCTGGAGGATTAGAGACTCCAGATCTCTTTTGGAGGATTAGAGACTCCAGAGAGGTTACCAAAGTTTGATAAATTTTTATCTTTATGCAATTGCCATAGTTCAGCATTGAATTCAATTTAGTTTATGCAATTTAATTCTTCCTGCAAATTTGCAATTCTGTTCTTCTGCAATTTCACTTTTCCATTCACACTGAGCTTGATTTACTTTCCCGCAAATTTATAATTCCTGCAATTGTCCTGAGTTTTGATTTACTGCTTCTTTAATTTCCCTGCTCTTAATTCCCTTTACATTTGCCGCAATTTACTTTTCTTGCCATTTAAGTTTCTGTCAAATTTACTTTCTATAATTTATTCTCTGCAACTTACATTCTGTTATCCAATTTTCATTCAATTCATCACTCTCTGCTTGACTAAACTGATCACTCACTAAAGTTGCTTGATCCATCAATCCCTGTGGGATCGACCTCACTATTGTGAGTTATTACTACTTGATGCGACCCGGTACACTTGCCGGTGAGTTTGTGTGGAAATCTAATTTTCCCTCATCAAGTTTTTGGCACCGTTGCTAGGGGTTGATATAGATCGACAATGATTAAATGGGTGAGAAGTCTAGATTAAGCATTTTCTTTGTTTTTATTCTTTTAATTTTCTATTTTAGGCTGATTCCAAGGTGTTTGAGTTATTGCCTCATTAAGAAATTATCACTTGTGACATGAATTTCAATTTTCATTGGTGATGTATTTTACAATATTCAAATGGAGTTCAATTCATCTTTTGATCAAACAAGTTTCATGGGATATTACCCACCATCACCAATTGACTATTCTAATGGTGGCTGGGAATATCACCAAGAAATCACAGATTCTAAGCACTCCAATCAATGGAGATATGCTTCAGAGCCACAGGATAAGCAAGAGAATCATATGGGATATTGCCCATCACCACAAATTGAGTCAAGTCATTATTCTAATGGTGGCTGAGAATATCTCTAAGAATCAACATATTATGAGCAATCCAACCAATGGGGACATGCTAATCAAGACAATTCCATGGAATACTACCCAACACGATAAAATAATTCATGTTATTATGCTAATGGTGGATGGGAGTATCAACAAGGAATAAATAAGTATGAACACCTCCTAGAGCCACAAGATGATTCATACTGCTATAACAACTACTCAGATTGTGACTTAGAGGGTCAAAATCAAAGAGATCTTGATGATCCATACTTTGTTCATCGAGAGACATCATCACTGGAGTGTGCTTTCGATAAATTCATGCAAGATTGTCCCCCAATGCCACAAAATAATCCATACTGTGATGAATTCTACAATAATTTACATTGTGGATGGGAGGATCAAAACCAGAAAGCATTTGACAGTTCATATTCTAATTATCAAGAGCCATCATCACTTGAGCAAACCTTTAACTCATTTATGCTATGTTGTCCAACCTCACCTTGCAGTTCTTCACTTAAAAATTCTTCATCACTTGATTATGCCTCAACACAAAGTCTCCTCCAACATCCATACAACTCATTCCACCAACCATAAAACTTATTCCACAATCCATAAGATTCATTCCATACCACTCAGAACAACCTCACCATAACACATCCATATCCACAAAATTTCCCTCAACCTTCATATTTTGAGCTAGTAGCTGAGGATCCCCTTCAAAAGTCTAGAGAATTATTGGAAAGGCAAGAATAATCCTGGAGAAAACAAGAAATTCTCCTCCAAAAGATGGATGAACACTTGGAGAACATAAGGAAACACTCAGAACCACTAAGCAAGGAAGATGAAGACCACTTGATGGATGTGAAGGAGGAAGTGGAAAAGCAAGAAGAATAGGCACCTGTGTCACGCAAACTTTCAATGAAGAATGAGGTGGTGGAGGTATTTGAACCTTAAACTGCACTTGAGATGACAAGGAAACATGAAAACTCATAACCCTCACAAACTTCCCTGAACCAAAGATGCTCAACACTTGAATCTGTGATTGAAAGATATGAAGAGGGGATGAAGAAATCTTGGGAAGAACAACAGACCTCCTCTATTAAAGTATTATTAAATTAAATGTTGAGTGCAAAAAAGGTAGTAAAAAAACAAGAAAGTGAGGAAGACAATCAAGGAAGTCAAAACTCAAGTGAAGCAGAGAATTACATAGATGAAGGACTCATTGAACCACCAAGGCAAGAAGCTCTTGATGAAGATAACACTCTAACCAACACACAACCACCAAGTCTTGATATCCAAGAAGTGAAGGTAAATAACAAGAGCACTGAGAAGAAGATTGTGACCAAGATAACAAGGACAAGATTCAAGAAAAGTTCAACTGGAGACAATCCTACCCCTGATCCAGCAAGCAAGTTCAATCCAGCAAAGAACAAAAGGAAGCTTGCTGAGAAGAGATCAAAACAGGGGATAATAGTTGAATCTTCTCTCCCTCCCCTTGAGGTCATTCCTCTTAACAAACTGGAAGAAGAGGAAGAAAGTGAAGAACAACATATCAAGCTAATGACACTAAAAGAGAGCTTATTGGGAGGCAACCCAACCTTAGGTAACATTTCATTCCTTTGCCTTGTTTATTTTCTCTGTCTGCTTTGTTTAAATTTCAATAAATTGGCATATGGTTACATTCTAAGTTTGTTGTTGCCCTGCAACAATCTGTTTTCAATCCTTATAGATGATTGCATAAATTCTAAATTGAAAGTGTCACACTAAGTTTCTAAGTTTGGTGTGCCACTTAATTCTCTATGTAAGAAATTCAGCAACACCACTTGTCTGCATAATCATAATGCCTTCACAGTGTGATCTTTCTTTTGGTTTGACATTTTTCTTATTCTCTTTGTTTTAATTAAATCTTTATTTTTTAATGTTTCTATTTATTTTACTCCTTAACTGTTTTTGTTAAATACCTCACCAAGAAATCCTCATTCATGACAAATTCTTTGCTTGGTGATTGTATTTAACATATAACAATTCCCTTTGTTTAGTTTTCGTTCAAATAAATTGACATATGATTGTATTCTAAGTTTGGTGTTGCTATGCAACACAATTTACTTCCAATCTTTATTGGGTATTTGCATCAATTCCAAGTGAAAGTGTCACACTAAGGTTGGTGTGCCACTTATCTTTTATGCAATGTATCATGCACACCCTCCTTATTTTTGCAATCATAATGTCTTTGTTTCCTATGCCTTCATGGTTATTCTTAATTTTGCTTGCTTAAACACATGTACTACTGATATTTCATTATATAAGACACTCATGATCCATCATAGACCCCATCACCATTGTTCTAATTATTGTTTGAGGATGAGCAAACACTCTAAGTTGGTATGGAAAGGGGAAGAATAGGAGGAAATGGACAACAATAAGTGAAGATGAACTACAAGGTGGTAAAGTTCTTTTTCCTCTTAATTGTTTCCAGTACTTTAATGTGCATGACTGTCTGCTATTTTCTATGTATACATGTGTGTATGAATAAGCATAACCTGGATTTTGATTTGTAACATATTGCTGTGACATTATGATTACTATCTTGAATTGTGTGAGTCAAAGTAATTAAGGAATCATGATCATAAACAAACAAGGTCATTAAAGAAGAATTTAGCATGGGCATACAAGTATTGGATGGCTAGTATGATTAATTGTTGCTCAATCACATTAGATTTTATTTAATTGAAGTTTTCATCTAGGACATTTTATGAAATTGTTTGAAATCATGAAAACCTTCAAGAAGCAATTGCAAATTAAGGCAAGAAAGAAAAAGGGAAAAAAATGAGAAAGCTGAAGGCTCTGAGTACCAATGACAATTCATTTGTTAAGTACTTGTGGTGTTTATGTATCAAGCAAAAAGCTTGAAAACAAAACACTTAGAGTCAAGGCTAGGCTCAAGCGCAAAAGCAATCCCTCAAAGCTCAAGACTCTGAGCATCAATGATTAGAGAGAGTAAAGAAAAGAAACAAATGAGCTTAAAGAAGTCCTCTAATTAAATGCTTGTGGTGCTTATGTATCAAGTGGTAATACTTGAAAACAAAGCATTTAGAGTCGTAGCTTTGTTATCAACTCATGGGGCAAAGCGCCCAAAAGGAGAAGCTAATAAGAGAATGTAAAAGCTTGTTTCAAGGAAGAAATATAAGGAAAAGATTTCATAAAATGAGTTAGATAGAAGCATCAATCATTTACATTTGTTTTGTGATTGTAGCATGCATAGAAAACTAGCCAACCATGAACATTAACTTGCTATTCTTCCCACCTTGATTTGTCAAAATTTACTGCATGATTCTTTTCCTGCTTAGGGACAAGCAAGGTTTAAGTTTGGTGTTGTGATGACATGTCATCATGTCATATTTTTCTATGCTTTTTCATACAAGAAATTGATGATTAGTGCTTAAATATTGAATGCTTTTGTGCTTAAATGGTATATTTCTTTGATCTTTTGATTTTATAAACTTTGTAGGAAATAATAGAAGAAGAAGCAATAAAAGCACTAAAAGAAGAATCATACTCCCAAGGTGGCAAAAGAGTTGGAAACAGACTCAAGGAGGAGCAAAGAGGATTTGCAACCCTGACCTCTTTACACTCTAACAAGAATAACTCGAGCTACAAAACTCCAAATGAGGTGATTCAAGTGGCATTGGAAAGTAGAAATCTAGAGCTTTCCATATATATATATATATGGCACTACATAGTGGACACTAAATTTGAGGGAGAAAACTTACCCCAAAAGTACAAAGATGAACATAGTATCAACCTGTAGTAAGGCCAGCTGACCTCTTCACCTTCCAAGGAGGATAACTCGAGCTGTAGAGATTTGAATGATACGCTATAAAATGTATTAGGAAGTAGACATCCAGAGCTTTCCAATGATATATAATAGTATGGAGTGAACATTAAGTTTGGGCCTCAGAAGCTGGTGCTAACTTTGGCCTCCAAACAGCGCTCACTAAGTTAACTTGGCGCTCACTAAAAGAGCGCTAAGGAAGAAAACCAGCGACCCCTGACAGCACGACCACACCTTCTTCAAAGGACCATAACTTGAGCTACAGATATTCAATTGATGTGCTTCTAGTTACGTTGGAAAGCAGACATTCTTAACATTCCAACGATATATAATAATCTATATTTGGCAAGAAATTGAAGCACAAGTGATAGGCATCTTTAAGGCCCAAAAACATACTTGGAGTAGCGTTCACTTCCAAAGTGAGCGCCACGCTCACTAAGTTAACTTTTTCATGAATTTTAAGCTTGGAGCAAAAGCTGGTGCTATCCGTACATACTAGGAGCACTCACTAAGTTAACTTGGCGCTCACTAAGTGAGCGCTAGTGAAGAAAACAAGTGCACCAAAGAGCACGCATGGTGAAGTGAACGCTGCGCTCATTATTTCAACTGAGCACTCCACTGGAGGCAACAAAGCAAGCAAGGCCCATTGACATGACTCAAAGGAACAAGAAACAGTTAGACTAGGAATTTTATTTAAATTGTAATTTGTTTTCAATTTTAATTTCATTTTTATTTTGTAAAGCCTATATAAAGGCATCAGTTTCATTTCATTGGGAAGGTCAGGCTCTGCTAGAGAGCAGTAGGAGCGCACAGTAGGAGTAGGACTAAAATAGGAGGCTTAAGCTGGAGGATTAGAGACTCCAGATCTCTCTTGGAGGATTAGAGACTCCAAAGAGCTTAGCATAGTTTGATACACTTTTATCTTTATGAAGTTGTCACAGTTCAGCATTGAATTCAATTTAGTTTATGCAATTTAATTCTTCCTGCATATCTGCAATTCTGTTCTTCTGTAATTTTACTTTTCCATTCACACTGAGCTTGATTTACTTTCCGGCAAATTTACAATTCCTGCAATTATCCTGATTTTGATTTACTGCTTCTTTAATTTCCCTGCTCCCAATTCCCTTTACATTTGTCGCAATTTACTTTTCTTTCCATTAAAGTTTCTGTCAAATTTACTTTCTGCAATTTATAATTCTCTCTGCAACTTACATTCTGTTATCAAATTTTCATTCCATTTATCACTGTTTGCTTGACTAAACTGATCACTCACTAGAGTTGCTTGATCCATCAATCCCTGTGGGATCGACCTCACTCTTGTGAGTTATTACTACTTGATGCGACCCGGTACACTTGTCGGTGAGTTTGTGTGGAAATCTAATTTTCCCTCATCAAGCTCTCATGTGTTGTGAATGGAATTCTTCTTGTTTCTCTTGAACTCTCATGTACTTTTCGGATAGCCTTTCAATTGCTTCTTGCATTCGCCCCATATACATGTTGGTTTGTGGTTGGAATTGTTGCTCTTCTTCTTGTTTTGCATCTTGTTCTTCTTCTTCTCGTGGTTCCTCTCTCCTTCGCCTCCTTTGTGGTCTTCGACTTTATTGTGCCTCTGTGACATTCATCATCCTTTCAAGGGTCATAGGCATGCCTGGATGCAGCCATGTTGGGTTTGCATCCTCCATTGGCGCTTTGGCCTTCATGCATAACCTCATAATGGTGCTTGGACAATGGAGCCAGGCTTCAGTAGAATTTGTTTCTGCAACCTTTTGAATATCATTTGCAATGATATCGTGAACTTTTATCTCATCCCACCATTATGCAGTGTAGCATGACATCCCTTTTCTTGTTAACTTCCGAGCTGTTCACTGTGCCCTCCTTGATTGTCCCTCTCCCAGTCAGTGTTCACCACACAGATATCACTAGATATTTCATCATAATCTGGGTTCCACGTTACTCTTTTTTGGTACCCTGGCTCATCAAAATGTGCTGCCCGTAGTCCTAAGACCTTCATAATGGTCTTCAGACTAAAGTCTACTTCCACGCCCCGTACATAACGCTTGTATGTTGGGGCTTCGGTCATATCTAGCCTTGCAGTGTTAGCATAGAACTCTTTTATGATGTTTCTATTGATCCTGGTGATTGGTGAGGTCAGCTCTTCCCATTTTCTCTTTCTGATCTTGGCTCTCATTTCTATGCATCCATCCTCAGGTAGTTGGAACGGGATTTCTGGATATATCTTTTTGTCATTCATCTATCAAAGTTGCATTTGATGGAACCATGATCTGAACTTCCATCGATCATATTCGTTTTCTCCTTCTTCAACAATGGGTTCCTTTCCTGTCCTTATTTTGAAACTTGAGGAAGATGCCATACTTTCCTTGATGATTAACTGAATAGAGGTTAAAGCTTTATGAAGAGGGGTGACTAGTGTGATGCACTCTTGATGAAAAGGTGGTTTGAAGGTTAAGTACTATTGTAGAGACAAGTGAATGAGGATGATTTATTGCACAAAGAACACGGTTGTTTGGTCTTGGTTTTAGAGACTACAAGAGCTAAAATTCTGGAGTACAAGAAGTGTGAACTTTAGTTCATGTGCACGGTCCAATTGAGGCCATTTATAGTAAGCTTTAATAAAGAATGGATGGTTAGGATTCTTTGGGATAGGTTATGAATGAAGGGTGTGCATGCAAGGTTGCATGAAGACAAAAGTTGCCTCTTCACTAAGCATATATTTTTGGTCTTCTAGGTCCCTATTCTCAATGTGGCCAAATTTTTATTCCCAAGAAGCACCCTTCCAACCATGTGACTTACCCTTTTGTCCTCTTGCTATCTTTTATCATCCATTGCCTTGTCCCTTTTATTAAATAGTTCTTATGCTCACTGATGAACGGAAAATTGACGGTGTAGAAATTTCACTAATGAATTATCGTTGCAAGTATAGTTTCTAAACCAACAAATAATCCTTTCATACAAAAGATTGTTTGTTACAAGTACAAACCCCTAAAATTATAAACCGAAGTATTGGAACCTCGGGTCATTCTCCCTAGGAATTGCAATAAAGTGTCTTGTTATTGGTTATAAGGTATGTTTTGGGGTTTTTGAGATAATAGAAAAGAAATGTAAATAGCAAAGGAAATAAACTAACAAAAAGGCCTTGGCAAGGATTGGTGGTCAAGGATCTTTATCCTAATCACTAACCACAAAATGAGAATCGGCAAGGATCAATCCCATTAAGTCATCCTCTAACTAGTAGTAAGGGAAAGTTAATGAGCTATATCAATCCAAGTCCATAAGTCCTAGCTCTCCACCAATTCAATTAGTGAGACATAGAGTTAATGGCTCCCAATCATCAATTTCTTGGACATTAGTAACTCAAGAGTTCCTAAGTTACCTTCCCAAGCCAAGAGCATAAAATTCTACTATAAAATCCAACCAAGCATTTTATAAAATACTTGGAGAGCATAAAAGGAGAGCATAGTAAAATTGTAAGGAAAGTAAATCTACACTACTCAATTGTAAGGAATTAAACAACAATAAATCAAATGAACAATAAAGGAAATCAAAACATCCATTGCATTAAAAGGAAAAGGAAGGAACAAAAGTGCATCAACATAAAAGTAGAGAATTACAAGAATTGAAATACAAAACTAGAGAGAGGAGAAGAAGAGGAACAAGAATTGATAAAGAAAAAGTGAACAAGGCATGAAATTAACCTAGACTTAAGAAATCCTAATCTAGATCTAACCTAATCCTAATTCTAGCGAGAAGTGAGAGCTTCTCTCTCTAAAACTAATTTTTCCTCCAAAACTTATGTAAACTAAACTAATAATGACTATATGTCACATCCCGCTTCAATCCTTGGGTTAAATAGCATCAGAAATGAGTTTGATTGGGCCCAAAATACACCAGAAATTGCTGGCCACGAGTTGTACTTTAGTGAGTCACGTGCAACATCGGTGCGTATGAGTATAGTGCGCATGCGCGCCCCTAAACGCGATGCAACTATGGCAAATTTTATATCATTATGAAGCCCCAGAAGTTAGCTTTTCAACGCAACTGGAACCGCCTCATTTGGACCTCTGTAGCTCAAGTTATGGTCGATTAAGTGTGAAGAGGTCAGGCTTGACAGCTTTGCGATTCCTTCATTTCTTCATGAGTTCTCCATTTCTACATGCTTTTTTCTTCATTCCCTCAATCCAATCCTTGCCTCCTAAATCTGAAATCACTTAAAAAACATATCAAGACATCTAATGGAATCAAGGTGAATTAAATTTAGCTATTTTAAGAGCTAAGAAGCATGTTTTCACTTTTAAGCACAACTAAAGGAGAATTTACAAAACCATGCTATTTCATTGGATTCATGGGAGAGAAGTTGACAAAACCCTCTAAATTCAACACAAGATAAACCCTAGAAATGGGGTTTATCACTCACCTAACCATCATAACAAGACAAAAAAAGTAAGTACTAACAAGTGGTGGCAATAGAACTATTAATATTTAAAGCTAAAAATTAGATTAGCATTCCTTATTCTTGTTTAACCAACCGTGACTCCTTTTGTGCTCTTATATATAGTCTTGGAGGGCACCAAACTTAGTGTTTGGCTATATGGTTCAAAGTGTTACTCCCTCCAAGTATTGTCATTGAGATATCAATGGGATTAGTGTCACTTTTGGTTAAACCATCATGAGAAACACTTTATTTTTCTATTTCTCCTCATGAACTAAAAATTATAACATGGTTGCACTTTCATGACTTTCAAAACTCAAAAGAACTTTGACTCTCATGCCTTGTTATTGCAATATATAGAACACCAAACTTAATGTTTGGTTCGAGGAGCACATGTCAAAATGGCGATATGATCATTATTTTTGAAAGGTATCTTAGTGTGCCTGTAGGCACACCAAACTTAGCATTGGATCATATGCTTCACAATGTCTTGGATAGTTGTCAAAATTGTCTATGACAGCTTGAATTCACGTTAGAGCAGCAATTATTATTCATACTGAAAAATAAAAAACAAGGAAACTAAATCATGGGCTGTGACAAATGATTTTTTTGCTAGTAAAGAATTTCACAAAAGTAATCGCGTTGTAAATATAGTTTCTAAACCAACAAATAATGCTTTCGTACAAAAACTTGTTTGTCACTAAAGCAAACCCATAAAATTAAACCAAAGTATTTAAACATCGGGTCGTCTCTTACGGAATTGCAGGGAAGTTTATTTATTATTGGGTATGAAAAATTATCTTTTTGGGTTTTTGAAATAAAGAACAAGGAAATAAAATGGCAAGAAAGTAAATTAATAACTAAGAAAAGCTCTTGGCAAGGTATGAGAACTAGAAGTCCTATCCTAGTTATCCTTATCAATTGTGATGAGAATTGTTCATTGCTCCCACTTAGTTAACCCTTACTAAATAAAGGAAAGTCAAGTGGACTAATCAATTTGATTCCTCGAGTTCTAGTCAACTCCTAAGGAAATACTAGCTTTAGAGGGATCCAAATCAACCAGTAACTTCTAATTATCAATCAACAAAGGAGTTTGATAACTCAAGTGTCTCTAATTACTCAACCAAGGCCATGGATATAAAAATCTAACTTAGAACTCTCCCAAGCATTTTGTCAAACACTTGGAAGGCATAACATAAAAACATAGAAAAAGTAATAGGGAATGTAAAATATAAAACCAACAATTGCAAGCATCAATAATAACAATTAAAGCAAGAAGCAATAAATCTGAAATACCTCAAATTGCATTAAATAGAGAATAAAGTCTAACATGAAAATTTCATAAATTCAATTGGAAAGATAAATAAACTAGAATGCTAAGACAATTAAAAGTAGAAGAGAAACTAAATTAAAGGAACATTGAACCTAGAATTGAGAAGAAATAAACCTAAAACTAAGATAAATCCTAAAACCTAGAGAGAGGAGAGAGCTTCTCTCTCTAAAAACTACATCTAAAACCTAAATTGTTGTGAATTGATGAAAAATGTATGAATTAATGATTGATTCCCCCACTCTGCAGCTTTTAATATGTGTTTTCTGGGTCAAAAACAGCCCAGAAATCGTCCCCAGCATTTTCTTATGCGTCCAGCACGTGGCTCTGTCACGCGTACACGTTGTCCACGAGTACGCATGGATTGAACTTTTGCCAGGTCATGCATACGCGTGATCCACACGTGCATGTCGCCTAACAGCATGGCAACTATGGCAAATTATATATCATTTCGAAGCCCCGGATGTAAGCTTTCCAATGCAACTAGAGCCGCTTCATTTAGACTTCTGTAGCTCAAGTTATGGTCAGGCTAGACAGCTTAGCAATTCCTTCAATTTCTTGTATTCCTTCCACTTTTGCATGCTTCCTTTCTATCCTCTAAGCCATTCCTGCCCTACAAATCCTAAAAACACTTAACACACATCACAGCATTGAATGGTAATAAGAGAGGATGAATAATTAGCAATTTTAAGGCCAAAGAAGCATGTTTTCAATCAAAACACAAAATTAAGAAGGAAAATATAAAACATGCGAATTATATGAATAAGTGTGAGTTTAGTGGATAAAATCCACTCAATTAAGTACAAAATATACCACGAAATAGTGGTGCATCAAATCTCCCCACACTTAAACATTAGTATGTCCTCATGCTAAACTCAAGAGAAGCTATAAAGGAGTGAAGAGGAATGGTAGAAATTATGAAATGCAACCTATATATATAAATGCAACTACATGCAAAAAATGCTTTTACCTACTTGGTTAAAAGTAAACAAATTCTCCAAGACAAACATAAATCAGATTCCACTAATTCAAATTACACAATAAGAGACAAGTAAACTTGTAAGAAGATAGCTTATGAAAGTCGGGAACACAAAATCAAGCATTGAACCCTCACTGGAAGTGTATATGCACTCTAATCGCTCAAGTGTCTAGGGTTAATTCATTCTACTCTTCTCTAGTCATGCTTTCTAAAGTTTGTTCTTCATCTAACCAATCGACAAAAATTTAGTATACCAATGCAAACATCATGAGGTCTTTTCAAGGTTGTAATGGGGCTAAGGTAAGGGTGAGGATATATGTATGGCCAAGTGAGCTAAAATATGAATCTTTGATTAACCTAAGCTTTCACCTAACATACACACACACTCTATGTAACTCTAAAATCGTGCCTAGCTACCCATAATTCCCACTATTGCATCACATACTCATGCATCAACTTTTCTTTAATTTTATCATATATGCATTAATCTTTTATTAAACTTAACATTGGGGTAATTTTGTCCCCTTATTTATCTATTTAATTATTTGAATATTTTTGGTTTTTTTTTGAATCATAAAAGCAAACATAACATATCAATGCACATGATTTTTTAATTTTTCTGGTCTCATATGAGTATGCACCTAAATTTCTAATACTTTTGTCAATAAAACACAGCACACTTTCATCAACCCAAGTTCCCACAGTTCCCACATTTAATTAATACACAATCTCTATCTTAAGCTAACCAAAGATTCACTTGTGATAATTAATTATTTTTCTGCTTAAGGCTAGTGATATGGTAAAATATATAAATAAGGGGATTAAAAGGCTCAAAGTGGCAAACAAAGGTAGTTGAAAGGGTAGGCTATTTGGGATAAGTGAGCTAATAATAAATGATGGCCTCGATCACATGCATGCATGTAAATACACTAAAAAATGGACATATAGAATGAAAAAAAGCAAAGATTGCAATTATAGAGAAGAGAACACACAAGAATAAAATATTATGGTTAAATAATATAACCATGTTATTAAGCTCAAATCTCACAGGTTGTGTGTTCTTAGCTATAACTATGTTCCAAATTACAATCTTCAAACAAGTTTAACACAAAATTTCAATTTAAATTAGTGAAATGTTATAAAAAGGGGCTTGAAAAAAAAATATTACTTCAACCAAGTAGTAGCTAAATGCACAAAATCAAACAAACATGCAATCAAATATGCAAAGACAACAATTAAATTAACATAGAAAATTAAACATTGGTGTTAAGAAGGAAATAACTAACCCACGGAAGTCGGTATCGACCTCCCCACACTTAAAGATTGCACCGTCCTCGGTGCATGCTAAGATGTGCAAGTGGGCGGGCTGTTACAACTGATGCTTTTCTCCAAAGATTGTGCAGATGGACTAGTTTGTCACCCCATGTAAACGTCTTCCGGTTCCCTTCCTAGTGGCCATCCTGAAAGAAGAGAAAATGGGAGAAAAGTAACCCAAAAACAAAGATAGAAAACAAATAAAATATGGGTGGGTTAATGCCAAATAATGAGGGTCTCAATTACATGGTAGCTACAACATGCAAGTGAGAAAACAGTAGGAGCAAATGGCATATCAATAGATTAAAAATTGCAACAATTGAGAAGAGGGATTGGGTAATGAAAGACAATATAAATTCATGTCAATGCAAAAAGGAATATAAGTATCATAAAGGATTAGCATTGACTTAAATAAAATTACCCAATCAGTGTAAAACAACTCATGAAACACTAACATAATGCAAGAAAAGGTGCAACAGTTGAAGAAGAACATTTAACACCAATGGTGAAATAATAACTTAGAAAAGAAAATAAAAATATGCACAAAATTAAAAATGCAATGAATGAAAGTATACAAATAAATTAAGTAAAATATAATGAAAGTGAAGAAGGATGAGAAGTTAAAGAGATGAAGAAAAAGAAAGTAAGAAAGGATGAGGGGAGAATGAGAAAGGATAGAAGAAAGAAGTAAGAATTTAAAAATAGGGTGCGACGCGCAAGCGTGCTTCGCGCGTACGCGTGAAAACTGAGTTGGCCATTCGACGCGTAAGCGTTGCCCACGCGTACGCGTGGGTGCTCTGAAAGCAAAATGTCGCGCACGCGTCAGGGACGCGTACGCGTTGGGTGATTTTGTGCCTCTAGGACAGATCCATCGTAAGGGCAGCACAACTCTCGGGTCAAACACCCATTTACGTCGATTGCCATATCCACACGTGCGTGTCAGGGACGCGTACACGTGGTTTTGCTAAGGTTGCAAGTGAGCGCAGCGTGATGTGCGCGTACGCGTGGGTCGAATTGTGCGCAGAGCACTCCAGCCGCACGATTCCATCACAACTTTCTGTTCATTGGATGGGATAGAAAAATTTGGAATCGACGCCCACGCGTGACCGACGCGCACGCGTGGGGTGGCTTTTTCTTTTTTTTTTTTTATGCAGTATGCAGAATGCAAAATGCAGATGCTGATGCAGACATTATGAATGAACACTAAGAAAAATAAAATAAAATAAAACTAAGAATAAAACAAAACAAAATAAAACTAAGACTGAAAAAGAACGATCATACCATGGTGGGTTGTCTCCCACCTAGCACTTTTAGTTAAAGTCCTCAAGTTGGACATTTGGTGAGCTCCATGTCACAGTGGCTTATGCTTGAACTCATCCAGGAATCCCCACCAATGTTTGCAATTCCAATAACCTCCGGGGTCCCAAACTAGGCACATAAATCCTTCGAGCAAGTTAAATCAAGTGACAAAGCTCCAGGAGTGTTGATTGTCAGAATAAATTCCGGGGGTCCCAAACCTTGCTTTTGCACCCGTCTTTGCTTTGATCTACATTGTTCCAACTGGGTGGTACGCAATCTGAATTCTCACTGAGATACTCAAATATCTTCCGAGACCCATTCAATCGAGCTCTATACCAATCCTTGTACTTTAATTTGGAGCATTGAACCATATTGAACCGTGCATGCCAACTCCTATCACTAACCATCTCCCTCTTACTCTTAAAGCCACAAAGAGCTCTAAGCTGACCATCTGTTTCAAGCAAACCATATTCAGGTGGAACGTAAGGGTTGAGGATAAGGATTTTACCCACTTGAATGTTGTATTGGATGGTAATGGCCTTAGGAGAGGTGTTTCCAATGGTCTTGCAAGCTCCACTTCCTTGTACTTTTCTGTGAATTCTTCCACCTCCATGCAAACCTCTTCAACTGCAACCGCGTCTTGATCAAAATCTTCTACTTCTTCCCCATCACTCAAGTCATAAGTTGGAGGTTGAGAAAAGTCTACCTCCACATCATCTTCATATTCACTTGGGGAAGGTTCTTCAAGCTCAAGGGGTTCAATTGCGGATGCAAGTTCATCACTAGGAGAGCTTGATTCATGATCATCATCACCACGGGAACTTGCTTTCGGATTTATTCCGTCGAATTCTTCATAGAGTACATGCCTTGGAGGTTGTGCATTATCCTCCTCAACATCAATTTCAAACTTTTTGGCGGAATTCTCTATAGCTCTCGATTCCCATGGAGGTTCAGCATCTTCTAGGTCTTCAACCACTTCTTCTTCTTCGATAATTATGGCTTCTTCCAATTGCTCTAATACAAAATTGAACTCCTCCTTGATGTCTTCCGTCACCAATTCTTCAGCTACTTCTTCATCTTTAAGCCGATCCCTTCTCTCTTGTTCCGTGTCAATAGCATTATTGGGATCATGTTGCTCTTGGATTGATGCATCCATACAAGATATAAGGGCTTGGATAGTAGAGGTTAGACCAGTGAAAGCAGAGGTAAATGTGGTTTTAAGCTCTAATTGCCTTTGGCGAATAACATTAAGGATGTCGTCATCCAGTGGAGGTTGGGGTGGATAGGAGAATTCATTATCTTGGAGAAAGGGTTCATAATAGGAAGGTGGTTCTTCTTGGTAAGGATATGGAGGTGGTGGATATTGAGGTCGTGGTTCTTGGGGGTAATTGTGTTGGAATGGGGTGGGTCTATGTATGGTTCATATGATGGTTGGAATGGTGGATAAGGGTTAGGGTCATATGGAGATGAATGATGGAAAGGGGCTTGTGAGTATGGTGGTTCAAAGCTATGTTGAGGAGAGGGTTCATAAGTATATTGTGGTGGGTGTTGATTGTCACAAGAAGGTCCACCATAACTATTGTCTTGGTAAGCATCATGGGATGGTTGTTGATAATACCTTGGAAGTGGTTGTTGCCAAGAGGGTTAATCAAATCCTTGTGGCTCCTCCCATATTTGATTATTCCATCCTTGATCCAAGCCCTCATTGTAATTTTCTCTTCTTGCAACATGATTGTAACTAAACTCATAGCCAAAGGAGTGAGAATTCATAGTATCAAATAAAAATAAAAACTAATAAAAAAAAGTAGCTAAGTCTAAAAACTAACAAAGACTAATAAACAAGCAAAAAGCAAATATTTACAATAACCAATAATAAGGCACACGTTTGCAGTTCCCCGGCAATGGCGCCATTTTGACGAACGGTTTATTATTGGTTATGGAAAAGTATCTTTTTGGGTTTTTGAAATAAGGAACAAGGAAATAAAATGGCAAGAAAGTAAATTAATAACTAAGAAAAGCTCTTGGCAAGGTATGAGAACTAGAAGTCCTATCCTAGTTATCTTATCAATTGTGATGAGAATTGTTCATTGCTCCTACTTAGTTAACTCTTACTAAATAAAGGAAAGTCAAGTAGACTAATCAATTTGATTCCTCAAGTCCAAGTCAACTCCTAAGAAAAGACTAGCTTTAGAGGGATCCAAATCAACCAGCAACTTCTAATTATCAATCAACAAAGGAGTTTGATAACTCAAGTGTCTCCAATTACTCAACCAAGGCCAAGAATATAAAAGTCTAACTTAAAACTCTCCTAAGCATTTTGTCAAACACTTGGAAAGCATAACATAAAAACATAGAAAAAGTAATAGGGAATGTAAAATCTAAAACCAACAATTGCAAGCATCAATGATAACAATTAAAGCAAGAAGCAATAAATCTAAGATACCTCAAATTGCATTAAATATAGAATTAAGTCTAACATGAAAAGTTCATAAATTCAATTGGAAAGATAAATAAACTAGAATGCTAAGACAATTAAAAGTAGAAGAAAAACTAAATTAAAAGAACATTGAACCTAGAATTGAGAAGAAATAAACCTAAAACTAAGAGAAATCCTAAAACCTAGAGAGAGGAGAGAGCCACTCTCTCTATAAACTACATCTAAAACCTAAATTGTTGTGAATTGATGAAAAGTGTATGAATTAATGATTGATTCCCCCACTCTGCAGCTTTTAATCTGTGTTTTCTGGACCAAAAATTGGGTCAAAAACATCCCAAAAATTGCCCCCAGTGTTTTCTGATGTGTCCAGCACGTGGCTCTGTCACGCATACGTGTCGTCCACGCGTACGCGTGGATTGAACTTTTGCCAGGTCACGCGTACACGTGATCCACCCGTGCGTGTTGCTTAACAGCATGGAAACTACGGCAAATTATATATCATTTCGAAGCACTGGATGTTAGCTTTCCAACGGAATTGAAAACGCCTCATTTGGACCTCTGTAGCTCAAGTTATGGTCGATTTAGTACGAAGAGGTCAGGTTGGACAGCTTAGCAATTCCTTCAATTTCTTGTATTCCTTCCACTTTTACATGCTTCCTTTCTATCCTCTAAGCCTTTCCTGCCCTATAAATCCTGAAAACACTTAACACACATATCACGGCATCGAATGTTAATAAGAGAGGATTAATAATTAGCAATTTTAAGGCCAAAGAAGCATGTTTTCAATCAAAGCACAAAATTAAGAAGAAAAATGTAAAATATGCGAATTATATGAATAAGTGTGACTTTAGTGGATAAAATCCACTCAATTAAGTACAAAATGTACCATAAAATAGTGGTGCATCAGGCTGCCTCCCATGGAGCGCTTCTTTAGCATCATTAGCTTGACAGTTGGTCTTTGTCATGGTAGATTGTAGTGCCTTAGGTCTTCTCCCCTTACAGTGAAATGGTCTCCACTTGATTCCTTGATGATATCTAGATGCTCTAGGGAGAAGACCTTTCTGATGGTAAACAGTTGAGGTAACTGAGATGGAATGGTTGGAGGATAAGGTGGGGTTGGTGGATGGTGGGCTGATATCACCTTGTCTACAGGGGAAAAAACCTCTGTAGGAATCTTCTTATTTCTCCATCCCCTTGGCAATTTCTTCACAACTATTTTCTCTTCTTCCAGTGGTGCTCCAGTGATTATTGTGTCAGGGGGTTCCTTATTCACTGCTCTTCCCAACTCTTATGGCTTCAGTTCTTTCTTGAGTTCCATCGGTCGCTGTATCTCTTGAAATTCTTGCTTGTTCACTAAGGACTGTTTGAGGGGTTCAACTGCTGATTCACTGTTGCTTTCCTTTGTGCACATGTTGCTGTGATCATCCTTCGGCTCTTTAAGTTCTGGTTCAGACTCAGATGTAAGTTTGAAAACATGGAAGGTGAGATGTTCATCATGTATTCTCAGGATTAACTCTCCTTGTTCTACATCTATCAGCGCTCTAGCAGTGGCTAGAAATTGTCTCCCCAAAATAATGGGAAGGAGGTACCTTTCCTCCATGTCCAGAACAACAAAGTCAGTGGGGAGGAAGTAGTTTCCTACTTTCACCAATACATTTTTGACTACTCCTTTGCCCTACTTCTGAGTTTTATCCGCCAATTGGATGATTACATCCGTAGATCTCAACTCATTGATTTGCAACTTCTTCATAAGAGATAGAGGCATCACATTTATGCTAGCTCCTAGATCACAAAATCCCCAGTCAATTTTTGTCTCTCCTATGGCACAAGGAATATGAAAGCTCTCTGTATCTTTTTTCTTCAGGGGTACATCCTTCTTGATGAGGACACTACATTCCTTGTTCATTGTCACTGTTTGTCCCCCTTTTAAGGTTCCTTTCTTGGTCAGTAGTTCTTTCATGCACTTGATGTACGTAGGCATCTGTTGGAGAGTTTTGATAAAGGGAATATTGACACTGAAAGATGCAAACTTATCTAGGAATCTTGAATATGACCTTTCTTCCTCACTTCCCCTTAGTCTCTGAGGAAATGGTGCTTTTGGCATATAAGGTTTCAGAATTTCCTCCCTTGTTGATTCTTTGCTTTGTACAGATCTAGTTTCTTGTTCCTTTTTCTCCAATTTGCTCTGGGAACTTCCTTGGCTGTGCTCTGTTGGCTTACTGGTATATACTTCCAGGATTTCTTCATTTGCAATAGTAATTGCCATACACTCTTCCCATCTCACCTTCTTTATTTTCCCTCTAGGATTTTTCTCAGTGTCACTTGGAAAACTATCAGGGGATTTCGGAGTTTACTGTGAAATATGTCCTACCTTAGATTCGAGATTCTTAAGAACCTCCCCTCGGCTTTTTATATTACCTCTCACATCTTCCCTGAATTTTTTCATGTCTTCAGACTCTTTACAAAGGTTTGCAAGCATAGCTTCTATTTTTGCCATTCTGTCCTCATCATGTGGTGATGGTTGGTTGAAATTGGAGTGTTGAGGGTGGTTATTGTGGCTTTGGTATGGTGGCTGTGAATAAGTGTTTTGTGTGGTCTGGTATGGTTTTTGGTTGGAGTTTTGGTGAGTGGAGTTGTTATACTGGTTTGGATTATGGGATCTGTGGTCTTGGCCTTGGTTTTGTTGGTTTTCCCACCCAAAGTCTGGGTGGTTCCTCCAACCAGAGTTATAGGTTTTGGAATATGGATCATGAGCTTGCCTAGTGGTACGCGAAATTGTGATTGTTCATTCCCTGGCTACAGCGCCAAAAACTTGGTGTGGGAGAACGTGATCTCATATTTTACACAAATCCGTGTAACTAACCAGCAAGTGCACTAGGTCGTCCAAGTAATAAACCTTACGTGAGTAAGGGTCGATCCCACGGAGATTGTCGGCTTGAAGCAAGCTATGGTCATCCTTGTAAATCTCAGTCAGGCGGATTCAAATGGTTATAAGGTTTTAATAATTAAAATATGAATAAAACAGAAAATAAAATAGAAATACTTATGTAATTCAATGGTGGGAATTTCGGATAAGCATCTGGAGATGCTTTGTCGCTTCTGAACTTCTACTTTCCTACTGCTTTCTTCCAACCATGCGTTACCTCCTTCCATGGCAAGCTGTATGATCCTCTCGGATGAAAACAAATCCATATGCGCTGTCACCGCACGGCTAATCATCTATCGGTTCTCGCTAGCGTCGGAATAGGACCATTGTCCTTTTGCACACTGTCACTGCGCCCAACATTCGCAAGTTTGAAGCTCGTCACAGCCATCCCTTCCCAGATCCTACACGGAATACCACATATAAGGTTTAGACTTTCCGGATCTCAGGAATGCTACTAATGGTTCTAGCCTATACCACGAGGATACTAATCTCATGGACTCGGTCCGTGTATTAGATATCCAAGAGAGTATACTCCAGCTGTCGTCCAATGACTACGTTGAACATCATGTAGACCACTTCGTGGTTGTCAGGCACGCGATCCTGGACAAGCGAGTAACGAAGATTGGGTGATTGTCACGGGTCACCCCTTCATTCTGACTTAACTGAATTAAGTATGAGAGTATATCTTGGAGAAGAAGTAGGCGTGAATTGAATAGGAAATAGTAGTAATTGCATTAATTCATGAAGAACAGCAGAGCTCCACACCTTAATCTATGGGGTGTAGAAACTCCACCGTAGAAAATACATAAGTGAAAGGTCTAGGCATGGTCGTGAGGCCAGCCCCCAAATGTGAACAACAGTCTATGATCAAAGTGATCAAAAGATATTCCAAGGATGTGATGCCAAAGATGATCAAAGATGTGAAATAAATCTCTAAAAGTAGATTTTATACTAAACTAGTAACCTGGGGTTTACAGAAAATGAATAACAAAGTGCAGATAGTGCAGAAATCTACTTTCGGGGCCCACTTAGTGTGTGCTTGGGCTGAGCATTGAAGCTTCCACGTGCATAGACTGTTCCTGGAGTTAAACGCTAGCTTTGGTGCCAGTTTGGGCGTTTAACTCCAATTCTGGTGCCAGTTTGGGCGTTTTACGCCAAGATATTTTAGGCTATTTTTAGACGCCAATTTGGGCCATAAAATCTCAGGCAAAGTATGAACTATTATATATTTTTGGAAATCCCATGATGTCTACTTTCCAACGCAATTGAGAGTGCGCCAATTGGACTTCTGTAGCTCCAGAAAATCCACTTCGAGTGCAGGAGGGTCAGAATCCAACAGCATCTACAGTCCTTTTTCAGCCTCTGAATCAGATTTTTGCTCAAGTCCCTCAATTTCAGTCAGAAAATAGCGGAAATTATAGAAGAACATATAAACTCATAGTAAAGTCAGAAATGTGATTTTTGAATAAAAACTAAAAAAAATATAACAAAAAGTAATTAAATCATACTAAAAACTATGTAAAAACAATGACAAAAAGGGTATAAACTATCCGTTCATCACCTAGGTGAATTTCCAGGGTAATTAGCTTCCTCCCAGTTAACTCCTTCTTCTGTGTCCAACTCTCATTGAGATGATGGTTGAGTGTGGATGCCTGCAGCCTGATTCTTCTCTATTTGCTTGGTCAATTCTGCTAGTTTCTTGGTGATCATTTTATTCTGAGCTAGGATTGCATCCATATGGTTAATTCCAAGACTCACCTGTTGTTGCTTCTGTCAGAGACATAAAAATACTCATTGTTAGCCACTTTTTCTATAACATCAATGGCTTCTTCAATGGTCTTCTTCTTGTTAAGAGAACCTCCAGATGAGTGGTCTACGGCTTTCTTTGACTCACAATTCAGCCCTTCATAAAATATGTGTCACATATCTTTTGGAATTTAGTAAGATGCTGATTAGGATCCACTTGGGCACTCCCTCCAAAAGAACAGTTGTTATGCACAAGAGTTATGAGCTGAGGCTTCAATTCGAAATTATTAGCATGAATAGTTGGCTTTTGAATGCTGCTACCATAGTTTTCTGGATTTGGATTGATGTAGGAACCCAGAACTCTCCTCTCTTGTCCAGCAGGGTTGGTTGCACCTCTTCTGGCATGATTGTTCACCTCTCCTTCATGAATATATTCCATATCATCCTCCATGGTTATATCCAAATCTTCCTCTTCTTCTTCTGCACCAACAGTCCTCTTTCCTCTTGTTTTCCTTCTTAATCTCAGGAAGGTTCTTTCCGGTTCACTATCAAAGGAGGTTGAAACCTCTCTTCTACCTGTCATACAAGTAGCACAACAAGCAGCAACCAGCAAATGAAGGATTCACAATTAGTGAAAAAATGTTGTTAGAGCAATTGAGGAAAATAATTAAACAATTAATGAGCTAGTGGGTTAGTTTTACTGGAAAGTAAAGAAGTAAGGTAAAATTAACGAAAAATAACTAAAAATTGTAGAGAACAAAAATGAACAACTGGAATTAAACTTTAATTAATCAAAAGAAAAGAAAAGTGCTCAATCTAGTTATCCTCCAAATTAGTAATTGTCAATACAAAACCAATCCCCGGCAACGGCGCCATAAACATGATTCACTCAGAAATTGTCTCTCAACAATTTTCTACCGGTAAGTGCACCGGATTGTCGTCAAGTAAAAACTCACTGTAGAGTGAGGTCGAATCCCATAGGGATTGGTAGATTGATCAATGTTAATTGGAGAATTGTTCTAGTTGAGCAAAATCGGAATTGAATTGGGATTACAGAAAGTAAATTTGGCGGGAAACTTAAATTGCAAGATGACAGAAATTAAATTGCTGGAAATTAAATGATAGAAGCTTAAATTGCAAGAAATTAAATGGGAACGGGGATGAAGCATGAAATTAAAGAAGCAGAATGTAAAAGAAATGGTAGATCAGAGATGGGGAAGCTCATTAGGGTCAGAAGATGTGATAATTCTCCGGATCAAGTTCATTTTTATCTCTTCCTCAATCAATGCATTCATTGATCTCCTTGGCAATCTTAGGTGATTAGCTCCCAATTCCTTGGCAATCTAATCTCTCTAAGCATGAACAATTGCCCAATTCCTTGATTTAAGCGCTCATGGGAAGAGATGAAGTTTGGTAACTGATTATACCACACAAATTCATAGATCAAAGTATTGGTAGGATTACATGTCACTATATCCATCCAAACCCCAATCTAATCCAATGTGAGAAAGCAATTCTAGCATGATCTCCTCATTCCTTTTCCAAGGTTCCGAGGAGATCCAATTATAAATAGCTTCTTTCCCAAGACAACTATCCAATTGAATGAATAAATAAACGTTTTCTAGTAAAATCAAGAGAAAAGAAAGAAGAAGAAGAATGAAAACTAATATTGATCCATTGAATTACACGGAGCTCCATAACCCAATGAAAGGGGTTTATTTGTTCATAGCTGTCAAAATGGAAAATGGAATTAAAAGATACATTGTAGAATTTAAAAAATTGCAGAAAAGTAAAATGAACCGAAAAGTAAAAGTGCAGTACAAATAATAAAGTCCCCCCAGTTCTCTCTAACTTAATATCTAAGCTATTTATACACTTTCTTCCATTGATCTTCAATCTCTAAATTGGGCTTTTGGCCTTGATGGAATTGGGTTGAAATGGCTTCCAATTGGTTTCCTTTCCTGTTGAGAAGAGATTTGTTTGAATTACAGGTTCTGGTGCTTCAAGTTAGAGTCAACGTTTAAGGGCCAATGTTGACTTAAACGCCTTCCAAAAAAAAAATAGATAAATCTGCTATCATTGGTATTTGACTTAACGTTGGAGGGCCAACGTTCTGCTATCCACGCGTGCGCGTGAAGTCTGTGATTTTGCTTCTTCACGCGTGCACGTACACCATACTTACGCGTGCATTGCCATTTTTCCCATGAACGCGTGCGCGTGCTGTACGCATATGCGTGGATGCAAAAATCCCATTTTCCAGTTTTAAAAACATGTAGAACAGTGACGTTCACGTTGGAGGTGGAGTTGGGGGTCCAACGTTAACCCCAATTTTGTGAGAAAATGATCAATTCTGGGGCTGAAATATTTTTGAGTGGCGCGTGCGCGTCCATGACGCATACGCGTGAAAAAGCAATTTTTGACATCCGCGCGGAAGCGTGCATCACGCGTACGCGTAAATGAGTAATTTTGACCCATTTGCGCAGAAGCGCACGGTATACGTATGCGCCATAACCTAACGTTGGAGGTCCAACGTTGCATCAAACGCTTCCTCCAATGTCTACGACACCCAGCCCAGAATTGAGATTAGAAAATTTTGAATCGACGCATACGTGATGAGCGGATAATTTATACGCTTTTTGGCATTGTTTTTAGGTAGTTTTTAGTATGATTTAGTTAGTTTTTACTATGTTTTTATTAGTTTTTATGCAAAATTCACATTTCTGGACTTTACTATGAGTTTGTGTGTTTTTCTGTGATTTCAGATATTTTCTGGCTGAAATTGAGGGACCTGAGCAAAAATCTAATTCAGAGGCGGAAAATAAACTGCAGATGCTGTTGGATTTTGACCTCCCTGCAATCGAAATGGATTTTCTGGAGCTACAGAAACCCAATTGGTGCGCTCTCAAATGCGTTGTAAAGTGGACATCCAGGGCTTTCCCAAAATATATAATAGACCATACTTTGCCCGAGTTTTGACGACACAAACTGGCGTTCAAACGCCAACTTCCTGCCCTATTCTGAAGTTAAATGCCAGAAACAGGTTGCAAACCAGAGTTAAACGCCATAAACAGGCTGCAACCTGGCGTTTAATTCCAAGAGAAGCCTCTACACGTGTAAAGCTTAATGCTAAACCCTAGCACACACCAGGTGGGCCATGGAAGTGGATTACTGCACTATCTGCACTTAGTTACTTATTTTCTATAACCCTAGCTACTAGTTTAGTATAAAAACAACTTTTAGAGACTTACTATGGATCTCATGACATTTTTACATTTGAATTTTGTATCTTCTACGGCATGAATCTCTAAACTCCATGGTTGGGGGTGAGGAGCTCTGCTGTGTTTTGATGGATGAATGCAATTACTACTGTTTTCCATTCAATCACGCTTGTTTCAATTCTAAGATATTCACTCGCGCTTCAACCTGATGAATGTGATGATCTGTGACACTCATCACCATTCTCAACCTATGAACACGTGCCTGACAACCACTTCTGTTCTACCTTAGATTGAGTGTGTATCTCTTTGGTTTCTGATTCACGAGTTTGATTGCCTCTCCTGACAACAGAGCATTCAAATCTGTGAGATCAGTGTCTTCATGGTATAAGCTGAAATCAATTAGCAGCATTCTTGAGATCCGAAAAGTCTAAACCTTGTCTGTGGTATTCCGAGTAGGATCCGGGATGGGATGATTGTGACGAGCTTCAAACTCGCGAGTGTTGGGCGTAATGACAGACGCAAAAGGATCAATGGATCCTATTCCAACATGAGTGAGAACCGACAGATGATTAGCCGTGCGGTGATAGCGCATTTGGACCATTTTCACTGAGAGGACGGATGGTAGTCATTGACAACGGTGATCCACCAACATATAGCTTGCTATGGAAGGAACATTGCGTGCATGAAGAAGAAGACAGTAGGAAAGCAGAGATTTAGAAGACAGAGCATCTCCAAAACCTCAACATGTTCTCTATTACTGCATAACAAGTATTATTTATTTTATGTTATTTACTCTTCATAAACCCAATCATTTTTATTACTAAGTTCCTGACTAAGAGTTACAAAATAACCATAGCTTGCTTCAAGCCGACAATCTCCATGGGATCCACCCTTACTCACCTAAGGTATTACTTGGACGACCCAGTGCACTTGCTGGTTAGTTGTGCGAAATTGCAAAAGTGTGATTGTGATTTTGTGCACCAAGTTTTTGGCGCCGTTGCGGGGGATTGTTCGAGTTTGGACAACTGACGGTTTACTTTGTTGCTTAGATTAGGAAAAATTTATCTTTTTAGTTTAGAGTCACTAAAATTGTGTCTTCTATTATTGTTTTCGGTTGAAACTTTTTTTTAATCCTTATTTTCCTTTTCAAACTTTTTCGAAAATTTTTATAAACTAATAATTGAGTTTTTCTGTTTGAGTTTAGTTTCATATTTTAAGTTTGGTGTCAATTGCATGATTTTATTTTTCTTTCATTTTTTTTCGAATTATTAGTGCTCAGAATATAAAAATTTTAAAGTTTGTTGTCCTTTGTGTTTCTGTTTTCTTAAAAAATTTTCAAAAGTTGTTCTTAGTGTTCATCGTGATATTCAATGTTTTCCTGTTTGTTTCCTTTGTTTTGATATAAAAATTTAAGTTTGGTGTCATTTTTTACTGTTTTTTTCTTTCTTCATTAAATTCAAAAAATATCTTTTCTCTTTACTTTAATTAATTTTGGATTTTTCCTTTAAAAATTCAGATTTTTATTTTAAAACTTTTTATTCTATCTTATCTTAGTTTTGAAATTTCAAAATTCAAAATCTTTTTCAAAAATCATATCCAAAATTTTTCAAATCTTCCTAATTAAGTAATTATTTTAGTTTTCAAATTTATTTTTCTCTTAGTTTTCAAAATTTATATTTTAATTTCTAATTATTTTATTTTATCTTATTATTTTTATTTATTTTTAACTATTCAGTTTTTTTCTACTTAAATAAAATAAAAACAAAAATATATTTTATTTGCAATTCATATCAATTCCCTTTTATCCATCATGGACCTAAATGGAAATGAACAGTCCAGAAGGACTCTAGGGTCATATGCTAACCCTATAACTGCTACATATGGGAGTAGCATCTGTATACCTCCCATCATAGTAAGCAGTTTTGAGCTAAATCCTCAGCTCATTATCATGGTGCAGCAAAATTGCCAGTATTTCGGTCTTCCACAGGAAGAACCTACTGAGTTTCTGGCACAGTTCTTGTAAATTGCTGACACAGTACGTGACAAGGAAGTAGATCAGGATGTCTACAGATTATTACTGTTTCCATTTGCTGTAAAAGATCAAGCTAAGAGGTGGTTAAATAACCAACCCACAACAAGCATAAGAACATGGAAACAGTTAGCAGACAAATTCCTGAATCAATATTTCCCTCCAAAAAAGATGACACAGCTAAGGCTGGACATCCAAGGCTTTAAACAAGAGGATGATGAATCCCTTTATAATGCCTGGGAGAGGTACAGAAGGATGCTAAGGAAATGCCTCTCTGAAATGTTTTCAGAGTGGGTGCAATTAGACATCTTCTACTACGGGCTTATAGAAAAAGCTTAGATATCTCTAGGCCACTCAGATGGTGGATCTATACACATGAGAAAGACTATTTAAGAGGCTCAATAGTTTATCGATATAGTTGCTAGAAATCAGCATCTGTACATAAGTAATGAGTCCTCCATGAAAGAAGAAGCTAAGGCAGTATCAACTGACTTTAGTCCTCAGGAACAAGTTGCTGAACTTAATCAGCAACTATCTTCTATAACAAGGCAGTTAGCAGAATTTAAGGGGATGCTACAAGAAACCAAAAATGCTAACAAGGATATGGAATCACAATTGAATCAGACAAAACATCAATTATCAAAACAGATAACAGAGGAGTGCCAAGCAGTTCAATTAAGAAGTGGAAAAATATTAAATACCTCAACTCAAAGCAGCAGAAAGCTAAGAAATGAAAAGCTGACAGAGGATAAGCAACCTACTACCCAAAATCCCTCTGAGGACAGTAAGAGCCCAGAGAGGAATAAGTCTAGCGTTCAAATGCCAGAAACAGGTGAAAAAATGGCGTTAAACACCCAATCCATGTCAAATTCTGGTGTTCAAACGCCAGAAAAGGGTAGGAATCTGGCGTCAAACGCCTAATCCATGTCCAGTTATGGCGTTCAAACGCTAGTGAGGGATCAGACACCTGCAAGTGCTGATAATAACTCCTCAAGAAGGCTTCTCAACCTGCCTCTATAGGAAATAAACTTGCAGCAACTAAGGTTGAAGAATATAAAGCCAAAATGTCTTATCCTCAGAAACTCCACCAAGCGGAATAGGATAAACAATTTGCCCACTTTACAGACTATCTCAGGACTCTTGAAATAAAGATTCCGTTTGCAGAGGCACTTGAGCAAATACCCTCTTATGCTAAGTTCATGAAAGAGATCTTAAGTCATAAGAAGGATTGGAGAGAAATAGAAAAAGTTTTTCTTACTGAAGAATGCAGTACAGTCATCCTAACAAGCTTACCAGAAAAGCTTAAGGATCCCGGAAGCTTTATGATACCCTGCACATTAGAGGGTACTTGTACCAAGACAGCTCTATGTAACCTTGGGGCATGTATCAATCTAATCCCTGCATCCACTATCAGAAAGCTTGGCTTGACTGAAGAGGTCAAAGCAACCCGGATATGTCTTCAACTTTTTGATGGCTCCATTAAATATCCATCAGAAATAATTGAGGACATGATTGTCAAGGTTGGGCCATTTGCCTTTCCCACTGACTTTGTAGTGTTGGAGATGGAGGAGCACAAGAGTGCAACTCTCATTCTAGGAAGACCCTTCCTATCAACTGGACAAACCCTCATTGATTTCCAAAAAGGGGAAGTGACCTTGAGAGTCATTGAGGATGAGTTCAGGCAGAATGCTATTGAGGCAATGAAGCATCCAGACACATCAAAAGACTGCATGCGTGTTGATATTATTGACTCCCTAGTGGAGGAGATCAACATGGCTGAGAGTCTCGAATCAGAGCTAGAAGACATCTTTAAAGATGTTCAGCCTGATCTGGAGGAATCAGAGGAAATAAAAGAGCCTCTGAAAATTCCTCAAGAAGAGGAGAAACCTCCTAAAGCCGAACTCAAACCACTACCACCATCCCTAAAATATGCATTTTTGGGAGAAGGTGACACTTTTTCGGTGATCATAAGCTCTGCTTTAAATCCACAGGAAGAGAAAGCACTACTTCAAGTGCTAAAGACACACAAGGCAGCTCTTGGGTGGTCCATAAGTGATCTTAAGGGCATCAGCCCAGCAAGATGCATGCACAAGATCCTATTGGAGGACGATGCTAAGCCAGTGGTTCAACTACAGAGGCGGCTAAATCCAGCCATGAAGGAGGTGGTGCAGAAAGAGGTGACCAAGTTACTGGAGGCTAGGATTATTTATCCTATTTCTGATAGCCCCTGGGTGAGCCCTGTCCAAGTTGTCCCCAAGAAGGAAGGCATGACAGTGGTTCATAATGAAAATAATGAACTGGTTCCTACAAGAACAGTCACAAGGTGGCGTATGTGTATTGACTACAGAAGGCTCAATACAGCCACCAGAAAGGATCATTTTCCTTTACCATTCATATACCAGACGCTAGAGAGACTAGCAGTCATGAATATCATTACTTTTTGTATGGCTATTCAGGTTACAACCAAATTGCAGTAGATCCTCACGACCAAGAGAAAACGGCATTCACATGCCCTTCTGGAGTGTTTTCCTACAGAATGATGCCTTTTGGTCTGTGCAATGCACCTGCAACCTTTCAGAGGTGCATGCTCTCTATCTTCTCTGATATGGTAGAAAAATTTTTGGAAGTCTTCATGGATGACTTCTCAGTATTTGGAAACTCATTTAGCTCCTGCCTTGACCATTTAGCACTTGTTCTGAAAAGATGCCAAGAGACCAACCTAGTTTTAAACTGGGAAAAATATCACTTTATGGTGATTAAAGGAATTGTCCTTGGGCATAAAATTTCAAACAAGAGAATAGAGGTGGATCAAGCTAAAGTGGAAGTAATTGAAAAATTACCACCACCTGCCAATGTTAAGGCAATCAGAAGCTTTCTGTGGCATACAGGATTCTATAGGAGGTTTATAAAGGATTTTTCAAAAATTGCAAAACCTCTGAGAAATCTGCTAGCTGCTGACACGCCATTTGTGTTTGACACAGAGTGTCTGCAGGCGTTTGAAACTCTGAAAGCTAAGCTGGTCACAGCACCAGTTATTTCTGAACCAGACTGGACATTACCATTCGAACTAATGTGTGATGCCAGTGAGCATGCCATTGGTGCAGTACTGGGACAGAGGCATAACAAGCTTCTGCATCTCATTTATTATGCTAGCCGTGTTTTAAAGGATGCACAGAAAAATTACACAACCACAGAAAAAGAGCTTCTTGCAGTGGTTTATGCCATTGACAAGTTTAGATCATACTTAGTAGGATCAAAAGTGAATTTGTACACTGACCATGCTGCTCTTAAATATCTACTTACAAAGCAGGATTCAAAACCCAGGCTCATAAGATGGGTGTTGCTTCTGTAAGAGTTTGATATAGAAATAAGAGACAGAAAAGGGACAAAGAACCAAGTGGCTGATCATCTGTCCCAGATAGAACCAGTAGAAGGGGCGTCCTCTCCATCTATTGAGATCTTTGAAACCCTTCCGGATGGGCAATTGTTTGCCATTCAGGAAACACCATGGTTTGCAGACATTGCAAACTATAAAGCTGTAAGATTCATAACCAAAGAGTACAGCAGGCATCAAATAAAGAAATTGATTTCTGATGCAAAGTACTACTTATGGGATAAACCATATGCCTTTAAGAGATGTGCAGATGGAATAATCCGTAGATGTGTGCCCAAGGAAGAGGCACAAAAGATCTTATGGCATTGCCATGGATCACAATATGGAGGCTATTTCGGAGGTGAGTGAACAGCCACCAAGGTTCTCCAATGTTGCTTCTACTGGCCTACTCTCTATAGAGACTCCCGAGAGTTCGTACATAACTGTGACAGTTACCAGAGAGCTGGTAATCTGCCTTATGGTTACGCCATGCCTCAACAAGGGATCCTGGAGATTGAGTTGTTTGATGTATGGGGTATTGATTTCATGGGGCCTTTCCCACCATCATACTCAAACACGTATATTCTGGTGGCAGTAGAATATGTCTCTAAATGGGTACAGGCAATTGCAACACCCAATAATGATACTAAGATAGTGCTGAAGTTCCTCCAGAAATATATCTTCAGCAGGTTTGGTATCCCTAGAGTACTAATCAGTGATGGAGGCACTCATTTCAGCAATAAATAGCTTTACTCTACTATGGTCCGATATGGAATTAGCCACAAAGTAGCAACTCCATATCATCCACAGACAAATGGGCAAGCTGAAGTTTCTAATAGAGAACTAAAAAGAATCCTGGAACGGACTGTAATTACCTGTAGAAGGGATTGGGCAAAAAGCTTGGATGATGCTATGTGGGTGATGACAAGTCATCTTAGCCTATTTTAACTAGTCTTTTCCTTTTGTTTTCAATAGAATTATGCACTTTCTTGAACCATAAGCAAGCTAATTGAGTAGATTTTCATGTTTCCCTTGATTGAATCAACCATGTATGAATTCATGCAATTTCATGAGGTTTTATGCTATAATTGTTGCATATTATGATAGAATGTATATCTCATGATTATGAGCATAGCTTTGATGTGTTTGGTTGATTAATGATAGGTGAAGAAAGCTTGGAGAAAGGTTGAAGCAAGAAGGAATAGCTAGGAGTAAAGAGAAGACAAGGGAATAAGTGAAATTGAACCAGGAAGCAAAAAGCTGGACCTAAAGTTAGCATCAAACTTTTGCACAAACTTTTGGTTGAAAAGTTAGCCCCAACGTTAGCCCCCTAACTTGGAGGCTAACGTTGGAACTTGAAAATAATTCCCTGGGTACCAAAAGTTTGCGCCAACGTTAGCCCCCTAACTTTGAGGCTAACGTTGGCACATGAAATTTACCCCTGGGCACCCAAAAGTTTGCGCCAACGTTAGCCCCCTAACTTTGAGGCTAACGTTGGCATGAAGAAATCCTCCCTGGGCACCAAAAGTTTGCGCCAACTTTAGCCCCCTAACTTTGAGGCTAACGTTGGCACATGAAAATCACAAGGAGGAGCAAAAGTTTGCGCCAACGTTAGCCCCCTAACTTGGTGGCTAACGTTGGCGCCACAAGCACACAAGGCAAGGCCAACGTTAGGGTCAAAGTTAGACCCCTAACGTTGGCACCAACGTTCATATCAGCAAATTTTGTGGGCTGCTATGAAAAGTTGGAGTGGTCCAACTTTTACAAAACTCAAACCCGGTTCAATTGGTTCACTTTGGTTCTTCTCCAAACTTCAAGAGCAATAAACCAAGGCCTCTTTCAACCCAATTCCACCAAGAGCAAAGGCCCAACTCAAAGCTTGAAGATCATTTGAAGAAAGTGTATAAATAGGATAGAATTCAAGTTCTTCGGGGAGCTTTTCTTTTGAATTTTCATAATAGTTTCCGGAGAGCTTTTGATATTGAGTGAACTTTAATTTCTTTGTCTTGAGGAAGGAGAATTCACTTCTCTTCCTCTCAGTTTTATTGCTTTCAATTTAAATTACAATTGTCTTGGATCTTGGGTTAGAGAATTGAAGAAATTCTGTTTCAATCTCATCCTTGGATCTCTCTGTTTATTTACTGAATTTGAATTTCTGTTTCCATTACTTGCTTCTCATCTAATTTCTTTGCAATTTACAATTTCCTTGCAATTGTTCTTGTTGGATCTAGGAAGGCATTGAGATCTAGACTTGGTTTTCTAGTCTCTGGGTCCTGAGATCTGATTTCCCATTTCAATTCTCTGTTTACTGCTTTCCATGTTTATCTACTTTGCTGTTTCGGATCCGATTCAATCCCAATTCCCTTTTTCTCTTCTGTTTAATGCAATTTAATTTTTCCTTGTTTAATTTCTGCAAATCCAAGTCCCAATCCCCTTTACAATTCAAGTCATTTACATTCCTTGCACTTTAAGATTCCGCAATTTACATTTCTTGCACTCTAAATTTCTGCCATTTAATTTCTTGTTCTTTAAGATTCAGTAATTTAATTTCCTGCTCTCTTTAATTCCATGCAATTTAAATTCTGTAAATCACCAATCAATCAACCAAATCTTGATTCGCTTGACTAAATCAACCATTAAACGAAAATTGCTCAATCCTTCAATCCCTGTGGGATCGACCTCACTCCCGTGAGTTTTTATTACTTGATGCGACCCGGTGCACTTGCTGGTTAGATTTGGGTGTTTTGGAGAAATTCGTTTTTCCAAAAATATCTCATCAAGTTTTTGGCGCCGTTGCCGGGGATTGATTAGATTGACAATGATTAAGTGAAGTGGTGATCTAGATCAAGCATTTTCTCTTTAATTTTTGACTAACCCACTAACTGTTTGAAGATTTGTCTCAACTGACTATACTCAATTTTCGAGAGTATCACTGTGTGTTCCGTTGTTGATTTTTATGTCGCAGGAAAAAAGAGCAGCCAGAGGGAAGGATATCATTGAAAATGAAGTTTCTGAGAAAGAAGAACATGCCAACATGAAGCCGCAAATCATTACACTAATAGAGAACAATTGTTCCTATGGTGGAAATCCATTGGAGGATCCTGAACAGCATCTATCTATGCTTCTGAGGATCTGTGATGTTGTCAATAATGATGTCTATAAGCTCTTGCTATTCCCTTTCTCACTAAAGGATGAGGCAGCACAATGGCTTGAAACTCTTCCCCAAGGAAGTATCACTAGTTGGGATGGTTTGGTTGCCAAATTTCTAGCCAAATTCTCTACATCCCAACAAAACATCAAGATGAAAGAGGGAACACATCCATTCATGCAAGGAGAAGAAGAACCATTGCTCAAAGCATGGGAAAGATACAAGAAAGCAAATGACAAAGTGGCTTTCTAAGCATTCTATGAAGGATTATCCCCAGAAACGAGAAGAGCAGTGGATCACTTCTCAGATTACTTACTCGAAGCAACAGCAACCGGTCAAGGAACTGCAAGGTTCAATGACAAGAGAACCAACAACCAACACTCCTTTGAGACACCACAGAATGCAACTTCAGAGAAAGATACAATGAATCTTGAAGGAATGAAGGCAGTCATGAATCAAAGCAAACAGCTACATCAGCAAACTCAGCAACAATTGGAGTCAATGGCTAGACAACTTGATTTTCTCCACTCCACTACAGTGAACGCACAGTTCCCACCATGGAAGCCACATTCTTATCTAAGAATGAGGGAAACTCAACATTAGGAACCAAAGAACTTTAACTACCACAACCATGTCCCAAACTTGCAAAAACCACACTGCCCACCCTTCCAACCTCAGATACCTCACAACCAACAAATTTCACAACACTATCATAGGATCACCAATTTGGAGATCTTAATAGAGAAAATGATGACACATCAAGGGATGATAAGAAAACACCAGGAGGTCTCACTCGGGAGAATTGAGAGGCAAATGGAACAACTAGCTAAGAATCTCACAGAAATGAATGAGAAAAGAGCTACAGGAAAAGAATCACTCATCCAGGATGAGCATCACAAAGCAAAGTCTCACTTAGGAGGACAAGGGGACAAGGAGAAGGAAGCCCAAAATCTGAACTAAGCAAGCACAGAGGATGTCAAGCTAGTGACAATAAAAGAGCGCTTGTTGGGAGGCAACCCAACCTGAGGTAGTTTTCCTTTCATAGCTATTTCAATAAAAAGGTTAATTAGTTTATCTACATTGCAAGAAGCTAAGTTTGGTGTTGCACACCAAAACAATATAAGGGAGAATGAAGGATTCTAAGTTTGGTGTTTCACCAAAATCCCATCATAAAACACATTCTCATTTTCTGCATAATGCTGGCTTCAAGCATGTTGGATGAACTAGTTGACTATTCTGCTGTTTCCTAGTTTTCAGTTTTGTCATTTTTAAAAAAAGAAAAAGAGTTTTTCATATGGTTAATCTGATGCACAAGAACCATTGGCAAGGTACTAAGTTTGGTGTTCTCACACCAAAGTAAGTACAAAGGCCCACAAATAAATCCTGCATGCTAACCATTGTTTCTAAGTACTTGGGAAACAAGCAACTTCCAATATCATTGCATAGCATCATACAAGCCTTTGGAGGGATTAAGAATCATCAACCAAAGAAACAAAAGATGAACATAAAGGCCAGCAATGGTGATGAGAAGGAAAGCAAGTGAACTCCAACAGGTTGTATTGATAAGTGATTGTTTACATCAAATATTGCTGCTATTGCAAGTTGGATTGTATCCTTATTGACCCTGCCTGTCTGCATAGTATAGTTTTTATATACCCCTACCTGCATGCATAGCATAGTTTTTCTTTATAATTCAATAAGCAAGATGTTTGATCATTCACAACATTCTTATCTTCAAAACTTGTTTGCACTCAATTTTCAAGAATGTATCACATGAAAGTTCTTTGAAAAGAAGGATTGAGGAATTAAACAATTTTGAGGCAAGCAAAAGATTAGGAGAGGTGGTGGTTCTAGTTGTATGATTATGTATTGAGGTTGCATGCTTGTGAAAACTTGCATGGGAGCTCATAGGCGGGACATGAAGTTCAAAGAAGTATTGTGGACATTCTCAAAAATCTATTGATCCAAGAAGCAGCAAACAAAACAAAAGAAAATAAAGAAAATACAAAAGTAAAAAGAACATGGCCCAAGGCTCTGAGCATCAATTACTAGGCAGAAAAAGAAAGAAAGAAACAAAAACTCAAAGAGTTGTTATCCTAGTAAATGCTTGTGGTTGAAGTGTGTCAAGGAAAGAGGCTTGAGCAAGTAAATCCTTAGGGGTGCTTTAACACCTAATGCCTTAAAACCAACTGGTTTAGGAGTATTGATTGAAAGCTTATCTAAAGAGCCGCTTTGAGACATGATACTTAGAGTCGAGGCCAAAGCACAGAAACTATAAGCTGCTTCAAGGTGACTACATATAAAGAGATCTCCATGGTACCATTTGAATGAAAATCCTAAAGACCTACGACTCCCAATATGTAAGGACTAGTGAGCACTGAAGCCCTTGCATAAGTATATGATTTAGAGTTCACCCCACTGATACTTGATCACTTCACTCACTGCACTTTACAAATGTTCCTCAATCCATCTCAATTGAAAGAACCTTGGAGCAGAAATCTATTTCTTGCTTGAGGACAAGCAAGCTTTAAGTTTGGTGTTGTGATGACAAGTCATCTTAGCCTATTTTAACTAGTCTTTTCCTTTTGTTTTCATTAGAATTATGCACTTTCTTGAACCATAAGCAAGCTAATTGAGTAGATTTTCATGTTTCCCTTGATTGAATCAACCATGTATGAATTCATGCCATTTCATGAGGTTTTATGCTATAATTGTTGCATATTATGATAGAATGGATATCTCATGATTATGAGCATAGCTTTGATGTGTTTGGTTGATTAATGATAGGTGAAGAAAGCTTGGAGAAAGGTTGAAGCAAGAAGGAATAGCTAGGAGTAAAGAGAAGACAAGGGAATAAGTGAAATTGAACCAGGAAGCAAAAAGCTGGACCTAAAGTTAGCATCAAACTTTTGCACAAACTTTTGGTTGAAAAGTTAGCCCCAACGTTAGCCCCCTAACTTGGAGGCTAACGTTGGAACTTGAAAATCATTCCCTGGGTACCAAAAGTTTGCGCCAACGTTAGCCCCCTAACTTTGAGGCTAACGTTGGCACATGAAATTTACCGCTGGGCACCCAAAAGTTTGCGCCAACGTTAGCCCCCTAACTTTGAGGCTAACGTTGGCATGAAGAAATCCTCCCTGGGCACCAAAAGTTTGCGCCAACGTTAGCCCCCTAACTTTGAGGCTAACGTTGGCACATGAAAATCACAAGGAGGAGCAAAAGTTTGCGCCAACGTTAGCCCCCTAACTTGGTGGCTAACGTTGGCGCCACAAGCACACAAGGCAAGGCCAACGTTAGGGTCAAAGTTAGACCCCTAACGTTGGCACCAACGTTCATATCAGCAAATTTTGTGGGCTGCTATGAAAAGTTGGAGCAAAAGTTAACTTTTGCTCAAACTTTTGGTCCAACTTTTGCAAAACTCAAACCCGGTTCAATTGGTTCACTTTGGTTCTTCTCCAAACTTCAAGAGCAATAAACCAAGGCCTCTTTCAACCCAATTCCACCAAGAGCAAAGGCCCAACTCAAAGCTTGAAGATCATTTGAAGAAAGTGTATAAATAGGATAGAATTCAAGTTCTTCGGGGAGCTTTTCTTTTGAATTTTCATAATAGTTTCCGGAGAGCTTTTGATATTGAGTGAACTTTAATTTCTTTGTCTTGAGGAAGGAGAATTCACTTCTCTTCCTCTCAGTTTTATTGCTTTTAATTTAAATTACAATTGTCTTGGGTCTTGGGTTGGAGAATTGAAGAAATTTTGTTTCAATCTCATCCTTGGATCTCTCTGTTTATTTACTGAATTTGAATTTCTGTTTCTATTACTTGCTTCTCATCTAATTTCTTTGCAATTTACAATTTCCTTGCAATTGTTCTTGTTGGATCTAGGAAGGCATTGAGATCTAGACTTGGTTTTCTAGTCTCTAGGTCCTGAGATCTGATTTCCCATTTCAATTCTCTGTTTACTGCTTTCCATGTTTATCTACTTTGCTGTTTCGGATCCGATTCAATCCCAATTCCCTTTTTCTCTTCTGTTTAATGCAATTTAATTTTTCCTTGTTTAATTTCTGCAAATCCAAGTCCTAATCCCCTTTACAATTCAAGTCATTTACATTCCTTGCACTTTAAGATTCCGCAATTTACATTTCTTGCACTCTAAGTTTCTGCCATTTAATTTCTTGTTCTTTAAGATTCAGTAATTTAATTTCCTGCTCTCTTTAATTCCATGCAATTTAAATTCTGCAAATCACCAATCAATCAACCAAATCATGATTCGCTTGACTAAATCAACCATTAAACTAAAATTGCTCAATCCTTCAATCCCTGTGGGATCGACCTCACTCTCGTGAGTTTTTATTACTTGATGCGACCCGGTGCACTTGCCGATTAGATTTGGGTGTTTTGGAGAAATTCGTTTTTCCAAAAATATCTCATCAATGGGCATACAGAACAACGTTCAAGACTCCTATAGGAACCTCTCCATACCTGCTTATGTATGGCAAGGCCTATCATCTGCCCGTGGAACTGGAGCATAAGGCTTACTGGGCAACCAGATTCCTAAACCTGGATGCTAAGATAGATAGAGAGAAGAGATTACTCCAGTTAAATGAGCTAGAGGAATTCAGACTCAATGCTTTCGAAAATGCAAAAATTTACAAGGAGAAAGCAAAAAGGTGGCATGATAAGAAACTGTCATCCAGAGTCTTTGAACCAGGATAAAAAGTTCTGCTGTTTAACTCTAGGCTCAGATTATTTCCCGGGAAACTGAAATCTCGGTGGAGGAGACCATATGTGATTACAAGTGTGTCAAGACATTGATTCTAATAAGAAGTTCAGTGTTAATGGACAGAGACTCAAGCATTATCTTAAAGGCAATGTTGAGCAAGAATGCTCAAAGCTGAGACTAGATTAAAAGCTCAGTAAAGGTCCAGCTAAATACAATAAAGAAGCGCTTATTGGGAGGCAACCCAATTTTAACTTATCTATGTTAATTTTCTGTTTTCCATTTTTATTTTATGTTTTCTTTAGGATGATGATCATGTGGAGTCACAAAAATCAAAGCAAAATAAAAATAGCTCACCCTGGAGGAAGAGCTTACTGGTGTGTAACGCCAGAAACAAGCACCAACTTGGCGTTAAATACCAATAAAGGGAGAAAAGCTGGCGTTAAACGCCAAAAACAAGCAGCAACTTGGCGTTTAACGCCAAGATTGCACTCTATGGGCCTTTTGCACGCCTAAATGGAGCAGGGATGATAAGTCCTTGACCCCTCAGGATCTGTGGACCCCACAAGATCCCCACCTACCCCACCTCTCTCTCTCTCTCTCTCTCTCTCCCACCTTTTCATAACACTCTTTCCCAAATACCCTTCACCAATCACCTCCCCTACCCCTATATAAACCCCTCACCACTCCTTCATTTTCACACATTACAACCACTACTTCTACCCCTTGGCCGAACCACATATCTCCCTCCATCTCCTCTATTTTCTTCTTCTTCTACTACTTTCTTTCTTTTTTTGCTTGAGGACGAGCAAACCTTTTAGGTTTGGTGTGGTAAAAGTATTGCTTTTTGTTTTTCCATAACCTTAATGACACCAAATGCCGGAGAAACCTCTAGAAAGAGGAAAGGGAAGACAATTGCTTCCACATCCGAGTCATGGGAGATGGAGAGATTCATCTCACAAACCCATCACTAAGAAAAGGATGGAGCAAACAAGAGAGCCCACTCATGGACCTCAACAAGAGCATGAGGAAATTCCTCATCATGAAATCCCTGAGATGGCTCAAGGGATGCACTTTTTTCCATAAAACTATTGGGAGCAAATTAACACCTCCCTAGGAGAATTGAGTTCCAACATGGGACAACTAAGGGTGGAGCACCAAGAGCATTCTATCCTCCTCCATAAAATTCGAGAAGATCAAAGAGCTATGAGGGAGGAGCAACAAAGGCAAGGAAGAGACATTGAGGAGCTAAATCACTCCATAAGATCTTCAAGAGGAAGAACTAGCCGCCATCACTAAGGTGGACCCGTTCTTTAATTTCCTTGTTCTTTATTTTTCTGTTTTTCGTTTACTATGCTCTATGTTTATTCATGTTTGTGTCTTTATTACATGATCATTAGTATTCAAGTGTCTATGTTTTAAAGCTATGAATGTCCTATGAATCCATCACCTTTCTTAAATGAAAAATGCTTTAATTAGAAAAAAACAAGAAGTACATGAATTTTGAATTCATCCTTGAGATTAGTTTAATTATTTTGATGTGGTGACAATACTTTCTGCTTTCTGAATGAATGCTTGAACAGTGCATATGTCTTTTGAATTTGTTGTTTATGAATGTTAAAATTGTTGGCTCTTGAAAGAATAACAAAAAAGGAGAAATGTTATTGATAATCTAAAAAATCATAAAATTGATTCTTGAAGCAAGAAAAAGCAGTGAAGAACAAAGCTTGCAAAAAAAAATAAATAAAAGAGAGAAAAAGGAAAAGCAAGCAGAAAAATCCAATAGATCTTTAAACCAAAAGGCAAGAGCAAAAATCCAGTAAGCCTTTAAACCAAAAGGTAAGGGTAATAAAAAGAAACCCAGGCTTTGAGCATTAATGGATAGGAGGGCCCAAAGGAATAAAATCCCGGCCTAAGCGGCTAAACCAAGCTGTCCTTAACCATGTGCTTGTGGCGTGAAGGTGTCAAGTGAAAAGCTTGAGACTGAGGGGTTAAAGTCATGATCCAAAGCAAAAAGAGTGTGCTTAAGAACCCTGGACACCTCTAATTAGGGACTTTAGCAAAGCTGAGTCACAATCTGAAAAGGTTCACCCAGTTATGTGTCTGTGGCATTTATGTATCCGGTGGTAATACTGGAAAACAAAGTGCTTAGGGGCCACGGCCAAGACTCATAAAGTAGCTGTGTTCAAGAATCAACGTACTGAACTAGGAAAATCAATAACACTATCTGGATTCTGAGTTCCTATAGATGCCAACCATTCTGAACATCAAAGGATAAAGTGAGATGCCAAAACTGTTCAGAGGCAAAAACCTACTAGTCCTGCTCATCTAATTGGAGCTAAGTTTCATTGATATTTTGGAATTTATAGTATATTCTCTTATTTTTATCCTATTTGATTTTCAGTTGCTTGGGGACAAGCAACAATTTAAGTTTGGTGTTGTGATGAGCGGATAATTTATACGCTTTTTGGCATTATTTTTAGGTAGTTTTTAGTATGATTTAGTTAGTTTTTACTATGTTTTTGTTAGTTTTTATGTAAAATTCATATTTTTGGACTTTGCTATGAGTTTTTGTATTTTTCTGTGATTTCAGGTATTTTTTGGCTAAAATTGAGGGACCTGAGCAAAAATCTTATTCAGAGGCTGTAAAAGGACTGCAGATGCTGTTGGATTCTGACCTCCCTACACTCGAAATGAATTTTCTGGAGCTACAGAAACCCAATTGGTGCGCTCTCAATTGCGTTGGAAAGTAGACATCCAAGGCTTTCCAGCAATATATAATAGTCCTTACTTTTCTCGAGTTTTGACGACTCAAACTAGCATTCAAACACCAACTTCCTGCCCTATTCTGAAGTTAAACGCCAAAAACAGGTTACAAACCAGAGTTAAACGCCACAAACAGGCTGCAACCTGGTGTTTAACTCCAAGAGAAGCCTCTACACATGTAAAGCTCAATGCTCAGCCCAAGCACAGACCAAGTGGGCCCTGGAAGTGGATTTCTGCACTATCTGCACTTAGTTACTTATTTTCTGTAACCCTAGCTACTAGTTTAGTATAAAAACAACTTTTAGAGACTTACTATGGATCTCATGACATTTTTACATCTGAATTTTGTATCTTCTACGACATGAGTCTCTAAACTCCATGGTTGGGGGATGAGGAGCTCTGCTGTGTTTTTGATGGACTAATGCAATTACTACTGTTTTCCATTCAATCACGCTTGTTTTTTATTCTAAGATATTCACTCGCACTTCATCCTGATGAATGTGATGATCTGTGACACTCATCACCATTCTCAACCTATGAACACGTGCCTGACAACCACTTCCGTTCTACCTTAGATTGAGTGTGTATCTCTTTGGTTCCTGATTGACGAGTTTGATTGCCTCTCCTGACAACAGAGCATTCAAATCTGTGAGATTAGAGTCTTCGTGGTATAAGCTGAAATCAAATGGCAGCATTCTTGAGATCCAAAAAGTCTAAACCTTGTTTGTGGTATTCCGAGTAGGATCCAGGACAGGATGACTGTGATGAGCTTCAAACTCGCGAGTGTTGGGCGTAGTGACAGATGCCAAAAGGATCAGTGAATCCTATTCCAACATTAGTGAGAACTGACAGATGATTAGCCGTGCGGTGACAGCGCATTTGGACCATTTTCACTGAGAAGACGGATGGTAGCCATTGACAACGGTGATCCACCAACAAATAGCTTGCCATGGATGGAACCTTGCGTGCGTGAAGAAAAAGACAGTAGGAAAGCAGAGATTCAGAAGACAGAGCATCTCCAAAACCTCAACCTGTTCTCCATTACTGCATAACAAGTATTATTTATTTTATGTTATTTACTCTTCATAAACCCAATCATTTTTATTACTAATTTCCTGACTAAGAGTTACAAAATAACCATATCTTGCTTCAAGCCGACAATCTCCGTGGGATCGACCCTTACTCACGTAAGGTATTACTTGGAAGACCCAGTGCACTTGCTGGTTATTTGTGTGGAATTGCAAAAGTGTGATTGTGATTTCATGCACCAGTATGCGTCAGTGACGCGTACGCACAGATGAAAAAAAAAGCAATGGGCGCCTAAGCGCACAGTACGAGTACGAGCCAAAACGCCAACATTGGAGGGAACGTTGGAGGTCCAACGCTGCCTCCAACCTCCCCTACCTTGTTTTAAATCTGGAAAATGAAAATTTTGCATCCACGCGCACGCGCACAGTATGTGTACGTTTGGATGAGCATTTTCGGGCTTTTGCGCGGAAGCGCACGGTACGCGTATGCACGGATCAGCTAACGTTGGCCCCCCAACGTTGACTCAAACGCCAATGACAGCAAGCTTTCTGGTTTTTGCTGGTCTGATTCAAAGTGGCGTTTGAGTCAACGTTGGCCCTCAAACATTGACTCAAATGTGAAGCATCAGAGTTCCAAATTTCAAACAGATCTCTTCTCAATACAAAAGAACAACCAATTGGAGCTATCTTCAACCCAATTCCATCAAGGCCAAAAGCCCAATTCAAGGCTTGAAGATCAATGGAAGAAAGTGTATAAATATCTTAGAATTTAATTTAGACGGACCTTTTTTTCATTTTAGGGGAGTTTTTCTTACTTACTGTACTTTCAATTTCATAATGTATCTATCAATTCCATTTTGCAATTTGAGATCTATGAACAACTAAACCCCTTTCTGTGTAAATTCAATGGATCAATACTAGTTTTCATTCTTCTTCTTCTTTCTTTTCTCTTGATTTTACTAGAAAGCGTTCGTTCTTAATCTAATTGAACAGTTATCTTGGGAAAGAAGCTATTCATAATTGGATCTCCTCGGAACCTTGGGAGATGAATAAGGAGATCATTGGTGCACGAAATTTGAAATCACAATTCTTCACAAATTCGCACAACTAACCAGCAAGTGCACTGGGTCATCCAAGTAATACCTTACGTGAGTAAGGGTCGATCCCACGGAGATTGTTGGTTTGAAGCAAGCTATGGTTATCTTGCAACTCTTAGTCAGGATATTAATTTGTGGTTATCAATTGACTTGCAAATGAACAGGAGAGCATGAAGTAAAGGTTACTTGTTATGCAGTAAATGAGAATATGTTGGAGTTTTGGAGATGCTTTGTCTTTTGAATCTCTACTCTCTCCCTATCTTCTTCTTCACGCACGCACGTCCCTCCTATGGCAAGCTGTGTGTTGGTGGATCACCGTTGTCAATGGCTACCATCCTTCCTCTCAGTGAAAATGGTCCATGTGCGCTATCACCGCACGGCTAATCATCTGTAGGTTCTCGATCATACCGGAATAGGATTTGCTATCCTTTTGCGTCCATCACTACGCCCAGCACTCGCGAGTTTGAAGCTCATCACAGTCATCCAATCCCAGAATCCTACTCGGAATACCACAGACAAGGTTTAGACTTTCCAGATTCTCAAGGATACTACCAATGGATTCTAGCTTATACCACGGAAATTCCGATTAAGGAATCTAAGAGATACTCATTCAATCTAATGTAGAACAGAAGTGGTTGTCAGGCACACGTTCATAGGTTGAAAATGGTGATGAGTGTCACGAATCATCACATTCATCATAATGAGGCACAAATGAATATCTTAGATAGGAACAAGCGTGATTGAATAGAAAACAGAAATACTTGCATTAATTCATCGAGACACAGCAGAGCTCCTCACCCCCAACAATGGAGTTTAGAGACTCATGCCATCAAAGAGTACAAAGTTTAGATAAAAAATGTCATGAGATCCTAAATAAATCTCTAATAGTTGTTTAAATACTAAACTAGTAACCTAGGTTTACAGAAAATGAGTAAACTATGATAGATAGTGCAGAAATCCACTTCTGGGGCCCACTTGGTGTGTGCTGGGGCTGAGACTAAAGCTTCTCACGTGCCTGGGCTATTTTGGGTGTTCAACGCTAGGCTGTAACCTGTTTCTGGAGTTGAACTCCAACTTGTAACGTGTTTCTGGCACTGGACGCTAGACTGCAACATGGGACTGGCATTGAACGCCAGTTTACATCATTTATCCTTGAGAAAAGTATGGACTATTATATATTGCTGGAAAGCCCTGGATGTCTACTTTCCAACGCAATTGAAAGCGTGCCAATTGGACTCTTGTAGCTCTAGAAAATTTATTCCGAGTGTAGAGAGGTCAGAATCCAACAGCATCAGCAGTCCTTTTTCAGCCTGAATCAGATTTTTGCTCAGCTCCCTCAATTTCAGCCAGAAAATACCTGAAATTACAGAAAAACACACAAACTCATAGTAAAGTCCAGAAATATGAATTTTGCCTAGAAACTAATGAAAATAAACTAAAAACTAACTAAAACGTACTAAAAACTATATGAAATTAAACCCAAAAAGCGTATAAAATATCCGCTCATCACAACACCAAACTTAAACTGTTGCTTCTCCTCAAGCAAGTAGACAAATAAAATAGAATACAAATAAGTTATGAAGCAATAATATTTCAGAGTTTTTTTGAGTGAAGGTCAGATTCTAATTAGATGAGCGGGACTAGTAGCTTTTTGCTTCTGAACAGTTTTGGCATCTCACTTTATCCATTGAAGCTCAGAATGATTGGCATCTATAGGAACTTAGAATTCAGATAGTGTTATTGATTCTCCTAGTTTAGTATGTTGAGTCTTGAACACAGCTACTTTATGAGTCTTGGCCGTGGCCCTAAGCACTTTGTTTTCCAGTATTACCACCGGATACATAAATGCCACAGACACATAATTGGGTGAACCTTTCCAGATTGTGACTCAGCTTTGCTAAAGTCCCCATTTAGAGGTGTCCAGGGTTCTTAAGCACACTCTTCTTTTTGCTTTGGACCTTGACTTTAACCGCTCAGTCTCAAGTTTTCACTTGACACCTTCACGCCACAAGCACATGGTTAGGGATAGCTTGGTTTAGCCGCTTAGACCAGGATTTGGTTTCCTCAGGCCCTCCTATCCACTGATGCTCAAAGCCTTAGATCCTTTTTATTACCCTTGCCTTTTGGTTTTAAGGGCTATTGGCTTTTTCTGCTTGCTTTTTTTTTTTTTTACAAGCTTTGTATTCACTGCTTTTTCTTGCTTCAAGAATCATTTTTATGATTTTTCAGATTACCAATAACATGTCTCATGTTCATCATTCTTTCAAGAGCCAACATATTTAACATTCAAGAACATCAAATTCCAAAGACATATGCACTGTTCAAGCATTCATTCAGAAGACAGAAAGCATTGCCACCACATGTAAACAATTAGAATTTGTTTTATTAAAAACTCGAAAAATATTGCCTCTTTATTCTAAAGAAAATCTTCTATTTTATTCATGTTTAATGATGATGAGAAAAATAAATTATAGCTTAATTGGGGATAAAATCAAAATATAAATACTAATTACTACTATTTATATAACTTCTAAGGTAAAACTTAAATAAGAACAATTATCATAGGGTTAAGGTTAAGATTAGAGCTCAACAACCTTGAAGTTGGGAAGTGGATGCCTCTTTAACGCCCAGAAGATGCTTCTTTCTGGCATTTAACGCCCAGATAGCTATCCTTACTGGCGTTCAATGCCCAGTGGATGCTTCTTTTGGGCGTTGAACGCCCAAAACAGAGTTTTACTGGCGTTTTCTTGCCAGTGAGCTCTCTTTCTCTGTTTTGTGTGCTGAATCCTTCTATAACCCTGTAGACTTATGCAATTGACTCTTTACCTTTGTATCAATGAACTTTATATAAACAAATAAAATCAAGAATAGGGCAAAATGCTAGAGGAAGTGATGCCAATGGCTGGGTTGCCTCCCAGCAAGCGCTTCTTTCTTGTCTTTAGCTGGGCCTTGCTGAGCTTTTTAATCTAGCCTCAGCCTTGAGCATTCTTGCTCAACATTACCTTCAAGATAATGCTTGATTCTCTGTCCATTAACAATGAACTTCCTATCAGAGTCAATGTCTTGAAGCTCCACATAACCATATGGTGATGCACTTGTAATCACATATGGTCCCCTCCACCGGGACTTCAGTTTCCCAGGGAATAGCCTGAGCCTAGAGTTAAACAACAGAACCTTTTGTCCTGGTTCAAAGATTCTAGAAGATAGCTTTCTGTCATGCCATCTTTTTTATTTCTCTTTATAGAGCTTGGCATTTTTGAAAGCAGTGAATCTGAATTCCTCTAGCTCATTCAGCTGGAGCAGTCTCTTTTCTCCAGCCAGTTTGGCATCAAAGTTTAGGAATCTGGTTGCCCAGTAGGCCTTATGTTCCAGTTTCACGGGCAGGTGACAAGCCTTACCATACACAAGTTGGTACGGAGAGGTCCCTATAGGAGTCTTGAATGCTGTTCTGTAAGCCCACAGAGCATCATCCAAGCTTCATGCCCAATCCTTTCTACGGGTACTTACAGTCTGTTCCAAGATTCTTTTCAGTTCTCTGTTAGAAACTTCAGCTTGCCCATTTATCTGTGGATGATATGGAGTCGCCACCTTGTGGCGAATCCCATACCGGACCATGACGGAGTAAAGCTGTTTGTTACAGAAGTGAGTGCCCCCATCACTGATTAGTACCCTAGGGACACCAAATCTGTTGAATATATGTTTCTAGAGGAATTTTAGTACTATTTTTGTATCATTGGTGGGTGTGGCAATGGCCTCTACCCATTTTGATACATAGTCAACTGCCACCAGAATATAAGTGTTTGAGTATGATGGTGGGAAAGGCCCCATGAAATCAATTCCCCATACGTCAAACAACTCAATCTCCAAGATTCCTTGTTGAGGCATGGCATAACTATGAGGCAAATTACCAGCTCTCTGGCAACTGTCACAGTTACGTACAAACTCTCGGGAATCTCTACAGAGTGTAGGCCAGTAGAAACCACATTGGAGGACCTTGGTGGCTGTTCGCTCACCTCCGAAATGGCCTCCATATTGTGATCCATGGCAATGCCATAGGATCCTCTGTGCTTCTTCTCTAGGCACACACCTACGTATTATTCCGTCTGCACATCTCTTAAAGAGATAGGGTTTATCCCACAAGTAGTACTTTGCATAAGAAATTAATTTTTTTTGTTGCCTGCTGTATGCCTTGGGTATGAACCTTGCAGCTTTATAGTTTGCAATGTCTGAAAACCATGGTGTTTCCTGAATGGCGAACAAATGCTCATCCGGAAAGGTTTCAGAGATCTCAATAGAGGGGGAGGACGCCCCTTCCACTGGTTCTATCCGGGACAGATGATCAGCCACTTGGTTCTCTGTCCCTTTTCTGTCTCTTTTTTCTATATCAAACTCTTGCAGAAGCAACACCCATCTTATGAGCCTGGATTTTGAATCCTGCTTTGTGAGTAGATATTTAAGAACAGCATGGTCAGTGTACACAATCACTTTTGATCCTACTAAGTATGATCTAAACTTGTCAATGGCATAGACCACTGCAAGCAATTCCTTTTCTGTGGTTGTGTAATTTTTCTGGGCATCATTTAAAACACGGCTAGCATAATAAATGACATGCAGAAGCTTGTCATGCCTCTCCCCCAGTACTGCACCAATGGCGTGATCACTAGCATCACACATTAATTCGAATGGCAATGTCTAGTCTGGTGCAGAGATAACTGGTGCTATGACCAGCTTAGCTTTCAGAGTTTCAAACGCCTGCAGGCACTCTGTGTCAAACAAAAATGGCGTGTCAGCAGCTAGTAGGTTGCTTAGAGGTTTTGCAATTTTTGAAAAATCCTTTATAAATCACCTATAGAATCCTGCATGCCCCAGAAAGCTTCTGATTGCCTTAACATTGGCAGGTGGTGGTAATTTTTTAATTACCTCTATTTTAGCTTGATCCACCTCTATTCCCTTGTTTGAAATTTTATGCCCAAGGACAATCCCTTCAGTCACCATAAAGTGACATTTTTCCCAGTTTAAAACCAGGTTGGTCTCTTGGCATCTTTTCAAAACCAATGTTAGGTGATTAAGACAGGAGCTGAATGAGTCTCCATATACTGAGAAGTCATCCATGAAGACTTCCAAAAATTTTTCCACCATATCAGAGAAAATAGAAAGCATGCATCTCTGAAAGGTTGCAGGCGCATTACACAGCCCACATGGCATCCTTCTATAAGCAAATACTCCAGATGGACATGTGAATGTTGTTTTCTCTTGATCCTGAGGATCTACTGCAATTTGGTTGTAGCCTGAATAACCATCCAAAAAGCAGTAATAATCATGACCTGCTAGTCTCTCTAGCATCTGGTCTATGAATGGTAAAGGGAAATGATCCTTCCTGGTGGCTGTATTGAGCCTTCTGTAGTCAATACACATGCGCCACCCTGTAACTGTTCTTGTAGGAACCAGTTCATTTTTTTTATTATGAACCACTGTCATGCCTCCCTTTTTGGGGACAACTTGAACAGGGCTCACCCAGGGGCTATCAGAAATAGGATAAATAATCCCAGCCTCCAGTAATTTGGTGACCTCTTTCTGCACCACTTCCTTCATTGCAGGATTTAGCCGCCTCTGTGGTTGAACCACTGGCTTAGCATTGTCCTCCAATAAGATCTTGTGCATGCATCTAGCTGGGCTTATGCCCTTAAGGTCACTTATGGACCACCCAAGAGCTGTCTTGTGTGTACTCAGCACTTGAATTAGTGCTTCCTCTTCCTGTGGATTTAAAGCAAAGCTTATGATCACTGGAAAAGTATCACCTTCTCCCAAAAATGCATATTTCAGAGATGGTGGTAATGGTTTGAGCTCGGGTTTAGGAGGTTTTTCCTCTTCATGAGGAAATTTCAGAGACTCTTTCAATTCCATTGAATCCTCTAGATCAGGCGGAACATCTTTAAAGATATCTTCCAACTCTGATTCGAGACTCTCAGCCACGTTGATCTCCTCTACCAAAGAGTCAATAAGATCAACTTTCATGCAGTCTTTTGGTGTGTCTGGATGCTGCATGGCATTGACAGCATTCAACTTAAACTCATCCTCATTGACTCTCAGGGTGACTTCCCCCTTTTGGACATCAATGAGAGTTCGTCCAGTTGCTAGGAAAGGTCTTCCTAGAATGAGAGTAGCACTCTTGTGCTCCTCCATTTCCAGCACTACAAAGTCAGTGGGAAAGGCGAATGGCCCAACCCTGACAATCATGTCTTCAATCACGCCTGATGGGTATTTAATGGAGCCATCAGCAAGTTGGAGACATATCCGGGTTGGTTTAACTTCTTCAGTTAAACCAAGCTTTCTGATAGTGGATGCAGGTATTAGGTTGATGCTTGCTCCAAGATCACATAAGGCTGTTCTGGTGTAATTACCCTCTAATGTGCATGGTATCAGAAAGCTTCTGGGATCTTTAAGCTTTTCTGGAAAGCTTTTCAGAATGACTACACTGCATTCTTCAGTGAGGAGAACTCTTTCATTTTCTCTCCAATCCTTCTTATGACTCAAGATCTCTTTCATGAACTTGGCATAAGAAGGTATTTGCTCAAGTGCCTCTGCAAACGGAATCTTTATTTCAAGAGTCCTAAGATAATCTGCAAATCGAGCAAATTGCTTATCTTGCTCCTCTTGGCAGAGTTTTTGAGGATAAGGTATCTTGGCTTTATACTCCTCAACCTTGGTTGCTGCAGGTTTATTTCCTACAAAAGTGGTTGAAGAAGCCTTTTTAGAGGGGTTGTCATCAGCACTTGTGTGTGTCTGATCCCTCACTGGCATTTGAGTGCCAGAGTTGGAAGCTGGAGTGACGTTAGACGCCAACTCCTCATCTGCTCCTGGCGTCTGAACGCCAGAGCTATGCTTCCTTTGGGCGTTCAACGCCAGTTCCTTGCTTGTTTCTGACGTTGAACGCCAGTCCTGAGCATGGTTTGGGCGTTCAACGCCAGTCTTCCACCCAATCTCTGGCGTTTTAGCGCCAGAATTATTTCTCTCCGGGCTCTTACTGTCCTCAGATGGATTTCGGATAGTTTGCTCATTTCTTGGCTTCCTGCTACCTTGAGGTGGGGTATTTAATGTCTTCTCACTTCTTAATTAAACTGCTTGGCATTCTTCTGTTATTTATTTTGACAGCTGCTGCTTTGTTTGCTTTAATTGTACTTCCATATTTATATTAACCATCCTTATCTCTTGTAGTTTATCCTTGAATTCGGCTAACTGCTTTGTTAGAAAATCCAATTGCTGATTGAATTCAGCAACTTGTTCTACAGGACTGAGTTCAGCAGTTACTGTTTTAGCCTCTTCTTTCATGGAAGGGTCACTGCTTAGATACAGATCTGATTTCTGGCAACTGTATCAATGAGCTCTTGAGCTTCTTTAATTGTCTTTCTCATGTGGATAGATCCACCAGCTGAGTAATCTAGAGAGATCTGAGCTCTTTCTGTAAGCCCATAATAGAAGATGTCTAACTGAACCCACTCTGAAAACATTTCAGAGGGGCATTTTCTTAGCATCTCTCTGTATCTCTCCCAGGCATCATAAAGAGATTCATTATCTCCTTGTTTAAAGCCTTGGATGTCCAGCCTTAGCTGTGTCATCCGTTTTGGAGGAAAGTATTGATTCAGAAATTTTTCTGTCAGCTGTTTCCATGTCTTTATGCTAGCCTTAGGTTGGTTATTTAACCACCTCTTAGCTTGGTCTTTTACAGCAAATGGGAACAGTAATAATCTGTAGACATCCTGATCTACTTCCTTATCATGTACTGTGTCAGCAATTTGTAAAAACTATGCCAGAAACTCTGTAGGTTCTTCCTGTGGAAGACCGAAATACTGGCAACTTTGCTGCACCATGATAATGAGCTGAGGATTCAACTTAAAGCTACTGACTCCAATGGAGGGTATACTGATACTACACCCATATGAAGCAGTAGTGGGGTTAGCATATGACCCCAGAGTCCTTCTGGACTATTCATTTCCACTTAGATCTATAATGAAGAAAGGTAGATGATGTAAAAAAAATTATTTTTATTTATTTATTTATTTATTTCAAAAATAAAATAAATAAAAATGGGTGAAGATTTTTGAAAAATGGAGAGAAAGAGAGAGAAAAAAATGGTTAGGAAGTTTTGAAAAAGATATGGTTGAAAGGATTTGATTTTTTAAAAAAAAAAGATTTTAAATTTTGAAAAAAAAATCTGAATTTTAAAAGTAAATTTCGAAAAATTGCTTTAAAATAGAGAGAAAAGAAATTTTTGAATTTAAAGAGGAAAGAGAAAAACAATAAGATATCACAAGATTTAAAATTTTTAGATCTAATGCTCCTTGTTTTCGAAAATTTGGAGGGAAAACACCAAGGAAGACCAAACTTAAAAATTTTAAGATCAAGACACAAGGAAAACTCAAGAACACTTTGAAGACTCACAAGAACACAAGAACATGAAGAAAGAACACCAAACTTAAAATTTTTAGAAAACTAAACTAAAATTTTCGAAAACCAAAGAAAAATCAACAAGAAAACACCAAACTTAAAGTTTGGCAGAAGATTTAATAGAAAAATTATTTTTGAAAAAGAAGATTTTGAAAAGAATATACTCAATTACCAAGAACATAGACCAACGCTCTAGTCAATTGGGCAGTAAATGTAACACTTGTTTTGAAGAAGTATTTTTAATAACTAAGAAAATTTTTTTTGAAAACTAGTGTTTGAAAAGGCACACGAAAAAACAAGAAAAGGAACAGAACAAGAAAAACTAAAAACTAATAAAGAAAAATAATATTTTTGAAAAATTTTTTTTAAAAGAATATAAAAGACTCTGACTCAAAAGACAAAATTTTCCTAATCTAAGCAATAGGATTCACCGTCAGTTGTTCAAACTCAAACAATCCCCAGCAATGGTGCCAAAAACTTGGTGTACGAAATTTGAAATCACAATTCTTCACAAATTCGCACAACTAACCAGCAAGTGCACTGGGTCATCCAAGTAATACCTTACGTGAGTAAGGGTCGATCCCACGGAGATTGTTGGTTTAAAGCAAGCTATGGTTATCTTGCAACTCTTAGTCAGGATATTAATTTGTGGTTATCAATTGACTTGCAAATGAACAAGAGAGCATGAATTAAAGGTTACTTGTTATGCAGTAAATGAGAATATGTTGGAGTTTTGGAGATGCTTTGTCTTTTGAATCTCTGCTCTCTCCCTATCTTCTTCTTCACGCACGCACGTCCCTCCTATGGCAAGCTGTGTGTTGGTGGATCACCGTTGTCAATGGCTACCATCCTTCCTCTCAGTGAAAATGGTCCAGGTGCGCTATCACCGCACGGCTAATCATCTGTAGGTTCTCGATCATACCGGAATAGAATTTGCTATACTTTTGCGTCTGTCACTACGCCCAACACTCGCGAGTTTGAAGCTCGTCACAGTCATCCAATCCCAGAATCCTACTCGAAATACCACAGACAAGGTTTAGACTTTCCGGATTCTCAAGGATGCTGCCAATGGATTCTAGCTTATATCACGGAGATTCCGATTAAGGAATCTAAGAGATACTCATTCAATCTAATGTAGAACGGAAGTGGTTGTCAGGCACACGTTCATAGGTTGAGAATGGTGATGAGTGTCACGGATCATCACATTCATCATAATGAGGCGCGAATAAATATCTTAGATAGGAACAAGCGTGATTGAATAGAAAACAGAAATACTTGCATTAATTCATCGAGACACAGCAGAGCTCCTCACCCCCAACAATGGAGTTTAGAGACTCATGCCGTCAAAGAGTACAAAGTTCAGATCTAAAATGTGATGAGATCCTAAATAAATCTCTAAAAGTTGTTTAAATACTAAACTAGTAACCTAGGTTTACAGAAAATGAGTAAACTATGATAGATAGTGCAGAAATCTACTTCTGGGGCCCACTTGGTGTGTGTTAGGGCTGGGACTAAAGCTTCTCACGTGCCTGGGCTGTTTTGGGCGTTCAACGCCAGGCTGTAACCTGTTTCTGGCGTTGAACTCCAACTTGTAACGTGTTTCTGGCGCTGGACGCCAGACTGCAACATGGAACTGGCGTTGAACGCCAGTTTACGTCGTCTATCCTTGAGCAAAGTATGGACTATTATATATTGCTGGAAAGCCCTGGATGTCTACTTTCCAACGCAATTGAAAGCGCGCCAATTGAACTCCTATAGCTCTAGAAAATCTAATTCTGAGTGTAGAAAGGTCAGAATTCAACAACATCAGCAGTCCTTTTTCAGCCTGAATCAGATTTTTGCTCAGCTCCCTCAATTTCAGCCAGAAAATACCTGAAATTACAGAAAAACACACAAACTCATAGTAAAGTCCATAAAGATGAATTTTGCCTAGAAACTAATGAAAATAAACTAAAAACTAACTTAAACGTACTAAAAACTATATGAAATTAAACCCAAAAAGCGTATAAAATATCCGCTCATCAATCATGGCAGAATTGCTTTCTCATATTGAATTAGGTTGGGGTTTGGATGGATATAGTGACATGTCATCCTACCAATACTTTGATCTATGAATTTTTGTGGTATAATCAGTGACCAAACTTCATCTCTTCCCATGAGCACTTAAATCAGCGAATTGGGCAATTGTTCATGCTTAGAGAGATTGGTGAGCCAAGAAATTGGGATCCAATCACTTAAGATTGGCAAGGAGATCAATGAATGCATTGATTACGGAAGAGATGAAAATGAATTTGATCCGGAGAATTATATTCTGCTTCTTTAATTTCATGCTAAATCCCCATTCCCATTTACTTTCTTGCAATTTAAGCTTATGCACTTTAATTCCCTGCAATTTAATTCTCTGTTCCTTAAATTTTCTGCAATTTAAGTTTTCCGCCAATTTTACTTTCTGTAATTCCAATTAAATTCTGATTTCACTCAACTAGCGTAATTCTTCATTTATAATTGCTCGATCTACCAATCCCTGTGGGATTCGACCTCACTCTACAGTGAGTTTTTACTTGACGACAATCCGGTGCACTTTTCAGAAGGAAATTTGTCGAGAGGCAAATTCCCGCGCATCAGACTTTTATTTGCTAAGATTCATAGACAGCATGCTAGTTTAAACTAAAAAGGGAGATAGTCTATCCTTTTATTCATTATAAGTGAGCTACTACACAATCAGACATATATACCACCACTTACTATTATTTCATTTCTTATTAAAAAAGAACTCTTCCACTTGTTCAAACGTTTCTTTTATTTAAATTGAAAAGACTTAGGGGACAAGACAAGTATTTAAACAAGTGAAAGTGAAAACTCACACCTAGGCTATCATACTTATTGCAAAATTAAACACAACAGAATGGAAATTGACTTAAACTAAAGGTTGGCTCTTAACAAAGACACAATCAGACTTCCAATTTAAGCATTCCAAACCAAAAACAGTTAAGTAACAATACAACCTCTTGGTGTCTTCCTATTTCACCCTTCTTATCATTATCTATAGCTTTTGTATCTTTCTTTGCTTCTTTGGATGATGGTACATAGTTCTTCCCAAGGCTTGATTGTCTTACTGCAAAGTTATTGGAAGTTGCTTATTCCCCAAGCACTTGAAAAATTGTTAGTATGCATGTAGGCTTGTGAGTTTCTGAACTTAATTTGGTGTGTTAACACCAAACTTAGTTCCTTGTCTAATGCAGCAGATTGAATACATACAGAGAACCTCGTGTAATTTTATTAAGAAAATGACTATGGATTAGACAAACAACTATAAACTAAAACTACACACATGTTAAGTAATTTCTCTGATTGTTTGGAGTCAGTGACTTATCATCGAAGGGTTGCAATGTGTTTTTAAATGGAATCAGTGGTGGAACACCAAACTTAGCATCAGACATTCACCTTTTGAATTGTTTTGGTGTGGAACACCAAACTTAGCTCCTAGCAATACAGAGAATCTACTTAATTCTTTTATTGAATTTAACTAAGGGAAAGATGACCACCTTTGGTTGGGTTGCCTCCCAACAAGCGCTCTTTTATCGTCACTAGCTTGACGGTCAGCTCTCTCAGTTGAGTCTATATTTTATCTTGGACTCTTCCCCCATGTCACCCAAGTAGTGTTTGAGCCTTTGTCCATTCACAATGAAGGTCCGTTGTGAACTTTCTTCCATGATTTCTATGTGTCCATAAGGTGAGACTTTGGTGACAAGAAAATGACCTGACCACCTTGATCTTAATTTCCCAGGGAAAAGTTTCAGTCTGGAGTTGTAAAGTAGCACTCTTTGTCCTTCCTCAAAGCTTCTTGGTGCCTTCTTGAGGTCATGTCTTTCCTTTGCTTTTTCCTTATAGATTTTGGCATTTTCATAGGCTTGGGATCTGAATTCTTCCAATTCTTGCAGTTGCAAGAGCCTCCTTTCACCAGCAGCTTGACTATTAAAACTCAATAACTTGAGAGCCCAAAAAGCCTTGTGTTCAAGTTCTAATGGCAGGTGACAAGCCTTACCATATACCAGTTGATATGGGGATGATGACATGCCATCATGTCATGTTTTTCTATGCCTTTTCATACAAGAAATTGATGATTAGTGCTTAAATATTGAATAATTTTGTGCTTAAATAGTATATTCATTGATCTATTGATTTTATAAATTTGTAGGAAATAATAGAAGAAGAAGAAATAAAAGCACTAAAAGAAGAATCATACTCCCAAGGTGACAAAAGAATTGGAAACAGACTCAAGGAGGAGCAAAGAGGATTTGCAACCCTAACCTCTCTACACTCCAACAAGAATAACTCGAGCTACAAAACTCTAAATGAGGTGATTCAAGTGGCATTGGAAAGTAGGAATCTAGAGCTTTCCAAGCATATATGGCACTGCCTGGTGGACAATAAATCTGAGGGAGAAAACTTACCCCGAAAGTGCAAAGATGAATATAGTATCAACCTGCAGTAAGGCCAGCTGACCTCTTCACCTTCCAAGGAGGATAACTTGAGCTGTAGAGCTTTAACTGATGCGCTCTCAAATGCATTGGGAATTAGACATCCAGAGCTTTCCAAAGATGTATAATAGTATGGGGTGAAAATTAAGTTTGGGCTTCAGAAGCTGGCGCTAACTTTGGCCTCCAAAGCAGCACTCACTAAGTGAACGTAGCGTTCACTAAAAGAACGTTTTCGGCCTCCAAAACAGCATGACCATGCCTTCTTCAAAGGACCATAACTTGAGCTACAGATGTCCAATTGATGTGCTTCCAGTTGCGTTAGAAAGCTGACATTCAGAACTTTCTAATAATATAGAACATTCTATATTTGGCATGAAATTGAAGTAAAAGTGATAGGTATCTTTAAGGCCCAAAAACCATGCTCAATAGAAATAAAGCTAGCGTTCACTTTCAAAGTGAGCGCCACGCTCACTTTTCCAACGTTTTTGGGCATTTCAAGTTGGGAGGCAAGCCTTGTGCCATCCGTAACAACGGAGAGTGCTCAAATAGCTAACGTAACGCTCATAAAGAGAGCGCTAAGGGAAGAAATATGCGCACCAAAGAAGGCACGCACCAAATGGTGCAGCGCTTGGAGAGTGAACGTAGCATTCAGTAAAGGAGTGCTATGCAAGGAATTGAACACACCAAAGGGAGTGAGCGTAGCGCTCAATTAGTGGACTGATCGTTCCACTAGAAGAAGCCACCAAAACCCCTGACCCACTTATTCAAGGCCAAACCAACAAAAGCCCATTGGACATGACTCAAAGGCACAAGAAACAATTAGAATAGGAATTTCATTTGAATTGTAATTTGTTTTCAATTTCAATTTCATTTTTATTTTGTAAAGCCTATAAAATGGAATCAATTTCATTTCATTAAAAAAGGAGGGCTGGCTCTGCTAGAGAGCAATAGGAGTAGTAGTAGGATAGAATAGAAAGCTCTCTTTGATACACTTTTAATTTTCTGCACTCTCTACATTTCAGAATTCAATTTAGCTTTATGAAATTTCCATTGCTTAAACTTCTCTGCTACAATTTCCTTTTCTATTATGATTTCTTTCTCTGCAATTTTATTTTCTGCCACTTTACAATTCTGTTCATGATTCAGCTTGATTTAATTTTCCTGAAATTTAAATTTCCAGTTACTTATTCTCAAGATCTCTTCAATTGCTTGCTTTATTGCTTTCTTTAAATTCCCTGCACCCAATTCCCTTTACATTTGCTGTACTTTACATTTCTTGCTCTTTGAGTTTCAGTCAAATTAATTTCTGCACTTTATAATTCATGCAATTTACTTTCTGTTGCTTCAATTTCATCTAATTCAACACTGTTAGCTTAACTAGACTGATTAATCACTAAAATTGCTCAATCCATCAATCCCTGTGGGATCAACCTCACTCTTGTGAGTTATTACTACTTGATGCGACCCGGTACACTTACCGGTGAGTTTGTGTGTAATCTAATTTTCCCAATTGGTGTTTTGAAGGCTGTCCTTTATGCCCAAAGAGCATCATCCAGCTTCTTTGACCAGTCTTTTCTTGAAGCTCCCACTGTCTTTTCCAAAATTCTTTTTAGCTCTCTGTTGGATACCTCTGTCTGACCACTTGTTTGGGGGTGATAGGGTGTGGCAACAATGTACTTCACCCTATATCTCTGGAGGAGGGTCTCTAGTGGCCTATTGCAAAAATGGCTCCCTCTATCACTGATGAGTGCACTGGGAACTCCAAACCAGCTAAAGATATTCTTTCTGAGGAAGTTCAGGACCACCTTGTTATCATTTATAGGTGTCGCAATAGCCTCCATCCATTTGGACACATAGTCCACTGCCACCAAAATGTAATTGTTTGAGTATGAAGTTGGGAATGGTCCCATGAAATCAATCCCCATACGTTAAACAGCTCAAGTTCCAAGATAAATTGTTGTGGCATCTCATTCTTCTTGGGCAGGTTTCCAGCCTGCTGACATTCATTACAGTTTTTCACTAGCTCTCGTGCATCTTTGAAGATGGTGGGCCAAAAGAACCCGCACTACAAGACTTTTTCTGCAGTTCTTTCTCCTCCAAAATGGCCTGGTGCACGAAATTGTGATCTCTAAAATGGCGCCAAAAAATTAGTACGCACGTTCATAATCTCAATTCTTTTTCACAACTCCACACAACTAACCAGCAAGTGCACTGGGTCGTCCAAGTAATAAACCTTACGTGAGTAAGGGTCGATCCCACGGAGATTGTTGGCTTGAAGCAAGCTATGGTCATCCTTGTAAATCTCAGTTAGGTAGATTCAAATGGTTATGAGGTTTTGATAATTAAAATATAATTAAAATATAAAATAAGAAGGAAATACTTATGTAATTCATTGGTGGGATTTCAGATAAGCGTATGGAGATGCTTTGCTCCTTCTGAATCTCTGCTTTCCTACTGTCTTCATCCAATCATTCATACTCCTTTCCATGGCAAGCAGTATGTTGGGAGATCACCGTTGTCAATGGCTACCGTCCGTCCTCTCAGTGAAAATGGTCCAAATGCGCTGTCACCGCACGGCTAATCATCTGTCAGTTCTCGATCATGTTGGAATAGGATCCATTGATCCTTTTGCGTCTGTCACTATGCCCAACACTCGTGAGTTTGAAGCTCATCACAGTCATCCCTTCCCAGATCCTACTCGGAATACCACAGACAAGGTTTAGACTTTTTGAATCTCAGGAATGGCTACCAATTGATTCTAGCTTATTCCACGAAAACTCCGATCTTTCGGAATGGAGACTAAGAGATACACACTCAAGCTAGTATAGATAGAACGGAGGTGGTTGTCAGGCACGCGTTCATAGGTGAGAATGATGATGAGTGTCACGGATCATCACATTCATCAGGTTGAAGTGCGAGTGAATATCTTAGAATAAGAATAAGCTTGAATTGAATAGAAAAATAATAGTACTTTGCATTAATTCATGAGGAACAGCAGAGCTCCACACCTTAATCTATGGGGTGTAGAAACTCCACTATTGAAAATACATAAGTGATAATGGTGTTCATTGCTTCGGCCCCAGAGGGGAAACTAGAATGACCAAGACTTCGAATACAATAGTAAAAAGTCCTATTTATACTAAATTAGTTACTAGGGTTTACAGAGATAAGTAAATGATGCAGAAATCTACTTCCGGGACCCACTTGGTGTGTGCTTGGGCTGAGCATTGAGCTTTACACGTGTAGAGACTTCTCTTGGAGTTAAACACCAGGTTGCAGCCTGTTTGTGGCGTTTAACTCTGGTTTGTAACTTGTTTCTGGCGTTTAACTTCAGAATGACTGGAGACATTTCCCAAAGAAATCATCAATAACTGGGATGATTTGGTGAGCAAATTCCTAGCTAAGTTCTATCCACCTCAGAGGATCCTAAGGTTGAAGACATAAGTGTAGACTTTCACTCAAATGGATGGAGAATCACTCTATGAGTAGGGCTTGGCAAAAAAATCCAAATCTTGGATTTTAAACCCAATCCAAACCAAACCATTTTAAAAAAACCAGTATTTTAAAAAAAAAATCCAAACCACATTGCATCAATTTTATGGTTTGATTTTTTAATCCAAACCATTTAACCAACTTAAATCCAGATCTGGATCCAAATCCAAATTAGGATCCAAATTTGGAAAACCCTAATTCAGTGAGCACAGTTCACACTACGCACAAATCAAACGCGCTTCTCCTTCAACGGTGTGGTCACAGCCAGTCTCTGTCGCAGGCCATCGCCGATGGAATCTTCCAGATCAATACTTCTGTCGCCACTTTCTGCCACCTCGTTGATTCTCTTGGAACCGTTAAAGACACTCCCGACCACCGCCAGAAGTTGTACGCTTACTTTTCCATTTTTTCACTGAGATGTGTTTTCTTGCAAGGTAAATTTTATTATTTTTTGTAGGCGCAACACGAGATAGAGGATATTGAAGCTGGTGAAGGATATTTCTGCTAGGCTCAAGTCATTGAGTGAATTTGATTGCGATGCTTCTGGTGCTAATGTAAAATTCACTTCTCTGATCTTCTTTACTTTTGATGTTATAATTTCGTTAATTTGTTGTTTGTTGCATTTTTCTGCTTCAATTGGAACTTCGAATCAATTTTTTTTTTCATTTGGAAATTTCAAAACAAAAATTCAAGCTTCCTTGAACTTGAATTTGAACCTTAGGAAGCTACTTTGTGAATGGCAAGTCGTTATTCTTTAACTATGTTGGAATTTAGAAGCTACTTAATTTTTCTTTCCATGTCATTGTAGAGATTAGTTCAACATCAACCAACCCAACACCCCCACTTCGAAGGAATTGAGCATTGGGAAGATCAAGTTCAAAGCTTTCGATTTGGTTATCAAGTTCACTATTACAAGTTTGCGGTTATCTTCTTCATGGTCAACTTTTTTCATAAGCCTATCAAAACCAAAGGTAAGGAAAGAAGAACTCTTATGTTATTATGAACAATAGGGGCCCTAGCCAGAGAGTAGTCATTGGTGCAAAAATTACACCATCTATTAAAATGATCCTCATGTCTCTCAGATCTGCTTATGGTACATAAAAAAAAAAAGGAAAACTGCAGCTAGAGAAAGTGTTAATCCTTAAGAACTGAAGGAAATGGTAGATAAAGTTTACTTTTACATTCAGGTTCTATACCTTTCCAATATATGAATGAATCCGATTCCATAATTACTGTAAACCAAAATATGTGTTGTGTTTGGGAAAATGGAAGTGTTCTGGACATAGTAGAATTCAAATAAAAGTTGAAAAGTCAAAGGCGTAAATATCATAGATTATATTCCAAATAAAAAGGTTCATATGGGTTTTGTTGCATATATGGTTTTCTGGTGAAGTAGGATCTCAACAGGTCGTTTCGTGCAAGTTCATCATTATTTTAAGATTGGAGAAATTGTGGGAGGATACCAGAGCACAATTTTTGTAGTTGCACTTGCATCAATTCACAAACTGCATGGTGATTGGGAGATTGATTTTGTGGGGTAGGGACTAGGGCTTTAACGCCTAGGATTCAAGATGTTATATGGATGTCATGAATATATGCTTTAGGTCTGTGGACTGTGATAGTGAATGTTGTGTAGTAGAATGCCAGACTCAGAGTTCTCTGTGTATTTTAAATTCTATCAACAGTTCAACGTGGCTGAGTAAATGCAATAAAATAAAATATTAGGAGTGGATGTATTTGGCAGAAAGTTTGTGCTGTCATTGATTAGGATATGAATGAAGCTGACTTTAAGGTGACTAATATGGACCTATACAAAAAATGGTTCAAAAGAAATATAGTCTAATTTAGTTGTGTTGTTTGGATATTATATACTCTCTGTATACTCTCTGTATCATAACTGATAAGTGTTGTTTGGATTGATACCCTTTCATATTTGTTTTAAGATTAGCCATGAACATTTATGCTAAGGGAGGGAGATAGATAATGTACTTTAAATAGGTGGAGCTTCTAAGGTGTAGTTTGGAAATTTGATTGTGTCTATCTCTTGTTTAACTGGAAATGATCATGTAAAAATGTTGTATCGTAATCCCTCTTTTATTTTTATTATTATTTTCTTCTGAATTTTAGACTTATAAGCATTTAATGGGTAGTGCTGGATATCATGATTGTTTTCATGCAAGTACTGTTGTTTTCTCACTAATTTGCACATCAATGTTGAATGAACTCTTTTGAAGTTGTTTTGCCGTATTTGAACTCCAATTTTTATGATCTTGTTTTGTGTTGAGGAACAATAACTTATTTTTCTTGGCATAAATTTGTATTTATTTTGTTTTAATGTTCAATGGATCTTCTTTTGGTGCTGTCGTGAAACACTGAAGTAAGGGCAATAAAGTTTGCTACGTGATTGGTGGGGGGATTTTCCTTTTGTAGGGGACACTTTTTTCTAATTGTTTAATTCAAAGCACAATTAATGTTGTTGTCTTCATTGTTGTAGTAGTAATCAATATTCTATATAATCTTAGTTGTCTTAATTGTTACAACTAATAATTCTTTGAATGAACTGTTATTCTTTTACCAAATTCGAACGTGCACATAATTTTCTTTAGTTGTACATCAGATCCAAAGAAAGAGTAGCACTAGTAGTACCATAATTTGTTTGTCTTCAACATTTATAAGAAAGTAATGATTAAAAAAAAGCTTTTAGCTGAATTTTAAATTTTTAATATATTATAAATTTAATTTTGTTGGATAAATGAATTGTCATAATGACATTGTTCTTGCTTAGCAAAAATACTCGGTATCTCACATTTAAGTAGAAATAGGATGACTGAATTATTGCATTATTTTTAATTACTAAACTCATGGTAGATAGAACAAAATTATGGCAGAGTAAGATTGGGATTTATGGATGAGAAAATGATGGTCGGTTAGTTGGCTTAACGTGCTTGAATGTTCTGATGAAATAGGAATATCAAAATCAAAATGGTTACTTTTGAGTGCTGTAAAGTGTAAACAGATCATTTAACAAAGGCGTTTTTTTCTTTGCGAGATATATGAACATGGATTAGTTTATGAATCATGCTGAAGTTTTATTGGCTGCTGTTTCTTTGGATTAGTTTGTGAAAATTTTACCATGTTTGGCACCAAATTTTGAGTTATGAAAACAGTAATATTGAAGCAGCAAGGATGTCCGCTAGCACTCAACCATCTTCTCCATCGTCAGGTGTTCGTAAGAATTGGTCAGCTGTCTGGGATCATTTTGATGTAGAGAATACTTCCGAGAAGAAGGCTAAATACAAATATTGTGGTAGCTTAATACAATATGGGAATAGAACCAGCTCAATTGGTGGCTATTTAAGAAGATGCAAGCAAGCAAAATCCTAATAATGATTCTTTGATGTTTTGAGAATGATTAAATGTTATATAGATTAGATATTGTCATTAGATTTATAAAGAACTAAATTCTAGTTGTAATGAACCTATACACTTTAAAATGACTTTAGTATTAATTTTAATTTCAAAAAAATTATGGTTTGAAAATTGAATTTCTAAAAACTGGTTATAAAAGTGGATTTTTTCTTAAAATATCTGGTTTGAAAATTAGATTTTTAAAAACTAGTTTTAAAATTGGATTTTTGGTTGAAGAAGCTGGTTTTAAAACTGAATTTTTGGTTAAAAAATTTAGTTTTAAAACCGGATTTTATAAAAAAAACCGGATTTTAGATTTGGATTTAAAAAAACCCGGATTTAAAATCGGTTTATAAATAAAACAAATTAAAACCGGTTTTGTTTTTTAAACTAGTTTAGAACCAGTTTCTCTCTTCAATCCAGTTATGGTTTGGTTTCATAAACCATAAAACTTGTTCTGAAGTAGATCCAGTTTGGATTTATAAAAATCCAAACCATGCACACCCCTATCTATGAGGTGTGGGAGAGATATAAAGCCTTGATAAGGAAATGCCCACCTGACATGTTCAGTGAGTGGGTCAGACTTCAGAATTTTTATGATGGCTTAACTCTAAAAGCACAAGAGGCTTTGGATTACTCTGTAAGAGGTTCACTTCAGCTAATGAAAACAGCCGAAGAAGCTCAGAATCTCATAGACACTGTGGCTAATAACCAATACTTCTATTCTCATCAATGGCAACGCCAACCCAATTCATACTCCAAAGAAGGGTGTATTGGAGCTTGAGGGTGTGGACACTATCTTGGCACAGAACAAATTGATGCACCAACAAATCTAACAACAAATGGAGATTATGGCAAACAAAATAGATGGACTTCAATTGGCTACAGTGAACACAGCAAATCAACCTTCAAGTGAATGGGGCCAAGGTGAAAAAGCTTTTGAGAAATGCAACAATGAGAAACAATCAGAGAAAGTTCAGTACATGCATAACACCTCAAGCTCTTCTCAAAATGACTTCCATGGTGATACATACAATTCATCATGGAGGAATCATCCCAACTTGAGGTGGAGGGATAACCAAAATTCATGGCAGAAGAACAACAATTCCAACAATTCCCGCAACACAAATAATCAAAATCACTCATCCAATAACACTAACTAATACAAAAACCCACAAAACACATATCATCAACCCCACAACAACTCAAAGCCCAATAGAATAACTTCTCCACACCCCCATTTAACTCACAAAACACCCACTTCAATATCCCAAACAACATCCAACAACAACAATCATACCCCAATATACCACCCATTGACCATCAGGAAGCCAGGATCTCAAATCTTGAAACCACTTTGCAAGCTCTCAACCAAACCACATAAGCACTTGCTTAGACTACACAAAGTCTAGCCAAAGGACAAGAGAGCCTAGTCAAAGGACAAGAACGATAAGATGCCACTATGGCCAGACAAGAGGTCTCAATGAGAAACCTTGAAAGGTAAATGGGACAAATGGCTAAACAAATTTCAGAGATAAGAGAGAAACGAGCAAATGGCTTTCCTAGTGACACTGAAAATAACCCAAGAGACACAGGAAAAGCCATAAAATGGGAAGATTGCAACGTAATCACTCTGAGAAGTAGAAAGAAGGTGGAGAAAGAAGCCATCGCTCAAGAAGGGCACAACAAAGAAGGCTCAAAAGAAGTAGTGAAGGAGCAAAAGCAAGAGCAAGAAACTTCTACACAGAATGATAAGTCAATTAAGAAGGAGGCAGTGAAAGCATACCAACCAATGTTGCCATATCTTCAAAGGTTCAAGGGAGAAAATAAAGAGAAGCAATACTCCAAATTCCTGGAGATATTCAAGACACTGCACATCAACATCCCTTTCATAGAAGCACTTGAATAGATGCCACTATATGCTAAGTTCATGAAGGAATTGTTGACAAAGAAAAGATCCTTGAAAGAAGGACAAATGGTTATCATGACCAGGGAGTGTTGTGCCATCATCCAGAGAGAATTGTCAAGGAAGAGGAAGGACCCAGGAAACTTTCACATTCCCTTCACCATAGGCAACATGATAATTGAGAGAGCATTCTGTGACTTTGGTGCAAGCATCAATCTAATGCCTCTATCCTTGATAAAGAAACTTCAAATTCATGAATTGAAACCCACACAGATAGCCCTCTAAATGACAGACAAATCCATTAAGCAAGGACTTGGAGTTGTGGAGAATGTATTGGTAAAGGTGGAAAAATTTTTCCTCCCAGCTGACTTTGTCATTCTAGACATGGAGGAAGATTACAACTGATGCACGGAAAACTTGTCTCACAACAAATCTCCCTTCGGCAAATGTACCGAATTTGTCGTCAAGTAAAAACTCACAATAGAGTGAGGTCGAATCCCACAGGGATTGATTGATCAAGCAACTTTAATTAGAAGAATGTTCTAGTTGAGCGAATCCAGAATTTGGGTTGAGAGTTGCAGAAAAAAAAATGGCTGGAATGTAAATAACAGAAAAGTAAATGCTAGATTAAAGAACTGGAAGCAAATGACTGAAAATAAATTGTAGAATTGTAAATGGGAATGGGGGATTTGCTCATAACAGTAAATAGCAGAAATTAAAGAGAATGGGTAGGATCAGAGATGGGGAGTTCATTGGGCTTAGGAGATGTTGCAATTCTCCGGATCAAGTTCATTTTCATCTCTTCCTCAATCAATGCACTCATTGATCTCCTTGGCAATCTTAAGTGATTGAATTACAATTTCTTGCAATTCAATCTCTCAAATCTTGATCAATAGCCAATTCCTTGGTCAATTGCTCATGAGAAGAGATGAAGTATGGTCACTGATTATACCACATGCATTTCCCAAATCAAGTATTGAGAGGGTTATAGTCACATACCCATCCAAATCCAATTTGGTCCAGCATGAGAAAGTATTGCTAGCTTGATCTCTTCATTCCTCTTTCAAGGTTCAAAAGAGATCCAAGTTTGAATAGCTTCTCTTCCAAGATAACTACTCAATTGGATGAAGATCGAAAGCCTTCAAGTAAAATCAAGAGAAAAGATAGAAGAAGAATAATGAAAATTAGTATTGATCCATCAAATTACAACAGAGCTCCCTAACCCAATGAAAGGGGTTTAGTTGTTCAAAGCTCTTGAAAATGAAAACAAAGATGGAGAATACATCATAAAACTAGAAAATGCAGAGAAAGTAAAATACATGGAGTAGTTCCCTTTTTCCAGCCTCTAGAACTCTCTTTACAATTCAAAGCTAATCCTATATATACTACTCTTCTCAACTTCTAGTTTGCTCTTCAAGTCTTGGGCCTTTGGATCTTGAGTTTGAAGCAGTTCTTTTCTTCATTTGGGCTTGGCTTTACTTGTAGAGAGAAAGTGCTAAGTGGGCAGAGACTTCAGCTCAGGGCGTTAGGGGTGTTAACATTTAGTGAAAGTATAAGTTCGAGAACGTTAGTGACACTTAACATTTTTACTAACGTTCCAATGTACCCCTTTGCCTCATGTTAGAGCCCACGTTAACTATGTTAACGTGGCTTCTAACGTGGCCTTGCTAAACTTCGAGAATGTTAGTGACACTCAACATTGTCACTAACGTTCCAATGTGTCCCTAGATCTCACGTTAGAGTCCACGTTAACTAGGTTAACGTGGCTTCTAACGTGGCCATTCTTAGCCATCCCAACGTTAGTGACAATGTTGAGTGTCACTAACGTTGGCTCATCATTCATTCCTCATCGTTAGCTTCCTGATGACAAGTCATGTTAGCCTAGTTTCACTAGCCTTTTTCTTTTGTTTTCAATTGAATTATGCACTTTCTTGAGCCAAAAGCAAGCCAATTGGGTAGATTTTCATGTTTCCTTTGATTTAATCAACCATGTATGAATTCATGCTATTTCATGAGGTTTTATGCCATAATTGTCATATATTATGAAAGAATGAATATCTCATGATTTTGAGCATAGCTTTGATGTGTTTGGTTGATTAATGATAGGTGAAGAAAGCTTGGAGAAAGGTTGATGCAAGAAGGAATGGCTAGGAGGAATGACTTAAGTCTTGAATTAATTATGAACCAGGAAGCAAAAGCTGGAGCAAAAGTTAGCCCCTAACATTTTGGCTAACTTTTGGGCAAAAGTTGGAGCAAAAGTTAGCCCCTAACTTTTTGGCTAACTTTTGGGCAAAAGCTGGACCAAAAGTTAGCCCCTAACTTTTTGGCTAACTTTTGGCATGAAAAACACTCCCTGGATGCACCAAAAGTTTGCGCCAACGTTAGCCCCTAACTTTTTGGCTAACGTTGGCGCCTGAAAAACTCCCTGGGCTAGCAAAAGTTTGCGCCAACGTTAGCCCCTAACTTTCTGGCTAACGTTGGCGCCATGAATAACTAAGGGGAGGCCAACGTTGGAGCAAAAGTTAGACCCCTAACTTTTGCCCCAACGTTGGTATCAGCAAAACAAGGGTGCTGATGTGAAAAGTTGGAGCAAAAGTTAGACCCTAACTTTTACTCCAACTTTTACTCAAGCTTTCATGATTCCAACCCGGTTCAATTCGGTTCTTCTCCAAACTCCAAGAGCAATCAACCAAGGCCTCTCTCAACCCAATTCCACCAAGAGCAAAGGCCCAATTGAAGGCTTGAAGACCATTTGAAGAAAGTGTATAAATAACATAGGATTTAAGTTTTCAGGGAGCTTCTCTTTTAGTTTTTCAGAAGAGCTAGCTTTTCAGTTTTGCTTAGAGCTCACCTTTATTTTTCTTAGCATTGTTGTTTAATTCAAGAGAATTTGGGGGGAGAATTGATCTCTCTTCTTCCTTGTTCTTGCCCAGCACTCTTTACTTTTCTTGTCTTGGATTTTGGGTGGAGAATTGAAGAAATTCTGTTTCAATCTCACCTTGGGATCCTGTTTAATTTTCTGCTTAATTGAATTTCAGTTTCGGTTACTTGCTTCGTCATCTACTTTCTTTGCAATTTACAATCTCCTTTGCAATTGTTCTTGTTGGATCTAGGAAGGCATTGAGATCTAGACTTGGTTTTCTAGTCTCTTGGGTCCTGAGATCCGGATTTCCCATTTCCCATTCCCTGTTTACTGTTTTCATGCTTATTTACATTTCTGTTTTAAGATCCGGTTTGATTCAAGACATCCTTTACTTCTCTGTTTGTTGCAATTTACTTTTCCATGTTTAATTTCTGCAAATCCAACTCCCGATTCCCTTTACAATTCAAGCCATTTACATTTCTTGCACTTTAAGATTTTGCAATTTACATTTCTTGCGTTCTAAGTTTCTGCCATTTAATTTCTTGTTCTTTAAGATTCAGCACTTTAATTCCTGTTCTCTTTAATTTCATGCCAATTACCCATTCCCTTTACTTTCTATGCAATTTAATTTCTGCAAATCACAAATCTCTCAACCAAATCTTGATTCGCTTGACTAAATCAACCACTAAACTAAAATTGCTCAATCCTTCAATCCCTGTGGGATCGACCTCACTCCCGTTAGTTATTTTTACTTGATGCGACCCGGCGCACTTGCCGGTTAAGTTTGGGTGTTTTGGAGAAATTCGTTTTTCCGCGAAAATATCCCATCAAGTTTTTGGCGCCGTTGCCGGGGATTGAATTAGATTGACAATGATTAAGTGAGGTGGTGATCTAGATCTAGCATTTTTATTTTCTGTTCCATTAATTTTCAATTAACCCACTAACTGTTTGAATTTTTGCTTAAGCTAACTAAAACTTCATTCTAGCAATAGATTGAAGTGTTACTGGTTTGTGTGTTTCTTATGTTCTGCTTGTATGTCAGGTACAAGAAGAAATACACCCATCTTTCATGAACAAGACGAAAGAACTCTTAGAAGGTTAAGAAGAGCTGAAAGAGGAAAAAATATTGTTGGAGAAGAGGAATCAGAAGAAGAATTCCAAGATATGGAGGAACATTCAACCAATCCACCAGGTGGAGCAGACAACAACAATAACAATCCACCCCAGAGGAGAGTTTTAGCTTCCTATACTGTTGCAAATCCTAGACATTGTGGAAGTAGCATCTTAACTCCAAATGTCAATGCAAACAATTTTGAACTAAAGCCACAACTCATCACTTTGGTTCAAAACAATTGCTCTTTTGGTGGAGGACCACTTGAAGATCCGAACCAACACCTATCCACCTTCTTGAGGATTTGTAACACTGTTAAAACTAATGGTGTGCCTCCTGACAGCTACAAGCTATTGCTATTCCCATTTTCTCTCAGAGACAAGGCCACTCAATGGTTGGAATCCTTTCCAAGAGACAGCATCAACAATTGGGATGATTTGGTAACCAAGTTCCTTGCCAAATTTTACCCACCGCAAAGGATTATAAGGTTGAAGACTGAGGTACAAACATTTACACAAATGGAGGCTGAACCCATCCATGAGGCATGGGAGAGATACAAGGATCTAATCAGGAAATGTCCTCCTGAAATGTTCACTGAGTGGGATAAGCTGCAGAATTTCTATGAGGGCTTAACATTGAAATCTTAAGAAGCTTTGGATCATTCAGCTGGAGGTTCCTTGCAACTCATGAAAACTGCAGAGGAAGCTTAAAATCTCATTGATATGGTGGCTAACAACCAATATTTCTTTGCTCATCAAAGAAACTGCCAACCATCACAAAGAAGAGGAGTAATGGAGCTAGAAGGAGTGGACTCAATCTTGGCTCAAAACAAGATGATGCAGCAGCAAATTCAACAACAATTTGAGCAAATGGCCAAGAGGATTGATAGTCTCCAAGTTGCAGCAGTTAACACTAGCCAACCATCAACCACATGGGGACAAAATGAAGAAACTCAAGAAGAACAACAACAAGAGCAAGTACAGTATATGCACAACCAAGGACCAAATGAAGTGTATGGTGATACATACAATCCATCCTGGAAGAACCACCCAAACCTCAGATGGGGAGATAGTCATACCCAAAACCAACAACCATGGCAGAGGAACTCAAACCAAAATAACCCAAGAAGCAACCAAAACCACAACCAGCAGCAGACTAACCAAAACCCCTACAGAAAACCTCAAAACAACTACCCCAACCCCAACCAGTACCAATCTAATAACCAACCCACCAACCAAAATGCCTACCATCCACCACTCACATCTCATAACCCACCTCAAGTATCACCTGAAGCCCAAAGAATCACTAACTTGGAGGCCGTGATAGACAAAATGTTGAAACACCAGGAAATGACAACCAAGAATCATGAAGCCTCCCTGAAGAGCCTAGAGAGACAGATGGGGCAAATCTCCAAACAGATTTCTGTTGAGAGACCTTCAAGCTCACTGCCGAGTGACACAATCCCAAATCCTAAGGAAGAATGCAAGGCAATACAATTAAGGAGTGGGAGAACATTAATGAGCAACAATGACACTACTAAGAAGCAAGTAGAGAGCAGCAAAAGACCAATAGAAGAGGAACAGCCAACACACACAGAGGAAGCCAATGATGATGATGCAATGGCAAGCAAGGAAGCTTCAAAGCAAACTCAAGCAAAGGAGGAACAATCAAAAATTCCAAAAAAAGGGAATGAAGCAGTTGAAGAGCCAACCAAGAATCAAAAGCAACAAGCAGAGAAAACCTTTGTACCTCCACTGCCATATCCCCAGAGGTTCAACAAAGAAACCAAGGACCAACAATTTCATAAGTTCCTTGAGACTTTCAAAAAGCTGGAAATCAATATTCCCTTGGCTGAAGCACTTGAGCAAATGCCTCTGTATGCCAAGTTTTTGAAGGAGCTTATTAACAAGAAAAGAAGTTGGCATGAGAAGGAAACCATACTGCTCACTGAGGAATGCAGGGCTTTGATTCAAAAAGGGTTTCCCCCTAAGCTTGAAGATCCAGGGAGCTTTTTGCTACCTTGCACCATTGGGGAATTAACCATCACTAAAGCAATGTGCGATCTAGGAGCAAGTATCAACTTAATACCATCCTCCTTGGTAAAAAAGCTGCATATAGAGGAAGTTAAACCAGTACAGATATCTCTAGAGCTAGTAGATAAGTCAACAGTATACCCCAGGGGTATGATTGAAAACCTTCTGGTCAAGGTGGACAATTTCATATACCCTGCAGATTTTGTAGTTCTAGATTCAGAAGGGGATGATGGTGACTCTATTATTCTGGGAAGGCCATTCTTGGCCACTGCTAGAGCTATCATAGACATAGAGGAAGGAGAATTAACTCTCAGAATGCATGACAAGAGTGTCACTCTGAAGGTGTTACCAGAAGCACAGTTTGGTAATGAGAAGAAAAACTATATGGAACTTGACAAGGAAGAATCACAGTTAAAGGAAGAAAGCAACAAGGCGATTCACAACAACATCCCAAGGCAAAAGATTGTGCAAACTGATGAAGAAGTCCAAGAGAATATTGGAGTATCAGCCACTGAAAGGATGAAAGATCCCCAAGGTAAGCCTACGGCCAGAAAAGAAAGGTCAACGAAAGAAAGGATGAAACGCAGAAACAAAACAAAAAAGGGTAGGAAGAACAGGAAGATTCCAACAGAGGGGCTTTCCAAAGGTGACAAAGTGCAACTGACATATCAACAGCTGGGAGCAAGCCAATAGACTGATGACTATTACACTGTCAGCAACATACTCTCATTAGAGCACGCTGAAATTGAACACCAGAGAACAAAGAGGAGGATCACAGTCAGGGGAGACAAGCTGAGGCACTACAATCCTCAACCACCATAAAAGAAAGCCCCAATTTCAAGCTAGTGACATTAAAAGAGCGCTTGTTGGGAGGCAACCCAACCTGAGGTAGTTTTCTTTTCATAGATATTTCAATAAAAAGGTTAAATGATTGGTATGTATTGCAAGGAGCTAAGTTTGGTGTTTCACACCAAAACAATTTAAGGGAGAATAAAGGATTCTAAGTTTGGTGTTCCACCAAAATCTCACTTAAAACCACATTCTCACCTTCTGCACAAAGGGTTACTAGCTCCAAGCAATCTGATAAATCATTTAATCATTGTCTGTTTCTAGTTTTTAGTTTTATTACCTTTAGCAAAGACTTAGGCTTTCACATATGGTTATGCATAAGAAACATGGCAAGGGACTAAGTTTGGTGTTCACACACCAAAGTAAGTTCAAACGCCTACAAGAAAGTCTTGCACACTAACCAGTCATCTAAGGGCTTGAGAAACAAGCAACTTCCATTAACACTGCAGGAATTCAATCACTCTCTTGGGAGAACTACACACCATTAGCTGAGAGAAAGAAGAAGAAGCCACCAAGAGGTTGTATTGTCACTTAACTCCATCAGCATTGAATTGCTCTAAATTGGAAGTGTGAATATGCCAATCTTAACAGTAACTGTTAGTGTAGTAGTCTGTACATCATTTATGTTTCAATTTAAAATAAGTAAGCTAGCCTAAGTGTGTGCTTGTGTGTTTACTTTCACTTAACAAAAAGCATGCTTTGTCCCCTGCATCTTTAATTCAATAAAAGAAATGTTTGAATGTGAAGTGAGATAGTTCTCTGTTAGATAGAAGTAAAATAAAAGTAAGTGGTGGTATGTGTGTGATTGTATAATAGCTCACCTTTAATGAATAAGAACACTAGGATGTCTCCTCTTAAGTAGAAAGTAGCTACTGTCTATGAATCTCAATTGAATAAAAATCCTTGGTTAGAAAGAAAAACAAAAAGAAAGAAAAAAGGGGAGAAAAAGAAATAGCCAAGAAGTGGTAGAACAAAAGAAAAACAAAAAGAAACAAAGCTGGACACCAATAGCTTGAACCTTAGAATATATGCCTGTGGTGCCTTTGTATTAGGATCTGCTTGGATTATTAAGCTCTTTGGAGTGCATCAACACTTGATGACTTGGGTTAACTAACCCGGGATCATCAGCTGAAAGTCCACTATCAAGAGCAACCTAACTACAAGGCATTTAGTAGCCCAAAGAGGTGTTGGGCATCAATGTTCTAAGAAGGAATGTGAGCCAAGTGTCTATAGTGAATAATGTGTCAAGTATAAAGAAAAGGAAATGAACTTGCTACACATGACACTCAAATAAAGCTCATGAACAAGATAATAGCCAAGGATAAAGGAATAATGAGAGGTCATAGCAGTATGTTACTTGAAGCTTGAAAGAGGCTTTCTAGGCTTAAGAGTCAATAAGAGGTGAGTGTGTACATATCCACATAAAATCCCATGAACTATCAATAACACTCTACTAGCATGAACATCCTCTCCCATTTCATTCTTTCTTCTCAATAAATCATTTCTTGCTTGGGGACAAGCAAGCTTTAAGTTTGGTGTTGTGATGACAAGTCATCTTAGCCTAGTTTCACTAGCCTTTTTCTTTTGTTTTCAATTGAATTATGCACTTTCTTGAGCCAAAAGCAAGCCAATTGGGTAGATTTTCATGTTTCCTTTGATTTAATCAACCATGTATGAATTCATGCTATTTCATGAGGTTTTATGCTATAATTGTCATATATTATGAAAGAATGAATATCTCATGATTTTGAGCATAGCTTTGATGCGTTTGGTTGATTAATGATAGGTGAAGAAAGCTTGGAGAAAGGTTGATGCAAGAAGGAATGGCTAGGAGGAATGACTTAAGTCTTGAATTAATTATGAACCAGGAAGCAAAAGTTAGAGCAAAAGTTAGCCCCTAACTTTTTGGCTAACTTTTGGGCAAAAGCTGGACCAAAAGTTAGCCCCTAACTTTTTGGCTAACTTTTGGCATGAAAAACACTCCCTGGATGCACCAAAAGTTTGCGCCAACGTTAGCCCCTAACTTTTTGGCTAACGTTGGCGCCTGAAAAACTCCCTGGGCTAGCAAAAGTTTGCGCCAACGTTAGCCCCTAACTTTCTGGCTAACGTTGGCGCCATGAATAACTAAGGGGAGGCCAACGTTGGAGCAAAAGTTAGACCCCTAACTTTTGCCCCAACGTTAGTATCAGCAAAACAAGGGTGCTGATGTGAAAAGTTGGAGCAAAAGTTAGACCCTAACTTTTACTCCAACTTTTACTCAAGATTTCATGATTCCAACCCGGTTCAATTCGGTTCTTCTCCAAACTCCAAGAGCAATCAACCAAGGCCTCTCTCAACCCAATTCCACCAAGAGCAAAGGCCCAATTGAAGGCTTGAAGACCATTTGAAGAAAGTGTATAAATAGCATAGGATTTAAGTTTTCAGGGAGCTTCTCTTTTAGTTTTTCAGAAGAGCTAGCTTTTCAGTTTTGCTTAGAGCTCACCTTTATTTTTCTTAGCATTGTTGTTTAATTCAAGAGAATTTGGGGGGAGAATTGATCTCTCTTCTTCCTTGTTCTTGCCCAGCACTCTTTACTTTTCTTGTCTTGGATTTTGGGTGGAGAATTGAAGAAATTCTGTTTCAATCTCACCTTGGGATCTTGTTTAATTTTCTGCTTAATTGAATTTCAGTTTCGGTTACTTGCTTCGTCATCTACTTTCTTTGCAATTTACAATCTCCTTTGCAATTGTTCTTGTTGGATCTAGGAAGGCATTGAGATCTAGACTTGGTTTTCTAGTCTCTTGGGTCCTGAGATCCGGATTTCCCATTTCCCATTCCCTGTTTACTGTTTTCATGCTTATTTACATTTCTGTTTTAAGATCCGGTTTGATTCAAGACATCCTTTACTTCTCTGTTTGTTGCAATTTACTTTTCCTTGTTTAATTTCTGCAAATCCAACTCCCGATTCCCTTTACAATTCAAGCCATTTACATTTCTTGCACTTTAAGATTTTGCAATTTACATTTCTTGCGTTCTAAGTTTCTGCCATTTAATTTCTTGTTCTTTAAGATTCAGCACTTTAATTCCTGTTCTCTTTAATTTCATGCCAATTACCCATTCCCTTTACTTTCTATGCAATTTAATTTCTGCAAATCACAAATCTCTCAACCAAATCTTGATTCGCTTGACTAAATCAACCACTAAACTAAAATTGCTCAATCTTTCAATCCCTGTGGGATCGACCTCACTCCCGTGAGTTATTATTACTTGATGCGACCCGGTGCACTTGCCGGTTAAGTTTGGGTGTTTTGGAGAAATTCGTTTTTTCGCGAAAATATCCCATCACTTCCACGTTAACTAAGTTAACGTGGAAGTTAACGTGGCTCCTTGGGGGGTTGTGTGGTTGCTTCCAACGTTAGTGACAATGTTGAGTGTCACTAACCTTGGCGACAACTCTCACTTCTTACGTTAGCTCCCACGTTAACCAAGTTAACGTGGGAGTTAACGTGGTGTGTTGCATCCTTAGGCCAACGTTAGTGACAATGTTGAATGTCACTAACGTTGGCTTCTCTTTCCCCCTTTAACGTTAGAGGCCACGTTAACTAGGTTAACGTGGGCTCTAACGTGGCCACTTATGAGTGTTTGCCAACGTTAGTGACAATGTTAAATGTCACTAACGTTGGCTCAACTTCCCTTTTCCACGTTAGAGTTCACGTTAACTTAGTTAACGTGACTCTTAACGTGGGCAATGATGGCTATGAGAGTGTCATTGGCAATCACTTTTCTCATTAACCTTGCAAGTTTCCTCCCTTTCCTTGCTTCCTTTGGTCCTGAAATCAAGCAATAGAGTGCATCAAAGTTCTAGTCCAAGTCATGGGCAATGCAACATACAATTTGTCACTAAACTTATGCAAAATCCTCATGAAATAATGTAAAATGCACAATGTATGCTTGAGTCAAGGTGTAAGTAAATATCTACCCAAAACTAGCTTATTTCCTAAGGAAATGCATGAAACTAACCTAAAAACAGTAAAGAAAATGTCAGTGAAACTGGCCAAGATGCCCTGGCATCACAACACCAAACTTAAAGCTTGCTTGTCCCTAAGCAAGTACTGGAACAAGAGAATGATGAATGGAATATCCAGAGGAATGAGTCATTCTTGTGGAAGTCATGTTACTGATTTTGTGGTGGTTTCATGCATAGCAACTTAGGTTCATTCCATTACTGGCTTTCAGACCTTTATCATGTCCCTAAACACTTACTTTGTCTATATCCCATGAGACTTTTATTCATTGATCCTTTTATTGTTATTTCAAGGGTTATTTGTGTTATTTAGGCTAAGTGCTCTGTAAGGGGGCAACTCTTTAAGATAAGTTTTCAGCCAACACTCCCGAACCAGTTGGTTCAATGTGCTAGGTGTTGAGGCACCCCTAAGGACTTACTCCCTCAAGTCTCTCCCCCATACATACACACCACAGGCATATAGTTTGTTTATTTTCTTTTCTTGAGACCTTGGTGTCCAGCACCTCTTTGGGTTACTAAATGCTTTGTAGTGAGGGTTACTTTTGATAGTGGATTTTCAGCTGATAATCCCGAGTTAGTTAACCCAAGTTACCAAGTGATAAAGCACCCCTGAGAGCTTATTCATCCAAGTAGATCCCTCACACAGGAGCACCACAGACACTTGTCTCAAGGTCCAAACCATTGGTGCCTAGCCTTATTGCTTACTCTTTTTCTTTTGTTTTTCACTTCCATTATTCTTTCCCTTTTCTCTTATTAGGATCTTGTCATATACTCAGTCTCATGGGTATATCCAAAGTCAAGTATTCAGGATAGATAGTTGTCCTCCTAACCTTGTGGTTGAACCAACTTAGCCAACTTATGACTACCCCAAAGATTCATGAATGCACTTCCACAATATGAACTCCACTCTGGTCTTTTGAAAACATAAACATTCACTTCTTCATTTGATTTAAAATGAACAAGCATACAAGTAAGTTAAGTAAGGATGCAGCGACATAAAGACTAGTACACATAGACCTATTCAATACCACAAAATTAAAAGACATGATTGAAAAAGGTTTAAACATAACATGGAAGCAAGTTCTATTTCATACAAGATCTTCCTTATTTTAAGACATAAAGAAAGATGGAACAAAGAAGGAACTCCACCACCTTTTACTATTGTGGATGTCCATGCTCTTTTCCTTGCTTGTCCTCCTTGTTTCCTCTTGCATTTCCTCGCATCCGTGCCAATCTTGCTTGCTTCCAATCCTCAAGTGCCTTCCTCACTGACTCATGACTCTCTTCCACCCTTTGTCTTTCCTTTCGTGCTAATTCATCCTTCATTTCGTCATACTTGGCTATTCCCAGATGCAATACTAGCAGCTGTCCCACTAAGTAGCCGAGCCTGGCTTGAGTGTTTATATGATGTCCTGTTTGGCTCATGTAAACTCCTTCTGCGAATGCTCTTTGCTCGTCCAATAGTTCTGCCTGTTCTATTTGTCTTCGATGCATCTCATGTATGTGTGCCCCTTGATGTGCTTGGATGTTGATTAGCCTCTGGGTGGATTCTTGTTGCTCGTTTTGCCTTTGTTCTATCCTGTTGAATGCTTCTCCCCATTGTTGTCCTTGGCTTAGTTGCTGTTCCATCATTTGCCTTTGCCACTCACCTTGCTGAGTCATCCATCTTGAAAGTGTTTCCTCTTGCTGCCCCATCATCTGTAGTTGAAGCTCTTTCTGTGCTCCTTGGCTTTCCAAATATTGTCTAGACAAGCCATCAATGGCCTTCTGCAATTGGTGCATGTCCAAAGTCTGTTGTGCTTGACCCTCTGAGACTTGGCCTTCCACTACTTGAGGGGTTGTCCTCTTTCTTTGCTTCCGTTGAGGCAGGGGGTGCTGCAGCATTCATCCTTCGGACCGTTATTGGAATGCCTTCTTTTATCCAAACAGGGTCCTCATCTTCAAAAACCACCCTAGCTTTCTTGCATATTCGGTAAATAGTGCTGGGGTAACCTAATGTTCCTCTTGAGTCGCTTTTCTATGCCATCTTTCTAATGCCTTGAGCTATGATCTCATGAACTTTGATTTCTCCTCCCTTGAGTATATAATGCACCATTGTTGCTCTCTCGAGATTCACCTCCGAGTTGTTTGCAGCTGGGAGAATAGACCTCCTCACTAGCTCGAACCACCCCTTAGCTTCAGGAGTGAGGTCTGTTCTCTTAATGAACTTTGGTTTATTTCCTGCACCCCTTTCCCAGTCAGCTCCTGGTACACAAAGGTCTCGTAAAAGCTGGTCATAATTGGGGTTGTTGTCCAATCTTGAGTGATAACTTTCTTCTTCAAATGGTATAGACCGTAGCTTCAATGCCCTCATTACACTCATGGGACCAAAATCCACCATTGTTTCTCTCACAAAGCTTGTATATGACTCATCTTTCTTATCATATCTGACTACATTTGCATAAAATTCTCTTATGAGATTTGCATTCACCTTAGTGACCGGGTCAGTGAGGAGCTCCCATCTTCTCCTTTCTACCTTCTCTGTGATTTCGGGGCATTCAGTCTTCTTAACTTGAAACCCCAGCTCATAGATGATTTCCTTATCAACCATCCACCCGTATTGTAATGCATGATGCAAGCTTTTAAATCTCTTCTCATCATATGGGTGTTCTTCCATGGGTTCCTTTTCCTCCCTTCTCTTAGAACTTGAAGATGCCATGAATGATGATTAATATGTGAAGGTGGTAAGGTTGTGGAGACTTTTGGTTGTTTAGGGTTTTATGGCAATGAAGAGAGTGAGGGGAGGAACGTTTATAATCAGATAGGGGGTGTATTGTACCGAAATAAAGAGTGGTGAGGGGTGTGTGATGACAATGAAGGGTGGTACGGACAAGGGTCGTTTATATAAAGAAGTTGTGAGAGAATGGAGGGTGTAGATTGATGAAGTGGTCACTTGATGGACGGTTAGGGTTATGCATGGCTAGAAGACAAGGATCATCACTTTATGATGGGGATTGCTCGGTCTTCTAGGGGTTCCATTTTTTTCAATGTTGCATGGCAACATTTTCCAATGTATTCCCTCTTTAGAATAAGTGTGTAACCCCTCCTCTTGTGGTGTCTGAACCTTCTTTGTTTGGTTGTCCAATCTATCCCTTTTTATGCTCCTTTTCCTTTCCTATAAAGATTTAAAATAAGGAAATTAATATCATAAAAATCAAACTCTATGGCTAGAATAAAAGGGAAGAAAGGATTTGATTGTTTATTTATGAATTCCAACTAACTAACTAACTATTGGTGGGTCCTTATATGCATTTTGGTGGCACCATGGGGTGACACCAAACTTAGTTTGAAGCAGTGTGATGAAAAGTTTTGTTCAAAGCTCCCAAGACTAGCATGCATCTTGGTTTGCTTTGAACACCAAACTTGTTCTTCACTATATACTGCATGATAAAGATTTCACTAAATGTTTGTCAAGTTTGGGTTGAAATTCGTAAATATTGATTTATTCATTATTTTAAAAACATATAAAACATGGGTTGCCTCCCATGAAGCGCTTCTTTAGCGTCACTAGCTTGACGTTTTTTTTTTTTTCATCAGGGTGGTTGGTAGTGCTTAAAGTCCTCCCCTCTTGCTGTGGACTTATATCCATTGGTTGGATCAATGATCTCCACATGTTCCAGGGAAAGAACTCTATTGATAGTGAAGACCTTAGGTAACTGAGATGGTACAGTAGGGAGATTAGGGGGAATATCTGGGAAGTAAGTTGAGACAACTCTATCCCCTGGAGAGAAATCTTCCGTAGGGATCTTCTTGTTCCTCCATCTCCTTGGTACCTTCATCTTTGTTTCCTTTAAGGTTGCCTTCCCCTTGGTGACCTTTTTCTTCCAAGGAGTTGTGATGTTGTCTTCACATGCCTCTAGAGGTTTAGGTTCCTCCAACTTTTCTTTGAGCTGTGGCAATTGCTGTTTTCCTTGTTTATCAATTGAGGGGGTTTCAGAATGAACTGGCTATGCTTCAGTGCTTGTCTCCTCCTTCAGTGTCTCTTTATCGTTTGTGCTTAGTTCCTTGTCCTCTTGATCTGTTTCTTGTGAGAGTTTGAAGACATTGAAGCTGAGTCGTTCATCATGGATTTTCAATATTAGCTCCCCTTTCTCTACATCGATAAGTGCTCTGGCCGTAGCTAGGAATGGTCTTCCCAATATGATTGGGTGAGTGTGACTCTCTTCTATGTCCAGAATGACAAAGTCTGTTGGGAGAAAGTATTTCCCAACCTTTAGCAACACATTTTCCACCACTCCTATTGCTTGCTTTTGAGTTTTGTCAGCCAGTCTGATGATTACATATGTGGGCATTATCTCATTAATCTGCAGCCTCTTCACCATGGATAAAGGCAGTAAGTTGATGCTGGCCCCCAAATCACATAGCGCTCTATCGAACATAGTTTCACCAATGGCACAAGGGATGTGAAAACTCCCTGGGTCTCTTCTTTTTGTAGGCAGCTCAGGTTGAATAAGGGCACTACATCCCTTGTTCATCACTATAGTCTGGCCTCCTTTGAGTGAGCTTTTCCTGGGAAGAAGTTCCTTCATATACTTGATGAATGCAGGCATTTGTTGAATTGCCTTGATGAATGGTATGTTTACATGCAGAGATGCAAACAAGTCTAGGAACCTTGAGTATATTCTCTTTCGCACAGCACCATTGAACAGTTGAGGGAAGGGAGCATAGAGCTTCAGCAACTCTTGTTGTGAGATTTCTGGTCCTTGGTGATCTCTATCCTCCTCCTTTGTTGAGTTGTCTTCAGGTTGTTTGCAAAGTTTGCCTTGCTTGTCTTCAGTCTCTTGATCACTCGTAGTGACCATTTTGCAATCTTCCCATCTTACTTTCTTTGCTTCTCCCTTGGGGTTTTTCTCCGTGTCACTTGGGAAGCTATCGGTAGATTTGGGAATCTTCTCAGCTAAATATCCCACTTGGAATTCCATCTTCCAAATGGTCTCTCCCTGGTTCTTAATATTGGCTCGCACTTCCTCTTTGAACACCTTATTTTCTTGAATCTCTTGGCATATTCCTTCAAGTATGGCTTCAATCTTAGAGAGCTTGTCATCAATTGATGGGTGATTCGGAGCAGATGTGCTATTTTGGTTTTGATAAGCACATGAAGAAGTGTTATTGTGGGGGTGTTGAGACGTCCTCTGTGTGAATTGCTGGTGAGCTGCATTATTGTTGGAGTTATAACGTCTATGGTCTTGGTTTTGATCTTGCTCACCTCCCCACCCAAAGTTTGGGTGGTTTCTCCATCCAGGGTTGTAGGTCTTGGAGTATGGATCATAGTTTTTCCTTGGTGAACTCCCAATGTAGTTGGCTTGCTCCTGACTCCCCTCTGCTTCTTCATTCACTCCTTCTTGGATTGTTGATGAAGTGGAGATTGCTGCTACTTGGTTCATCTCCATCTTCTTGGTGAGGTCAGCCAGCTGCTGGGTAATGAGCTTGTTTTGGGCCAACAGAGCATCTACATTGTTTAGCTCCATTACTCCTCTTGTGTTTCCTCTTTCGGAAGCATAGAAGTAGTCGTTCTCTGCTACTGTTTCAATAACATCTACGGCTTCCTCAATGGTCTTCTTCTTGTTCAAAGATCCTCCAGATGAATGGTCTACGGCCTTCTTTGACTCATAAGAGAGCCCTTCATAGAAAATGTGCAGCTGCACCCATTCGTTGAACATGTCAGGTGGACACCTCCTTGTTAAGTCCTTGAACCTCTCCCATGCTTCATATAGAGTCTCACCATCTTGTTGCCTGAAAGTTTGGACCTCAGCTCTCAGCCTATTGATTCGTTGAGGAGGGTAAAATCTTGCTAAGAATTTGTTCACCACGTCTTCCCAAGTTGTCAAGCTTTCCCTTGGGAAAGATTCCAGCCATTTGGCTGCCTTGTCCCTGAGTGAGAATGGAAATAAGAGTAGTCTATAGGCGTCAGGATGAACACCATTAGACTTCATTGTGTCACATATTCTCAGGAAGGTGGTTAAATGTTGATTGGGGTCTTCTTGAACACTTCCTCCAAACGAACAGTTGTTCTGAACAAGGGTGATGAGCTGTGGTTTAAGTTCAAAGTTGTTGGCATGGATTGTTGGCTTTTGGATGCTACTTCCACAATTGCCTGGGTTTGGATTGATGTAAGAGCCCAAAACTCTTCTATCCTCCCCAGCATGATTTGCTCTACCTCCTCCCCCATGGTTGTGATCTTCTTCTTCATGATGGTTTTCCATGTTGTCTTCCATGTTTGTTTCAAAGAATTCCTCTTCTTCCTCAGCACCAACCACTTTCTTTCCTCTTGCCTCCCTCCTTAATCTAAGGAAGGTCCTCTCAGGTTCAGAATCGAAGGAAGTTGAAGCCCCGCTTCTTCTCCCTGTCATACAACCATCAAGTGCAAGCAAGAAAAGATAGGTGCAGAAAGTATTTGTGTCAGAATTACTGTTAGTTGTGGGTGATGCAATATATCAAACAGTTAGTGGGTTAGCAAACAGAATTGAAAATAACAAAGAAGAACAAAAGAGTAGAGGGGGAAGGGAAGAAGTTTAACTAAAAAAAAAAGTAAATCACTCAAACAGAAAATGAAATTCACAAAATAAAAATTCTCAATCTAGTGATCTTCCAATTTAATCATTGTTGATGCACAATCAATCCCCGGCAATGGCGCTATAAACTTGATGCACGGAAAACTTGTCTCACAACAAATCTCCCTTCGGCAAGTGTACCGAATTTGTCGTCAAGTAAAAACTCACAATAGGGTGAGGTCGAATCCCACAGGGATTGATTGATCAAGCAACTTTAATTAGAAGAATGTTCCAGTTGAGCGAATCCAGAATTTGGGTTGAGAGTTGCAGAAAATAAAATGGCTGGAATGTAAATAACAGAAAAGTAAATGCTAGATTAAAGAACTGGAAGCAAATGACTGAAAATAAATTGCAGAATTGTAAAAGGGAATGGGGGATTTGCTCATGAAAGTAAATGGCAGAAATTAAAGAGAATGGGTAAGATCAGAGATGGGGAGTTCATTGGGCTTAGGATATGTTGCAATTCTCCGAATCAAGTTCATTTTCATCTCTTCCTCAATCAATGCACTCATTGATCTCCTTGGCAATCTTAAGTGATTGAATTACAATTTCTTGCAATTCAATCTCTCAAATCTTGATCAATAGCCAATTTCTTGGTCAATTGCTCATGAGAAGAGATGAAGTATGGTCACTGATACCATATGCATTTCCCAAATCATGTATTGAGAGGGTTATAGTCACATACCCATCCAAACCCAATTTGGTCCAGCATGAGAAAGCATTTCTAGCTTGATCTCTTCATTCCTCTTTCAAGGTTCAAAAGAGATCCAAGTTTGAATAGCTTCTCTTCCAAGATAACTACTCAATTGGATGAAGATCGAAAGCCTTCAAGTAAAATCAAGAGAAAAGATAGAAGAAGAATAATGAAAATTAGTATTGATCCATCAAATTACAACAGAGCTCCCTAACCCAATGAAAGGGGTTTAGTTGTTCATAGCTCTTGAAAATGAAAACAAAGATGGAGAATACATCATAAAACTAGAAAATGCAGAGAAAGTAAAATACAGAGAGTAGTTCCCTTTTTCCAGCCTCTAGAACTCTCTTTACAATTCAAAGCTACTCCTATATATGCTACTCTTCTCAGCTTCTAGTTTGCTCTTCAAGTCTTGGGCCTTTGGATCTTGAGTTTGAAGAAGTTCTTTTCTTCATTTGGGCTTGGCTTTACTTGCAGAGAGAAAGTGCTAAGTGGGCAGAGACTTCAGCTCAGGGCGTTAGGGGTGTTAACATTTAGTGAAAGTATAAGTTCGAGAACGTTAGTGATACTTTACATTTTCACTAACGTTCCAATGTACCCCTTTGCCTCACGTTAGAGCCCACGTTAACTATGTTAACGTGGCTTCTAACGTGGCCTTACCAAACTTCGAGAACGTTAGTGACACTCAACATTGTCACTAACGTTCCAATGTGCCCCTAGATTTCACGTTAGAGTCCACGTTAACTAGGTTAACGTGGCTTCTAACGTGGCCATTCTTAGCCATCCCAACGTTAGTGACAATGTTGAGTGTCACTAACGTTGGCTCATCATTCATTCCTCATCGTTAGCTTCCACGTTAACTAAGTTAACGTGGAAGTTAACGTGGCTCCTTGGGGGGTTGTGTGGTTGCTTCCAACGTTAGTGACAATGTTGAGTGTCACTAACGTTGGCGACAACTCTCACTTCTTACGTTAGCTCCGACGTTACCCAAGCTAACGTGGGAGTTAATGTGGTGTGTTGCATCCTTAGGCCAACGTTAGTGACAATGTTGAATGTCACTAACGTTGGCTTCTCTTTCCCCCTTTAACGTTAGAGGCCACGTTAACTAGGTTAACGTGGGCTCTAACGTGGCCACTTATGAGTGTTTGCCAACGTTAGTGACAATGTTAAGTGTCACTAACGTTGGCTCAACTTCCCTTTTCCATGTTAAAGTTCACGTTAACTTAGTTAACGTGACTCTTAATGTGGGCAATGATGGCTATGAGAGTGTCATTGGCAATCACTTTTCTCATTAACCTTGCAAGTTTCCTCCCTTTCCTTGCTTCCTTTGGTCCTGAAATCAAGCAATAGAGTGCATCAAAGTTCTAGTCCAAGTCATGGGCAATGAAACATACAATTTGTCACTAAACTTATGCAAAATCCTCATGAAATAATATAAAATGCACAATGTATGCTTGAGTCAAGGTGTAAGTAAATATCTACCCAAAACTAGCTTATTTCCTAAGGAAATGCATGAAACTAACCTAAAAATAGTAAAGAAAAGGTCAGTGAAACTGGCCAAGATGCCCTGGCATCAACAACACTCCCATCATTCTAGGGAGACCCTTCCTAGCTATGAGAAGAGCATTAATTGATGTTGAGAAAGGAGAATTGATGCTGAGAGTGCATGAAGAGCATATAGTGTTTCATGTCTTCCAGAGTTTCCAAGATACCAATCAAGAAGAATAGTGTATGAAGATTGATCTGAGAGATCCAAACTTGAAAGAGGCACCTGATGAGTCATTCCCAATGCACTTAAGCTCATGATGGAAAGGAAAGGAAGAGGTAGAAATGTTGCAACAAACTCAAAGAGCTGAGAAGGAACTACAACCAAGACCTCCGTATGAGATTCTCAGCAAGAACCTTCCAAAATTTGAGACCCCAAAACATGAGCTATCTCCTGGAAAAGAAAAGAATCCCAAGGAGAAAGTACCAAAAGGGTGGAGAAACAGAAAAATTCCCACTGAAGGCTTCATACCAGGGGATAAAGTGATGCTAGCTTACCAACCAATAGAAACATCTCCACATTTCTTTGGATATTATACAGTGAATAAAATCCTCTCACTTGAACATGTGAAAATCGTCAAGAATGATATTAGAGGAAAGCTCACGGTGAGAGGGGAAGGGCTGAGGCATTATGTTCATTATCCTCCCTAATGAGGGACAATCGTCAAGCTATTGATGATAAAAGAGCGCTTGTTGGGAGGCAACCCAACCAGAGGTAACTCTCTTTTCCTTTACTGTTTCAATAAGGAAATTAAGTAGATTTATCTGTATTGTAAGGAGCTAAGTTTGGTGTTGCACACCGAAGTAATTCAAGGGTGAATGTTGGATGCTAAGTTTGGTGTTCCAGCAATGATTTAATTTAAAACACATTTCAACCCTCAGCATAACTAGTTATCAGCTCCAAACAATCAGATAGACTACTTAACAATTGTTTAGTTTCTAGTTCATAATTTGTTTTCTAGTTTATAGTTGGTTTTCTTAATAAAAGCACATGAGGTTTTCTGCATATATTCAAGATGCTTCACAAGGCAAGGAATTAAGTTTGGTGTTCACACACCCAAGTAAGTTCAGAACCCTATAAACATACATGCATGCTAACCATCTCTCATGTGGTTGGGGAACAAGCAACTTTCAATATCTTTGTAGGAAGACACTCAATCTCTCGAAAGGAACAGACACCATCATCTAAAGAGATGAAGAAGGGCACAAAAACTAAGGATGGTGATGGCAAGGAGGAAACAAGTGGACTCCAAGAGGTTGTAGTGTTACTTCACTATCTTTAGCCTAAATATGTTAATTGAAAGTGTGATGAACCACTATTTTACGGTTTATTTTGCATTAAATTAAGTGGATTTTATCCACTAAACTCACACTTATTCATATAATTCGCATGTTTTACATTTTCCTTCCTAATTCTGTGCTATGATTGAAAAACATTCTTCTTTGGCCTTAAATTACTAATTTTAATTCTCTCTTATTACCATTCGATGCCTTGATATGTGTGTTAAGTGATTTCAGGATTTACAGGACATGAATGGCTTAGAGGATGGAAAGAAAGCATGCAAAAGTGGAAGGAATACAAGAAACTGAAGGAATTGCTAAGCTGTCAAGCCTGACCTCTTCGTACTAAATCGATCATAACTTGAGCTACAGAGGTCCGATTGAGGTGGTTTCAGTTGCGTTAGAAAGTTAACATCCGAGGCTTCAAAATGATATATAATTTGCCATAGTTGCCATGCTGTTAGGCGACGCGAAAGTTCAAACGATGCGTACGCGTGGACGACGCGTACACGTGACAGAGCCACCTGCTGGACGTATCAGAAATTGCTGGGGTCGATTTCTGGGCTGTTTTTGGCCCAATTTCAAGCCCGAAAAACTCAAATTAGAGGCTGCAGAGTGGAGAAATCACATTCATTCATCCATACAACTTTCATTCACATAATTTTAGGTTTTAGATGTAGCTTTCTATAGAGAGAGGCTCTCTCCTCTCTCTAGGTTTTAGGATTCCTTTTATGTTTAGCTTTTCTTAATCTCAATTTTCTACTTTGATTTAATTTAGTTTTCTTTTGCTCTTATTTGTTCTAGTCCTCTAGTTTATTTATTTCCCTTGTTGATTATTCTATGTTGCCATTTTAGTTTATGAATTCTCATGTTAGATTTGATTTTCTATTTAATGCAATTTGAGGTATTTCATATTTATGATTGCTTTCTTCAATTTATGTTATTGTTGCTTTCAATTGGTTGTTTGGATTTTATTGTCTCTTATTAATTTCTATGCTTTTATGTTATGCCTTCCAAGTGTTAGATAAAATGCTTGCTTGGAATTTAGTGTAAATTTCTCTCCTTTTGGCTTTGGTTGAGTAATTGGAGACTGATAAACCACCATTTTATGGTTTATCTTGTGCTTAATTGAGTGAATTTTATCAACTCTTTACCCACTTATGCATAATATTTGCATGGTTTTATATTTCCTTCCTAATTTTATTCTATAATTGGAAACTTGCTTCCCGAGCCTTTTAATTACCAAAAATTAATTTCCCCTTATCACCATTAGATGCCTTGATATGTGTGTTAAGTGATTTTAGAGATTACAGGGTAGGAATGGCTCAGAGGATGGAAAGGAAGCATGCAAAATTGGAAGGAATACAAGAAGTTAGAGAAATTGCTAAGCTGTCCAGCCTAACCTCTTCGCACTCAAACGGATAAAACTTTAGCTACAGAGATCCAAATGACGCGGTTCCAGTTGCATTGAAAGCTATCGGGGCTTCAATTTGATATATAATATGCCATAGTTGCCCTGACGCTAGGTGATGCGAACGCGTGATCTATGCGGACGCATCGCAGTGGCGAAAAACTAGCGTGGCAGATTTCATCTCCAGCGATTTCTAGGCTGTTTTCGACCCAGTTTGCGGCCTAGAAAACACAGTTTAGAGGCTATAAAGTGCAGGAATGCATCCATACATGAAACAAGCTTTCAATTCACAATTTTAGGAGTAGATGTAGTTTCTAGAGAGAGAGGTTCTCTCCTCTCTCTTAGGATTAGGATTTAGGATTTCTCTTAGTTTTAGGAGTGACTCTCAATCCCAGGTTCAATGTTCTTCAATTTATATTTCTCTTCTACTTTTAGATACTCTAATACTTTTAATTGTTAATTACTTATGTTGCCCATTTGATTCATAAATCTTTCATGTTAGAATCGATTGCTTTTATTAATATAATTTGAGGTATTTCAGACTTATGATTGCTCTCTTTAATTTATTAATGCTCTTTGTTTATCCAAATTATTTTCATTCAAGTAGACTTTTTTTTCTTTTGGCTTTGGTTGAGTCATTGGAAACACTTGAGTTATCAAACTCATTGTTGATTGAAAATTGGATTTCTTCATTTCATTAATTCAAGTTCCAATAACTCTAGCCTTTCCCAAGGAAAGACTAGGACCTGAGGAATAAAAATTAATTCATCCACTTAACTTACCTTCATAGTTAGAGGTTAACAAAGTGGGAGAAAAATCCAATTCTCATTACAATTGATAAGGATAACCAGGACAGGACTTCCAGTTCTCATACCTTGCCAAGAGTTTATTTTACAGTTATTTATTTATTTTTATTGCTTTGAAAATATACCTGTGCCCATTGCCCAAACTCCAGAACCCCAATTTATAAACTCATAACCAATAATAAGAACATACCTCCTTGCAATTCCTTGAGAAGACGACCCGAGGTTTAAATACTCGGTTATCAATTTTAAAGGGGTTTGTTACTTGTGACAACCAAAACGTTTGTATGAAAGGACTTTTGAAGGTTTAGAAACTATACTTGCAACGAGGATTTATCCACAAATTTGTAGACCACGCAAAAGTTCTCTCATCAAAATGGCGCCGTTGCCGGGGAATTGCAAACGTATGCCTTATTATTGGTTATTGTAAATATTTGCTTTCTACTTGTTTATTTATTTTTATTTTTGTTTTTATTTTTGCTTTTTCATAAATTAAGAGGTTATTGGTTTTTATTTAGTTATTAAAAAAAATTTCAAAAATTTGTTTTTGGTGTTCATCTTGATCTTCAAATTGTTCTTCGTGTTCATCTTGACCTTCAAGTTGTTCTTCGTTGTTTTCTTCGTTTTGATCTAAAAATTTTAATTTTGGTATCATTTTATTGTTTTTAATTGGATTTTTAAATTTTCCTTTTAAAAATTCAAATTTTTACTTTAAAATTTTTTTATCTTATCTTATTTCAAAAATTAAATTTCAAATTTCAATATTTAAATTCCAAAAACTCAAAATCCAAAAATTTAAATATTTTTCAAATTTTTTGTTGACTTTTTCAAAATCCAAATTTCAAAATTTAAAAATTCAAATTTAAAAATTTTTCAAAATTTCAAATTTCAAGATTTAAAATTCGAATTTCAAAATTTAATTTTCAAATTCAAAATTTAAATAACCTTTTAATTTAAAATTTGTTTTTATTTTCATTTTCTTTTAATTTTTATTAACTAACTATGAGTTCTCACCCCTCTCGCTTTGAGTTTGGTTCTAATAATGTTGAAAGGAATGGAAGCTACAGCAGGAACATGCATCAAGGTCAGAACAGTCAAGGATGGATGGAGCCAAGAGGATCTGATCAACCCTTTGGGCAACAACACCTTCCAAGACATCATGGACAAAGACCATTCTACAATGCATACCAAGCTGATAGATATGGTGGACCTCCTGGTAGTTACCAACAAGCCCCACCCTGTGCTTATAGACCATCCTCTCAACATAGCTTCAAACCACCACACACACAAGCCCCTTTACACCATTTACCTCCATATGACCCTAACCCACATCCACCATGCCAACCACCCTATGAACCAAATGAACCATACATAGATCCATTCCAACCTCCATTGGATAATAATACACTCATCTCTAACATCATTGGTCTCACCTCTACACTCCAAAATCTTATATCCCGCATGAACCAACCCTCTACCTCCAATATTCAACCCTCAAGCTCTAGTACACTTCCTCTTCAACCACAAAATGATCTCTCCATCCCATCACCACCATCCATGGAAGAGCATCCACATCCATCAATCCAAGAGCAACATGATCCCAATGATGCTATTAACATAGAACAAGAGAGAAGGGATCATCTTCGTGAATCCATAATTCATAAGGAGCTAGAGGAGGCACTAAAGGTGAAGGTAGAAGAGACCTTTATAGATGAAGGAGTAGTTAAAAGGAGTTATCATGGAAAGAAAATCATCGAGGATGAGTACGATTTTATACTTAAACAACTGGACAAAGCAGCAATTATTAAAAAGGAAGAAGTGGTTGCAGACTTAAGAGATGCTGTACCTCCATTGAAAAGTCCAGTCATAGAACCCCCTTTTAAGGAGTCTGAAATTGATGTTGAGGAGAGTGTACAACCTCCAAGGCATATCATGGTTGAAAAATTTGAAGAAGATGATCAAGAGATGGATTCAAACATTGATGAATTCTTATCCGTAATTGAATCCTCTCCAATTGAACTTGACATGGGGATGGAAGAAGAAAAAGCACAACCTCCCACACTCTTGGTGAACAATGAAGAAGAGATTAAATTGGAAGACAACTACCAAGAGGAAGAGGTTGAAATTGAAGAAGCTTGCAAAGAGGTGGAAGTTGTTAAAAAAGAGCCCAGGGGAATGGAGCTTGAAATCACCTTGCCAAAGTTATTGGAGACCCCTCCCCCTAAGTTGCCATCATCCTTCACAACATTCAAGTGGGTAAAATTCATATCCCTTAGCTTTCTAATTCCACTTGAATATGGGCTACTGGAGAGGGATGGTCAACTTAGAGCTCTTTGTGGCATTAAGAGTAAGAGGAAGATGGTCAGTGGTAAGAATTGTCCTGCAAGGTTCATTATGGTTGGAAGCTTTAAGTTTAAATGCAAAGGTTGGTGTAAAGCTCAATTAAATGGGTCTAGGAAGCTGTTTGGTAGCTGCACTGAGAATTCAAATTACTTATCACCTGGCTGGAAAAATACAGATCCCGACAATAATGGGTGTAAAAGCAAGATTTGGGATCTTGGAATCTGCTTTGACATTTGTCACCCCAGGAGCCTAAGAATCTATTTGAAGCTTCTTAAGGGCTTTACATGCCTAGTTTGGGACCCCGGAAGTTATTGGAAATACAAGCATTGGTGGAGATTCCTGGATGAGTTCAAGCACAAGCCACCATAACAAAGGACTCCCCAAATGTCCAACTTAAGGACTTTAACTAAAAGTGCTAGGTGGGAGACAACCCACCATGGTATGATCGTTCCTTTTTCATTTTTATTTAGTTTTATTTGTTTTCGAGTTTTATTTTATTATATTGTATTGAACCTGGAATTTTGCATAACATTCATATTAGCATTGCATTCTGCATACTGCATTATAAAAAAAAAGCACGCACGCGACACGACAGCGTCCCTGACGCGTCCGCGTCACCAGTGTATTGGGAAGAAAAGAAATCGAACAGAAAGTCACGCGAGAACGTGGCTGGAGGCGTGCCTTTGGCATAAATCACCCATGCGACCGAGTCGCCGACGCGTCCGCGTCATGTGGGAACTTTGGCCTCCCACGCGACCACGTCACCCACGCGGCCGCGTGACATGAAAATCGACGTCAAAAGGGTGCATAGCCGAAAGATATGCTGGAGTGGTGCTGGATTGGTGCTGAACGCACAGCCTTACCACACGGACGCATGGCTCACGCGTCCGCATCATACCCCCATAATGGCCACTCACGCGATCGCGTCGATCACGCGACTACGTCACCTTGGATTTTGGCAATACTAAGTTTTGAACAGAGAGTTGTGCGACTGCGAGGCTGCCCTCGCGCCAGTAGCATAAACTGTGTCACGCGACCGCGTGACCGACGTGACCGCGTCAATCCGTATAAGTGCAAGTCAAGCGACCGCGTGCCCCACGCGTCCGCGTCGCTTGCGCCGCACAGCTTATCATAATTTGCCAAATATCTTATCTTTTCTTCCCCAATCCTAATTTTTACTCCCTCCTTTCTTACTTACTTCTTCTTCCCTTCTTTCCCTTCTCATTCTTCTTATCTTTTATTTTATTTTACTTAATTTATTTGAATATTTCATTCATTGCATTTTAATTTAGTGCATGTTTTTATTTTCTTTTCTAAATTTATTATTTTTTCTTTGGTGTTGAATTTTCTTATTTCACTGTTGCATCTTCTCTTGAAATATTTTGGTTGCTTAGTAACTTGTTTTATTCTGATTGGGTAACATTATTTAAATCAATGCTAATCTTTTATGATACTCGTACTTCTCTTGCATTGATATGAACTTATACTATCTTGCATTACCCATATTCCCCTCTCCTTTATTGCAAATTCTGCACCACTGGTATGCCATGGCTTCTATTGTTTTCTCACGTACATGTTGAAGCTTCCATGTAAATGAGACCCTTATCATTTGGCATTAACTCACCCATACTTCATTTATTTTCTTATATTTACTTCTGGGTATTACTGTTCTTCTTTTTCTCTTCTTTCAGGCTGGCCACCAAAGACGGAAAAAGGGAGAAACTTCTAAAAGGGGAGACAAACAAGTCCATCTGCACAATCCTTGAAGGAAAGCATCAGTCGGAACAACCCATCCACCTGCACATCTCAACATGCACCGAGGACGGTGCAATCTTTAAGTGTGGGGAGGTCGATACCGATCTTCATGGGTTAGTTACTCTTCTATCTCAACACCAATGGTTTATTTTTCTTGTTAGTTGTTGCATTTGCATATTTGATTGCATGTTTATTTGATTTTGTGCATATTTTACCACTTGGTTGAAGTAATATTTTCTTTTCAAGAAATTTTTATAGTATTTCACTAATTTAAATTAAAAAATTTTTCTATTAAAATTTGTTTGAAATTATATTTGGAACATGGTTTTTGAGCCAAAGAACACACAACCTGTGAGATTTTGAGCTTATTTATATGGTTACATTATTTAACCATAAATTTTTATTCCTGTGTGTTTCCTTCTCTATGATCGTAATCTATATTTTGTTCCAACCTATATGTCCATTATTTAGTGTATTTACATGCTTGCATATGATTGAGGCCATTGTAATCACCCTTGTCAGCCACTTTGAGCCTTTTTAATCCCATTTATTCTATATTTTACCACATCACTAGCCTTAAGCAGAAAAAAAAATTAAAAACCCCAATTGAATCTTTGGTTAGCTTAAGATAGAGATTGTGCATCAACTAAGTGTGGGAAAACTCTGGAAACTTGGGTTAATAAGGGAATGTATCATGTTTCTAATTTTGAATATTGGAAAATTTGGGTACCTACTCATGTAAAACAAAAAATTAAAAATTCTATATGCATTGATATGTTATTCTAGTTTTTATGTCTCTCTAAAAAAAAAGAAGAAAAAAAAAGAGAAAAAGAAAAAGAAAAAAAAGGAGAAAGAGAAAAAGAAAAGAAAAAGAGCAAATTAAATAAGGGGACAAAATTACCCCAATGTTAAGTTAATAAAAAAAATCAATGCATATGTGATAAAATTAAAGAAAAGTTGATACATGAGTATGTGATACAAAAGTGAGAATTTTGGGTAGCTAGGCATGAATTAGAATTATATAGAGTATATGTATGTTAGGTGAAAGCTTAGATTAATTAAAGATTCAATTTATAGCTCACTTAGCCTTATATATATATATATCCCTACCTTTACCTCAGCCCCATTACAACCCTAAAAAGACCTCATGATGTTTGTATTGGTACATTAAATTTTTGTTGATTGATTAGATGAAGAACAAAGTTTAGAAAGCATGACTAGAGAAGAGTAGAGTGATTACCCTATACACTTGAGAAATTAGAGTGATATACACTTCTAGAAAGGATTCAATGCTTGATTCTATGTTCCCTACTTTCATGAGCTATCTTCTTACAAGTTTACTTATTTTTTATTGTATGATTTGATTTAGTGAAATCTGATTTATATTTGTCTTGGAGAACTTATTTACTTTTGACCAAGTAGGTAGAAACATTTTTGCATTTAGTTGCATTCATATAGATAGGTTGCATTTCATACATTCTACTACTCCTCTTCATCTTTATAGCTTCTCTTGAGCTTAGCATGAGGACATGCTATTGTTTAAGTGTGGGGAGGTTGATAAACCACTATTTTATGGTTTATCTTGTGCTTAATTGAGTGGATTTTATCAACTCTTTACCCACTTATTCATAATATTTGCATGGTTTTATATTTCCTTCCGAATTTTATTCTGTAATTGGAAACTTGCTTCCCGAGCCTTTTAATTACCAAAAATTAATTTCCCCTTACCACCATTAGATACTTTGATATGTGTGTTAAGTGATTTCAGAGATTACAGGGCAGGAATGGCTCAGAGAATGGAAAGGAAGCATGCAAAAGTGGAAGGAATACAAGAAGTTGGAGAAATTGCTAAGTTGTCCATCCTGACCTCTTCGCACTCAAACGGCTATAACTTTAGCTACAGAGGTCCAAATGACGCGGTTTCAGTTGCATTAGAAAGCTAACGTCCGGGGCTTCAACTTGATATATAATTTACCATAGCTGCCCTGACGCTAGGTGACACGACCGCGTGATTCATGCGGACGTATCGCAGTAACGAAAAACCAGCGTGGCAGATTTCGCAACCAGCAATTTCTAGGCTGTTTCTGACCAAGTTTTCGGCCCAGAAAGCACAGATTAGAAGCTATAAAGCAGGGGAATGCATCCATTCATAAAAAAGAGCTTTCACATTCACAATTTTAGGAGTAGATGTAGTTTCTAGAGAGAGAGGTTCTCTCCTCTCTCTTAGGATTAGGATTTAGGATTTCTCTTAATTTTAGGAGTGACTCTCAATCCCAGGTTCAATGTTCTTCAATTTATATTTCTCTTCTACTTTTAGATACTCTAATACTTTTATTTGTTAATTACTTATTTTGCCCATTTGATTCATAAATCTTTCATGTTAGAATCGATTGCTTTTATTAATATAATTTGAGGTATTTCAGACTTATGATTGCTCTCTTTAATTTATTAATGCTCTTTGTTTATCCAAATTATTTTCATTCAAGTAGACTTTTTTTCCTTTTGGCTTTGGTTGAGTCATTGGAAACACTTGAGTTATCAAACTCATTGTTGATTGAAAATTGGATTTCTTCATTTCATTAATTCAAGTTCCAATAACTCTAGCCTTTCCCAAGGAAAGACTAGGACCTGAGGAATAAAAATTAATTCATCCACTTAACTTACCTTCATAGTTAGAGGTTAACAAAGTGGGAGAAAAATCCAATTCTCATTACAATTGATAAGGATAACCAGGACAGGACTTCCAGTTCTCATACCTTGCCAAGAGTTTATTTTACAGTTATTTATTTATTTTTATTGCTTTGAAAATATACCTGTGCCCATTGCCCAAACTCCAGAACCCCAATTTACAAACTCATAACCAATAATAAGAACATACCTCCTTGCAATTCCTTGAGAAGACGACCCGAGGTTTAAATACTCAGTTATCAATTTTAAAGGGGTTTGTTACTTGTGACAACCAAAACGTTTGTATGAAAGGACTTTTGAAGGTTTAGAAACTATACTTGCAACGAGGATTTATCCACAAATTTGTAGACCACGCAAAAGTTCTCTCATCAAGAGGGGCATACATGAGGATCAATTTTGGGAGCTCAAGGCTTGTGAAGAACTCCATCAAAGCTTGGGGAATTTACTTGGAATAGATAGAAAGGAAGCATGTAAAAGTGGAAGGAATACAAGAAACTGAAGGAATTGCTAAGCTGTCAAGCCTGACCTCTTCGTACTAAATCAATCATAACTTGAGCTGCAGATGTCCGATTGAGGTGGTTTTAGTTGCGTTGAAAAGATAATATCTGGGGCTTCAAAATGATATATAATTTGCCATAGTTGCCATGCTGTTAGGCGATACACACGCGTGGTCACGCATACCCATGACCTTGCGAAAGTTCAAACGACACGTACACGTGGGCAACGCGTACGCGTGGGCGATGTGTACGCGTGATAGAGCCACATGCTGGACGTATCAGAAATTGCTGGGGGCAATTTATGGGCTGTTTTTGGCCCAGTTTCAAGCCTAAAAAACACAGATTAGAGGCTGCAGAGTGGGGGAATCACATTCATTCATTCATACAACTTTCATTCACATAATTTTAGGTTTTAGATGTAGCTTTCTAGAGAGAGAGGCTCTGTCCTCTCTCTAGGTTTTAGGATTCCTTTTAGGTTTAGCTTTTCTTAATCTCAAATTTCTACTTTGGTTTAATTTAGTTTTCTTCTACTCTTGTTTGTTCTAGTCCTTTAGTTTATTTATTTCCCTTGTTGATTATTCTATGTTGCCATTTTAATTTATGAATTCTCATGTTAGATTTGATTTTCTATTTAATGCAATTTGAGGTATTTCATATTTATGATTGCTTTCTTCAATTTATGTTATTGATGCATTCAATTGGTTGTTTGGATTTTGTTGTCTCTTATTAATTTCTATGCTTTTATGTTATGCCTTCCAAGTGTTTGATAAAATGCTTGGTTGGAATTTAGTGTAAATTTCTCTCCTTTTGGCTTTGGTTGAGTAATCGGAGACTCTTGAGTTATCAAACTCCTTTGTTGATTGATAATTGAAATTTGCTAGTTGATTTGGATCCCTCTAAAGCTAGTCTTTCCTTAGGAGTTGACTAGAACTTGAAGAATCAAATTGATTCATCCACTTGACTTTCCTTCATAGTTAGAGGTTAACTAAGTGGGAGCAATGGACAATTCTCATCACAATTGATAAGAATAGCTAGGATAGGACTTCTAATTCTCATACTTTTCCAAGAGCTTTTCTAGTTATTAATCTACTTTCTTGCTAATTTTATTTCCTTGTTCCTTATTTCAAAAACCCAAAAAGATACTATCTCATAACCAATAGTAACATACTTCCCTGCAATTCCTTGACAGACGACCTGAGAATTCATTGAGGAGTTCTAAACCGTCAAAAAAACCGTTCATCAAAGTGCAATTGTACCCCTATTGATTTGTGTCCTGTTAGTTATTAGTCATTTGCTATCTGTATATTTGTTTGTTTTTTTATGCTGTATGGCTTGCTAGTTTAAAATGCTTAAGATCATGCCATCTTGCTTAAGTTGTACGCTTTGTTTCCCATGCTTGAATAAAAGAAAAATTGATATAAAACAGAGAAAGAGTAAAGGTCTATTTTGATAGGAGACAGAATAAGGTTATGTGGCAGTATGTGCTGGTTCATTAGCTGATTTATGAATAAGGCTAGAGATTGGCATAACTTTGAGATATGAACTTGAGTTACATTCCATGGGACTTGACAAATGAAAGAGGTCCATAATAAAAGAATGAAAATGCAAGAGAAAGAAACAAAAAAAGAAATAAACAAGGCTGGGCACCAATGGCTTGAGATTTGGATATATGCCTGTGATGCTCTTGTACAAAGATAAGTTTGGATAACTAGATTCTAAGTGGTGCTTCATCACCTGGCAACTTTGGTTAACTAACCCGGGATTGCCAACCGAAAGTCCACCATCAAGAGCTACTTTGAGACAAAGCATTTAGTGACCCAAAGAGGTGCTGGGCATCAATTTTCAAAGAACAAAAGAAGCTAAATGCCTCTGATGTGTGTGTGCTAAGGAGAGGCTTGAGCAAGTAAGCCCTTAGGGGTGTCTCAACACCTAGCATCTTGAACCAACTGGGGCAACAATGCTGGCTGAAAGCTTACTCTAAAGAGCTGCCTTAACACACAGCAGTTAGCCTCAGCAAGCAATAAATCTCAATCAAAAGAAAAAGAGCAAGAAAAAAAAAACTAAGGACCAAGCAATAACAACTCTCATTTTTTGTGTAATTCAAGTAAGGATCCAAAGAGTGTTGATACCTTAGCCACAGAATAAAAATCACTAAAACACCATGCATGAAAACCCCATTAATCAGAATTGAAATGCCTTCCAATAAGGACTCATATTTCTCTCTCTTTTCATTCATTCTTCCTGTGTTCTACCGCTTGCTTGGGAACAAGTAAGATCTAAGTATGGTGTTGTGATGCATTCGCATTATAGCTAGACTAGCTAGTTAGTTTAGTCAATTTTAGTTCAATTTCATGCATAATATTCAAATAAACAAGCACTTAGATGGATTCTCTCATCATACTTTGATAGATTAAGGACTAGACGAATTTTGATCAATTTCATGCAAACAATTGAAGAAAAGTATGAATGAGTGAGTTATCTAATGTTAGTTGCTTAAGAGATAGGGCTTTGATGTATTGCTATTCTTTTTTATGATCATAAACAGGGGAAAAAAGTGCCAAATGACCTTCAAAGAACACCTCACAGCCAACAGCGCTACGCTCACTTAAGCTGAAGAATGCTACGTTCTCCTGCAGCATGGCTCCTAGCGTTACGCTCTCTTTCAAAGATCGCTACATTTTTCACCAAGAGAGTTTTTCCAGCGACGCGTACTCGTCGAAGTGGTAATTTTTGAAGACCACGCATACGCGTGGATGACGCGTACACGTGGATATGAGCAGCGTTCTTCAACCAAGAGCACTACGGTCTCCACTAAAGAGCGCCTGCGATACTTTTAAAAAGTGGAATTGAAGATTTGCCATTGACGCGTACGCGTATGTGACGCGTGCGCGTATAAGTGACAATTGTGAAGAGTCACGCGAACGCGTGGGTACAGCAGCAGTGTGGAAGTGATTTTCTGAGCCCATGCATATACGTGGATGACGCACACGCGTGTGGAGCGCTCTTGGCAAGAACGCTACGCTCGCCTGGAGAGCGCACTAAAGATGAGACGTACGTGTAGGTAACGTGTACGCGTGGGAAGTGTTGAAGATCGTAATGATGTGCATGCGTGGGTGACGCATACGCGTCGATGCCTGAGCGCTCTGTTTTCCTAAAGAGTGCTACGTTCTCCTGGAGCAAGATTTTCCACCAACCAAAAAAAAAAGCCTATTTTGAAGAGTTTCCAAGTACATCTGAAGAAGCAAGTACACGAGTATAAATAGTTGGCATCTGGGATTATTGGGGAATTCTTTTGTATCGATTTTTTTTCAGTTTTTTTTCTATTTTAGATCTCTTTTGTACTTTTCACTTTTAAATTTTACTTTCTGCTGAGAATCTGCATGACTTTTCTTTCTCTTTACAGTTCTATTTTCCAATTTCATTTTTGTTTCCAGTTTTATTTTCTCTTTCTCTTCTATGCTTAGTTTAATTTTCAATTTGAGCATTCTGTTTGAATTTAGAGTTACGAATCACTAAACCCCAATTTTATTAGGGGGAGGAGCTCTATTATAATCATAATGAATGAATAAAATTCTTCTTCTTCTCAATTCATTTGGGTAGTTGATGATTGGACTTTTGTGTGGTCCAGAATTCACAATAAATTCTCGTTGCAATATAGTTTCTAAACCAACAATAATCCTTTCATACAAAAACTTGGTTGTCACAAGTACAAACCCCTAAATTTAAAAACCGAAGTATTGAACCTCAGGTCGTTCTCCCTAGGAATTACAATAAAGTGCCTTGTTATTGGTTATGGAGCTATATTTGGGGTTTTTGAGATATTAGACATGAAAGGTATATGGAAATGAAAATAAACGAACAACTAGAAAGCTCTTGGCAAGGTTGTGAGAATTAGAATTCCTATCCTAGTTATCCTCCTCAATTGTGACCACAATTATCCATTGCTACCACTTATTTAACCTCTAATCATGGAGAAAAATCAAGTGGATGAATCAACTTGATTCCACAAGTCCTAGCCAACTCCCAAGGGAAAGACTAGCTTTAGTGGTATCCAAATGAGTTAGCAACTTCTAATTATCAATCTACAAAGGAATTAGATAACTCAAGCGTCACCAATTACTCTACGAAAGCCAAGAGGAACAAAATCTACACTAAAATCCAACCAAGCATTTCATCAAACACTTGGAAGGCATAAAAGGAAAGCAAAGTAAATTGATAACAACAATGAAATCTAACAACTACTTATTGCAAGGAATTAATAACAACAATCAAAAGAAACACAATTATTATGAATTACCTCAAATTGAATTGGAAGAAATAGAAGAGACAAGAGTAGATCTAGAACAAAATATAGAAGCAACATAAAGGAAATTACAACAAAAGACTAGAAGAAGATGATTGCAACAACAAAGAATTGAGAAGAAAAAGTAGAGGAAAGCATGAATTGAAATCTAGATCTAAGAACTAAACCTAATCCTAGAGAGAAGTGAGAGTTTCTCTCTCTAAAACTAACCTAAACTAAACTAATATGTGAAAGTATCTAAAGTATGTTGATTCTCCTTCAATCCTTGGCTTAAATAGCATCATAAATGAGTTGGATTGGGCCCACAAAGCTTTAGAATTCGCTGGCCACGTATTGCCTTAAGTGGTTCATATGGCAGCAATGATGCGTGCACGTACAGTACGCGTACGCATCACCATACTTGTAGCAAATATGGCAAATCTTATATCATTTCGAATCCCCGGATGTTATCTTTCCAACGAAACTGGAACCGCATCATTTGGACCTCTGTAACTCAAGTTATGGTCGTTTAAGTGCGAAGAGGTCGGCTTGACAGCTTTTGCGATTTTTTCATGAGTTCTCCATTTTTACATGCTTTTCCTTCATTTCCTTGATCCAATCTTTGCGTCCTAAATCTGAAATCACTTAACAAACATATCAAGGCATCTAATGGAATCAAAGGTAAGTTAAGATTAAACAATTAAGGACCTAAAAAGCATGTTTTCACTCTAAAGCACAATTAAAGGAGAATTTACAAAACCATGCTATTTCATTGGATAAATGTGGGAAAAGATGATAAAACCCTCTAAATCAAGCACAAGATAAACCCTACAAATGGGGTTTATCAACCTCCCCACACTTAAACTAAGCATGTCCTCATGCTTAAACTAAGACAAAGCAAAGGGTATCAACATTTATTCAATGAGGTCTAACTAAATGCACCCTACCTATATGCAACTATCTACATGAATGCAACTAAATGCAAAATGATTCTACCTACTTGGTTAAAAATAAATCAATCCTCCAAGACATACATGCACAAGTAGGGCTAAGGTCCCATGACGACTCATGAATCCTACCAATTTAAATATCAAAATGAAGTTCAAGTAGACTTGCAAGAAGAATGCTCATGAAAGCTGGGAACCAAGGAATTGAGCATCGAACCCTCACCGGAAGTGTTTACACTCTAGTCGCTCAAGTGTGTAGGGTCGATTCTCTCAATTCTCCCCTAATCATGCTTTCTAAGATTTGTTTTTCTTCTAACAATCAACATATATTTCATGCATGCATACAAGTATCATGAGGTCTTTTCTTTAGGTTGTAATGGGGCTAGGGTCAAGGTAAGGATGCATATTTGGTCAAGTGAGCTTGAAATTTGAATCTTTGATAAGCTTAAACTTTTCACCTAACCTATGACATCCTATACAATTTCAAAGCTAACCTAACTACCCATTTTTTTCACTTTTTCACATACTCATGCATTTCCTTTGATCACAACACATATGCATTGATTTTATTTGAGCTTTACTTGGGGCATTTTGTCCCCTTTTTGTTACTTTTCTTTTCTTTTTCTTTTCCTTCTATATTTTTTTTCCATATTATTATTATTATTTTTTTCTTTTTTTTTGTCTTTCTAATTATTTTTTTCTTTCTTTTGCTTTGCAATATATACAAAAATATCAATGCATAAGGTTTTACATTTAATCAATACATGAGTATGCACCCAATCCCCAAATATAGAAATACAAAACAAAAACTACCCTTTTATTCACCCAATGTCCCAAATTTCCCACACTTGAATGATACTCATACTCACTAGCCTAAGCTAATCAAAGATCCAAATTAAGGACATTTATTATTTTCCGCTTTAAGGCTTGTAATGTGCTAAAATTATGAACAAAGTGGGTTAAGCATAGGCTCAAATTGGCTAACAATGGAAGATAAAAGGTAGGCTATTTGGGTAAGTGAACTAAATGAAATAATGGCCTCAATCATGTAAATGCATGAATACACAGAATAATGGACATAAAGAATCAAACAAATCAAAGATCACAATCATAGAAAGAGAATAATGCACACAAGAAGGGAAAATAAGTGGTTATAAGATGTAACCACGCCATTAGGCTCAAATCTCACTTGCTTGTGTTCTTAGCTCAAAAACCATGTTCCAATATAAATTCTTCCAAGCAAGTTCAACAAAAAGTTTTCAAACTAGTAGGTTGCCCTAAAAATAATTTCTTGGAAAAGAAATCATCACCCTAACCAAGTAGTCCTAATAGGAAAGAAGTGGTAAAAATATGTACAAATTCTAACTAACATGCAACCTATCATGCAATGCAACAACTATCTAGCGAAGAAAATAAAAAGAAATTGGTGTTGAACAAGAAAATTGTTACCCATGGAGATCGGTCGAACGACCTCCCCACACTTGAAGATTACACCGTCCTCGGTGCATGCAAAGAAGAACAAGGTGGATGGGTTGCTACAATTGATGAGCTTCCTCAAAAGGTTGCACGGATGACTTGTTTGTTGCCCCATTTCGAAGCTTTCCCTTTTCCTTTTTTTCTTGGTGGCCAACCTAAAGGAAGAGAAAAAGAAAGAAAATTAAGCCTATAACAAAGATATCACAGCAAAGAGAACATAGGCGAGGGCTAATGCCAAATAAGGGTAAGGTTCTCACTACATGGTAGCTACAACATGTGAGTGAGAAAACAATATAGGCAAAGGGCATATGAACTAACACTTGATGCAAGAGTAAAGTCAAAGCATGAAGAGCATAGTGAGCATCAAGTTCAAATAAGAAAAAGTGGGTAATGAAAGACAAAATTAGGTCATATCAATGCACAAAGACACAAGAGTCATACAAGATTAAGCATTGATTTAAAGGTTTCATCACCCAACAATATCAAACAAGTCAAGAAGCACCAAAATAATGCAAGAAAGTCTCAACGATTGAGTATAAGAATGCAACACCATTATTAAAATGAGAAAAAACTATAGAAACAAAATTAAAATGCAAAGAATAAAAGTATGCAAATGCAATAGATAAAAGAAAATGGAAAAAAAGAAAAAAAATTTTAGCATTTTAATTAATTAATTAATTATTTATTTATTTATTTATTTATTTTTTTGTTTTTTTATTATTTTATTAAAATTTTTTTTTTCATGAGAGGAAGAAGAAAGGTAGAAAGAAAGAAGAAGAAAAGAAGAAAGAAGAAGAAAGGAGAAAAGGGAAAAAAACAAGGTGCAGATCGACGCGTACGCGCGCATGGCGCGCGCGAGTCGATGGTTTTGTTTTTTTTTATTCCAGAGTGACGCGTATGCGTCATGTACGCATACGCGTCAGTGGTTTTGTGCCAAAGGCACAATGCGCGCGCAGCGTTCGCACAACTCTCGGGTTTTTGGCTTGGGGGTGTAATTTCTCAATCCACGCCTACGCGTACATGACGCGTGCACGCGGATTGGCGAAAATGCTTAATGCACGCGTATGCGCGCAGTGCGCATATGTGCGGATGGTGCTTTTTTTTTTCAAAAATTTTTTCTATGTTTTTGCACCATTCCAAGCATTCCAAACCTCCAAATAACTACCAAAACACCCTAAAACCTTATTTAACATACTAAACTACCAATTAAACTCAACAAACTAAACAAAACATGAAATCAAACCTATTCTATTAATATTTACAAAAGAGAAAAATGAAAAGAGTTTACCATGGTGGGGTGTCTCCCACCTAGCACTTTTGTTTATTGTCCTTAAGTTGGACTTATGGGGAGCTCCTCTCAGGGTGGTTTGTGCTTGAAGCTATCCTTGAACTCCCACCAATGCTTGGTTCTCCATTGTGCCCTAAGATTTCTTATTTGTTGCACCAAATGTTGATGGAGTTCTTCACAAGCTTGGGGCTCCCAAAGTTGATCCTCTTTTTGTGATCCGGGATCCCACACTTTATTTTCACACCCGTCTTGAAGTTGATCATCATTATTAGTCCAACCGGGTGGTGAACAAGGTGAATTCTCTATAAAGTGACCAACAATCCTTCTAGACCCATCTAGGTGAGCACTACTCCAACCATTATATCTCATGTTTGATGCATCAACCATAATGAGCCTTGACTTACAACGCCAACCACGAAACATCTTTCTTTTATGCATCATCCCACAAAGCATCCTAAGTTGGCCATCCGTTTCAAGCAAACCATATTTAAGTGGGATAATAAAGCTAATAGAAATGAGTTTCACCCACTCAAATGAAGGTGTAGATGGTAACCTAGGCAAAGGTGATTCCAAGGGTCTTGACAAAGCGTATTCAATTCCCCTCCTCCTTTTTCTAAGGACTTCCACCTCTTTACAAGATTTCTCAAATGTAATCCTTTGTTCAACAATTCACCATAACCATTGGATTAGTATACATCATAGAATGGCTCTTCTTCATAGTGCATAGGTGGAGGTTGTTGCCATGAAGATTGATCATATGCATATGGCTCCTCCCACCTTTGGTTATCCCATGCTTGATGCATATCTTCATTGTAGCTCCCATTTCCTACAATATAGTTGTAATCACACTCATAGCCAACATGAGAATTCATGGTGAAAAGAGAAAATAAAATTCAAAAGCTAATAGCAAAATAATGAAACAAAGTCCTAAACTAGCAAAGACTAGCAAACAATCCAAAAATCAAGCTATTCACAATATTTACATATATACAATAACCAATAACATAACACCATTGCAATTCCCCGGCAACGGCGCTTATTAGATGATTGGACTTTTGTGTGGTCTAGAATTCACAATAAATTCTCGTTGCAATATAGTTTCTAAACCAACAATAATCCTTTCATACAAAAGTTTGGTTGTCACAAGTACAAATCCCTAAATTTATAAACCGAAGTATTGAACCTCGGGTCGTTCTCCCTAGGAATTGTAATAAAGTTCCTTGTTATTGGTTATGGAGCTATTGATAAACCCCGATTTTGTGGTTTATCTTGTGCTTAATTTGGGAGATTTTATCACCTTTTCTCACATTTATTCAATGAAATAGCATGGTTTTACAATTCTCCCTTGATTTGTGCTTAAATGTGAAAACATGCTTTTTACGCTTTAAAATAGCTAAATTTAATCCACTTTAAATCCATTCGATACCTTGATATGTTTGTTGAGTGATTTCAGGTTCATAAGGCAAGTATTGGATGGAAGAACTGAGGAGAAAAGCATGCAAAGTGGGAGAACTCATGAAGAAATGAAGGAATCGTAAAGCTGTCAAGCCTGACCTTCTAGCACTCAATCGACCATAACTTGAGCTACAGAGGTCCAAATGAGGCGGTTTTAGTTGTGTTGGAAAGATAACATCCGGGGCTTCGAAATGATATAAAATTTGCCATATGTTACTTCGCAATCAGGGGCGCGCACGCGTCATATACGCGTGCGCGCCGATTCTGCCCGTGGGTCCATTTTAATGAAATCGCTCCCAGCGATTTTGCAGCTCATTTTGGGCCCAATCCAACCCATTTCTGATGCTATTTCATGCAGAATTCAAGCTTGGGCAAGGGGGGAGCAATTTTTTCGTAATATAGCATCATGTAGGTTAGTTTCTAGAGAGAGAAGCTCCCTCTTCTCTCTAGAATTAGGTTAGGTTAATCTTTCATAGATTTAGGTTCAATTACATGTTTTCATCTTGTTTCTTTTATGAATTCTTGCTTCTACTCTTTCATTCTCATGATTTGTAGTGTTAATTTCCCTTTTCGCTCTCTTTTATGTTCATGAATGTTCATGTTGAATTTGATTTTCTTTTAATGAAATTCATGTTTGATGTTTCTTTTATTGATGATTTGAATTATGATCTTGTTTCCTTGCAATTTGTAGTTAGTAGATTTTACTATTCTTGCACATTTTACTATGCTTTCCATTTGTATCCACCTAGTGTTTGACAAAATACTTGGTTGGGTCTTAGAGTATATTTTTGAGCATTCTTGGCTTGGAGAGAGTAATTAGGCAATCTTGGGTCATGAAAACCCAACTCATGTTGGTGATCTAGAGTTGTTAGCTAATATTGTTTCCATTGACGCTAATCTTTTGCTAATTAAATTAGTAAGTTGATTAGGACTTTTGGAATATTGTTTCCACTGACGCTAATCTTTTGCTAATTAAATTAGTGAGTTGATTAGGACTTTTAGATTGAGATTAGCTAGTCTTGTTAGACTTTCTCTCATGGAAGATAATATGATACCTTCTTCCAATGTTGGAGATGACGTAATAAGATAAATTCTTGTTATTATTGTGGTATGATTGATTAGTCTTGTTTGACTTTCTCCCTATTTGTTGGAGTTGACTAAATAAGATGAATTAATCATTGCATGACTAGGATAGAAAGCCTATGATCTCAACACTTGCCATGAATGTCTCTCTTTATTAATTTCTTTCTTTAATTGCTTGCTTACTTTACTCTTCTTGTCATTTAATTTTTTTCTTGCCATTTACTTTCTTGCAAAAAATATAGAAACCAACCCCTTACCCCCTTTATAGCCAATAATTGAGCACTTCATTGCAATTCCTCGTGAGATGACCCGGAGTCTAAATACTTCGGTTAATTCTTATTGGGGTTTGTACTTGTGACAACCAATATTTTTGCATGAAAGGATTCTTGATTGGTTTGGAAACTATACTTCACAACGAGACTTCATTAGCTAAATTCTAAACCGTCAAGAATTCGTTCATCAAAATGGCGCCGTTGCCGGGGAGTTGCAATGGTGTTACATTATTGGCTATTGTGAATATTGTGAATATGTTTGCCTTTTGCTTATTTGTTAGTTTTTGTTAGGCTTAGGACTTTGTTGCTTATTTTTGTAGCTTTTGTTTTTTATTTGCTATTATGAATTCTCATCACTTTGGCTACGAGTTTGGTTCAAACTATGTTGTAGGAAATGGGAGCAACAATGAGGATGTGCATAAAGGATGGAACAATCAAAGATGGGAGGAGCCTCAAGTGATTGATCTAACTTATTGGCAACAACCACCTCCAGTTTCTTATGGGTATAATTCTAATCCTAATGCATATCAATTTAATGGATGTGGTGACCCTTATTGTGATTGTCAACAACCACCACCACATGCCTATGAACCACCCCCTCAACATGATTTTGAACCACCTTACTCACAAGCCCCCTACCACCAAACACCTCATTATGACCCTAATTCTTATCCATCATACCAACCACTTTATGAACCATATGAACCACACATGGAACCACCACCATTCTAACACAATTACTCTCAAGAACCACCTCAATATACACCACCTCCATACCCTTACCAAGATGAACCACCTTCCAACTATAATGCCTTTCCCTCAAACAATGAACCCTCTCTTCCACCACCGCCCTCTGATGAAGCCTCCATGTTGGAATTGAGAGATCTTGAATCTCATATCTTAAGGCGACGAGAGGAGGATGAAAAGAAGTTTAAAGAGCAAGGAGCCAAAATGGCTATCCTAGTGGAAGCCGTTAGCAATATGGCCTCCTCCCAACTAAGCCCAAGAAACCAAGGCATTCCCATTGATGAATGTGGAGAGGCAATTAAGGAGCATAGTGAGGGAGTGAGTTTAGAGCTTCAAGGTGAAGAAGAGGATTTGAAGCAAGGAGTGCAACAAGAGGAGGAAGTTAAGATAATTGAGCCGGAAGAAGTGGTTGAAGCCTTCGAAGAGGTTGACCAAGAGATGGATTCAATCATTGAAGAATTCTTATGTATAATTGAATCCTCTCCAATTGGGTTTGACATAGAGGGTAGGGAAGAAGATACCTCGCCTCCCGTACCTTTGGTGAGCAATGAAGAAGAAACTGAATTGGAAGCAAGCCACCAAGAGGAAGAGGTTGAAGTTGAGGAAAGTTGTAAGGAGGTGGAGAAAGTCAAGGAAGAGCACAAGGGAGTGGAGCTTGCAAGATCATTGGGACCACCCCTTCCTAAGTCACCATTTAACACAACATTCAAGTGGGTAAAATTCTTATCCCTAAGCTTTGCTTTCTCACTTGAATATGGTTTGATTGAAAATGATGGTCAACTTAGAGATCTTTGTGGAGTTAAGAGTAAGAGAGAGTTGTGTAGTGGTTGGAAACATCACTCTAAGTTCATGATGGTTGCATGCTCAAAGTTGGATAGCAATGGTTGGTGTAAAACCAAATGGCATGGGTCTAGGAGGTTGTTTGGAAGCTTCTTTGAGAATTCTAAGGTTATGCCACCCGGATGGAATAATGATGATCAAATTAAGGACGGGTATCAAAACAAAGTGTGGGATCCCGGATCGCACAAGGAGAATCAATTTTGGGAGCTCATGGTTTGTGAAGAACTCCATCAAAGCTTGAAGATATTAAAATTGAAGAATGTAGCTTATTGGAGACTCAAGCATTGTTGGATGTTCAAGGATAGCTTCAAGCACAAGCCACCTTGATGAGGATCTCCCCATAAGTCCAACTTAAGGACAATAAACAAAAGTGCTAGGTGGGAGACACCCCACCATGGTAAACTCTTTTCATTTTTCGCTTTTGTAAGTATTGGTAGAATAGGTTTGATTTCATGTTTTGTTTCATTTGTTGAATTTATTTGGTAGTATAATATGTTAAATGAGGTTTTAAGGTGTTTGGGTAGCTGTTTGGAGGTTTGGAATGCTTCGATTGGTGCAAGAACATAGAAAAATTTTGAAAAACAGAGCACCAACCCGCGTGCGCGCACCTGGCGTGTACACGTGCCTCAAGCATTTTCGATCATTCATGCGGACGCGCCATGTACGCGTACGCGTGGATGCAAATATCTCACCCCTCCATACATTGACCCGAGAGTTGCGCCTACACAGTGCCAGCACCATGCCTGAGGCATAAACCACCCGCGCGTGAGCGCACCTGGCGCGTACGCGCCGTTGATGTTAATTGCGCAATGCGCGCGGACGCATGCTGTGCGTGTGTGCATCGATAGCGCTACCCGCCCTCTCAGCCAAAAACCAGAGAGTTATGCCCAGTTTGTGCCTATTTTGTGCCTGCAACCCACACATGCGCGCACCTGGCGCGTACGCGCGCTCTGGCCAATTGCGCATCGGCGCGGAAGCGTGCATGACGCGTTCGCACCGGTCCAAAAAAAAAATTTTCTTTTTTTCCATTTTCTTTTATTTCATTTGCTTATTTTCATTTATTGCATTTTAATTTTGTTTTTATAGCTTGTTCTTATCTTTTTTTCTAAGTTTCTTATTTTAATAATAGTGTTGAATGCTTTTACTCAATTGTTGAGAATTTCTTAGTTAATCTTGGTGCTTCTTGACTTGTTTGATATTGTTGGGTGATGAAACTTTTAAATCAATGCTTAACCTTGTATGATCCTTGTACCCTTTGTGCATTGATATAAAATTACATGTCTTTCATGACCCACTCTTTCTATTTGAACTTGATGCCTTTAAGTGCTCTTCATGCTTTGACTTCTCTCTTGCATCAAGTGTTAGTTAATATGCCTTAGCTTATATTATTTTCTCACTTACATGCGTAGCTAACATGTAGTGAGAACCTTACTCTTACTCGGCATTAGCCCCTGCCTATGTTCTAATTGCTTTCATATCTTTGTTATAGGCTTAATTCTCTTTCTTTTTCTTTTCTTTTAGGTTGGCCACCAAGAAGGAAAGGAATGGAAAAGCTTCTAATGGGGCAACAAACAAGTTCATCCGCACAACCCTTTAAAGAAACTCATCAATTGTAGCAACCTGTCCGCCTTGCTTTTCTTTGCATGCACCGAGGACGGTGCAAATTTCTAAGTGTGGAGAGGTCGCCGACCGACCTCCATGGGTAACAACTTCCTTTTTCAACACCAATTTTTTAATTTTTGTCTTTGTTAGATTAGTTGTTGCATTTCATGATAGATTGCATGTTAGTTATAATTTGTATATATTCTATCACTTCTTTTTTATGTTAGGACCACTTGGTTAGGGTGATGACTTCTTTTCCAAGAAAAATTATTTTTAGGGCACCCTACCAATTTGAAAAAAAAATTTTGTTGTACCTGCTTGAAGAATTTATTTTGGAACATGGTTTTTGAGCTAAGAATACAAGCATGTGAGTTTTGAGCCTAATTGTGTGGTTACATCATATAACCACTTATTTTCATTCTTGTGTGCATTGTTCTCTTCTATGATTGTAATCTTTGATTTGTTTGATTCTTTATGTCCATTATTCTATGTATACATGCATTTATATGATTGAGGCCATCATTTCATATAGCTCACTTACCCAAATAGCCTACCTTTCATCAACCATTGTTAGCCAATTTTGAGCCTATTTAATCCCTTTTGTTCTTAATGTTAGCACATCACTACCCATAAGCGAAAAACAATAAATGTCCTTAATTTGGATCTTTGATTAGCTTAGGCTAGTGAGGGTGTGTATTATTTGGGTATGGGAAACCTGGGGACATTGGTTGAGGTAAAAGTGTAATTTTTATTTTTGTTGAAAATATTGGGAATTGGGTACATATTCATGCACTATATGTAAAACCATATGCATTGATACGTTTGTATATACTTTAGAAAAAAAATGACAAAGAAAAAAAAACATATATATATAAAAAAATAGAAAAAGAAAAAAAAAGAAATATAAAGGGGACAAAATGCCCCAAAGTAAAGTTCAATAAAAATCAATGCATATGGAATGTGAATTAAAAAGAATGCATGAGTATCTGAAAAAGTGAGAATCATGGGTAGCTAGGTACTATATTAGAATTTTATAGGTTGTTATATAGGTTAGGTGAGAGCTTAGGCTAATCAAAGATTCAAATTTCAAGCTCACTTCACCATATGCATCCATACCTTTACCCTAGCCCCATTACAACCTATGAATAAGCCCTCATGATGAATGTATGCATGCATTGAATAATTGTTGATTGTTAGATGAAAAATAAATCATGGAAAGCATGATTAGAAGAGAATTGAGTGATTGACCCTATACACTTGAGCGATTAGAGCGGATACACTTCCGGTGAGGGTTCGATGCTCAATTCCTTGTTCCCGGCTTTCATGAGCTTTCTTCTTACAAGTCTATTTGAACTTCATTTTTACATTTTTGAATTGGTAGGATTTATGAATCATCATACTACTTAGCCCTACATGTGAATATGTGTTCTTGGAGATTGATTTACTTTTAACCAAGTAGGTAGAATCATCTTGCATTTAGTTGCATTCATGTAGATAGGTTTATATAGTTTATTTGCATTGAATAAATGTTCATACCCCTTTTCTTATCCTTCTTTATTCTTAGCATGAGGACATGCTTGGTTTCAGTGTGGGGAGATTTGATAAACTCCGATTTTGTGGTTTATCTTGTGCTTAATTTGGGGGATTTTATCACCTTTTGTCACATTTATTCAATGAAATAGCATGGTTTTACAATTCTCCCTTGATTTGTGCTTAAATGTGAAAACATACTTTTTAGGCCTTAAAATAGCTAAATTTAATCCACTTTAATTCCATTCGATGCCTTGATATGTTTCTTGAGTAATTTCAGGTTCATAAGGAAAGTATTGGATGGAAGAAGTGAGGAGAAAAGCATGCAAAGTGGGAGAACTCATGAAGAAATGAAGAAACCGTAAAGCTGTCAAGCCTGACGTTTTGGCACTCAATCAACCATAACTTGAGCTATAGAGGTCTAAATGAGGCGGTTCCAGTTGCGTTAGAAAGCTAACATCTGGGGCTTCGAAATGATATAAAATTTGCCATATGTTACTTCGCGCTCAGGGGCGCGCATGCGCCATGTACACTTGCGCGCCGATTCTGCCCGTGGGTCCATTTTAATGAAATCGTCCCTAGCGATTTTGCAGCTCATTTTGGGCCCAATCCAACCCAGTTCTGATGCTATTTCATGCAAAATTCAAGCTTGGGCAAGGGGGGATCAATTGTTTGGTAGTATAGCATCATGTAGGTTAGTTTCTAGAGAGAGAAGCTTCCTCTTCTCTCTAGAATTAGGTTAGGTTAATCGTTCTTAGATTTAGGTTCAATTAGATGTTTTCATCTTATTTCTTTTATGAATTCTTGCTTTTACTCTTTCATTCTCATGATTTGTAGTGTTAATTTCCCTTTTCGCTCTCCTTTATGTTCATGAATGTTCATGTTGAATTTGATTTTCTTTTAATGAAATTTATGTTTGATGTTTCTTTTATTGATGATTTGAATTATGATCTTGTTTCCTTGCAATTTGTAGTTAGTAGATTTTATTATTTTTGCACATTTTACTATGCTTTCCATTTGTACCCACCAAGTGTTTGACAAAATGCTTGGTTGGACCTTAGAGTAGATTTTTGAGCATTCTTGGCTTGGAGAGAGTAATTAGGCAATCTTGAGTCATGAAAACCCAACTCATGTTGGTGATCTAGAGTTGTTAGCTAATATTGTTTCCATTGACGCTAATCTTTTGCTAATTAAATTAGTAAGTTGATTAGGACCTTTGGAATATTGTTTCCATTGACGCTAATCTTTTGCTAATTAAATTAGTGAGTTGATTAGGACTTTTGGATTGAGATTAGCTAGTCTTGTTAGACTTTCTCTCATGGAAGATAATATGATACCTTCTTCCAATGTTGGAGATGACGTAATAAGATAAATTATTGTTATTATTGTGGTATGATTGATTAGTCTTGTTTGACTTTCTCCCTATCTATTTGTTGGAGTTGACTAAATAAGATGAATTAATCATTTCATGACTAGGATAGAAAGCCTATGATCTCAACACTTGCCATGAATATCTCTCTTTATTAATTGCCTTTTTTAATTGCTTGCTTACTTTACTCTTCTTGTCATTTAATTTTTTTCTTGCCATTTACTTTCTTGCAAAAAATATAAAAACCAACCCCTTACCCCCTTTATAGCCAATAATTGAGCACTTCATTGCAATTCCTCGTGAGACGACCCGGAGTCTAAATACTTCGGTTAATTCTTATTGGGGTTTGTACTTGTGACAACCAATATTTTTGCGTGAAAGGATTCTTGATTGGTTTGGAAACTATACTTCACAACAAGTATTCATTAGCTAAATTCTAAACCGTCAAGAATTCGTTCATCAGCTATGTTTGGGGTTTTTGAGATATTAGACATGAAAGGTAAATGGAAATGAAAATAAACTAACAACTAAGAAGCTCTTGGCAAAGTTGTGACAATTACAAATCATATCCTAGTTATCCTCCTCAATTGTGACCACAATTATCCATTGCTACCACTTAGTTAACCTCTAATCATGGAGGAAAGTCAAGTGGATGAATCAACTTGATTCCACAAGTCCTAGCCAACTCCCAAGGGAAAGACTAGCTTTAGTGGTATCCAAATTGGTGCACGAAATTGGAAATCACAATTCTTCACAAATTCGCACAACTAACCAGCAAGTGCACTGGGTCGTCCAAGTAATACCTTACGTGAGTAAGGGTCGATCCCACGGAGATTGTTGGTTTTGAGCAAGCTATGGTTATCTTGCAACTCTTAGTCAGGATATTAATTTGTGGTTATCAATTGACTTGCAAATGAACAAGAGAGCATGAATTAAAGGTTACTTGTTATGCAGTAAATGAGAATATGTTGGAGTTTTGGAGATGCTTTGTCTTTTGAATCTCTGCTCTCTCCCTATCTTCTTCTTCACGCATGCACGTCCCTCCTATGGCAAGCTGTGTATTGGTGGATCACCGTTGTCAATGGCTACCATCCTTTCTCTCAGTGAAAATGGTCCAGGTGCGCTGTCACCGCACGGCTAATCATCTGTAGGTTCTCGATCATACCGGAATAGGATTTACTATCCTTTTGCGTCTGTCACTACGCCCAGCACTCGCGAGTTTGAAGCTCGTCACAATCATCCAATCCCAGAATCCCACTCGGAATACCACAGACAAGGTTTAGACTTTCCGGATTCTCAAGGAAGTTGCCAATGGATTCTAGCTTATACCACGGAGATTCTGATTAAGGAATCTAAGAGATACTCATTCAATCTAATGTAGAATGAAAGTGGTTGTCAGGCACACGTTCGTAGGTTGAGAATGGTGATGAGTGTCACAGATCATCACATTCATCATAATGAGGCGCGAATGAATATCTTAGATAGGAACAAGCGTGATTGAATAGAAAACAGAAATACTTGCATTAATTCATCGAGACACAGCAGAGCTCCTCACCCCCAACAATGGAGTTTAGAGACTCATTCCGTCAAAGAGTACAAAGTTCAGATCTAAAATGTCATGGTATCCTAAATAAATCTCTAAAAGTTGTTTAAATACTAAACTAGTAACCTAGGTTTACAGAAAATGAGTAAACTATGATAGATAGTGCAGAAATCCACTTCTGGGGCCCACTTGGTGTGTGCTGGGGCTGAGACTAAAGCTTCTCACGTGCCTGGGTTGTTTTGGGCATTCAACGCCAGGCTGTAACCTGTTTCTGGCGTTGAACTCCAACTTGTAACGTGTTTCTGGCGCTGGACGCCAGACTGCAACATGGAACTGGCGTTGAACGCCAGTTTACGTCATCTATCCTTGAGCAAAGTATGGACTATTATATATGGCTGGAAAGCCCTAGATGTCTACTTTCCAACGCAACTGAAAGCGCGCCAATTGGACTCTTGTAGCTCCAGAAAATCCATTCCGAGTGTAGAGAGGTCAGAATCCAACAGCATCAGCAGTCCTTTTTCAGCCTGAATCAGATTTTTGCTCAGCTCCCTCAATTTCAGCCAGAAAATACCTGAAATTACAGAAAAATACACAAACTCATAGTAAAGTCCAGAAATATGAATTTTGCCTAGAAACTAATGAAAATAAACTAAAAACTAACTAAAACATACTAAAAACTATATGAAATTAAACCCAAAAAGCGTATAAAATATCCGCTCATCACAACATCAAACGTAAACTGTTGCTTGTCCTCAAGCAACTAGACAAATAAAATAGAATACAAATAAGTTATGAAGCAATAATATTTTAGAGTTTTTGAGTGAAGCTCAGATTCTAATTAGATGAGCGGGACTAGTGGCTTTTTGCTTTTGAACAGTTTTGGCATCTCACTTTATCCATTGAAGCTCAGAATGATTGGCATCTATAGGAACTTAGAATTCAGATAGTGTTATTAATTATCCTAGTTCAGTATGTTGATTCTTGAACACAGCTACTTTATCAGTCTTGGCCGTGGCCCTAAGCACTTTGTTTTCCAGTATTACCACCGGATACATAAATGCCACAGACACATAATTGGGTGAACCTTTCTAGATTGTGACTCAGCTTTGCTAAAGTCCCCAATTAGAGGTGTCCAGAGTTCTTAAGCACACTCTTCTTTTTGCTTTGGACCTTGACTTTAACCGCTCAGTCTCAAGTTTTCACTTGACACCTTCACGACACAAGTACATGGTTAGGGACAGCTTGGTTTAGCCGCTTAGACCAGGATTTGGTTTCCTCAGGCCCTCCTATCCACTGATGCTCAAAGCCTTGGATCCTTTTTATTACCCTTGCCTTTTGGTTTTAAGGGCTATTGGCTTTTTCTGCTTGCTTTTTTTTTTTTTTGCAAGCTTTGTGTTCACTGCTTTTTCTTGCTTCAAGAATCATTTTTATGATTTTTCAGATTACCAATAACATGTCTCATGTTCATCATTCTTTCAAGAGCCAACATATTTAACATTCAAGAACATCAAATTCCAAAGACATATGCACTGTTCAAGCATTCATTCAGAAGACAGAAAGCATTGCCACCACATGTAAACAATTAGAATTTGTTTTATTAAAAACTCGAAAAATATTGCCTCCTTATTCTAAAGAAAATCTTCTATTTTATTCATTTTTAATGATGATGAGAAAAATAAATTATAGCTTAATTGGGGATAAAATCAAAATATAAATACTAATTACTACTATTTATATAACTTCTAAGGTAAAACTTAAATAAGAACAATTATCACAGGGTTAAGGTTAAGATTAGAGCTCAACAACCTTGAAGTTAGGAAGTGGATGCCTCTTTAGTCTGTGGGGTGCTTGGTCCTTTGAGAGATAACTTCTGACGCTTCAGTTCCTTAAAGTCATGCCCTTGCTCTTCTTGTTCCCTGAGCAGTTTACAGAGCATGATGTTTTGATTTTGCTGTTCTTCTCTTAATTGGTCCATAGCTTCTTGCAACTTAGTAACAGATGCTTCAAGATGTTCCCAATATTCAAATTGAGGGAGTTCTGGTAGGAATTCTTGTGCCCTCCTCTTGATGGGATCATCCTGCACTTGTTGTTTTTCCATTGTGATTTTAGTGATTGGCTGCTCCACTGAGATATACTATGTTATTCCCATCTTTACTCCAGCATCTTTGCAGAGCATAGAGATTAAGCTTGGATAAGCCAACCTGGCATCCTTGGAGTTCTTGTTAGCAAGTATGTAAAATTCAGATGGGATCAGTTGATGAACTTCTACTTCTTTTCCCAACATAATGCAATGGATCATCACTGCTCTTTTAACAGTGGCTTCAGAACGGTTGCTTGTGGGCAATATAGAACGCCCAATGAAGTCCAGCCATCCTCTGGCGACTGGTTTGAGATCTTCTCTCTTGAGTTGATTTAGGACACCCTTGCTGCTAGTGGTCCACTTGCCTCCAGGGATGTATATATCCTCTAGAATCCTATCCAGGCCCTTGTTTGTTCTCATCATTCTCCTATTGAAAGAGTCTGGGTCATCTTTCAGCTGAGGTAGCTTAAAGATCTCCCTGATTTTGTCAGGGTGGATGTGAACAATCTTTCCTCTGACCAAAGTTCGATAGTCATAGAGAGCAGTTTCAGATATTCTCTGCCTGTCTGTTTGCCACAGATTAGCGTAGAATTCCTGAACCATATTTGTAACCGCCTAGCCCCGAAGAAACGGCGCTTTTTCAGGATCAAACGGAATTTTTACAGAGTTTTTAGGAATTTCTATGCATATAAGCACCTCCACTGCACAGGTGATGCGTCATCAAGCTGCTGAGTCAGCAGCTTGATTGCACAGGACACCTCTCCTAATCTAAGTAGGCACGTCGCGAAGAGTTGCATTTTTGAGCCACTTCGGGCCCGAATTTCAAAATTCTTATTTCCGTGGTTAGTCTCTATGTGACGAGCCGGTCACGAATTTCGAGAGAAAAATTATATTAATATAATATTCATATATTATTATTTTATTCAGAATATTATATTATTATCTTCTCTACTGTGATTAATGTTGATCTATGTTTAGTAATATAATAACTGAGCTTGAAATCTACCGGTAACGGATAATACCGGCATTCTTAGATGAATTTAGCATTGCTAATGCTTCATCATATATCTTTTATTCTTATGATTATCCAGTTACTAGTGTCATTTACACTAAGTAACTTAATGTTTATCCATTAGTAGTGTAATTACTTAAGTTCTAATACATCTAGCTTTAGTAATTATCCTTTTCTGAGATATTTTGACAAGTAACTTTTGGATAATCATCATCCAAAAGCCACGGCCTCCCTAGGACAGCTTGGCTATCATTTTTGTTCTTGGAAAAGCTTAGAACACCATGAAAGAAAACCATGAAGCTTCCATGAACACCTGAGCTACTTTCTCCGTTCTTTCTCAAACCGAAACCCCTATCAAAAATCTAATCTTACCAATGTGTTCACCTCTTCCTCCTCTTCATTTCTATGTCACTTTTCATGGAGTAAATCAAGGTATGAAGGCTGCTCCTCCTCCTTGAAGATTCGGCCATGGTGGTTCCTTAAGTTAATGATGTTTTCTTTATGTTCTTTCTTAGGATCTCTTATTCAATCACCAAAAGCTCCAAGAAAACATGATTTCTAGTTACCTTAAGGTGAGGAAAACCTTCTTTTCATCATCATGAAGCTTCAGCCTTCATGGTTCATAAGATTCTAAAGTTGTTTTTGATGTTAAAATAGGCGTAAAAGTGCTTCTGGAAGCTTGTTTTTGGTGCAATCTCGGACAGCAGCAAAGGAGGTAAGGTTTGGTAAATTAATCAATGATTAGCTGTGTTCTTGAAGTGTTAAACCAGATCTTGTTGCTTGAGATATGATTTTGGGTGTATGTGTGAGGGTTTGATCATGGAAACTTGTTGTTTAATGCTTGAAAATCATGTTTATGATGGTTTTGAAGTGGCTGTTGGTGTTGCTGGAAAACGTGACATTCCAGCCATGAAAATCATGATTTTTGATGCTTATTTGATGTGTATTTGATGGCTGAAAAGTTTCTCTTTGGTTTGATAAAAATCGGGTTCAAATCGCTTTCCGAAAAGATTGAAAAACTAGCTGAAAATCAAGCAGAAATCTGATGAACTTTTGAAAAAAAAATGTTTTTGGTTTTTGGAAGAACATGAAAACGTGTATTCAAGGAGTTTTGGGGTCAAAATTCAATTATTAAAAAGTTTGGGGTTGAAAATTAATTAATCAAAAATTGAAGGGCTAAAGTGCAAATATTAAAAATTATGGGGTTCAAAGTGCAATTTCCTAGAAGTTTGGGGGTCAAAATGCAATTTTTGAAAGTTAAATAAAATATTATTATTTTAATAATAAAATATTAATATATTATTTTATTAATAATATTATTTTAATAATAATATTATTTTATTAATAATAATAAAATATTAATAAAAAGACAGTTTTCCCTGAAAGCCTCAGGAAGGCAGATTTGAGTCCAGAATTCTCTAATTTCCTTTACTAAACACCTAAGAAGAGGTATAAGAGAAGATATAGAGGTATATGAGGTAAAGAAACAAGATTTTGAAACCTGTGTTTAAGTTAAAAAGAAAAGGAGTTAAAAGTGATATAGCTGTGTACCTGACCTTACAGAGTAAACAAAGAATTGTAAAATGAGCTTTCTGTGATGTTGTAATGCTTGATTTATGATGATTGCTAAATGATGGAAAGTATGGTTATATGTGAATTATGAGCCTTCGGGCAATGCTTGTAAATGTTGTGCGGGGACGCCCGTATTGTGATGTTGCTTCCCAGACAGGCTGCGGTAGAGTAGTACCAGCCCTACAAGCTGAATGCTTGGTAGAGGCCTGACTTGCAAACCTGCGGTATATTGAGACCTGAGCAAATACCAGCCCTGCAAGTCGAGAGCACTTGGTAGAGGGTATGCGGTACTTAATCTGGGATTAAGTTCTGGGAAGGCCTTATCTGACTTGGAGGGTCGGATTGCGTCGGTTGCGGATCGAAACCGACAAATGAGCTCATTACCTGCAGTAGGGACAGACATGCATCATACTTGTTTGTGCATTATTTATTGCTTATCTTCTTGTGTTCTTGTACTATTCCTTGTTTGTTTGAGCATAACTGTGTGATTGCATATTAATGTGTGAATGTGCATTTACTTCCTATTTTCTCTCTTGTTCATGTGTTAGTTTATGTTGCTGTTATGTACATATTACTCTATATTTATTTATACTTCTATGACCACGGACATTATAAACGAACTTAACTGTAAAACCCGACCTTACTAAGAACTCCCCAGTTCTTACCCCTTACACCTCTACAGATGGACACGGGAGTCCTATTCTACGAGATTGATCCACCAGGACCTGGTGCGTGGCGAGTATTACATCTACTGTAAGGTACCTTGTATCCGTAATTATGTAGTTCGTGGTAAACCTTTCCAGTACCCTATTAGGACAGCATACTTTAATCTTGATGCACTCTATGACTTTCCTTTATCTTGGTTACACTCCGGTGGACCTGGGATACCTCATCCTGAGGAGCAGATGCCACCTCCACCTGACCATCCTCCTCCACCTGAACCTCCTCTACCTGATGAGCCTATACCTGTCCCGCTTATCCATGAGGCACCTCCTGCACCTTTTATCCTTGATGAGTGGGGTGTTCCTGTGTTGCCACCCGAGCTTGATCCTTTACCTGAGCCGATCGAGCCTCCTGTCTTGGATGAGCAGCAGGGACATGAGTATGATCAGATCATGGAGGCGCCACCTCCTTCTCCAGACTGTATTTTGTTTGGTAGCTATCCTTTTATGGTTCCTGTGGCTAGCAGTGGTTCCTCTGCTATCACTCCGGCAGAAGAAGAGAACGAGGAAGAAGAAGATCCAGAGGAAGATCCTAACTTCATAGTTATCTCCTCTGACAGCGATGACAATGAGCCAGGTGAGGCGCCAGCAGGCGAGCATCACCATTTGCCCGGTGATTTTCCGTGAGGTACTCTAGACCAGGATTGAGGAGACTTTTTGAGACGCCTAGTCTAACTTCAGTACATTAGAGTGTCTCCCTCACTTTTGTTAGCATGATTAGAGGGAATAGGCATATCATAGAGTTAGGCTAGCCTGGGTGCCAACTTAGGGGCTTTTGGACAGGCCAGGCCCTGGGGCGTCTTATGTACATATATGTATATACTATATGAGTCACTGACTTAGGGGTGCTGTACTATAGCTCTAGGCTTATATAACTGAGCCACTTTTGTAACATGATGTATATTATAGTGTGTTGTTCCATATAATGTTATCTTTTGTCTTATGTATGTGAATGTTTAATTATCCCTTGATATATGGAAGGTATGCGACTTTAAATTATTCTTGTTAAAAAAAATTTACTTGTAAAATTCGCGGGGTTTTAACAACGTACAGGCTTATATTTATTAATTAATAATACAAAAAGGAAAAACAAGTTGGTAACATTCGATTTCTAGTATGATCTAGACATGCTAGAAGTTGGGTCGTTACAATTTGGTATCAGAGCGGTTCTTCCTGTTAGAGCCTTGGGAATGGACTGAATCATGCTTTATTGCATGCTCTGTGGTGTGTCTCATGCTTATAGGGTATCTATGTGATATGTGTTGCATGAATGTCTTTGTGCTTTCATTCTGATAATTTTCACGCCCATCTTGAGGTATTAAGACTGATCACCTTGGTATTGATTGTTTGGTATGAACAGAATCAGGATGCCTCCACGGAGACGTAGTGATCGGGAAGGGTCTACTGTTAACAATCCGCCACAAAACGATGATAATCTGTTTAATGCGATTCACGCTATGGCTGAGGCTATGCGTGAAATGGCGACTGCTACTACCCGAGCAGTTAACCATCTGGGGGAGCGTAATGGAGAGCGTAACAATGACCGTAATGGTGAGAATGGTGGGAACGGTGATGGAGATAACATGAATCATGATAGGCCTATGACATTAGCTGCTTTCTTGAAAGTTAATCCACCGAAGTTCAAGGGTACGACTGTAGCAACTGAAGCTGATAATTGGTTCCGAGGCATAGAAAGGTCCTTGAGGGCACAGCATGTCCCGGAATAACAGTATGTAGAATTTGCTACTTATATGTTGGAAGGGGATGCTCAGCACTGGTGGCAGGGCATTCAACGTTTACTGCAGCAAGATGAGGGTAATATTTTGTGGGATGTTTTCAAAGAAGAGTTCTATAAGAAGTACTTTCCTAGAGCTACTCGTGAGGCAAAGGAGATGGAGTTAATGCAGTTGAAATAGGGAAGTATGTCTGTTGCTGAGTATACAAGGAAGTTTGAAGATTTATGTCATTTTTCCAAGGTTTGTCAAGGGAATCCAGCAGATTTCGAAGAGTGGAAATGTTTGAAATTTGAAGGGGGACTCCGTGAAGATTTGTTAAACTCAGTGGTTCCATTGGAAATACGGAATTTTGCGGAGTTGGTTAATAAGAGTCAGCTAGTAGAGGACTGTGCTAAGAAGATAGCTTCAGCTCGGATGAATCGCCCAGGATCTTCTTTTCAGAATTATAATCGGTATACAGCTCCTCACGGAAGGAATTTTAAGTAGGGAGCAATGCCTTCACGAAGGTACAATCAGAATATAAATGTTCATGCACGTCCTACAGGAGGGAATGGAGGAAGAATGAGACAGGATATGGGTAAGCGACCTCAGCAGGCGCAGATGCGACCAGTATGTAGGCAGTGCGGAAAGGAGCATGGAGGTAGACCTTGTCAGCTTACAGGCGTTATCTGTTTTTCTTGTGGTCAGCCTGGACATATGGCTAAGGACTGTCCGAAGAAGCCAGTACAAGGAATAGATAGGCCGCGACAGCAAGGACGTGTGTTTGCTATGACTGCTGTTGATGCAATGAAATCAGACTCCCCAATTCAAGGTCAGTGTTATGTCAAATCTCGACTCTTAACTGTACTGTATGACTCTGGTGCATCACATTCATTTATTTCTGAGACCGTTGCGCATGAGTTGGGATTAGATTTCACCATGTTAGATTATAATCTAATTGTTCGTACACCCACATCTCAAAATGCCTTGACTAGTCAAGTATGTCAACAGGTGCCTTTTGTTATTGAGGCTAGGACTTTTATACATGACCTGGTTTGTTGCCTTTGTGTGGTTTAGATATTATCTTAGGTCTAGATTGGTTGTCTAAGCATCATGTTTTCCTTGATTGTTTTAAACGAATTGCTACATTTCCATCATCTGAAATGCACACTGAACCAGTTGAGTCTTGTACTTTCAATTTGAATTCCCTAAGAGTTATTTCTAGTAATAGTGGGTTAGAGGGTTACGTTCTACTATCGGCTAGCTCAAAAACTGATGAACAAGACTTGGAGCAAATCCGAGTGGTGAAGGAGTTTCCTGATGTTTTTTCGGATGATATACCTGAGTTTCCACCTCAGAGAGAGATAGAGTTTAGTATTGATTTGGTTCCTGGAGCCGGACCAATTTCTATAGCACTGTATCGGATGTCACCGTTGGAACTAGCAGAGTTAAAGAAGCAGTTGAATGAATTGCTGGGGAAGAAGTTTATTCGTCCGAGTGTATCACCATGGGGAGCTCCAGTGTTACTAGTAAAGAAGAAGGATGGTGGAATGAGGTTATGTGTGGATTATCGGCAATTGAACAAGATCACAATCAAGAACAAGTATCCACTCCCAAGGATAGATGATCTGATGGACCAGCTGAGAGGTGCGACAGTATTCTCGAAGATTGATTTGCGGTCAGGTTACCATCAAATCCGGGTGAAGGAATCAGATATACCTAAGACTACCTTTCGAACTAGGTACGGTCACTATGAGTATACGGTTATGTCCTTTGGACTGACTAATGCTCCTGCTGTATTCATGGATTATATGAATCGCATTTTTCGTCCGTATTTAGATCAGATTGTGGTAGTCTTTATAGATGATATCCTCATCTATTCTAAGACAGAAGAAGAACATGGAGAGCATTTGAGGATTGTGTTGCAAATATTAAGAGCACGGAAGCTATATGCGAAGTTGTCGAAGTGTGAGTTTTGGGCAACAGAAGTGGCATTCTTGGGACATGTGATCACACGAGATGGAATAACTGTAGATCCTTTAAAGATCGAGGCCGTAGTACAATGGAAGCAACCCAAGACAGTTACAGAAGTTCGTAGTTTCTTGGGGTTAGCAGGATACTATCGGCGGTTTATCAAGGGTTTTTCACATATAGCTTTACCTTTGACTCGCCTTACTAGGAAGGAAGTTCCGTTTGAGTGGACAGAGAAGTGTGAAGAAAGCTTTGAAACTTTAAAGGAAAAGTTGACGACGGCGCCAGTTTTGGTGTTACCAGACCCACAGGAACCTTTTGAGGTGTATTGTGATGCTTCTTCTAAGGGACTTGGATGTGTATTGATGCAGCATAGGAATGTGGTAGCTTATGCTTCGAGACAACTAAGACCTCACGAAAGGAACTATCCGACACATGATTTGGAATTAGCAGCAGTGGTCTTTGCACTTAAGATTTGGAGGCACTATTTTTACGGAGCCCAATTTGAAGTCTTCTCTGATCATAAGAGTTTGAAGTATATCTTTGATCAGAAAGACCTTAATATGAGGCAGAGGCGATGGATGGAATTCTTAAAAGATTATGATTTTAAGTTGAGCTACCATCCTGGGAAGGCAAATGTAGTCGCAGATGCTTTGAGTCGGAAGAGTTTGGGCATATCCTGGATGATGATCAAGGAAGAAGAAATGATCTCAGCCTTTGAAAACTTAAAATTAGGAATGAGAGAGACATCAAGAGGAGTTGTTATGGCGCGACTACAATTAACATCTGACTTTAAGATAGCTATTCAGCAAGCTCAAGCCCAGAATTCAGGAATGTTGACATTGTTAACACGGATGAAGGCAGATCAGCCGGAAGAGGTACGCCAAGATAAAGAGGGAATATGGAGATATAGGAACAGAATTTGTGTACCTGCTCAGGAGGACTTGAGAAAAAACATTCTGACTGAAGCTCATGAAAGCAGATTTTCTATCCATCCCGGAACGACTAAAATGTACCAAGATCTGAAGAAGATGTTCTGGTGGCCGGGAATGAAGAAAGATATAGCAACGTATGTTTCAAAGTGTCTCACTCAGAAGATTAAGGTGAAACATCAAAAACCACCTGGAACCCTGCAACCATTGGAGATACCGCAATGGAAATGGGAAGAGATTACGATGGATTTTGTTACTAGGTTACCAAGAACCTCTGCCGGGCATGATGCAATTTGGGTAATTGTAGATCGATTGACAAAATCAGCGCATTTTCTACCAATTCAAATTGGTCACAGCTTGGAAAAACTCGCCCAGTTATACATTCAGGAGATAATACGATTGCATGGAATACCTTCATCAATTGTGTCAGACAGAGATCCAAGGTTTACTTCTAGATTTTGGGGAGCTCTACAGAAAGCTTTTGGGACAAAGTTGCACTTAAGTACAGCATATCACCCACAGACTGATGGACAGACAAAACGAACAATTCGTACCTTGGAAGATATGTTGAGATCTTGCGTAATGGACCAACAGGGTAACTGGGACAAATACTTGCCATTGATTGAGTTTGCTTACAACAACAGTTATCAACAGAGTATCGGAATGGCACCATATGAGGCCCTCTACGGAAGAAAGTGTCAATCACCATTATGCTGGTATGACAAGGAGGAAGGCAGGATTTTGGGGCCAGACTTGGTACAAGAAACTACCGAACGGATTAAGCACATTCGAGAGAAGATTCAAACTGCCCAAAGTCGACAAAAGAGCTATGCAGATAATAGGCGTAGGCCCTTAGAATTTAACGAAGGTGACCATATCTTCTTAAGAGTGACACCTACGACTGGAATAGGTAGAGCTCTTAGGACTAAGAAATTGAATCCACGATATTTAGGTCCTTTTCAAATTCTTAAAAGAGTCGGTCCAGTAGCATACCAAGTTGCTCTTCCTCCTTATTTGTCAAACCTTCATGATGTTTTTCATGTTTCACAACTCAAAAAGTATAATCCCGACGAAAGCCACGTTTTACAACCAGAGACAGTACAGCTCCGAGCCGACTTGACATATCAAACCCTACCAGTCAGGATTGTGGAACGAAGTGACAAACAGCTTAGAGACAAGATAGTATCATTGGTTAAGGTAGCATGGGGACAAACTGGAACTGAAGAGTACACATGGGAGCTGAAAGACAAGATGAGAATAGACTACCCGTTTCTCTTTTCAGGTAATTGAAATTTTGAGGACAAAATTTTCTTTTAGGAGGGTAGAATGTAACGGCCTAGCCCCGAAGAAACAGCGCTTTTTCGGGATCAAACGGAATTTTTACAGAGTTTTTAGGAATTTCTATGCATATAAGCACCTCCACTGCATAGGTGCTGCGTCATCAAGCTGCTGAGTCAGCAGCTTGATTGCACAGGACACCTCTCCTAATCTAAGTAGGCACGTCGCGAAGAGTTGCGTTTTTGAGCCACTTCGGGCCCGAATTTCAAAATTCTGATTTCCGTGGTTAGTCTCTATGTGACGAGCCGGTCACGAATTTCGAGAGAAAAATTATATTAATATAATATTTATATATTATTATTTTATTCAGAATATTATATTATTATCTTCTCTACTGTGATTAATGTTGATCTATGTTTAGTAATATAATAACTCAGCTTGAAATCTACCGGTAACGGATAATACCGGCATTCTTAGATGAACTTAGCAATGCTAATGCTTCATCATATATCTTTTATTCTTGTGATTATCCAGTTACTAGTGTCATTTACAATAAGTAACTTAATGTTTATCCATTAGTAGTGTAATTACTTAAGTTCTAATACATCTAGCTTTAGTAATTATCCTTTTCTGAGATATTTTGACAAGTAACTTTTGGATAATCATCATCCAAAAGCCACGGCTTCCCTAGGACAGCTTGGCTATCATTTTTGTTCTTGGAAAAGCTTAGAACACCATGAAAGAAAACCATGAAGCTTCCATGAACACCTGAGCTACTTTCTCCGTTCTTTCTCAAACCGAAACCCCTATCAAAAATCTAATCTTACCAATGTGTTCACCTCTTCCTCCTCTTCATTTCTATGTCACTTTTCATGGAGTAAATCAAGGTATGAAGGCTGCTCCTCCTCCTTGAAGATTCGGCCATGGTGGTTCCTTAAGTTAATGATGTTTTCTTCATGTTCTTTCTTAGGATCTCTTATTCAATCACCAAAAGCTCCAAGAAAACGTGATTTCTAGTTACCTTAAGGTGAGGAAAACCTTCTTTTCATCATCATGAAGCTTCAGCCTTCATGGTTCATAAGATTCTAATGTTGTTTTTGATGTTAAAATAGGCGTAAAAGTGCTTCTGGAAGCTTGTTTTTGGTGCAATCTCGGACAGCAGCAAAGGAGGTAAGGTTTGGTAAATTAATCAATGATTGGCTGTGTTCTTGAAGTGTTAAACCAGATCTTGTTGCTTGAGATTTGATTTTGGGTGTATGTGTGAGGGTTTGATCATGGAAACTTGTTGTTTAATGCTTGAAAATCATGTTTATGATGGTTTTGAAGTGGCTGTTGGTGTTGCTGGAAAACGTGACATTTCAGCCATGAAAATCATGATTTTTGATGCTTATTTGATGTGTATTTGATGGCTGAAAAGTTTCTCTTTGGTTTGATAAAAATCGGGTTCAAATCGGTTTCCGAAAAGATTGAAAAACTACCTGAAAATCAAGCAGAAATCTGATGAACTTTTGAAAAAAAAATGTTTTTGGTTTTTGGAAGAACACGAAAACGTGTATTCAAGGAGTTTTGGGGTCAAAATGCAATTATTAAAAAGTTTGGGGTTGAAAATTAATTAATCAAAAGTTGAGGGGCTAAAGTGCAAATATTAAAAGTTATGGGGTTCAAAGTGCAATTCCTAGAAGTTCGGGGGTCAAAATGCAATTTGTGAAAGTTAAATAAAATATTATTATTTTAATAATAAAATATTAATATATTATTTTATTAATAATATTATTTTAATAATAATATTATTTTATTAATAATAATAAAATATTAATAAAAAGACAGTTTTCCCTGAAAGCCTCAGGAAGGCAGATTTGAGTCCAGAATTCTCTAATTTCCTTTACTAAACACCTAAGAAGAGGTATAAGAGAAGATATAGAGGTATATGAGGTAAAGAAACAAGATTTTGAAACCTGTGTTTAAGTTAAAAAGAAAAGGAGTTAAAAGTGATATAGCTGTGTACCTGACCTTACAGAGGAAACAGAGAATTGTAAAATGAGCTTTCTGTGATGTTGTAATGCTTGATTTATGATGATTGCTAAATGATGGAAAGTATGGTTATATGTGAATTATGAGCCTTCGGGCAATGCTTGTGAATGTTGTGCGGGGACGCCCGTATTGTGATGTTGCTTCCCAGACAGGCTGCGGTAGAGTAGTACCAGCCCTGCAAGCTGAATGCTTGGTAGAGGCCTGACTTGCAAACCTGCGGTATATTGAGACCTGAGCAAATACCAGCCCTGCAAGTCGGGAGCACTTGGTAGAGGGTATGCGGTACTTAATCTGGGATTAAGTTCTGGGAAGGCCTTATCTGACTTGGAGGGTCGGATTGCGTCGGTTGCGGATCAAAACCGACAAATGAGCTCATTACCTGCAGTAGGGACAGATATGCATCATACTTGTTTGTGCATTATTTATTGCTTATCTTCTTATGTTCTTGTACTATTCCTTGTTTGTTTGAGCATAACTGTGTGATTGCATATTAATGTGTGAATGTGCATTTACTTCCTATTTTCTCTCTTCTTCATGTGTTAGTTTATGTTGCTGTTATGTACATATTACTCTATATTTATTTATACTTCTATGACCACGGACATTATAAACGAACTTAACTGTAAACCCCGACCTTACTAAGAACTCCCCAGTTCTTACCCCTTACACCTCTACAGATGGACACGGGAGTCCTATTCTACGAGATTGATCCACCAGGTCCCGGTGCGTGGCGAGTATTACATCTACTGTGCGGTACCTTGTATCCGTAATTATGTAGTTCGTGGTAGACCTTTCCAGTACCCTATTAGGACAGCATACTTTAATCCTGATGCACCCTATGACTTTCCTTTATCTTGGTTACACCCCGGCGGACCTGGGATACCTCATCCTGAGGAGCAGATGCCACCTCCACCTGACCATCCTCCTCCACCTGAACCTCCTCTACCTGATGAGCCTATACCTGTCCCGCTTATCCATGAGGCACCTCCTGCACCTTTTATCCTTGATGAGTGGGGTGTTCCTGTGTTGCCACCCGAGCTTGATCCTTTACCTGAGCCGATCGAGCCTCCTGTCTTGGATGAGCAGCAGGGACATGAGTATGATCAGATCATGGAGGCGCCACCTCCTTCTCCAGACTATATTTTGTTTGGTAGCTATCCTTTTATGGTTCTTGTGGCCAGCAGTGGTTCCTCTGCTATCACTCCGGCAGAAGAAGAGAACGAGGAAGAAGAAGATCCAGAGGAAGATCCTAACTTCATAGTTATCTCTTCTGACAGCGATGACGATGAGCCAGGTGAGGCGCCAGCAGGCGAGCATCACCATTCGCCCGGTGATTTTCCGTGAGGTACTCTGGACCAGGATTGAGGAGACTTTTTGAGACGCCTAGTCTAACTTCAGTACATTAGAGTGTCTCCCTCACTTTTGTTAGCATGATTAGAGGGAATAGGCATATCATAGAGTTAGGCTAGCCTGGGTGCCAACTTAGGGGCTTTTGGACAGGCCAGGCCCTGGGGCGTCTTATGTACATATATGTATATACTATATGAGTCACTGACTTAGGGGTGCTGTACTATATCTCTAGGCTTATATAACTGAGCCACTTCTGTAACATGATGTATATTATAGTGTGTTGTTCCATATTCTCTTATCTTTTTTCTTATGTATGTGAATGTTTAATTATCCCTTGATATATGGAAGGTATGCGACTTTAAATTATTCTTGTTAAAAAAAATTTACTTGTAAAATTCGCGGGGTTTTAACAACGTACAGGCTTATATTTATTAATTAATAATACAAAAAGGAAAAACAAGTTGGTAACATTCGATTTCTAGTATGATCTAGACATGCTAGAAGTTGGGTCGTTATAATATTCCTTCCCACTTTCGTTTCAGGATTAGCTAGGACTTCCCAGTTCCTATTTCGAATCTGCTCTTGGATCTCTAGATATTCATCTTCTTTCAGATCGAACTTGACTTCCGGGATCACTGATCTTAGACCCATTATTTTGTAGTAATGGTCTGAATGTTCTTTGGTTAAGAACCTCCCTTGATTCCAAAGTGGTTTTGGAATACTCTCTTTCTTGCCTCTTGGAGTGGGTTGTTTTCCTTTAGGAGCCATGATCTTAGTGGGTATGGTTTAGTGATCACGGATAAACACACCAAACTTAGAGGTTTGCTTGTCCTCAAGCAAAAGAAAAGAAAGGAGAGGGATGGAAAGAGAGCTAGTGTCGAATGGTGGATGAGATGAGGGAGGCCGAATGTGTATTAAAAGGGAGGGGGTGGGTTTTCAAAAATTTCAAAAAGATAAGACAAAAGATATGATTTTTTAAAAAAATAAATATGATATGAAAAGATGTGATTTAAGATTGAAAAGATATGAAAGATATTTGAAAAAGATACATTTGGATTTTGAAAAAGATAATGTGGAGATTTGAAAAAGATATTGATGAGTTGAAAAGATTTTAGAAGGAAAAGAGATAGATTTGTTTTGGAAAATTTGAAAAAGAGTTGGATTGGATTGAAAAAGAGTTTGTGTTTATGGATTAAGATACATTTGATATTTTTAAAGTAGGGTTTTTAGAAATTAGGGTTCTTAGAAATCAGGGTTTGTAACATGTTTATGCAAGAAATCATGAATTGAAACATGAAAATTAAAATTAAGATGAAAAATATGAAGAAAAAAACGAATTTACCTCCTCCCCACCATCCTGGCGTTAAACGCCCAAACGCTGCATGTTTTGGGCGTTTAACGCCCAATTGCTGCTTCTCCTGGGCATTCAACGCCTAGCTGTTGCTTCTTTCTGGCGTTGAACGCCAGGAACTCCTTTGTCACTGGGTGTTTTTCTGAACGCCCAGGACGCTGTAAATCTGGCGTTAAACGCCCAGAAGGAGCTTCTTTCTGGCGTTCAACGCCCAGAAGATGCTTCTTTCTGGCGTTTAACGCCCAGATAGCTATCCTTACTGGCGTTCAACGCCCAGTGGATGCTTTTTTGGGCGTTGAACGCCCAAAACAGACTTTTACTGGCGTTTTCTTGCCAGTGAGCTCTCTTTCTCTGTTTTGTGTGCTGAATCCTTCTGTAACCCTGTAGACTTATGCAATTGAATCTTTACCTTAGTATCAATGAACTTTATATAAACAAATAAAATCAAGAATAGGGCAAAATGCTAGAGGAAGTGATGCCAATGGCTGGGTTGCCTCCCAGCAAGCGCTTCTTTATTGTCTTTAGCTGGACCTTGCTGAGCTTTTTAATCTAGCCTCAGCCTTGAGCATTCTTGCTCAACATTACCTTCAAGATAATGCTTGATTCTCTTTCCATTAACAATGAACTTCCTATCAGAGTAAATGTCTTGAAGCTCCACATAACCATATGGTGATACACTTGTAATCACATATGGTCCCCTCCACCGGGACTTCACGGGGAATAGGCTGAGCCTAGAGTTAAACAACAAAACCTTTTGTCCTGGTTCAAAGATTCTAGAAGATAGCTTTCTGTCATGCCATCTTTTTTATTTCTCTTTATAAAGCTTGGCATTTTCGAAAGCAGTGAATCTGAATTCCTCTAGCTCATTCAGCTGGAGCAGTCTCTTTTCTCCAGCCAGTTTGGCTTCAAAGTTTAGGAATCTGGTTGCCCAGTAGGCCTTATGTTCCAGTTCCACGGGCAGGTGACAAGCCTTACCATACAAAAGTTGGTACGGAGAGGTCCCTATAGGAGTCTAGAATGCTGTTCTGTAAGCCCACAGAGCATCATCCAAGCTTCATGCCCAATCCTTTCTATGAGTACTTATAGTCTGTTCCAGGATTCTTTTCAGTTCTCTGTTAGAAACTTCAGCTTGCCCATTTGTCTGTGGATGATATGGAGTTTCCACCTTGTGGCGAATCCCATACCGGACCATGCGGAGTAAAGCTGTTTGTTACAGAAGTGAGTGCCCCCATCACTGATTAGTACCCTAGGGACACCAAATCTGCTGAATATATGTTTCTGGAGGAATTTCAGTACTGTTTTTGTATCATTGGTGGGTGTGGCAATGGCCTCTACCCATTTTGATACATAGTCAACTGCCACCAGAATATAAGTGTTTGAGTATGATGGTGGGAAAGGCCCCATGAAATCAATTCCCCATACGTCAAACAACTCAATCTCCAAGATTCCTTGTTGAGGCATGGCGTAACTATGAGGCAAATTACCAGCTCTCTGACAACTGTCATAGTTACGTACAAACTCTCAGGAATCTCTGTAGAGTGTAGGCCAGTAGAAACCACATTGGAGGACCTTGGTGGCTGTTCGCTCACCTCCGAAATGGCCTCCATATTGTGATCCATGGCAATGCCATAGGATCCTCTGTGCTTCTTCTCTAGGCACACACCTATGTATTATTCCGTCTGCACATCTCTTAAAGAGATAGGGTTCATCCCACAAGTAGTACTTTGCATTAGAAATTAATTTTTTCTTTTGTTGCCTGCTGTATGCCTTGGGTATGAACCTTGCAGCTTTATAGTTTGTAATGTCTGCAAACCATGGTGTTTCCTGAATGGCGAACAATTGCTCATCCGGAAAGGTTTCAGAGATCTCAATAGAGCGGGAGGACGCCCCTTCCACTGGTTCTACCCGGGACAGATGATCAGCCACTTGGTTCTCTGTCCCTTTTCTGTCTCTTATTTCTATATCAAACTCTTGCGGAAGTAACACCCATCTTATGAGCCTAGGTTTTGAATCCTGCTTTGTGAGTAGATATTTAAGAACAGCATGGTCAGTGTACACAATCACTTTTGATCTTACTAAGTATGATCTAAACTTGTCAATGGCATAGACCACTGCAAGCAATTCCTTTTCTGTGGTTGTGTAATTTTTCTGGGCATCATTTAAAACATGGCTAGCATAATAAATGACATGCAAAAGCTTGTCATGCCTCTGCCCCAGTACTGCACCAATGGCGTGATCACTGGGATCACACATTAATTCGAATGGTAATGTCCAGTCTGGTGCAGAGATAACTGGTGCTGTGACCAGCTTAGCTTTCAGAGTTTCAAACGCCTACAGGCACTCTGTGTCAAACAAAAATGGCGTGTCAGCAGCTAGCAGGTTGCTTAGAGGTTTTGCAATTTTTGAATAATCCTTTATAAACCTCCTATAGAATCCTGCATGCCCCAGAAAGCTTCTGATTGCCTTATCATTGGCAGGTGGTGGTAATTTTTCAATTACCTCTATTTTAGCTTGATCCACCTCTATTCCCTTGTTTGAAATTTTATGCCCAAAGACAATCCCTTCAGTCATCATAAAGTGACATTTTTCCCAGTTTAAAACCAGGTTGGTCTCTTGGCATCTTTTCAAAACCAATGTCAGGTGATTAAGACAGGAGCTAAATGAGTCTCCATATAGTGAGAAGTCATCCATGAAGACTTCCAGAAATTTTTCCACCATATCAGAGAAAATAGAGAGCATGCATCTCTGAAAGGTTGCAGGTGCATTACACAGCCCAAATGGCATCCTTCTATAAGCAAATACTCTAGATGGACATGTGAATGTTGTTTTCTCTTGATCCTGGGGATCTACTGCAATTTGGTTGTAGCCTGAATAACCATCCAAAAAGCAGTAATAATCATGACCTGCTAGTCTCTTTAGCATCTAGTCTATGAATGGTAAAGGGAAATGATCCTTCCTGGTGGCTGTATTGAGCCTTCTGTAGTCAATACACATGCGCCACCCTGTAACTGTTCTTGTAGGAACTAGTTCATTTTTTTCACTATGAACCACTGTCATGCCTCCCTTTTTGGGGACAACTTGAACAGGGCTCACCCAGGGGCTATCAGAAATAGGATAAATAATCCCAGCCTCCAGTAATTTGGTGACCTCTTTCTGCACCACTTCCTTCGTTGCAGGATTTAGCCGCCTTTGTGGTTGAACCACTGGCTTAGCATTGTCCTCCAATAAGATCTTGTGCATGCATCTAGCTGGGCTTATGCCCTTAAGGTCGCTTATGGACCACCCAAGAGCTGTCTTGTGTGTCCTCAGCACTTGAATTAGTGCTTCCTCTTCCTGTGGATTTAAAGCAGAGCTTATGATCACTGGAAAAGTATCACCTTCTCCCAGAAATGCATATTTCAGGGATGGTGGTAATAGTTTGAGCTCGGGTTTAGGAGGTTTTTCCTCTTCCTGAGGAAATTTCAGAGACTCTTTCAATTCCTCTGAATCCTCTAGATCAGGCAGAACATCTTTAAAGATATCTTCCAACTCTGATTCGAGACTCTCATCCATGTTGATCTCCTCTACCAAAGAGTCAATAAGATCAACTTTCATGCAGTCTTTTGGTGTGTTTGGATGCTGCATGGCATTGACAGCATTCAACTTAAACTCATCCTCATTGACTCTCAGGGTGACTTTCCCCTTTTGGACATCAATGAGAGTTTGTCCAGTTGCTAGGAAAGGTCTTCCTAGAATGAGAGTAGCACTCTTGTGCTCCTCCATTTCTAGCACTACAAAGTCAGTGGGAAAGGCGAATGGCCCAACCCTGACAATCATGTCCTCAATCACGCCTGATGGGTATTTAATGGAGCCATCAGCAAGTTGGAGACATATCCGGGTTAGTTTAACTTCTTCAGTTAAACCAAGCTTTCTGATAGTGGATGCAGGTATTAGGTTGATGCTTGCCCCAAGATCACATAAGGCTGTTCTGGTGTAATTACCCTCTAATGTGCACGGTATCAGAAAGCTTCCGGGATCTTTAAGCTTTTCTGGAAAGCTTTTCAGAATGACTGCACTGCATTCTTCAGTGAGGAGAATTCTTTCAGTTTCTCTCCAATCCTTCTTATGACTCAAGATCTCTTTCATGAACTTGGCATAAGAAGGTATTTGCTCAAGTGCCTCTGTAAACGGAATCTTTATTTCAAGAGTCCTGAGATAATCTGCAAAGCGAGCAAATTGCTTATCTTGCTCCTCTTGGCAGAGTTTTTGAGGATAAGGTATCTTGGCTTTATACTCCTCAACCTTGGTTGCTGCAGGTTTATTTCCTACAGAAGTGGTTGAAGAAGCCTTTTTAGAGGGGTTGTCATCAGCACTTGTGTGTGTCTGATCCCTCACTGGCATTTGAGTGCCAGAGTTGGAAGCTGGAGTGACGTTAGACGCCAACTCCTCATCTGCTCCTGGCGTCTGAACGCCAGAGCTGTGCTTCCTTTGGGCGTTCAACGCCAGTTCCTTGCTTGTTTCTGGCATTGAATGCCAGTCCTGAGCATGGTTTGGGCGTTCAGCGCTAGTCTTCCACCCAATCTCTGGTGTTTTAGCGCCAGAATTATTTCACTCCGGGCTCTTACTGTCCTCATATGGATTTTGGGTAGTTTGCTCATTTCTTGGCTTCCTGCTACCTTGAGGTGGGGTATTTAATATCTTCCCACTTCTTAATTGAACTGCTTGGCATTCTTCTGTTATTTGTTTTGATAGCTGCTGCTTTGTTTGCTTTAATTGTCCTTCCATATTTATATTAGCCATCCTTGTCTCTTGTAGTTTATCCTTGAATTCGGCTAACTGCTTTGTTAGAAAATCCAATTGCTGATTGAATTCAACAGCTTGTTCTATAGGACTGAGTTCAACAATTACTGTTTTAGCCTCTTCTTTCATGGAAGGGTGATGACAAGTCATCCTAGCCTATTTTAACTAGTCTTTTCCTTTTGTTTTCATTAGAATTATGCACTTTCTTGAACCATAAGCAAGCTAATTGAGTAGATTTTCATGTTTCCCTTGATTGAATCAACCATGTATGAATTCATGCCATTTCATGAGGTTTTATGCTATAATTGTTGCATATTATGATAGAATGAATATCTCATGATTATGAGCATAGCTTTGATGTGTTTGGTTGATTAATGATAGGTGAAGAAAGCTTGGAGAAAGGTTGAAGCAAGAAGGAATGGCTAGGAGTGAAGAGAGGACAATGGAATAAGTGAAATTGAACCAGGAAGCAAAAAGCTGGACCTAAAGTTAGCATCAAACTTTTGCACAAACTTTTGGTTGAAAAGTTAGCCCCAACGTTAGCCCCCTAACTTGGAGGCTAACGTTGGAACTTGAAAATCACTCCCTGGGTACCAAAAGTTTGCGCCAACGTTAGCCCCCTAACTTTGAGGCTAACGTTGGCACATGAAATTCACCCCTGGGCACCAAAAGTTTGCGCCAACGTTAGCCCCCTAACTTGGTGGCTAACGTTGGCGCCACAAGTACACAAGGTAAGGCCAACGTTAGGGCCAAAGTTAGACCCCTAACTTTGGCACCAACGTTGGTATCAGCAAAGTGGTGTTAGCTGATATGAAAAGTTGGAGCAAAAGTTAGACCCCTAACTTTTGCTCAAACTTTTGGTCCAACTTTTGCAAAACTCAAACCCGGTTCAATTGGTTCGTTTTGGTTCTTCTCCAAACTTCAAGAGCAATCAACCAAGGCCTCTTTCAACCCAATTCCACCAAGAGCAAAGGCCCAACTCAAAGCTTGAAGATCATTTGAAGAAAGTGTATAAATAGGATAGAATTTAAGTTCTTCAGGGAGCTTTCCTTTTGAATTTTCATAATAGTTTTCGGAGAGCTTTGGATATTGAGTGATCTTTAATTTCTTTGTCTTGAGGAAGGAGAATTCACTTCTCTTCCTCTTAGTTTTATTGCTTTCAATTTCAATTACAATTGTCTTGGATCTTGGGTTGGAGAATTGAAGAAATTCTGTTTCAATCTCATCCTTGGATCTCTCTGTTTATTTACTGCAATTGAATTTCCGTTTCTGTTACTTGATTCTCATCTACTTTCCTTACAATTTACAATTCCCTTGCAATTGTTCTTGTTGGATCTAGGAAGGCATTGAGATCTAGACTTGGTTTTCTAGTCTCTGGGTCCTGAGATCTGAATTCCCAATTTACATTTTGTTTCTTGCTTTTAATGTTCATTTACTTTACTGCCTCAAGATCCGATTCAACCCAGATCCTCTTTCACTCTTTTGTTTGATGCAAGTTACTTTTCTTTGTTTAATTTCTGCAAACCCAACTCCCAATCCCTTTTACATTTTGAGCCATTTACATTTCTTGCACTTTAAGATTCCGCAATTTACATTTCTTGCAATCTAAGTTTCTGCTATTTAATTTCTTGTTCTTTAAGATTCAGCACTTTAATTCCCTGTTCTCTTTACTTCCATGCAATTTAATTTCTGCAAATCACAAAACACTCAACCAAATCTTGATTCGCTTGACTAAATTAACCACTAAGCTAAAATTGCTCAATCCTTCAATCCCTGTGGGATCGACCTCACTCCCGTGAGTTATTATTACTTGATGCGACCCGGTGCACTTGCCGGTTAGATTTGTGTGTTTTGGGAGAAATTTATTTTTCACCAAAATACTCATCAAGTTTTTGGCGCCGTTGCCGGGGATTGATTAGATTGACAATGATTAAGTGAGGTGGTAGTTTAGATCAAGCACTTTTTCTCTAATTTTGACTAACCCACTAACTGTTTGAATTTTTGCCTAAACTAACACTAACTTTGCTCTCTCAGTTACATTACTGTTCTGGTTCTATGTCTGTTTCTTGTTGTTCTGTACAACAAAAGCAATTTTCTTCTGATTTTCTCTCAAAGCCTATTAACTGTTTGACACATTGTGTCAACTAATCCTCTGACTACATTCTGGCATGAGAAATATCCAATTTTCATTTGGATTATTTGTGATTGTGCAGGTCATGGAGGAAAGGAATCCTACAACAAGAGGAGAAAAACTGAGGCATTATGATTTCCAGCCTCCATAATCAAAGAGCAAGATGTCAAGCTAGTGACAATAAAAGAGCGCTTGTTGGGAGGCAACCCAACCGGAGGTAACCATCTTTTCATATCTATTTCAATAAAAAGGTTAATTAGTTTTATCTATATTGCAAGAAGCTAAGTTTGGTGTTACACACCAAAACAATCTAAGGGAGAATGAAGGATTCTAAGTTTGGTGTTCCACCAAAATCCCATCATAAAATACATTCTCACTTTCTGCATAATGCTGGCTTCAAGCATGTTGGATGAACTAGTTAACTATTCTGGTGTTTCCTAGTTTTCAGTTTTATTGCTTTTGAAAAAGAAGAAGAAAAGAAAAAAAAAATTATCACACATGGTTAATTTGCTGTATGAAAACCATTGGCAAGGTACTAAGTTTGGTGTTCCCACACCAAAGTAAGTTCAAAAAGCCCACAAATAAATCCTGCATGCTAACCATTGTTTCTAAGTGCTTGGGAAACAAGCAACTTCCAATATCATTGCAGAGCATCATACAAGCCTTTGGAGGGATTAAGAATCATCAACCAAAGAAACAAAAGATGAACATAAAGGCCAGCAATGGTGATGAGAAGGAAAGCAAGTGAACTCCAACAGGTTGTATTGTTAAGTGATTGTTTACATCCAAAATTGCTGCTATTGCAAGTTGGAGTGTATCCTTATTTGCCATGCCTGTCTGCATAGTATAGTTTTTTTTATATACCCCTGCCTGCACGCATAGCATAGTTTTTCTTTATAATTCAATAAGCAAGATGTTTGATCATTCACAACATTCTTATCTTCAAAACTTGTTTGCACTCAATTTTTAAGAATGCATCACATGAAAGTTCTTTGAAAAGAAGGATTGAGGAATTAAACAATTTTGAGGCAAGCAAAAGATTAGGAGAAGTGGTGGTTCTAGTTGTATGATTATGTATTGAGGTTGCATGCTTGTGAAAACTTGCATGGGAGCTCATAGGCGGGACATGAAGTTCAAAGAAGTATTGTGGAGATTCTCAAAAATCTATTGATCCAAGAAGCAGCAAACAAAACAAAAGAAAATAAAGAAAATACAAAAGCAAAAAGAACATGGCCCAAGGCTCTGAGCATCAATTACTAGGCAGAAAAAGAAAGAAAGAAACAAAAACTCAAAGAGTTGTTATCCTAGTAAATGCTTGTGGTTGAAGCGTGTCAAGGAAAGAGGCTTGAGCAAGTAAATCCTTAGGGGTGCTTCAACACCTAATACCTTAAAACCAACTGGTTTAGGAGTATTGATTGAAAGCTTATCTAAAGAGCCGCTTTGAGACATGACACTTAGAGTCAAGGCCAAAGCACAGAAACTATAAGCTGCTTCAAGGTGATTACATATAAAGAGATCTCTACTATACCATTTGGATGAAAATCCTAAGACCTACGACTCCCAATATGTGAGGACTAGTGAGCACTGAAGCCCTTGCATGAGCACATGATTTAGAGTTCACCCCACTGATACTTGATCACTTCACTCACTGCACTTTACAAGTTATTCTTCAATCCATCTTAATTGAAAAAACCTTGGAGCATAAATTTATTTCTTGCTTGGGGACAAGCAAGCTTTAAGTTTGGTGTTGTGATGACAAGTCATCCTAGCCTATTTTAACTAGTCTTTTCCTTTTGTTTTCATTAGAATTATGCACTTTCTTGAACCATAAGCAAGCTAATTGAGTAGATTTTCATGTTTCCCTTGATTGAATCAACCATGTATGAATTCATGCCATTTCATGAGGTTTTATGCTATAATTGTTGCATATTATGATAGAATGAATATCTCATGATTATGAGCATAGCTTTGATGTGTTTGGTTGATTAATGATAGGTGAAGAAAGCTTGGAGAAAGGTTGAAGCAAGAAGGAATGGCTAGGAGTGAAGAGAGGACAATGGAATAAGTGAAATTGAACCAGGAAGCAAAAAGCTGGACCTAAAGTTAGCATCAAGCTTTTGCACAAACTTTTGGTTGAAAACTTAGCCCCAACGTTAGCCCCCTAACTTGGAGGCTAACGTTGAAACTTGAAAATCACTCCCTGGGTACCAAAAGTTTGCGCCAACGTTAGCCCCCTAACTTTGAGGCTAATGTTGGCACATGAAATTCACCCCTGGGCACCAAAAGTTTGCGCCAACGTTAGCCCCCTAACTTGGTGGCTAACGTTGGCACATGAAAATCACAAGGAGGAGCAAAAGTTTGCGCCAACGTTAGCCCCCTAACTTGGTGGCTAACGTTGGCGCCACAAGTACACAAGGTAAGGCCAACGTTAGGGCCAAAGTTAGACCCCTAACTTTGGCACCAACGTTGGTATCAGCAAAGTGGTGTTAGCTGATATGAAAAGTTGGAGCAAAAGTTAGACCCCTAACTTTTGCTCAAACTTTTGGTCCAACTTTTGCAAAACTCAAACCCGGTTCAATTGGTTCGTTTTGGTTCTTCTCCAAACTTCAAGAGCAATCAACCAAGGCCTCTTTCAACCCAATTCCACCAAGAGCAAAGGCCCAACTCAAGGCTTGAAGATCATTTGAAGAAAGTGTATAAATAGGATAGAATTTAAGTTCTTCAGGGAGCTTTCCTTTTGAATTTTCATAATAGTTTTCGGAGAGCTTTGGATATTGAGTGATCTTTAATTTCTTTGTCTTGAGGAAGGAGAATTCACTTCTCTTCCTCTTAGTTTTATTGCTTTCAATTTCAATTACAATTGTCTTGGATCTTGGGTTGGAGAATTGAAGAAATTCTGTTTCAATCTCATCCTTGGATCTCTCTGTTTATTTACTGCAATTGAATTTCCGTTTCTGTTACTTGATTCTCATCTACTTTCCTTACAATTTACAATTCCCTTGCAATTGTTCTTGTTGGATCTAGGAAGGCATTGAGATCTAGACTTGGTTTTCTAGTCTCTGGGTCCTGAGATCTGAATTCCCAATTTACATTTTGTTTCTTGCTTTTAATGTTCATTTACTTTACTGCCTCAAGATCCGATTCAACCCAGATCCTCTTTCACTCTTTTGTTTGATGCAAGTTACTTTTCTTTGTTTAATTTCTGCAAACCCAACTCCCAATCCCTTTTACATTTCGAGCCATTTACATTTCTTGCACTTTAAGATTCCGCAATTTACATTTCTTGCAATCTAAGTTTCTGCTATTTAATTTCTTGTTCTTTAAGATTCAGCACTTTAATTCCCTGTTCTCTTTACTTCCATGCTATTTAATTTCTGCAAATCACAAAACACTCAACCAAATCTTGATTTGCTTGACTAAATTAACCACTAAGCTAAAATTGCTCAATCCTTCAATCCCTGTGGGATCGACCTCACTCCCGTGAGTTATTATTACTTGATGCGACCCGGTGCACTTGCCGGTTAGATTTGTGTGTTTTGGGAGAAATTTATTTTTCACCAAAATACTCATCAAAGGGTCACTGCTTAGATACAAATGCTGATTTCTGGCAACTGTATCAATAAGCTCTTGAGCTTCTTCAATTGTCTTTCTCATGTGGATAGATCCACCAGCTGAGTAATCTAGAGAGATCTGAGCTCTTTCTGTAAGCCCATAATAGAAGATGTCTAACTGAACCCACTCTGAAAACATTTCAGTGGGGCATTTTCTTAGCATCTCTCTGTATCTCTCCCAGGCATCATAAAGAGATTCATTATCTCCTTGTTTAAAGCCTTGGATGTCCAGCCTTAGCTGTGTCATCCGTTTTAGAGGAAAGTATTGATTCAGAAATTTTTCTGTCAGCTGTTTCCATGTCCTTATGCTAGCCTTAGGTTGGTTATTTAACCACCTCTTAGCTTGGTCTTTTACAGCAAATGGGAAAAGTAATAATCTATAGACATCCTGATCTACTTCCTTATCATGTACTGTGTCATCAATTTGTAAAAACTGTGCCAGAAACTCTGTAGGTTCTTCCTGTGGGAGATCGGAATACTGGCAACTTTGCTGCAACATGATAATGAGCTGAGGATTCAACTCAAAGCTACTGACTCCAATGGAGGGTATACTGATACTACTCCCATATGAAGCAGTAGTGGGGTTAGCATATGACCCCAGAGTCCTTCTGGACTGTTCATTTCCACTTAAATCCATGATGGAGAAAGGTACATGATGTAGAAAAAAAATTATTTTTATTTATTTATTTATTTATTTCGAAAATAAAATAAATTAAAATAAAATAAATAAAAATGGGTGAAGATTTTCGAAAAATGGAGAGAGAGAGAAAAAAATGGTTAGGAAGTTTTGAAAAAGATATGGTTGAAAGGATTTGATTTGAAAAAAAAAAGATTTTAAATTTTGAAAAAAAAAATCTGAATTTTAAAAGTAAATTTCAAAAATTTGCTTTAAAATAGAGAGAAAAGATATTTTTGAATTTAAAGAGGAAAGAAAAAAACAATAAGATATCACAAGATTTAAAATTTTTAGATCTAATGCTCCTTGTTTTCGAAAATTTTGGAGGGAAAACACCAAGGAACACCAAACTTAAAAATTTTAAGATCAAGACATAAGGAAAACTCAAGAACACTTTGAAGACTCACAAGAATACAAGATCATGAAGAAAGAACACCAAACTTAAAATTTTTAGAAAACCAAACTAAAATTTTCGAAAACCAAAGAAAAATCAACAAGAAAACACCAAACTTAAAGTTTGGCACAAGATTTAATAGAAAAATTATTTTTGAAAAAGAAGATTTGGAAAAGAATATACTCAATTACCAAGAACATAGACCAACGCTCTAGCCAATTGGGCAGTAAATGTAACACTTATTTTGAAGAAGTATTTTTAACAACTAAGAAAAATTTTTTTTGAAAACTAATGTTTTGAAAAGGCACACGAAAAAACAAGAAAACGACCAGAACAAGAAAAACTAAAAACTAATAAAGAAAAATAATATTTTTTTGAAAAATTTTTTTTGAAAAGAATATAAAAGACTCTGACCCAAAAGACAAAATTTTCCTAATCTAAGCAACAGGATTCACCGTCAGTTGTTCAAACTCAAACAATCCCCGGCAACAGCGCCAAAAACTTGGTGCACGAAATTGGAAATCACAATTCTTCACAAATTCGCACAACTAACTAGCAAGTGCACTGGGTCGTCCAAGTAATACCTTACGTGAGTAAGGGTCGATCCCACGGAGATTGTTGGTTTGAAGCAAGCTATGGTTATCTTGCAACTCTTAGTCAGGATATTAATTTGTGGTTATCAATTGACTTGCAAATGAACAAGAGAGCATGAATTAAAGGTTACTTGTTATGCAGTAAATGAGAATATGTTGGAGTTTTGGAGATGCTTTGTCTTTTGAATCTCTTCTCTCTCCCTATCTTCTTCTTCACGCACGCACGTCCCTCATATGGCAAGCTGTGTGTTGGTGGATCACCGTTGTCAATGGCTACCATCCTTCCTCTCAGTGAAAATGGTCCAGGTGCGCTGTCACCGCACGGCTAATCATTTGTAGGTTCTCGATCATACCGGAATATGATTTGCTATCCTTTTGCGTCTGTCACTACGCCCAGCACTCGTGAGTTTGAAATTCGTCACAGTCATCCAATCCCAGAATCCTACTCGGAATACCACAGACAAGGTTTAGACTTTTCGGATTCTCAAGGATGCTGCCAATGGATTCTAGCTTATACAACGGAGATTCCGATTTAGGAATCTAAGAGATACTCATTCAATCTAATGTAGAACGGAAGTAGTTGTCAGGCACACGTTCGTAGGTTGAGAATGGTGATGAGTGTCACGGATCATCACATTCATCATAATGAGGTGCGAATGAATATCTTAGATAGGAACAAGCGTGATTGAATAGAAAACAGAAATACTTGCATTAATTCATCGAGACACAGCAGAGCTCCTCACCCCCAACAATGGAGTTTAGAGACTCATGCCATCAAAGAGTACAAAGTTCAGATCTAAAATGTCATGAGATCCTAAATAAATCTCTAAAAGTTGTTTAAATACTAAACTAGTAACCTAGGTTTACAGAAAATGAGTAAACTATGATAGATAGTGCAGAAATTCACTCCTGGGGCCCACTTGGTGTGTGCTGGGACTGAGACTAAAGCTTCTCACGTGCCTAGGCTGTTTTGGGCGTTCAACGCCAGGCTGTAACCTGTTTCTGGCGTTGAACTCTAACTTGTAACGTGTTTCTGGCGCTGGCGCCAGACTGCAACATGGAACTGGCGTTGAATGCCATTTTACGTCGTCTATCCTTGAGCAAAGTATTGACTATCATATATTGCTAGAAAGCCCTGGATGTCTACTTTCCAACGCAATTGGAAGTGCGCCAATTGGACTCCTGTAGCTCCAGAAAATCCATTCCGAGTGTAGAGAGGTCAGAATCCAACAGCATCAGCAGTCCTTTTTCAGCCTGAATCAGATTTTTGCTCAACTCCCTCAATTTCAGCCAGAAAATACCTGAAATTATAGAAAAATATACAAACTCATAGTAAAGTCCAAAAATATGAATTTTGCCTAGAAACTAATGAAAATAAACTAAAAACTAACTAAAACATACTAAAAACTATATGAAATTAAACCCAAAAAGCGTATAAAATATCTGCTCATCACAAATCAATTAGCAACTTCTAATTATCAATCTACAAAGGAATTAGATAACTCAAGCATCACTAATTACTCTACCAAAGCCAAGAGGAACAAAATCTACACTAAAATCCAACCAAGCATTTCATCAAATACTTGGAAGGCATAAAAGGAAAGCAAAGTAAATTGATAACAACAATGAAATCTAACAACTACTTATTGTAAGGAATTAATAACAACAATCAAAAGAAACACAATTATTATGAATTACCTCAATTTGAATTGGAAGAAAATAGAAGAGACAAGAGTAGATCTACAACAAAATATAAAAGCAACATAAAGGAAATTACAACAAAAGACTGGAAGAAGATGATTGCAACAACAAAGAATTGAGAAGCAAAAGTAGAAGAAAGCATGAATTGAAATCTAGATCTAAGAACTAAACCTAATCATAATTCCTAATCCTAGAGAGAAGTGAGAGCTTCTCTCTCTAAAACTAACCTAAACTAAACTAATGTGTGAAAGTATCTAAAGTATGTTGATTCCCCTTCAATCCCTGTCTTAAATAGCATCAGAAATGAGTTGGATTGGGCCCACAAGGCTTTAGAATTCGCTGGCCACGTATTGCTTTAAGTGGTTCATATGGCAGCAACGACGCGTGCGTGTATAGTGCACGTACGTGTCACCATACGTGTCACCATTTGAGAGTTTGTGTGGCTTATGGATAAGAGAATGTGCTCTAACTCTTCTCATGAAAATTAGATCAAGGAATTGGTAAGATTGATTGTGATTAGAGAGATTGGATTGCCAAGGAATTGGGATCCAATCAATTTCAATCCGCCATAGATATACTCATATGATTGAAAAAGGAGTTGAGATCCATTTGATTCATGATGGATTATAGTATCTCCAATCCCTGATGAATCATTCTCTTAGAATTTCTTCAATTTAGATTTCTCTGCATTCACTTTAATTGAAATTGTTCATTGCTGTTTTGATTCCCAGACCCATTTCCTTTTATAATTCATGTAATTTAAGTTTCACTACAATTTAGATTCTACAATTTTACCTTCTTGCACTTACATTTCTTGCAATCTAAGATTCAGTTCTTTTACTTTCTTGCTCTTTAAGTTTCAGTCATTTACATTTCAGTTCTTACTTTCTTGCACTTTAATTTTTTGCTCTTACATTTCTAGTCATTTAATTCAGTCTTTTTTACTTTCTGTTAGTGAAATTCCTTGTCATTTATATTCTTACAATTTACTTTCATGCTGAATATATAAAGAAACAACAAAAATTGTCTTCCTAACTAGAACATCATTTAACTAAAATTGCTTAATTCACTAATCCTCGTGGGATCGACCTCACTCTCAGTGAGTTTTATTACTTGATGCGACCCGGTATACTTACCGGTAGTAAATACGTGAAATTTAATTTTTTTGTATCAGTGCTTCTCTAGGCGTTTGAACACCCAGAACCATCTTGTGCAGAGATCTGGTTATCCTCTATGGGCTTTTCGTTCTTATTGGGATGAGATTGGGAGCTTAAGTTTTTCCCACTCCTCAGTCGAATTGCCTGGCATTCATCTGTCATTTGCTTAGATAACTGCTACCTTGTCTGACTCAACTGGGCATGGGCTTGCAGTTGCTGAGTCAATGGACCATCCTGCTCTGGAGGGTTAGGTTCAGCAACTACTGCCTTAACCTCTCCTTTTATAGAGGCCTCAGGAGATGAGTACTGATGCTGATTAATGGTAACTGTCTCAATAAGCTCTTGGGCTTCTTAAATGGTATTTCTCATGTGCATGGAACCACCAGCAGAGTGGTCTAAGGACATTCTAGCCAAGTCTGAAAGCCCATAGTAGAAGATGTCTAACTGTACCCATTCCAAAAACATTTCAGTGGGATATTTTCTTAGCATCCTCTTATACCTCTCCCAGGCATCATAAAGAGATTCACCATCTCCTTGTTTGAAACCTTGGATGTCCAATCTCAGCTGGGTCACCTTTCTTGGGGGAAAGTATTGGTTTAAAAACTTGTCCACTAACTGTTTCCAACTTTTTAAACTAGCTTTAGGCTGGTTATCCAACCACCTTTTTGCTTGATCCTTTAAAGTAAAAGGAAAGAGTAATAACCTGTAGACCTCTTGGTCTACTCCCTCACTGTGTACTGTGTCAGCAATCCTTAAGAAATTTACAAGAAATTCTGTAGGTTCTTCCTGAGGAAGTCCAGAATACTGGCAGTTCTGCTGTACCAAAGTAATAAGTTGAGGGTTTAATTCAAAGCTACTAGCTCTGATTTGAGGTATGCTGATGCTTCTTCCATAGAAGTCAGCATTAGGACTTGTATAAGATCCCAGAGTTCTCCTGAGCTCCTCATTCCCACTTGGGTTCATGAGATAAATAAAAGGAGTAGAAGATAAAAAAGAAAGAAGATAGAAGGAGTAGAAGAAGAGATAAAAGTAGAAAAGATAAATAATAATTAAATTTATTTTATTTATTTAAACCAAAAATAAAAAAAGAAATTAAAATTTAATTACTAAATTTTAAAAATATAAGAGAGAGAAGAAGAAGAGAATTTTCAAAAATTAGAAGAGAGAAGAAGTTAGTTAGGAAGTTTTGAAAAAGAAGAGAGAGAAAGAAGTGATTAATTAAGAAAAGATTTGAATTTTAAAAATAAGATAGAAGATAAGATAAGAAAAGATTTGAAATTAAAATTTAATAAGAAATTAAAAAAATTTGAAAGAGATTTAATTTTAAAATTTAAAAAGAAAAGATAAGATAGAAAAGATAAGAAAGTTAAGAAAAGATAAGTTTTAAAACTAAAAAGATTTAAATTTAAAATTTGAAATTTGAAAATTAAATTTTGAATTTTGAAATTCCACAAATTTTGAATTATGAAATTTTGAAATTTGAATTTTGAAATTTGAAATTCAAATTTTTTTAATTTTAAATTATGAAAATTTTGAAATTTTTAAAATTTTGAAATTTGAAAAGTTAGTATGATAAGATAAAGATTTGGAAAAGTTTTTATTTTTGAAAAAGTCAAATTTTGAAAATTGAATTTAAAAATTAAAAATTAAATTTTGAATTTGAAATTTTGAAAATAGAAATTTGAAATTTAAATTTTAAAATTTTGAAAATTAAAATTTTAAATTTTTAAATAAGATAAGATAAGATTTTGAAAAAGATATGATTTTTGATTTTGAAAAAATTCGATTTTTGAATTTTAAAATTAAGATAAGATAAGGTAAAAAATTTTAAAATTAAAATCTGAATTTTTAACTTAAAATTTCGAAAATTACTTAAAATAAAAATAATTTTTTTTTATTTTTGAATTTAATGATAAAAGAGAAAAACAAGTAAAAGACACAAGACTTAAAATTTTTAGATCTAGCACCCTTTAGTTTCTAAAATTTTTGGAGGGAAACACAAAGGGATACCAAACTTAAAAATTTTAAGATCAAAACACAAAAGAGACTCAAGAACACTTTGAAGACTCAGAAGAGCACAAAGAACAAAATTCAAAGACTCAAAGAACACATAACATAAAAAGAACACCAAACTTAAAATTTTTAGAAATTAAAACTAACAAGAAATTTTCAAAAACAAAAAGAAAAATACAAGAAAACACCAAACTTAAAGAATTAAAACAAGATTTAACCAATGAAAATATTTTTAAAAATTTTTAGAAAATAGGACTCAAGAAAAACAAAAAACTCAACAAGAACAAGAACACAAGACTCAAACACAGAACAAAGATTAAACAAAAAAGAAAAAATAAAATTATTTTTGAACAACTTTTTGATTGTTTTCGAAAAAATAGAGAAAAATAAAAATAAAAATAGAAGACTCAACAAGAGCACAAATAAAGTATCTCAATCAGAAAGCTAGGGATGCTTGAAAATAAACTGCATGAAAAAAGGTTTTAAAATATTTTAAATTGAAAAAAAGAAAACAAGAACATGCAAGACTCAATACCAAGAACAAAAATTGAACAAAGAAAAGAAGAATATTTTTGAAAAAGATTTTTAAATTTTTCGAAAAAAATAAGAAGAAAACAAAAATAAAAAGAATCAAACAAAAATAAAAATTACCTGATCTAGGGAGCAAGACAATCCGACAGTTTGTCCAATCTTAACAATACTCGGCAACGGCGCCAAAAACTCGGTGCACGAATCCCCACACCTTCGTACAGCTGTACCAGCAAGTGCATTGAGTCGTCCAAGTAATACCTGAGCGAGTCAGGGTCGATCCCACGAGGATTGTGGTTTGAAGCAAGCTATGATTATCTTGCAGGTCTTAGTCAAGCAGATCAGAAGGTTGTTGATTTGAAAGATGGAATTACAATATTTAATTATAAGAAAAGGAATTAAGTTGTAGGAAAAATGTCCGAAAGGGGTAAAACCAATTGGATTAAGTAATAGGAATATAGTTGAGAGTTGGAGTTACTTTGTCTTTATAAATTAACTCTGGTATTACTGCTACCTTTGCTTGTGAGTGATTACTTCAATGGCAGGCTGTATGTGATTGACACTGGTTTGAGCAGCTGCCAATACTCCTCCAGATTTGAACCCCAGGTTTAGTGCGGATCCATTCTGATTGAGGGTGAAGCTTCTTAGGATTCTAGCCTCTACCATAGAGACGCTAATCTCCCCGTAAATCGGCTGAACTGATGTCTCGAGAAGTCCCCAACGAAATCGTGGATTAGCCATCTAAGAGATGTATATTCAAGCTGGTGGTTCATCATTGTCCGATGAAAGACGCACTCTAAACCCATGTAGAATGTGATAACCCTATGCCAGTTCAACGCATTCATATTGATGAAGAACGAATATACATCTTTGAATTGATCAAACACGGATCAAAGAAAAACAGTAATACTTTTATTAATTCATAGTATTCAGCAAGACTCCTCCACTCAACCTAGAAGATTTAGAAACTCATGATGAAGAGAAAATACAATGGAAAAAACATGAATAGTCTATGTTATTCGTCAATTGATGTAAAATACACTTTAAATACTAAACAGATGACTATTAAGGTTAAAATAGTCTATTTAGTGCTAAAAACCACTTTAGGGGCCCACTTGGTGAGTGTCTTGGATGAGTTTTGATTAGATCCACGTGCCATGAGGCTCCTGGGGTGTGGAACACTAGCTAGGGTGTCCTCTCTGGGTCTTTGGATGTTGGGCTCCGTTCATTGGGCGCTGGACGCCTGGAAGGGGGCAGGAAGCTGGCATTAGACGCCATTTTTGGGCCTTCTAATCCGAAGTAAGGTATGAGCTATTATATATTTCTAGAAAGCTCTGAAAGTCAGCTTTTCCATAGACATTGATAACGCTCCATTTTGACTTCTGTAGCTCCAGAAAAGCCTTTCCGAATGCAAGCAGGTCAGATTTGGACAGCATCTGCAGTGCTTTCTCCATCTCTGAATCAGACTTCTGCTCCAGCTCCTCAAAAACACAAAAACACAAAAACTCATAGTAGAATCCAAAAATGTGAATTTAACACTAAAACCTATAAAAACTTAATAAAAAATACTAAAAATTATATGAAAATGATATCAAAAAGCGTATAAAATATCCGCTCATCACTTATGTGTTCTTAGCTCAAAAACAAGTTCCATAATATTTTTTTTCAAATAATCACAATGAAATTTTTTTTTCAAATCAATTGGGGTGCCCTATAGATAAAATCCTTTAAAAATTTCATTATTTTGACTAAGCTTATTATATATAGATGCAAACTAAGGAGATGCAACTAAAAATTCTAAATGACCTAGAAGTGAAATGCGAAAGTGTTGGGATTAGAAATTTGTCACCCAAAAATGGCCGATCGGTCGGACGACCTCCCCACACTTAAAAGTTTGCACCATCCTCGGTGCATTCAAAGATGATCAAGGGGGTACGTCGACTTTTCGGATTGCCACCTTCAGCTGGTGGATCAACAGGTGCTGCGTGTTCTTTCTTCCTCTTCCGTTTTTGCTTATGATGACTCACCCATGGAAAATAGAAAATAGCACAGTAAGATGAGAAACTGCAATAGCAAAGAAGCGTAAATTGTTAGAATGAGGCAAGAACCACTAGAACGAAGTGAGTGAATTAGTGTGACATTAAGAAAGAGTAGTGTGTGAATTCTAAGTTGCATGTGATTTAGAACACATACACTGATATTAAAAGCTATGTCACAAGTGCACAAAAGAAAGCATACACTTCACTCATTCTAGTGTGCTTGAGATACTTCAAAGAGAACTTGTAGATTAAGACAACCAAACAAGCAATGAAGACGCATAAAAGTATTCAAGAAATAAACGAGAAATTGTGAAATGGATAAGGAATGGACATTGATTGATGTGCAAGGTAACTTTAATGAAAAAAATGGAATATAAAACTTACACATCAATCAATGACACATTTTGAATTTTATTTGCAATACCTAATAAAAGTGGCAGACATCGGTGCTATGGAACTTAGGAAAATAAATATAGAAATTAGAATCAATCACATAGCAAGAATCGTCTACAAAGCTTAGAAAGCTCAAGAATATGTCATTAGGTAAGCGTATGATCCAATTTCACAATTCTAAAATCTCAATGCATGAAATAGGCGATGCAAATAAATGCATTGATGATACACATTGCCATAGCAGATAATGAATTCAAATTACATGCCGGCCAAAACATGTAATTCAAAAGTTTTAGAGCACTTGAGGGCAATATCATATACTTGGTATTCAAACACATTAACCATGAAGAACTCATAACCAAGCAACAATTTATAACCTCAATAAAAGAATCCAACAATGAATAATTTCACCATCAAGAAACAGCAAATCAAATCAACAATCCAATACTTACCACCTAAAACAACAATTAAGCTAACTCACTAACTAACTAACTACTAACAACTAACAAATGAAAGAAAATAATAGTAGATGGTAAATGGTAGTGTTGGATGATGGTTGAAGGGTGGAAAGAAAAGAGGAGAAGAGGGAATAAGGAAAGAAATGGAAAGAAGAGAAGAAAAGAAATGAGTGAAACAGGGGAGAGTGTCACGCGTACGCGTCAGGACACGTGTATGCGTAAGTGGCAGAAGTCGGGTGCGACGCGTAGGCATCGTCGACACGCATGCTTGATAGCAGAGAAAGGAAGATGACGCGTACACGTGGAGCACGCGTACGTTTGGCTCAAAATTGTGCTAGACGCACAATTTCAGCACACTACGCGCACAACTCTCTGGTTTTTGTACTAGACCTGAAAATTTTGGGGGTCACGCATACGCTTGGGCGAGGCGTACGCCTGAGGGGTTGGAAACTTGGGCATCATGTGTACGTGTGGGTGACGCATACGCGTGACTGGGTGCTCTGTTTTTCAAAATTTTCCAATTTCTAGTACCAAACCAAGCATTCCAAACATCCCAACAGCTACCAAAACACCATTAAACCTTATTTAACATACTAGACTACCAAATAAACTCAACAAACAAAACTAAACATGAAATTAAACTAATTTACCAATATATTTAAAAGAGAAAAATGAAAAAGATGTTACCATGGTGGGGTGTCTCCCACCTAGCACTTTTATTTATTGTCCTTAAGTTGGACTTATGGGGAGCTCTCATCAAGGTGGCTTGTGCTTGAATTCATCCTTGAACTTCCACCAATGCTTGGTCTTCCATTGATTGTCAGAATTTCCAACCAAGTGCATCAAACCTTGGTGAAGTTCTTCACAAGTCATGAGCTCCCAAAATTGATCCTCCTCTTGTAATCCGAGATCCCAAACCTTATTTTCACACCCGTCTTCGAGTTGATCATGGTAATTCCCTTCGGGTGGCATGCGCATAGAATTCTCATATAAGCACCCAAACATCCTCCTAGATCCATTCAATGTAGCACTACACCAACCATTGCACTTAGATTTTGGTGATTCAACCATAGTGAACCTTGAATTATGGTGCCTACCACTAACCTACTCTTTCTTGCTTTTCATGCCACAAAGAGCTCTAAGTTGACCATCCATTTCAAGCAACCCATATTCAAGTGGAATAAGAAAGCTAAGGGATATGAATTTTACCCACTTGAATGGTGTAAAGGATGATGGTGACTTAGGAAGGGAGACCTCCCCACACTTTGACAATGTGAGGTCCACTCCCTTGTGCTCTTATTTGACTACCTCCACTTCTTGACAAGCATCTTCCATGTTCACCTCTTGATGTTTCTTGAGAATATTGATGTTGGAAAGGTGGTGGCTCTATATATGGTTCATATGGTTGTTGGTATGTGGGTGGTGCACGAATTCCCACACTTCGTACAACTGAACCAGCAAGTGCACTGGGTCATCGAAGTAATACCTGAGCTAGTTAGGATCGATCCCACGAGGATTGTGGTTTGAAGTAAGCTATGGTTATCTTGTAGATCTTAGTCAGGCGGATAGAAGAAGTAGGTATGTTGTTTAAAGTGCATAAAATTGGAATGAAATGGAATTACAATGTTTGATTATAACCAGTGACAAGAAGATGGTTAAGGCTTGGAATGATTTCTTCAACTGTGAATGATTTCTTCTATGGCAGGCTATATGTGATCAACACCGGTTGAGAGTTCACCAATGCTCCTCCATATCTGAACCTTGGGTTAGTGTGGATCAATTCTGACTGAGGGTGAAGTTCCTGCAGTCCATTCTCCTTAATGATCCTACTCAAAACGCCACAGACAAGGTTGAATCTTCTGAATCAGAGAATGCTGTGCCTTTGGGTTCTAGCCTCTACCACAAAGACTCTAATCTCCCCATACCTCAGCTGAACTGATGTTTCGAGAAGTCCCCAACGAAGTCGTGGATTAGCCGTCTAACAGATGTATAATCAAGCTAGTGGTTCATCATTATCCGATGAAAGACGCACTCTGAACCCATGTAGAATGAGATAACCTTGTTCTAGTTCAACGCATTCATAATGATGAAGAATGAAGATACATCTTAGAATCGAGAATCAAACACGGATTGAAAAGAAACAGTAATACTTTTATTGATCCCTAAAACTCAGCAAAGCTCCACCCCTCAACCTAGGAGTTTTAGATACTCATACTGATAGAGAATACAATATGAAAAACGTGTAAAGTGTCTAAGAGCTCTGGTTAGTGTAAAACTTCTCAAATAAATACTAGATTAATGACTAAGGATTACATAAGAAGGGTAAAATAGTCTTTTAGTGCCAAAATCCACTTATGGGGCCCACTTGGTGAGTGTTTAGGCTGAGCTTTGATAAGATCTACATGCTAGGAGGCCTCTAGTGCGTTAAATATTGGCTAGGCGGTCCTTTATGGGCGTTGAACGCTGGTCTCTTCTCCTTTAGGCGCTGGACGCCAGAATAGGGCAGGAGACTGGTGTTGGACGCCAGTTTTGGGCCTTCAATTCTGAAGCAAAGTATAGACTATTATATATTGCTGGAAAGCTCTAGATGTTAGCTTTCCATAGCCATTGAGAACGCTCTAATTTGGGTTCTATATCTCCGGAAAGGCTCTTTTGAGTGCAAGGAGGTCAGCTCCGGACAGCATCTGCAGTGCTTTCTCTGTCTCTGAATCAGACTTTTGCTCCAGCTCCTCAATTTCAGCCAGAAAATACCTGAAATTGCATAAAATCACACAAACTCAAAATAGAACCCAAAAATGTAAATTTCACACTAAAACCTTTGAAAACTCAATAAAACTTAAACAAAATATAATAAAAACTATATGAAAATGATGGCAAAAAGTGTATAAAATATCCGCTCATCAGTGGGTATGGGTTAGGATCATATGGAGGTGAATGGTGGTATAGGGATTGTGGGTAAGGTTGTTGAGGGCTATGTTGAGGGAAAGAATTATATGCATGTGGTGGTTGTGGTTCACAACCACAATGAGGATCACCACATCCATTAGGTTGGTATCCATTAAGAGTTGGATTATACCTATAAGAAACAGGAGGAGGTTGTTGCCAAGAAGAGTATCCATATGCTTGAGGCTCCTCCCATTTTTGATTTCCAAATCCTTGATGTAAATCTTCATTGAAGCTTCCATTTCCTACAACATAGTTTGAACCAAACTCATAGCCAAAGTGATGAAAATTCATAGTAGCAAGAGAAATGAAAACAAAAACTAACAAGAAACAAGAAAAATAAGATGCTACAACTAACAAAAACTAGAAAACAAGCCAAACATCAAGCTATCCACAATATTAACATATATACAATAACCAATAACAAGCACACATTGCAATTCCCTGGCAACGGCGCCAAAAATATGATAGAGGATTTTTTTGTCGATCTAGAATTCCTCAATAAAATTGAATCACTTCGTTGCAAGTATATTCTAGACCAAAAACTAATCCTCCATCAAAGTTTAATTTTGGTTGTCATAAGTCCAACCCAATAAAAATAACCAAGAGTATTAGTCCAGGGTCATTTTTCCTAGGAATCACAATCGAGTGTTCAATTATTGGTTATAAGGTCAAAGGGGGTTAGGTTGATAAAAGGGCAAGAAAATAAATGACAAGAAAGTTAAATGACAAGAAAAGTAAATCATTAAATCAAAGTTAACAAATACTAAAAAGAGGCATTCATCGCAAGAATTGAGAATCTAGGCATTCTATGCTAGTCATTAATCATAATATAATAACTAACAAGAGCTTATCCTATTTCGTCATCTCCAACATCGGAAGAAGGTACAATGTTATCTTCAATATAGGAAGAAAGTCAAATAGGACTAGTTAATCTCAATCCAAAAATCCTAATCAACTCACTAATTGAATTAGCAAGAGATTAGAGTCAATGGAAATAATATTCACTAACAATTCTAGATCACCAATATAAGTTGGGTATTAATGACTCAATATTACCTAATTTCTCTTTACAAGCCAAGAATGCTCAAAAAGCTACTCAAACATCCAACCAAGCATTTTGTCAAACACTTAGAAGGCATAAAACGAAAACATCATAAAATTGCAAGAATAATAAATCTACAACTACCCAAAGCAAGAAATTAACAATAATGATGAATGGATTTTTGTGTGGTTTAGAATTTCACAAATGAAATCTCATTGCAAGTATAGTTTCTAAACCAACAATAATCCTTTCATACAAAAATTTGGTTGTCACAAGTAAGAAACCCCTATAAAAATAACCAAAGTATTCAAACCTCGGGTCGTTCTCCCTAGTATTTGCAATAAAGTGTTCTTGTTATTTGCAATAAAGTGTTCTTTTTGAGGTAATAGACAAGAAATATAAATGGCAAAAGAAATAAATTAACAATTAACAAAGCTCTTGGCAAGGTATAAGAACTAGAAGTCCTATCCTAGTTATCCTTATCAATTATGATGACAATTGTCTATTGCTCCCACTTAGTTAACCTCTAACTATGAAGGAAAGTCAAGTGGATGAATTAACTTGATTCCACAAGTCTTAGCCTAATCCTAAAGGAAAGACTAGCTTTAGTGGCATTCAAGTTAATTAGTAACTTCTAATTATCAATCAACAAAGGAATGAGATAACTCAAGAGTCACTGATGAAGGAAAAAAATGATTCCACACAAACTCACCAGCAAGTATATCGGGTCGCATCAAGTAGTAATAACTCACAAGAGTGAGGTCGATCCCATAGGGATTGATGGATCAAGCAAGTTTAGTGAGGTGATTAGTTTAGTTAAGCTAACAGTGGTGAATTGGGTAAAATTGTATTGACAGAATGTAAATTGCAGAAGGTATAAAGTGCAGAAGGTAAATTGGCAGAAACTTAAAGAGCAAGAAACGTAAATTGCAGCAAATGTAAAGGAGATTGAGTGCTGGAAAATTAAATGAAGCAGTAAATCAGAACTCAGAACAATTGCAGAAGATTTAAATTTCATGAAAGTAGATTGAAAGCATGGAAACAGAAAGCAAAGGGAACAGAAGATAAAGTCAAGCTCAATGTAAACTGAATTGTAAAATTGCAGAAAGGAAAATTTGCAGAAGAGGATTATCAGAAATTGAAATTGCATAAGCCAAATTGAATTCAATACTGAAATGTAAAAGTGCAGAAAAGTAAATGTTTCAAGAAAGCCTTCTATTCTACTCCTACTTCTACTCCTACTACTGCCTACTACTACTGCAGCCTACTCCAGCGCTCTCTTTTTTTTTCCTAACAGAACTAAAGCCTTTTTATAGGCATTCCTAAGTTACAAATGAAATTGAAATTGAAAACAAATTACAACTCAAATGAAATTCCTATTCTAACTGTGTCTTGTTCCTTTGAGTGATGTCAATGGTCTCTACTTGCTTTGGATTTTCAATGGGCTTTGAATCAGATTAATTGTGCCAGAGCTGCAGCTTTTAGGAGAACGGAGCGTTTTCAAATTGAGCGCAGCGTTCATTCAACCACGCGTACGCGTCCCATACGCTTGCGCGTGCTTTTGCGTTTTCGCCCATCCACGCGTATGCGTCATTCACGCTTACGCATGCTTTGGCAATGTGGCATATCGACGCGTGCGCGTCACGTACACGCGCGTCCCTTGCAGCGTTCTCTAAGTGCGCATAGCGTTCTTCAATTTAGCGCTCCCCATGCATACTCGTCACCTACACGTACGAGTGGGTCTTCAAACATGCCACTTCTACGCTGCCGCTCAACCCACGCTTGCGCGTGCTTCTTTGGGTATGTCACATCCACGCGTACGCGTCATGCACGCATACGCATCGATGGCTGAACTTCCATTCCAAATTTAGATTTTGCCCGAAAATGCTGATTTAGTGAACGTAGCACTCTCTTACAAAACGAGCGCCAATCACTTCCACGTGTACGCGTCCATGACGCGTATGCGTGGTCTTCAAAATTTGTTGCTCGACGCGTAAGCGTGCTGTACGCGTGCGCGACGTAGCGTTTTTGCGCCAAGAGCGCTCTCCTTCTTTAAATCATGGGTCACGCTTTTAAAAGCGTGGCCTAAGGCTCCAAAGTGTGCCCAAACTCCAAAATGTGACAACCAAGTGTCTCCTCTTAATCAACCCCCATGTCAAGTAGAAAAACTACTCCATTGACATGGATATAATACTCATAAAAATATAAGAAGACATAATAAATTAAATAAAATAAAATAGAGGATTAATAATTAATTAAAGGTAAAGGTAACTCTATATATTAATAAATCCAAAATGCAACATACTTATCTGAATAGGGTCAATGATCAACTGAAAAGAGTAAAGGAATAAGGAAACAAACTAAAGTAATGTCTTCAACGGAGGTAATGACTCGTCAACATCCAAAAATCCAAAGCAAAAGCATAAACTATCAATGTAAAGCTAATCTCGATTTAGATCTAAAACAAAAAGTAATCATAATATCAATGTATCTGAATGTGTGTGGATGCGAATTGAGTTTCTGCATGTTCCCTATCTTTAGTCCTATGTTTCTGGGCCGAAAACTAGGTCAAAACGCGGCCCGAAATTGCCCCCAGCGTATTCTGTTATTTTTGCAAATCGTGCAGGTCACGCGTACGCGTCGTCCACGCGTTCGCGTCGTTTAGCGATTTTCCTTGTCACGCGCACGTGTCGTCCACGCGTTTGCGTCATTCGTGCAGACTCCAATCCATGTGTACGCGTCAAGCACGCGTTCATGTCGCTGCAATTTCTTCATTTCGCGCGTCAGTGTTCGCTGGTCATCTCCTTAGTTTCTTGTGTTCCTTCTATTTTTGCAAGCTTCCTTTCCATTATCTAAGCCATTCCTGCCCTATGGAGCCTGAAACACTTAACACATAGATTATGGTATCGAATGGGATAAAGAAGAATTAAAATACACTAATTAAAGGTTTCTCGGAAGCAAGTTTTCAACCATAGAACTCAACTAGGAAGGAATTGTAAAATCATGCAGATCATATGAATAAGTAGGTAAAGACTTGATAAAACCACTTAATTAAACACAATATAAATCATAAAATAATGGTTTATCAAGTGTCTTACATAATGAAATGTCAGTAGCACATGTATTTAAGCAAGCAAGATGAAAAATAACAATGAAGGCACAAGAAACAGAGACATTGTAATTTCAAAAATAAGAGGGTGTGCATGATACATTGCAGAAAAGATAAGTGGCACACCAAACTTAGTGTGACTCTTTCACTTAAAATTAATGCAAGTATCCAGTAAAGATTAGAAGCAAATTTTTGTTGCATAGCAACACCAAACTTAGAATTCAATCACATGTCATTTTATTTGAAGTAAAACTAAGAAAATGAAACTATTATATGTTAAATACAATCACCAAGCGAAGAATCTATCATGAATAAGGATTTCTTGGTGAGGTCTTAACAAAAACAGTTTAAGGGGCAAAATAAAAGAAAGCATAAAAAACAACGAAATAACTAAAAACAAAGAGAATAATAAAGTGTCAAAACAAAAGAAAGATAACTCTGTAATGGCATTATGACTATGCAGACAAGTGGTGTTTCTGGATTTATTGCATAGAAAATTAAGTGACACACCAAACTTAGGAACTTAGTGTGACACTTTCAATTCAAAATTGATGCAGTCATCCATAAAGATTGAAAACAGATTGTTGCAGGGCAACACCAAACTTAGAATGTAATCATATGCCCATTTATTGAAATCAAAGTAAAGAGATAAAATAAACAAAGCAGAGAAATGAAATTTTACCCAAGGTTGGGTTGCCTCCCAACAAGCGCTCTTTTAGTGTCATTAGCTTGACCTGTTGTTCTTTACTTTCTTCATCTTCTTCCAGTTTGTTAAGTGGAATGACTTCAAGGGCGGAGAAGATTCAGCTATTGTCCCCTGTCTTAGTCTCTCCTCAGCAAGCTTCCTTTTGTTATTTGTTGGATTGAACTTGCTTGCTGGATCAGGGGTAGGATTGTTTGCAGTAGACCTTTTCTTGAATGTTGTCCTTGGTATCTTGGTCATAATCCTCTTTTCGGTGTTGTTGTCAGTTGCCTTCACTTCTTTGATTTCAAGACTAGGTGGTTGTGTGATGGTTGGAGCATTATCTTTATCAAAAGCCTTTTGAATTGATAGTTCAATGAACCCTTCCTCTATGCAATTCTCTGCTTCACTTGAGTATGGACGTCCTTGATTGTCTTCCTCACTTTCTTGTTCTTTCACTTCCTCTTTTGCACTCAACATTTGATTAAATAGCACTTTCATGGAGGAGGTTTGTTGTTCTTCCCAAGATTTCTTCATCTCCTCTTTATATCTTTCAATCACAAATTCAAGTGTTGAGAGTCTTTGGTTCAGGAAGGTTTGTGGGGGTTGTGAGTTTTCATGTTCCCTTGTTATCTCAAGTGGCCTCTGTGGATATGAAACCCTTGGCTCATATACATCCACAACCTCCTTCTCTATTGAAGTTTCACTCGACTCAGGGACCTCTTCTTCCTTTTCCTCACTCACAGATTGTTCTTCATTCTCAATACTTGGCAATCCTTAATGTGTCCTCAATTGTTCTAAATGCCCATCCATCTTCTTGAAGAGGATTTCTTGTTCTTGTTCTTTCCAGGATTATTTTTGTCTTTCTAAAAATTGTTCTTGTCTTTTCACAAATTCCCTGGACCATTGAAGGTAATCCTCAACTGCTGGCTCAAGAGATGAAGGTTGAGAAAAATTTTGTGGACATGGATGTGTTGTGGTGAAGTTGTTTTAAGGGGTATGGAATAAATTTTGTGAATTGTGGAACGAATTTTGTGGGTGTTGAAATGAGTCTTCTGTGTAGTAAAATGAATTTTGTGGTTGGTGAGATGAGTTGCATGGATTATTGAGGAAACTTTGTGTTGAGGCATAGTTAAGTGATGAAGAATTTTCAAATGAAAAACTGTGAGGTGAGGTTGGATAATTTTGCATGAATGAATTGAAGGTTTGCTCAAGTGATGATGGCTCTTGATAAGTGGAGTATGAACTGTCAAATGCTTTCTGGTTTTGATCCTCCCATCCACAATGTGAATCATTGTAGAATTCATCAGAGTGTGGATCATTTTGTGGCATTGAGGAGCAATCTTGCATGAATTCATTAAAAGCATAATCAAGATATGATGTCTCTTGCTGAATAGAATATGGAGCAAGAAAATCTCGTTGGTTTTGTGATAGCACGGAAACTTGTCTCTCAACAATTTTCCTTCGGCAAGTATACCGAATTGTCATCAAGTAAAAACTCACAATAGAGTGAGGTCAAATCCCACAGGGATTGACTGGTCAAGAAACTTTAATTAGAGGAATGTTCTAGTTGAGCGAAGCAGAATTTGGTTTGAGAGTTGCAGGAAATTAAATGGCGGGAAAGTAAATAGCAGAAAATGTAAATGCTGGAAGTAAAGAGCTTAAAGTAAATGACGGAAAGTAAATTGCAGAATTGTAAATGGGAATGGGGAAGATGCTCATAAAAGTAAATTGCAGAAATTAAGGAGAATGGGTAAGATTAGAAATGGAGGTTCATTGGGCTTAGGAGATGTTGCATTCTCCGGATCAAGTTCATTTTCATCTCTTCCTCAATCAATGCATTCATTGATCTCCTTGGCAATCTTAAGTGATCGAATTCCAATTCCTTGGCAATTTAATCTCTCAAATCTTGATCAATAGCCAATTCCTTGGTCAATTACTCATGAGAAGAGATGAAGTATGGTCACTGATTATACCACATGCATTCCCAAATCAAGTGTTGGTAGGATTATAGTCACCATACCCAACCAAACCCAATTTGGTCCAACATGAGAAAGCATTTCTAGCATGATCTCTTCATTCCTCTTCCAAGGTTCAGAAGAGATCTAAGTATGAATAGCTTCTTTTCCAAGATAACTACCCAATTGGATGAAGATTGAAAGCTTTCTAGTAAAATCAAGAGAAAAGATAGAAGAAGAGTAATGAAAACTAGTATTGATCCATCAAATTACAACAGAGCTCCCTAACCCAATGAAAGGGGTTTAGTTGTTCATAGCTCTGGAAATGGAAAACAAAGATGGAGAATACATCATGAAAACTAGAACTAGAAGTGCAGAGAAAGTAAATTATACAGAGAGTAGTTCTCAATTTCCCATCCCCCAAAAGCTGCTTTCTAATTCAAAACTACCCCTATATATACTACTCTTCTGATCTTCTAGTTGGTTCTTCAAGTCTTAGATATGGGCCTTTGGATCTTGAGTTTGAAGCAGTTATACTCTTCAGTGGGCTTAGCTTTACTTGCAGAAAGAAAGTGTGAAGTAGGCAGGGTGTTTAGCTCCGGACGTTAGTGGCGTTAACGTTAAGTGAGAGTGTGGGTTCGAGAACGTTAGTGGCAATCACCTTTTTCACTAACGTTCCTCACCCAGGGATAATCCACGTTAACTTCAACGTTAGTGGCACCAACGTGACCACTAACGTTGCCTCTTGGTCCTTCGCACACGTTATTGGGGCTCACCTTTTCCAATAACGTTGAGAGTCCTCCCTTCCCCTTACGTTAGAGTCCACGTTAGCTTAGTTAAAGTGGCTCTTAACGTAGGCTTGCCAATCCTTTGAGAACGTTAGTGACACTTACCTTTGTCACTAACGTTCCAAGGTGCCCCTTCTTCCCACATTAGAGTCCACGTTAACTAAGTTAACGTGGCTTCTAATGTGGTAATAATAGCCATCTCCAACGTTAGTGATAAAGGTGAGTGTCACTAACGTTGGCTCATCATCCTATCCTCAACGTTAGCTTCCACGTTAACTAAGTTAACGTGGGAGTTAACGTGGCTCATGGTGGCTCATTGTGGCTCATTCCAACGTTAGTGACAAAGGTGAGTGTCACTAACGTTGGCGATTGTTTGCTTTCTCTACGTTAGCTTCCACGTTAACTAAGTTAACGTGGGAGTTAACGTAGCTCAAGGTGGCTTAGCCCAACGTTAGTGACAATGATGAGTGTCACTAACGTTGGCCACTCTTTTGCTTCCCAACGTTAGAGTCCACGTTAACTAAGTTAACGTGGAGGCTAACGTGGCCAATATGAGCTTGGTCCAACGTTAGTGACAAAGGTGAGTGTCACTAACGTTGGCTCCACTTTCTTTCTTCCACGTTAGAGTTCACGTTAACTTAGTTAACGTGACTCTTAACGTGGGCTATGATGGCTTCGAGGACGTTATTGGCGATTGCTTTTCTCATTAACGTTGCAAGCTAGCTCCCATTCCACGTTAGTGATCACGTTAGTTAGACTAACGTGGCTGCTAACGTAATTCTTTCTTGCTTCTTTTGTCTTGAAATCAAGCAATAAAGTGCGTCAAAGTTCTAATCCACATCATGAGACATGCATCATCCAATTTGTCATCTAATTCATGCAAAATTCTCATAAAATCATGTAAAGTGCACAATGTATGCTTAAATCAAGATGTAAGTGAAATTCTACCCAAAACTTGCTTATTTCCTAAGAAAATGCATGAAACTACCCTAAAACGGTAAAGAAAAGGTCAGTGAACTGGCCAAAATGCCCTGGCATCATTTTGACCCTCCCAGTCACAATATGAGTAATTGTTAGATTCATCAGAATAGGATTCATTTTGTGTCTTTGGGAGGTATTCATACTCTATCATTTCTTGTTGATATTCCCATCCACCATTAGCATAATGACATGAATCATTTTGTGGTGTTGGGAAATATTTCATAAAATTGTCTTGCTCATCTTGTGGCTCTAAAGCATATCCCCATTGATTAGATTGCTCAGAATCTGTAGTTTCTTGGTGATATTCCCAACCACCATTAGAATAATGACTTGAATCATATTGTGATGGTGGACAATATCCCATGAAATTTGTTAGATCAAAAGATGAGTTGAACTCCATTTGAATTTTGTAAAACACATCAACAATGAAAATTGAAATTCATATCACAGATGAGAATTTCTTAGTGAGGCAATAGCTCAAACACCTTGGTATCAGCCTAAAACAGAAAATTAAAAGAACAAAAACAAAGAAAATGATTAATCAAGACTTATCACCCACTTAATCATTGTCGATTTATATCAATCCCCGGCAACGGCGCCAAAAACTTGATTTGGAAAAAAATGATTCCACACAAACTCACCGGCAAGTGTACCGGGTCGCATCAAGTAGTAGTAACTCACAAGAGTGAGGTCGATCCCACAGGGATTGATAGATCAAGCAATTTTAGTGAGGTGATTAGTTTAGTTAAACTAACAGTGGTGAATTGGGTGAAATTGTATTGACAGAATGTAAATTGCAGAAGCTATAAAGTGCAGAAGGTAAATTAGCAGAAACTTAAAGAGCAAGAAATGTAAATTGCAGCAAATGTAAAGGGGATTGAGTGCTGAGAAATTAAATGAAGCAGTAAATTAGAACTCAGAACAATTGCAGAAGATTTAAATTTCATGAAAGTAGATTGAAAGCAATGGGAACAGAAAGCAATGGGAACAGAAGATTAAAATCAAGCTCAATGTAAACTGAATTATAAAATTGCAGAAAGGAAAATTTGTAGAAGAGGATTATCAGAAACTGAAATTGCATAAGCCAAATTGAATTCAATACTGAAATGTAAAAGTGCAGAAAAGTAAAAGTGTTTCAAGAGAGCCTTCTATTCTACTCCTACTCCTACTCCTACTACTGCCTACTACTACTGTACCCTACTCCAGCGCTCTTTTTTTTCTAACAGAACTAAAGCCTTTTTATAGGCATTCCTAAATTACAAATGAAATTAAAATTGAAAGAAAATTACAACTCAAATGAAATTCCTATTCTAACTGTGTCTTGTGCCTTTGAGTGATGTCAATGGGCTCTACTTGCTTTGAATTTTCAATGGACTTTGAATCAGATTAATTGAGCCCGAGCTGCAGCTTCTAGGAGAACGGAGCGTTTTCAAATAGCGCGCAGCGTTCATTCAACAACACGAACGCATCCTATACACTTGCGCGTGCTTTTGCGTTTACGCCCATCCACGCGTATGCATCATTCACGTTTACGCGTGCTTTGGCAATCTGGCATATCGATGTGTGCGCGTCACGTACACGCGCGCGTTCCTTGCAGCGTTCTCTAAGTGAGCGTAGCGTTCTTCAATTGAGCGCTCCCCACACGTACGAGTCACCTACGCGTATGCGTGGGTCTTCAAACATGCCACATCCACGCTGCCGCTCAGCCCATGCTTGCGCGTGCTTTTTCAGGTATGTCACATCGACGCGTACGCATCATACACGCGTACGCGTCGATGGCTGAACTTCCATTCCAAATTTAGCTTTTTCCCGAAAACGCTGATTTATTGAACGTAGCGCTCCCTTACAAAACGAGCGCCAATCACTTCCACGAGTACGCGTCATGCACGCGTACGCGTGGTCTTTAAAATTTGTTGCTCGACGCGTAAGCGTCCTGTACGCGTGTGCGCCATAGCGTTTTTGCGCCAAGAGCGCTCTCCTTGTTTAAATCATGGGTCACGCTTTTAAAACCGTGGCCTAAGGCTCCAAAGTGTGCCCAAACTCCAAAATGTGTCCTTTTTAGCTTATTTTGTGCTTTTTTGCTTCTTTTTCCACTTATTTCCTACAAAGTTTATAGAATCAAAAGATCAAAGAAAATACTATTTAAGCACAAAAATAGTCAATATTTAAGCACTAATCATCAATTTCTTGTATGAAAAAGCATAAAAAATATTCACAGGATGACATGTCATCAGTCATTAATTACTCTACTTAAGCCAAGAGGAGAAAAATCTATTCTACAATCCAACCAAGCATTTTATCAAACACTTGGAAGGCATCTACACTACTCAATTGCAAGGAATTAACAACAATAAAGCAAATCAACAATAAAGGAAATCAAAACATGAATTGCATTAAAAGGAAAATGGAAGAACAAAAATGCATCAACATAGAAGTAAAGAATTACCAGAATTAAATGCTAAACTAGAGAGAGAAAAGGTAGAAGAAGAAGAAATTGCAAAGGAAAAGTAAATCAAAGCATGAAATTAAACTAGATCTAAGAAATTCTAATCTAGATCTAACCTAATCCTAATTCGAGAGAGAAGTGAGAGCTTCTCTCTCTAAAAACTAACTTTCCCTCGAAAACTAAACTAAAACTAAACTATTGTGTTCAAAAGTTGTGGAAGGTGTTGACTCCCCGTTGAATTCTGCCTTAAATAGCCTCAGAAATGAGTTGGATTTGGGCCTGGGAAGCCCAGAAATCGCCCCCAGCGGATTGCCTTTAAGTGAGTCATGTGCGATCACCGACGCGTGCGCGTGGGTCATGCGTACGCGTCGCTTGACAAATTGCCATCCATGCGCACACATCATGTACGCGTATTTGTCGCCATGCGACCTCACAATCCACGCGTGCGCATCTGCTGCACATGCGCGTCGATGAGTTCATCCCAAATCCTTGATTTTCCATGATTTCTCCACTTTGCATGCTTTTCTCTTCATTCCTTTGATCCATTCCTAGCCTTTTTAACCTGAAATCACTAACAAACATATCAAGGTATCTAGTAGAATCAAAGGTGAATCAAAATTAGCAATTAAGGGCCTAAAAAATATGTTTTCACACTTAAGCACAAATTAGGAGACAATCATGAAACCATGCTCTTTCATTGAATAAATGTGGGTAAAAGGTCATAAAATCCCCTAAATCAAGCACAAGATAAACCCTAAAAATGGGGTTTATCAAATAACAACTAAGAAAAGCACATTAAACATGAAATACCTCAAATTGGATTAAAAGGAATGAAAATTAACGAGTGCATGAACATAAAAGTAACCAAAATGAGAAATTAACAATAAGAAATAGGAAAATCAAGACAATAGAACAAGAAATTGTAAAGAAAACAAGAATTAAACCCTAGATCTAAGAGGAATTAACCTAATTCTACCCTAATTCTAGAGAGAAGAGGGAGCTTCTCTCTCTAGAAAACAACCTAAAGCATGGTCCTAAGCTAATCTAATTGCTCCCCGTTTGTCTATTGTTGAATTCTGCATCAAATAGCCTCAGAAACGAGTTGGATTTGGGCTTGGAAAGCTCAAAAATCGCCCCCAACGTATTCACTTTAATGAGGTCACGTGACCAGCGTCGCGCGTGTGCGTCGCTGGCAGATTCCCTCCTTACGCATACGCGTAGATGACACGTGCACATGATTATGAATGTCCTCCTCACGTGTACGCGTGGATGACGTGTGTGCGTGGCCTTCAATCATCCAAATGCTCATTTCTTCATGAATTCTCCATTTTGCATGCTTTTCTCTTCACTTCTTCCATCTAATCCTTGTCTTTAAGTCTGAAATCACTCAACAAACATATCAAGGCATCGAATGGAATTAAAGTGAATTAAAGTTTTCAATTTAAAGGCCTAAAAAGCATGTTTTCACTCTTAAGCACAAATTAGGAAGAATTCACGAAACCATGCTGTTTCATTGAATAAACGTGGGATAATTTGATAAAATCCCCTAAATTCAACACAAGATAAACCACCAGAATTGGGGTTTATCAAGAGGGTCTATCCCATCTGCTCCACAGAGGAGAACAGAGACACAAAAATGTGGGTTTAAGACTAAATCACAGATGTCCTACTATCAGCCATCTTTTCTTTGATTCTATCCTATTTAGCAGAGCCTCGGAGGATGCATGCCACAATTTAATGAATGTGCTACACACATATTCACTAATTAGTGGTCAAGTGGTTAATCTAGACACGTCGTCTATGTTTTTTAGCCATAATACTCCTATGGAATCAAGATAGCACCTAGCATCAATAGAACCTATGTTCCTCATGTTGGTAACTAAGATAAGTACCTTGGGCTACCCATAGTGATTAACAGATCCAAGAAAACCACTTTTAACAATGTTAAAGATAATGTTTCTAACAAGCTCCAACAATGGAAACGAGCCTTATTATCGATGATTGGTTGGGAGGTTGTCATTAAAGCAGTGGAAACAACTATTCCTATTAACACACTTAATTGCTTTAAACTTCTGAAAACACTCATACAGGAGATTCACCAGATGATAATACAATTCTAGTAGGGACAAAGGAAAGCGGAGAAAAAAATGCATTGGGTTAAATGGTGATGCTAGATAAGCAAGGATGATGACTACAGATGAAACCTAACTCGTTAATTCATCAAGTCTATAAGAGCAAATATTTTTAATACTCCGACTTCTTACAGGTAGAAATTGGAAATAACCCCTCATGGGGTTGGAGGAGCTTATTGGACGGGAGAAAGGTTTTGAAGAAAGTAATCAAATGGAGGATTGGGAATGGGCATTCAGTGAGGATAATTGAGGACTCTTAGATAAAAAAATCAGCAAGCATTATCTACTCAGATGTTAATTCCTACTTATTCGCACCTAATTTGGGTTAGTCAACTCCTAAACAAAAAGAAGAAATGGAACCAATAGCTTATTATAAAATAATATAGATATTACACAGAATATTTTACAAACTAAAATTGGGGAAGGGGATGATTCGGTTACCTCGCCAAGGGAGAAAAGGTGTTGCTACACGTGGCTTCAGGATATTTATTGGCACACCAGTTCTACTAACCTCCACTCAAACTGATGCTACTCCACTACCGATAGAAGAAGATCTGAACTTCTATTTGGAACCTAAAAGTCCAACCACAAATAAGAATCTTACTCTGGAAAGTAATGCACAAGGGGTTGCAAGTGAACTAACAACTCCATGAAAGAATCAGAACAATACCGCTAACTTATCGAAGATGTAATGGGATGGAAGAAATAATCCAACACTGTATGATTTTCTATGGTCAATGATGGTCCACTTGCCTCAGATCCGAAGTTAGATCCTCTCGAAGTCAAAAGGGTCAAGAAGTTTGGCAATAGTGGACGCCATTAACCGAGACGTTGAAACGAAGCAGAAATGACTTGAAAAAATTGAGAGAAGCAGCAAACCTGATGTGGGAGATATGGAAGGCTCAAACAGATTCATGTTTAAAGTTGAAGCTTTCGATGAGGTGCGTGTTCTTAAACGAGCGAGAAAGAATGAAACAGAGTTCTAAGCATGCTTGCTCGATTGAAGAATTCGATGGTGAGGAGAGATGTCTGAAGAAGAAGAATAAGTATTCACTTTACTATTTCCTATGCCTTTCAAAGTTGTTTTTTGGTCTAGATAATTTTTTGATGAAAAATACCTCTTTTAGCCTTCTTTGAAGTCCACCGTAGACCCAAATCTTAATTTTCATGAAATAAAATTCTACCTTTAAAAAAGCCTAACCATTAATCACAAACGGTCTTTTGCCTTTTGAAAACATTTAAGGATGGCAATAAGGCAGGTTGTAAGATCCCGGATTTTTGGAAATTAAATTGTAAGTTAATTATACTTTATAATATTTGTTGATAATTTTTTTTAAAGAAAATTATTCTTCCCTCGCCTTTGTTATTATAATATTGTAAGAGGGATAGGAGTTGCATGTTATGTATATTATATTTATGAGCTACTTATGTAATAAGTTTTGTATATATGAATATACTTGTTCGTTTTCAAGATAAAGTATTTCTTCGGTTTTTCAAAGAGAACAACAATACAGTTTCAAGTCAAAGGCTCCTATTTTATTATTCAGTATATGAAGTTGTCGTAATACATCTTGCTATCAAAGTGGCGTAGCCGGAAGCGTAATATTCTAATAGTGAGGGTGTTAGGTTATGGTATCAGAGCAATCTTTCCTGTAGAGCCTGAGGAATGGACTGACTATGTTCAGTTGCATACTCTGAGTGTCTGTCATGTTGTAGGTCTTGTCCCGAGGATGAGAGTTAGAGCTTTATGCACATGACGGTCTACTGATTAATGCCGTTAGTCTATCATTGCATACTTCATGTTATTAAGTTTGGCTGCCTTAACACTGATAGTTTATGTATATGAGAACACTGATAGATTGGCTGCCTTATGATGAAGGAATTTTTGATGGTCTAAAATCTCACAAATGAAATCTCGTTGCAAGTATAGTTTCTAAACCAACAAATAACCCTTTCATGCAAAAAATTATTTGTCACAAGTACAAACCCCAATTAAAATAACCGAAGTATTCAAACCTCGGGTCGTCTCTCAAAGGAATTGCAGGGAAGTGTTCTTGTTATTGGTTATGAGATGTATATTTTGGGGTTTTGAAAACGGAACAAGAAAATTAAATTGCAAGAATAAAACTAATAGCTAAGAAAGTTCTTGGCAAGGAATGAGAACTAGAAGTCCTATTGATAAACCCCCTTTTGAGGGTTTATCTTGTGTTGAATTTAGAGCATTTTGATAACCTTTTCTCACATTTATTCAACAAGATAGCATGATTTTGTGATTGTCTCCTTATTTGTGCTTAGATGTGAAAATATGCTTTTTAGACCTTTAATTTGATTATTTTTATCTTTCTTTGATTCCACTAGATGCCTTGAGGTGTTTGCTAGTGATTTGAGATTGAAAAGGGCTAGGAAAGGATCAAAGGAGTGAAAGGAAAGCATACAAAGTGGAGAAATCATGAGAAGCCAAAGATTTGGAAAATGCCCATGGACGCGCGCGTGCACTATGTGCCCACGGCGGATTGCGAATTGCTCCAAGGACACGTACGCGCACTGTGTGCGTACGAGATGAGCGGATAATTTATACGCTTTTTGGCATTATTTTTACATAGTTTTCAGTATAATTTAGTTAGTTTTTAGTATATTTTTATTATTTTTTAATTAAAAATCACATTTCTGGACTTTACTATAAGTTTGTGTGTTTTTTTGTGATTTCAGGTATTTTTTGGCTGAAATTGAGGGACCTGAGCAAAAATCAGATTCAGAGGTTGAAGAAGGACTGCAGATGCTGTTGGATTCTGACCTCCCTGCACTCAAAGTGAATTTTCTGGAGCTACAGAACTCTAAATGGCACGCTTCTAATTGATTTGGAAAGTAGACATCTAGGGCTTTCCAGTAATATATAATAGTCCATACTTTGCTCGAGTTTAGATGACGAAAATTGGCGTTGAACGCCAGTTCCATGTTGCAGTCCGGTGTTCAGCGCCAGAAACAAGTTGCAAAGTGGAGTTCAACGCGAGAAACACGTTACAAACTGGCGTTCAACTCCAAGAATGACCTCTCCACGTGTAAACTTCAAGCTCAGCCCAAGTACACACCAAGTGGGCCCTGGAAGTGGATTTCTGCAATATTTACTCATTTCTGTAAACCCTAGTAACTAGTTTAGTATAAATAGGACTTTTTACTATTGTATTGACATCTTGAGTTTTCATCTTTAGATCATGTTTGGGGGCTGGCCATTCGGCCATGCCTGAACCTTCATCACTTATGTATTTTCAACGGTAGAGTTTCTACACACCATAGATTAAGGTGTGGATCTCTGCTATTCCTCATGAATTAATGCAAAGTACTACTGTTTTTCTATTCAATTCAACTTATTCCACTTCTAAGATATTCATTCGCACTTCAACATGAATGTGATGATCGTGACACTCATCATCATTCCCTATGAATGTGTGCCTGACAACCACTTTCGTTCTACCTTCGATTGAATGAGTATCTCTTGGATTTCTTAATCAGAATTTTGTGGTATAAGTTAGAATCCATGGACGGCCATTCTTGAGATCCGGAAAGTCTAAACCTTGTCTGTGGTATTCCGAGTAGGATCCGAGAAGGGATGGTTGTGACGAACTTCAAACTCGCGAGTGCTGGGCATAGTGACAGACGCAAAAGGAGGGTGAATCCTATTCCAGTATGATCGAGAACCTCCAGAAGATTAGCCATGCAGTGACAGCGCATCGGACCATTTTCACAGAGAGGATGGGAAGTAGCCATTGACAACAGTGATGCCCTACACAAAGCTTGCCATAGAAAGGAGTAAGATTGATTGGATGAAGACAGCAGGAAAGCAGAGGTTCAGAGGAACAAAAGCATCTCTATACGCTTATCTGAAATTCTCACCAATGAATTACATAAGTACCACTATCCTATTTTATATTTTATTTATCTTTTACTTATCAATTCATAAAATCAGTTGAATCTGCCTGACTGAGATTTACAAGGTGACCATAGCTTGCTTCAAGTCGATAATCTCCGTGGGATCGACCCTTACTCACGTAAGGTTTATTACTTGGACGACCCAGTGCACTTGCTGGTTAGTTGTACGAAGTTGTGAAACAAAATTAAGAATATGAATGTGCGTATGAAGTTTTTAGCGCCGTTACCAAGGAAGTAAAGATCACGATTTCGCACACCAAATTTTTGGCGCCGTTGCCGGGGATTGTTCGAGTTTGGACAACTGAAGGTTCATCTTGTTGCTCAGATTAGGTAATTTTATTTTAATTTTAAGCTTTTTATTTCTTATTTTCGAAAATCCAAAAAAAATTATAAAATCATAAAATCAAAAAAAATAATTTTTGTGTTTCTTGTTTGAGTCTTGAGTCAATTTTTAAGTTTGGTGTCAATTGCATTTTTTCTAAAAATTTATGCATTTTTCAAAAATTCATGCATTCATAATGTTCTTCATGATCTTCAAGTTGTTCTTGGCCAGTCTTCTTGTTTGATCTTCATATTTTCTTGTTTTGTGTCTTTCCTTGTTTTTCATATGCATTCTTGAATTATTAATGTCTAAAGAATAAAGTTTTTTAAGTTTGGTGTCTTACATGTTTTTCATTTCTTAAAAATTTTCAAAAATAAGTTCTTGGTGTTCATCTTGACATTCAAAGTGTTCTTGGTGTTCATCTTGACATTCATAGTGTTCTTGCATGCATCACATGTTTTGATCCAAAATTTTCATGCATTGAGTCAATTTTGTGTTTTTCTCTTTCTTTATTAAAATTCAAAAATAAAAAAAAAATATCTTTCCCTTTTTCACTCATAAATTTTCGAAAATTTGAGTTGACTTTTTCAAAACTTTTTAAAATTTAGTTGTTTCTTATGAGTTAAATCAAATTTTCAATTTGAAAATCATATCTTTTTCAAAATTAATTTCAAAATCTTTTCTAACTTCTTTTCTAACTTCCTATCTTTTCAAAATTTAATCTTTCATATCTTTTTGTTTCAATCATATCTTTTTCAAAACTGCCCAACTAACTATCTACCTTTAATTTTCGAAAATTCCTTCCCTCTTTTTCAAAATTTCATTTTAATTAACTAATTGTTTTAATTTTAATTTAATTTTAATTATTAATTTTCGAATTTTAAATTTAATTTTAAAATATTTTTATTTTATTTTGTTTAATTTTCAAATTTCCCTCTCTTTCATCTCCTTCTATTTATTTATTCATCTACTAACACTTCTTTTCATCTCATATCTCTTCTCCTATCCTCACCCTTGTGTTTGGATTATCCATTCTTCTTCACTCTTATTTCCTTTCTTCTTCTACTAACAATAAGGAACCTCTTTACTGTAACATAGAGGATTCCTCTTCTTTTCTTGTTCTCTTCTCTTTCATATGAGCAGGGACAAAGAAAAGGGCATTCTTGTTGAAGCTGATCCAGAACCTGAAAGGACTCTGAAGAGAAAACTAAGAGAAGCTAAATTACAACAATCCAGAGACAACCTTACTGAAATTTTCGAACAAGAAAAGGAGATGGCAGACGCACCTAACAACAATAATGCAAGGAGGATGCTTGGTGACTTCACTGCACCTAATTCCAATTTACATGGAAGAAGCATCTCAATTCCTGCCATTGGAGCAAACAACTTTGAGCTTAAACCTCAATTAGTTTCTCTGATGCAACAAAACTGCAAGTTTCATGGACTTCCATCTGAAGATCCCTTTCAGTTCTTAAATAAATTCTTGCAGATCTGTGATACTGTTAAGACCAATGGGGTTGATCCCGAGGTCTACAGGCTTATGCTTTTCCCATTTGCTGTAAGAGACATAGCTAGAGTATGGTTGGACTCTCAACCTAAAGATAGCCTGAACTCTTGGGATAAGCTGGTCACGACTTTCTTAGCCAAGTTCTTTCCTCCTAAAAAGCTTAGCAAGCTTAGAGTGGATGTTTAAACCTTCAGACAGAAAGAAGGAGAATCCCTCTATGAAGCTTGGGAGAGATACAAAGAATTGAACAAAAAATGTCCTTCTGACATGCTTTCAGAATAGACCATCCTGGATATATTCTATGATGGTCTGTCTGAGTTATCAAAGATGTCACTAGACCATTTTGCAGGTGGATCCATTCACCTAAAGGAAACGCCTGCAGAAGCTCAGGAACTCATTGACATGGTTGCAAATAACCAGTTCATGTACACTTCTGAGAGGAATCCTATAAGTAATGGGACGCCTATGAGGAAGGGAGTTCTTGAAATTCATACTCTGAATGCCATATTGGCTCAGAATAAAATATTGACTCAGCAAGTCAATATGATCTCTCAGAGTCTGAATGGATTGAAGGAATCATCCAACAGTACTAAAGAGGCATCTTCTGAAGAAGAAGCTTATGATCCTGAGAACCCTGCAATAGCAGAGGTGAATTACATGGGTGAACCTTATGGAAAAACCTATAACCCCTCATAGAGAAATCATCCAAATTTCTCATGAAAGGATCAACAAAAGCCTCAACAAGGCTTTAATAATGGTGGAAGAAACAGGTTTAACAATAGTAAACCTTTTCCATCATCCACTCAGCAACAGATAGAGAATTCTGAGCAGAATCCATCTAGCTTAGCAAATTTAGTCTCTGATCTATCTAAGGCTACTGTGAGTTTCATGAATGAAACAAGGTCTTCCATTAGAAATTTGGAAGCACAAGTGGGCCAGCTGAGTAAAAGGGTCAGTGAAACTCCTCCTAGTACTCTCCCAAGTAATACAGAAGAGAATCCAAAGAGAGAGTGCAAGACCATTGATATAACAATCATGGCCGAACCTACAAGGGAGGGAGAGGACGTGAATCCCAGTGACGAAAACCTCCTTGGACGTCCAGTGATCAACAAGGAGTTTCCCTCTGAGGAACCAAAGGACTCTAAGGCTCATCTAGAGACCATAGAGATTCCAATGAACCTCCTTATGCCCTTCATGAGCTCTAATGAGTATTCTTCTTCTGAAGAGAATGAGGATGTTACTGAAGAGCAAGTTGCCAAGTACCTTGGTGCAATCATGAAGCTAAATGCCAAATTATTTGGAAATGAGACTTGGGAAGATGAACCTCCCTTGCTCATCAATGAACTGAGTGATCTAGATCAACTGACATTACCTTAGAAGAAACAAGATCCTGAAAAGTTCTGAATACCTTGTACCATAGGCACCATGACCTTTGAGAAGGCTCTATGTGACCTTGGGTCAGGGATAAACCTCATGCCACTCTCTGTAATGGAGAAACTGGGAATCTTTGAGGTATAGGCTGCCAATTTCTCATTAGAGATGGCAGACAAATCTATGAAAATGGCTTATGGACTAGTAGAGGACGTGTTAGTAAAGGTTGGAGGCCTTTACATCCCTGCTGATTTCATAATCCTAGACACTGGGAAGGATGAGGATGAATCCATCATCCTTGGAAGACCCTTCCTAGCCAAAGCAAGAGCTGTGATTGATGTAGACAGAGGAGAATTGATCCTTCAACTGAATAAGGACAACCTTGTGTTTAAAACTCAAGAATCTCCTTCTGTAACAATGGAGAGGAAGCATAGAAAGCTTCTCTCAGTACAGAGTCAACTAAAGCCCCCACAGTCAAACTCTAAGTTTGGTGTTGGGAGGCCTTAGCCAAACTCTAAGTTTGGTGTTGAACTCCCATATCCAAACTCTAAGTTTGGTGTTGGGAGTCTATAAAATTGACCTGATCACCTGTGTGGCTCCATGAGAGCCCACTGTCAAGCTATTGACATTAAAGAAGCGCTTGTTGGGAGGCAACCCAATTTTTATTTATCTAATTTTATTTTTATTTTTATTGTTATTTCATGTTTTATTAGGTTCATGATCATGTGGAGTCATAAAATAAATACAAAAATTAAAAACAGAATCAAAAATAGCAGAAGAAAAATCACACCCTGGAGGAAGGACTTACTGGCGTTTAAACTCCAGTAAGGAGCATCTGGCTGGCGTTCAACGCCAGAACAGAGCATGGATCTGGCGTTGAACGCCAGAAACAAGCAACATCCTGGCGTTCAAACGCCAGGAATGCACCCTGAGAAGAGCTGGCGCTGAACGCCAGAAACAAGCATAGAACTGGCGTTCAACGCCAGAAACATGCTGCATCTGGGCGTTGAACGCCCAGAACAAGCATCAATTCAGCGTTTAAACGCCAGAATTGCATGCAAAGGCATTTTACATGCCTAATTTGTGCAGGGATGCAAATCCTTGACACCTTAGGATCTGTGGATCCCACAGGATCATCTCAGGATCTGTGGACACCACAGGATACCCACATACCTCCACTCACCTTCCCTCCTCATAATCCTATATCACCCTTTCCCAAGAACCCTTCACCAATCACCTCCAATTCCCCTCCAAAACCATCTTACACCCACCTACACCCACCCACTCAAATTCAAACCATCTCTCCTTCCTTTTCACATATCATAACCACCTTAAACCCCTAGTGGCCGAACCCTTCCCACACCTCCATCTCCTCCATCTCTTCTTCTTCTCATCCTTCCTTTCTTCTTTTACTCGGGGACGAGCAAACATTTTAAGTTTGGTGTGGAAAAAGCATTGCTTTTTTTCATAACCACTAATACCTCAAGGGATGCACTTCCCTCCACAAAAATATTGGGAGCAAATCAACACCTCCTAGGAGAATTAAGTTCCAACATGGGACAACTAAGGGTCGAACACCAAGATTACTCCATCATCCTCCACGAAATTAGAGAAGATCAAAGAGCAATGAGGGAGGAGCAACAAAGACAAGGAAGAGTCATAGAAGAGCTCAAGGACATCATTGGTTCCTCAAGGAGAAAACGCCACCATCACTAAGGTGGACTCATTCCTTGTTCTTAAATTTTTTGTTTTTTGTTTTTTTATGTTAAATGTTTATTTATGTTTGTGTTTTATTACATGATCATTAGTATCTAAGTGTCTATGCCTTAAAGTAGTGAATATGAATCCATCACCTCTCTTAAATGAAAAATGTTTTAATTACAAAAGAACAAGAAGTACATGGTTTCGAATTCATCCTTGAAATTAGTTTAATTATTTTGATGTGGTGATAATACTTTTTGTTTTCTGAATGAATGCTTGAACAGTGCATATGTCTTTTGAAGTTGTTGTTTATAAATGTTAAATATGTTAGCTCTTTAAAGAATGATGAAAAGGAGAAATGTTATTTGATAATATGAAAAATCATAAAACTGATTCTTGAAGCAAGAAAAAACAGTGAATACAAAAAGCTTGCAGAAAAAAATGGCAAAAAAAAAAGAGAAAGAAAAAGAAAAAGCAAGCAGAAAAAGCCAAAAGCTCTTAAAACCAAAAGGCAAGAGCAAAAAGCCAATAGCCCTTAAAACCAAAAGGCAAGGGTAATAAAAAGGATCCAAGGCTTTGAGCATCAGTGGATAGGAGGGTCTAAAGGAATAAAATCCTGGCCTAAGCGGCTAAACCAAGCTGTCCCTAACCATGTGCTTGTGGCGTGAAGGTGTCAAGTGAAAACTTGAGACTGAGCGGTTAAAGTCAAGGTCCAAAGCAAAAAAAGAGTGTGCTTAAGAACCCTGGATACCTCTAATTGGGGACTTTAGCAAAGCTAAGTCACAATCTGAAAAGGTTCACCCAGTTATGTGTCTGTGACATTTATGTATCCGGTGGTAATACTGGAAAACAAAGTTCTTAGGGCCACGGCCAAGACTCATAAAGTAGCTGTGTTCAAGAATCAACATACTGAACTAGGAGAATCAATAACACTATCTGAACTCTGAGTTCCTATAGATGCCAATCATTCTGAACTTCAATGGATAAAGTGAGATGCCAAAACTATTCAAGAGGCAAAAAGCTTCAAGTCCCGCTCATCTGATTGGAGCTATGTTTCATTGATATTTTGGAATTTATAGTATATTCTCTTCTTTTTATCCTATTTTATTTTCAGTTGCTTGGAGACAAGTAACAATTTAAGTTTGGTGTTGTGATGAGCGGATAATTTATACGCTTTTTGGCATTATTTTTACATAGTTTTCAGTATGATTTAGTTAGTTTTTAGTATATTTTTATTAGTTTTTAATTAAAAATCACATTTCTAGACTTTACTATGAGTTTGTGTGTTTTTCTATGATTTCAGGTATTTTCTGGCTGAAATTGAGGGACCTGAGCAAAAATCAGATTCAGAGGTTGAAGAAGGACTGCAGATGCTGTTGGATTCTGACCTCCCTGCACTCAAAGTGGATTTTCTGGAGCTACAGAACTCCAAATGGCGCGCTTCCAATTTTGTTCGAAAGTAGACATCCAGGGCTTTCCAGAAATATATAATAGTCCATACTTGGCCCAAGTTTAGATAACGCAAACTGCCGTTGAACGCCAGTTCCATGTTGTTGTCCGGCGTTCAGTGCCAGAAACAAGTTGCAAAGTGGAGTTCAACACCAGAAACACGTTACAAACTGGCGTTCAACTCCAAGAATGACCTCTCCACGTGTAAACTTCAAGCTCAGCCCAAGCACACACCAAGTGGGCCCCAAAAGTGGATTTCTGCAACATTTACTCATTTCTGTAAACCCTAGTAACTAGTTTAGTATAAATAGGACTTTTTACTATTGTATTGACATCTTGAGTTTTCATCTTTAGATCACGTTTGGGGGCTGGCCATTTGGCCATGCCTGAACCTTCATCACTTATGTATTTTCAACGGTAGAGTTTCTACACACCATAGATTAAGGTGTGGAGCTCTGCTGTTCCTCATGAATTAATATAAAGTACTACTGTTTTTCTATTCAATTCAACTTATTCCGCTTCTAAGATATTCATTTGCACTTCAACATGAATATGATGATCATGACACTCATCATCATTCCCTATGAATGTGTGCCTGACAACCACTTTCGTTCTACCTTCGATTGAATGAGTATCTCTTGGATTTCTTAATCAGAATCTTCGTGGTATAAGTTAGAATCCATGGACGGCCATTCTTGAGATCCGGAAAGTCTAAACCTTGTCTGTGGTATTCCGAGTAGGATCCGGGAAGGGATGGTTGTGACGAACTTCAAACTCGCGAGTGCTGGGCATAGTGACAGATGCAAAAGGAGGGTGAATCCTATTCCAGTATGACCGAGAACCTCCAGATGATTAGCCATGCAGTGGCAGCGCATTGGACCATTTTCACAGAGAGGATGGGAAGTAGCCATTGACAACGGTGATGCCCTACACAAAGCTTGCCATAGAAAGGAGTAAGATTGATTGGATGAAGACAGCAGGAAAGCAGAGGTTCAGAGGAAGGAAAGCTTCTCTATACGCTTATCTGAAATTCTCACCAGTGAATTACATAAGTACCACTATCCTATTTTATATTTTATTTATCTTTTACTTATCAATTCAAAAAATCAGTTGAATCCGCCTGACTGAGATTTACAAGGTGACCATAGCTTGCTTCAAGCCGACAATCTCTGTGGGATCGACCCTTACTCACGTAAGGTTTATTACTTGGACGACCCAGGGCATTTGCTGGTTAGTTGTACAAAGTTGTGAAACAAAATTAAGAATATGAACGTGCGTATGAAGTTTTTAGCGCCGTTACCAAGGAAGTAAAGATCACGATTTCGCACACTAGTACGCGCCGAAGGCCGCACATAATTTTTAAAGAAGAACTCATGCCTGGCGATTTTAGAGGGTTTCTGGCCCCATTTGGAGCTGTGTTTTTGGCAGGTAAAGGCTAAATAGACCAAGGAATGAAGGGGAACACATCAATCACTACACACATGACACTTGAGATCTAATTTTAGTTAGTTTTAGAGAGAGAAGCTCTCACTTCTCTCTAGGATTAGGATTAGGATTAGGATCAGATTTAGGTTAATAATCTTATATTTAGATTTTAATTTATGCTTTCATCTACTTTTGCTTCTCAATTTTTTGTTGTTACATTCATCATTCTTCTATTCTTTTGTTGCAATTTCCTTTGTGTTGTTTCTATGCTTTGTTATAGATTTACTCTTGTTCCTTCTATTTTCTTTCAATTCAATTTGAGGTAATTCATGTTAATTGTGTTTCTTTTGATTGTTTTTATTAATTTTTTGCAATTAGTTGTTGTTAGATTTTATTCTTGTTGTCAAATTACTATATCTTCCTTTTATGCCTTCCAAGTGTTTGATGAAATGCTTGGTTGGATTTTAGAGTAGAATTTTAGTGCTCTTGGCTTGGGAAGGTAACTTAGGAACTCTTGAGTTACTAATGTCCAAGTAATTGATGATTGGGAGCCATTAACTCTAGATCTCACTAATTGAATTGGTGGAGAACTAGGACTTATGGACTTGGATTGATATAGCTCATTTAACTTTCCTTTACTACTAGTTAGAGGATGACTTAATGGGATTGATCCTTGCCAATTCTCATGTTGTGGTTAGTGATAAGGATAGAGATCCTTGACCACCAAACCTTGCCAAGGCCTTTTTGTTATTCGAATTTACTTGCCATTTACTTTTCATATTTCTCATCCAAAAAATCCCAAAACATACCTCATAACCAATAACAAGACACTTTATTGCAATTCCTAGGGAGAACGACCCGAGGTTCCAATACTTCGGTTTATAGATTTAGGGGTTTGTACTTGTGACAAATAATCTTTTGTATGAAAGGACCATTGTTTGGTTTAGAAACTATACTTTACAACGAAATTTCAATTGTGAAATTCTAGACCATCAATTTTCTAATCATCAAAATGGCACCGTTGTCTGGGGACTTGCAATGGTGTTGTGTTATTGGTTATTGTATATATGTGAATAGTGTGAATAGGTTTGTCTTTTACTTGTTTACTAGTTTTTGTTAGTTTGATTTTGTTTCTCCACTATGAATTCTCACTTTGGCTATGAGTTTGGTTCTCACCATGTTGTAGGAAATGTGGACTTTAATGACAACATGTACCAAGGATGGAACACTTCAAGATGGGAGGAGCCTCAAGGAATTGATCACTCCTATTGGCAACAACCTCCGAATACTTATAGGTGATGACAAGTCATCTTAGCCTATTTTAACTAGTCTTTTTCTTTTGTTTTCATTAGAATTATGCACTTTCTTGAGCTACAAGCAAGCCAATTAGCTAAATTTTCATGTTTCCTTTGATTTAATCAACCATGTATGAATTCATGCTATTTCATGAGGTTTTATACTATAATTGTCACATATTATGAAAGAATGAATATTTCATGATTTTAAGCATAGCTTTGATGTGTTTGGTTGATTAATGATAGGTGAAGAAAGCTTGGAGAAAGGTTGAAGCAAGAAGGAATAGCTAGGAGTAAAGAGAAAACAATGGAATAAGTGAAATTGAACCAGGAAGCAAAGAGCTGGACCTAAAGTTAGCCTCAAACTTTTGCACAAACTTTTGGGTGAAAAGTTAGCCCCAACGTTAGCCCCCTAACTTGGAGGCTAACGTTGGCATGATGAAAATCACTCCCTGGGTACCAAAAGTTTGCGCCAACGTTAGCCCCCTAACATGGTGGCTAACGTTGGCACATGAAAATCACCCCTGGGCACCAAAAGTTTGCGCCAACGTTAGCCCCCTAACTTTGAGGCTAACGTTGGCATGAAAAAAACCTCCCTGGGCACAAAAAGTTTGCGCCAACGTTAGCCCCCTAACTTGGTGGCTAACGTTGGCACATGAAAATCACAAGGGGAGGAGCAAAAGTTTGCGCCAACGTTAGCCCCCTAACTTGGTGGCTAACGTTGGTGCCACAAGTGCACAAGGTAAGGCCAACGTTAGGGCCAAAGTTAGACCCCTAACTTTGGCACCAACGTTGGTATCAGATGGATATAGTTGCTGATATGAAAAGTTTGGGCAAAAGTTAGCCCCCTAACTTTTGCTCAAACTTTTGGTCCAACTTTTGCAAAACTCCAACCCGGTTCAATTGGTTCACTTTAGTTCTTCTCCAAACTTCAAGAGCAATCAACCAAGGCCTCTTTCAACCCAATTTCACCAAGAGCAAAGGCCCAACTCAAGGCTTGAGGATCATTTGAAGAAAGTGTATAAATAGGATAGAATTCAAGTTCTTCAGGGAGCTTTCTTTTGGGAATTTTCATAATAGTTTTCGGAGAGCTTTTGATATTGAGAGATCTTTAATTTCTTTGTCTTGGGGAAGGAGAATTCACTTCTCTTCCTCTCAGTTTTATTGCTTTCAATTTCAATTACAATGGTCTTGGATTTTGGGTTGAAGAATTGAAGAAATTCTGTTTCAATCTCATCCTTGGATCTCTCTGTTTATTTACTGCAACTGAATTTCCGTTTCTGTTACTTGCTTCTCATCTACTTTCCTTGCAATTTACAATTCCCTTGCAATTGTTCTTGTTGGATCTAGGAAGGCATTGAGATCTAGACTTGGTTTTCTAGTCTCTGGGCCCTGAGATCTAAATTTCTAATTTACATTTTGTTTCTTGCTTTTAATGTTCATTTACTTTACTGCTTCAAGATCCGATTCAATCCAAACCTTCTTTTACTCTTTTGTTTGATGCAATTTACTTTTCCTTGTTTAAATTCTGCAAATCCAATCCCCTATTCCCTTTACAATTCCAGCCGTTTACATTTCTTGCACTTTAAGATTCCACAATTTACATTTCTTGCATTCTAAGTTTCTGCTATTTAATTTCTTGTTCTTTAAGATTCAGCACTTTAATTCCCTGTTCTCTTTACTTCCATGCAATTTAATTTCTGCAAATCACAAAACACTCAACCAAATCTTGATTCGCTTGACTAAATTAACCACTAAGCTAAAATTGCTCAATCCTTCAATCCCTGTGGGATCGACCTCACTCCCGTGAGTTTTTATTACTTGATACGACCCGGTACACTTGCCGGTTAGATTTGTGTGTTTTGGGAGAAATTTATTTTTTCACCAAAATACTCATCAATAGGTATAACCACCATCCTAATGCATGTCAATTTGATGGCTATGGTGACTCTTTTTGTGATAATCAAGTACCACCACCATATGCTTATGAACCTTATCCTCAACATGACTATCAACCACGCTCACAAGCCCATTTTTACCAAGAACCTTCTTGTGACCCACATCCATTATATGACCAATCACCCATGCCATTTCCTTGTGACCGTTATGAGCAAGAACCTTTAGAACCACCACAATCCTATCATGATTACTACTAAGAACCACCTCAATATATACCATCTCCATACCCTTACCAAGAAGAACCGCCTTCCCACTATAAACCCTTTCTCCAAAATAATGAACCTTCCTATCCACCCCAAGCCCCAATAGATGATTCTCTCACCTTGCTACTTCAAGAACAAGCGGATATGCAAAGGAACACCCTAGAGTTTGTGACTAATTTGACTAAGGTAGTGCATAGTTTATCCTACCAATGTTTGATTACTCAAGGTGTTTCCATGGCCACGTGTAAGAAATCAAAAGATGAGCAAAGCATGAAAGAGAGATTGGAAAATCCGGTGAAAAAGGAAGAGTTGAGCTTTGTATTGGAGCAATTGGAGACACCTAGGGTTTTTGAAGAAAGAGAAGAAGTGGTTGAAGATCTAGGAGATGCAGAACCACCATGGAAGTCTCAACAACCTTCGGAGCATGTAAAGATTGAAGAATATGAGAAGGTTGATCAAGAGATGGACTCAATCATCAATGATTTCTTATCAATAATTGAATCCTCTCCCATGGGGCGTGAAATTGAAGCTATTGAAGACAACTCAACACCAAATGATGTTGGTGATCTCATTGAAGACTCTTCCATCAAAGGTGAAGTTGATATGGAAGTAGATTTCACACAACCTCCCAAATTTGACTCAATTGATGATGAGGAGGAGTTGGAAGAAGTCAACAAGCAAGAAGTAGATGAAAGAAGTTGTCAAGAGGTGGAAATACCCGAAGAAGAGCATTAGGAAGTCGACCTTGCATTGTCTAAGTGTGGGGAGGTTTCCCTCCCTAAGCCACCTCCAACATATCATGCAAGTGGGTGTACCTCTTACCCTTAAGCTTCACTTTCTCACTTAAATATGGCTTGATTGAAACGGATGGACAACTTAGAGCTCTTTGTAGAACTAAGAGTAAAAAGGAGTTGTGTAGTGGTTGGAAGTTGGGAATTAGGCTCATTGAGGTCAAGTTCTCAAGGTATAGGAACTATGATTGGATGAATGCTACTTTACATGGGTCTAAGAAGAAGACTTGGTGTGCTAAAGAGAATTCTATTTGTCAACCACCCGATCGAAAAATTCATGAAGATCAACTAGAAGACGGGTGTGAAAATAAGATATGGGATCCCGGTTTGAAGCACGAAGACCAACTATGGGAGCTCATATCTTGGATGGAACTCTATCCAAACTTGGTGAAGATAGTTGGAACTTCTATCAACCATTTAAGGAGTAAAGATCTTTGGAGATTCAAGGATGAGTACAAGCATAAGCCACCATGACAAAGAGCCTCCCAAATGTCCAACTCAAGGACTTAAACTAAAAGTGCTAGGTGGGAGACACCCTACCATGGTAAACTCTTTTTACCCTCTTGCATTTTTTATTAATAAGTGAATTGGTTGTAGGTTGCTTGTGGGGCAAGCTTCTTTTGCTTGTATTTGAAAATTCCCAAAAGGCCAAAAAGAATTTTTGTCACTTTGTATTTTTGGCCAATCTTGAGCTGTAGGAAGTGTTAGGAGGATTTTGAGCTGTTTTTGTTACATCCAAAAAAAAGGGCCAGGACGCGTACGCACGCTGTGCGCGTGCGCGTCCATACGCGAATATAGGCTCAACCTTTTCCAGAGAGTTGAGCCACTCTCACGCTAACACTAGGCTAATGGCATAACCGCATGCACGCGTATGCGCACTGCACGCATACGCGTCGATCTACATACCTTGCAATGCACGCGGACGCGCATGTACCGCGTGCGCGTCGATTCACTGGAGTAGTTTCCAGGCCTACAACCCGAGAGTTGTGGCAGCTCTGGGCTAGCACTAAGCCTTTGGCCCAATTCACCCCACGCGAACGCGCACTGTACGCGTCCGCGCCCATGCCTACATCCCCATCTACGCGAAAGCGTACTTGACGCTTCTGCGCCACTCGCTCATTTTCCCGTCCGCGCGGACGCGCACGGTGCGCACACGCGTGAATTCAAATTAATTAACCCCAAGAAATGCGAGGAACACCCTCATTCGTGCAACCCTTACCCCCTTTCCCCAACGTCTCCCTCTTCATCTCCCTCAAACCTCCATAGCCACCCCGATCCTTACAACCACCAACCACCGCGCCGGCGATGCCACTGCCATCGCCACTATCCTCTCTTCTCCTCCAGCCTCTCTTCTTTTCACTCTTCTCTGCCCTTTCTCACCCTCAGTCTCTCACTCTCACTTTCTCACTCGCACTACTCCACCGCTGCAACCGCCAGCGCCACCGTGAGCCGCCGTCGCTAACAGCGCCACACCACTGTTTCCCCTTCCGATTCCCTAGTCTCGCCTTCTTCTGTTCTGCCTGCATCCCAGGTTTACCATGCCTCTGCCTCTGCTCTATTTTTTTTACTGTCTTTTATTAATTTTGTTAGTTAGTTTTGGTTAGATAGTTGAGTAATTCTACATATTAGGCTAGATAGAAATAAATGCGGTTAGGTAGTTAGGATGTGGTTAGATGATTCTAGACCTGATAAGTGCTCCGTTTGTGTTTATTTGTTTGAATGTTACATGCAGAATGATGAGTGGTGTGCTCTGTTTTATATGTTCTATTTCACTACTGTCTTGCTTGCTTAGTGCTGCCAAGTCATATGAGTTCCTTGATTGTGTTAGATGTTTGATATGTTGAATTCATATGACTGATCTTTGCTGCTATTTGTTATCCGGGAACATCCGATTTTCTGCCAGAATACTGCCCAACTTTCTAGAAATTGTTTTGGTTTTAAACATGTTGCCTATAACTGAACTTCGTGCTTTTGGAATTGAGTATTCATCTGATTACACGAAGCTCAATTCTTAGGTAACTTTGGGTTGGTTTTTCCATCTTTATTATGTTTCCCGTGATTTGCTTTGAACCCTCACATGCTTTCAATTTTCAAGTTAATCAAATACCTTTTAAATTGTGCTACAGACACCATTTGATTTAACTTGACAATTTTCTTGAATATGGTTCATGCAATTGCAACAATTGGTGTTCAACTTGTGTAACTCTTTTTCACTCAAATTGATTTCTAACTTGTTTAGTTACACAAAATGCACTTTCATTTTGTTAACACCGATTATTGCAAAACCTAGTGCTCATGACAGTGATTGATGACTTGTTCTCATATTAGTTGCTTTTATGCAATGTCATATTTTGTCATCAATGACTGCTTCCTCCCTATGTTTGTGAGTATGCTTGTTACCATTACTTGTGATTCATTGTGATTATGCAAATAACCATCATACCCCTAACCTTTGAACCAGTTTTTCTAACTTTTAACTTGCCTAACATGATGATTTCTCTTTTTAGTTTTCAACTAACTCTCTAACCATTCTTTTTGGGTATGATGCTCATTGAGCTTAATTAACAAGCATGGTGCATATATTGCTTGAAGTCTTGGTTTATGGATTTTGTGTTGAATGCTAATTCCTGTTGCTTGTACTCCAAGTTTTTTTCATTTTTAACTCACTTTATGTTAATATGCCATTCCTTGCTTTCCATTCCCCTATTTGGCCAATTTGTTTATATCATGTCATATTTACTTTCAGGATGGCCGATAAAGGAAAAGCACGGGTTACTACCTCAAGAAAGAGGAAGAAATCTCAAGCCTCCACCCTCTCTCCTTATGCCAACTATGCAAAGAACCCACTTAATGAAGTGGATAAACAGAATCAGCTACTACCACCACTGACACGTACACATTTCCCAATCTTTACTGTGAGCTGCGCTTCCCTACCTATCGAAAGACAAAGCTGAACATTGAGAAGAAACTAGCCCTTCCTAACAATCTGAGATGCTCCATTAATACCCGTATTCAGGAATTGGGCTTAGGGTTTGTTGATAGGGATTTGGAAAGAATAAACACTTTATGGGTCAAGAAGTTTTACTACAACCTCTTCCGCACGACTCTTGAGTCAGTCCACCTATGGGGCGGACAGATTTTAGTGACTGAGGCTGCTATTGAGGGTGTATTGCATTGCCTACCTCAGACTGGTGACACATGTGCATACTAGCAGGCAGAGATAGTGATAAACGCTATGACCTTTTACTATGAGGCACTGAAGTGCGTTATCGCCACACCGGACGCCCCTTGGGTTATGGATTCTGAAAACAAGAGGCCCAAGGGGATGTTATTTGCTTATTTGTCTAGAGAGGCTAGGACTTGGTAGCAGATATTTGCCCACTATGTCCTTCCTACTACCCATTTTTCCGAGATTCTGATGGATATGCTTCTTCTGATTGGCTGTGTCATTGAGGGGAAGGAGGTATACTTCCCTCGGTTGATTAGGCGAGGCATGTGGCGAGCACACATCCGTGGCCTCCTACTATTTTCTACATTAGTCACTAGCATGATTGAGTTAGCCGGTGCCCCATGGAGGGATGATGACATGACACCACCACCCCCAGACGACGACGACAAGGAGGTTACTATTCTTGGGGTACGTGGGTGCACGAGAAGCCCTCATCCAGGCACCACTCTCAAGCTAGAGCAGCAGTAGAGGCAGCTAGACCTTCATCCTCTACAGCAGCGGTAGGACCCTCTTCTTCTGCAGCAGCTGTAGCACCTGTACCACCACCACCAGCACCCGAGCCGACATATCTGCTAGTACAACGCCTATTTCACTTCATAGAGTGCAGCGAGAGTCGTATCATGCGACGTCTCGATCACATAGACCAGGTGTTTGTATCATAGGGCATTGAGCTACCCCCTCTCCCCGACTCTCCCGCTTCCGATGTGGAGGATCACGAGGCAGAGTACGAGGAGGAGCATGTTGAGGAACCGACCCAGCAGGAGGCACCTCCGCAGACGGCGGCTACCCAAGATACTCAGCAACCTCCCGAGGAGCCAGTGCCCCAGACTGAGATTCAGTAGGAGGCAGATGCGACCGTTGATTCCCCTCACCATGATTCCGATCAGTAGCATCGAGGATGATGCTTCATCTTAAGTGTGGGGAGGTCACCGTCGTCGCCGTCAGTGGATTTGGTGAACATTTTCAGACACTATCTCCTAGTTTATGTTATTTTGCTTTATTTTGCACCTTTTGGATCATTGTAGATATTATTATTGTGGATTGTGGATACTTTTGTTTAGTTTGTTGGATTTTTACACTTTTGCTTTATATAGTTGTTTTAGCTTGTTTTAGCTTTTGGTTGTGATTAGAAAAATATTTTAAATTGTTGAGACCTAGTTGACCCTTTTTACATATGACACCGATTTTATTCAAAAGAAAAAAAAGGGGGGGAAAAACTAAGGAATTTTAAAATTTCTCAATCACAACATTGCATTTGCATTTAGAATAAGCTTAATCAAAACAATGAATTTTTCCAAAAGAATTTATATATAGGGCACCACCCCAATTGATTGGAAAATTTTTGTGGAACTTGCATGAATTCATACTTTTGTGGATCATGTTTTGAGCTAAGAACACAAGCTTGTTAGTTTTGAGCCTATTGTGTGGTTACATCTTATAACCACTTATTTTCCTTCTTGTGTGCATTATTCTCTTCCTATGATTGTGATCCTTGAATTGTTTAATTCTTTATGTCCAATTATTCCTTGTATTCATGTATCTATATGATTGAGGCCATTATTTCATTAGCTCACCTACCCAAATAGCCTACCTTTTATTCTCCATTATCAACCAATTTTGAGCCTACGCTTAGCCCAATTGTTCTTTATTTTAGCACATTACAAGCCTAAAATGGAAAACAATAAAAGTCTCTTGTTTAGATCTTTGATTGGCTTAGGCTAGTGAGAGTGTTTTATATTCGAGTTTGGGGAGATTGGGAACATTGGTTAGGATAAAAGGGTGCTTTGTATTTTTAAATTTGGGAATTGGGTACATACTCATGCATTAATCAAAACTTAAGCCTTATGCATTGATGATCTTGTATGTAGTTTTGAAAGAAAGAAAAAAATGAGAAAAACAAAAGAAAAGAAAAAAATATGGAAAAGAAAAGAAAAGAAAAAATATGCATAGAAAAAAGAAAAGAAAAGAAATAAATAAAAAGGGGATAAAAAGCCCCAAAGTAAAGTTCAATAAGGATCAATGCGTAAGTGTTGGGAAACGAAAAGAAAATACATGAGCATATGAAAAAGTGAAAAATGGGTAGTTAGGCTAGAACTTAATTGTATAGGTCGTCATAGGTTAGGTGAGAAAGTTTAAACTAATCAAAGATTCAAATTCTAGTCCACTTATCCATATATGATCCTACCTTGACCCTAGCCCTATTACAACCTTTTGGAAAAGACCTCACGATATTTGTATGCATGCATTGAATGATTGTTGATTGTTAGATGAAGAACAAATTTTGGAAAGCATGATTAGGGGGAGAATTGAGTAAATCAACCCCTAAACACTTGAGTATCTAGAGCGGATACACATCCGGTGAGGGTTCGATTGCTCAGTTACATGTATTCACCACTATAATCTATATTCATGCAAGTTTGTAAATCCTTTTGATAATTCAATGCAATTGTGGGTTGGATTTGATTCCTATTGCTTTAGCCGTATGCTTATGAATGTTTCCTTGGAAGTTGAATTGTTTTGGCCAAGCATTTGCATTTATGATAGGTAGTTGCATTTAGATAGTTTGCATATAGCTTAATTCCATTGAATAAATGTCATACCCTTTGCTTCATTCTTGGTTTAGCATGAGAACATGCTAAGTTTTAAGTGTGGGGAGGTTGATAAACCCCCTTTTGAGGGTTTATCTTGTGTTGAATTTAGAGCATTTTGATAACCTTTCCTCACTTTTATTCAATAAGATAGCATGATTTTGTGATTGTCTCCTTATTTGTGCTTAGATGTGAAAATATTCTTTTTAGACCTTTAATTTGATGATTTTTATCTTCTTTTGATTCCACTAGATGCCTTGAGGTGTTTGCTTGTGATTTCAGATTGAGAAGGGCTAGGAAAAGATCAAAGGAGTGAAAGGAAAGTATACAAAATGGAGAAATCATGAAAAGCCAAAGATTTGGAAAATGCCCATGGACGCTCGTGCGTACTATGCGCTCACGCGCGGATTGCGAATCGCTCCAGGGACGTGTACGCACGCTGTGCGCGTACACGCCGAATGCCGCACGTGATTTTTAAAGAAGAACTCGTGCCTGGAGATTTTGGAGGGTTTCTGGCCCCATTTGGAGCTGAGTTTTTGGCGGGATAAGGCTAAATAGACCAAGGAATGAAAGGGAACACATCAATCACTACACACATGACACTTGAGATCTAGTTTTAGTTAGTTTTAGAGAGAGAAGCTCTCACTTCTCTCTAGGATTAGGATTAGGATTAGATTTAGGTTAATAATCTTAGATCTAGATTTCAATTTATTCTTTCATCTACTTTTGCTTCTCAATTTTTTGTTGTTACATTCATCATTCTTCTATTCTTTTGTTGCAATTTCCTTTATGTTGTTTCTATGCTTTGTTATAGATTTAATCTTGTTCCTTCTATTTTCTTTCAATTCAATTTGAGGTAATTCATGTTAATTGTGTTTCTTTTTATTGTTGTTATTAATTTTTGGCAATTAGTTGTTGTTAGATTTTATTCTTGTTGTCAAATTACTATATCTTCCTTTTATGCCTTCCAAGTGTTTGATGAAATGCTTGGTTGGATTTTAGAGTAGAATTTTAGTGCTCTTGACTTGGGAAGGTAACTTAGGAACTCTTGAGTTACTAATGTCTAAGTAATTGATGATTGGGAGCCATTAACTCTAGATTTTACTAATTGAATTGGTGGAGAACTAGGACTTATGGACTTGGATTGATATAGCTCATTTGACTTTCCTTTACTACTAGTTAGAGGATGACTTAATTGGATTGATCCTTGCCAATTCTCATGTTGTGGTTAGTGATAAGAATAGAGATCCTTGACCACCAAACCGTGCCAAGGCTTTTTATTTATTTGAATTTCTTTGCCATTTACTTTTCATGTTTCTTATCCAAAAAAATCCCAAAGCATACCTCATAACCAATAACAAGACACTTTATTGCAATTCCTAGGGAGAACGACCCGAGGTTCCAATACTTCGGTTTATAAATTTAGGGGTTTGTACTTGTGACAAACAATCTTTTGTATGAAAGGATCATTGTTTGGTTTAGAAACTATACTTTGCAACGAGATTTGAATTGTGAAATTCTAGACCATCAATTTTCTAATCATCAAAATGGCGCCGTTGTCTGGGGACTTGCAATGGTGTTGTGTTATTGGTTATTGTATATATGTAAATAGTGTGAATAGGTTTGTCTTTTGCTTGTTTACTAGTTTTTGTTAGTTTGATTTTGTTTCTCCACTATGAATTCTCACTTTGGCTATGAGTTTGGTTCTCACCATGTTGTAGGAAATGTGGACTTTAATGACAACATGTACCAAGGATTTAATCAAATACTTGGAAGGCACAAAAGGAAATCAAGATAGAATTCCAAGGAAAGTAAATCTACAACTTCTAATTGCAAGGAAATTAACAACATTAAAGCATATCAACAATAAAGGAAATCAAAACATGAATTGCATTGAAGAGAAGAAGAGTAAATCAACAAAAAAAGTAGAGAATTACAAGAAGTAAACCACTAATCTAAGAAAGCAAAGGTAGAGAAACAAGAATTGATAAAGGAAAAGTAAATCAAAGCATGAATTAAACCTAGATCTAAAAAATCCTAATCTAACCTAATATTAATTCTAGAGAGAAGAGAGAGCTTCTCTCTCTAGAAACTAACTAGAGCATTCCTCTAAAATTCAATTAAGACTCCCCCCTTGACTCCTCTTGATTTCTGCATATAATAGGCTCTGGAAACAGTTGGAATTGGGCCTGGGAAGCCCAGAAATCACCCCCAGCGGTTTCACTTTAATGAAGTCACGTGCGAGCATCGACGCGTATGCGTGTGTCATGCGTACGTGTCGCTTGACATTTTCGCTTTCCACGCGCACGCGTCATGTACGCGTACGCGTCGCCTGGCGACTTCAAATTCACGTGCGCGCGTCTGCTGTGCGTCCGCGTCGATGAATGTATCCCAAATCCTTGATTTTCCATGGTTTCTCCACTTTGCATGCTTTTCTCTTCATTCCTTTTATCCATTCCTAGCCTTTTCAACCTAAAATCACTAACACACACATCAAGGCATCTAGTGGAATCAAAGGTGAATTAAAACTAACCAATTTAAGGCCTAAAAAGCATGTTTTCACTCTTAAGCACAAATTAGGGAGAATATACAAAATCATGCTATTTTAGTGAATAAATGTGAGAAAAGGGTGATAAAATCCCCTAAATTTAGCATAGAATGAACTTGGAGATGATGATGGAGAAAATGATCAAGCATCAAGAATTGGCCAACAAGAATCATGAAGCTTCACTGAGGAACCTGGAAAGACAAATTGGACAATTTTCCAAGAAAACAGTAGCTGAAAGACCAAACAATGTGGTGCACGAAATTACAATCACACTTTTGCAACTCCGCACAACTAACTAGCAAGTGCACTGGGTCGTCCAAGTAATACCTTACGTGAGTAAGGGTCGATCCCACGGAGATTGTCGGCTTGAAGCAAGCTATGGTTATCTTGTAACTCTTAGTCAGGATATCAATAATTCTCAAATTTAATTGTAAAAAGTAGAAGAACATGAAATAAATACTTGTTATGCAATGATGGAGAATAGGTTGAGGTTTTGGAGATGCTCTGTCCCCTGAATCTCTGCTTTCCTACTATCTTCTTCTTCACACACGCAAGGCTCCTTCCATGGCAAGCTTTATGTTGGGCATCACCGTTGTCAATGGCTACTTCCCGTCCTCTCAGTGAAAATATTCCAAATGCGCTGTCACCGCACGACTAATCATCTGTCGGTTCTCGATCATGTTGGAATAGGATCCATTGATCCTTTTGCATCTGTCATATGCCCAACACTCGCGAGTTTGAAGCTTGTCACAGTCATCCCTTCCCAGATCCTACTCGGAATACCACAGACAAGGTTTAGACTTTCCAGACCTCAGGAATGGCCACTAATAATTCTAGCCTATACCACGAAGGTTCTAATCTTAGATCAGAAACCCAAGAGATATACATTTAAGCTTGATTGCATGTAGAACAGAAGTGGTTGTCAGGCACGCGTTCATAGGTGAGAATGATGATGAGTGTCACGGATCATCACATTCATCAGGTTGAAGTGCGAATGAATATCTTGAATAGAAGCAAGCGTGATGGAATGGAAAACAGTAGTAATTGCATTAATTCATAGAAACACAACAGAGCTCCTCACCCCCAACAATGGGGTCCAGAGACTCATGCCATAGAAGATACAATATGAAACGTGTAGAGTGTCATGAGGTGTGTAAATACAATAGCAAAAGGTCCTATTTATAGAGAACTAGTAGCCTAGGGTTTACAGAAATAAGTAAATGATGCAGAAATCCACTTCCTGGCCCACTTAGTGCGTGCTTGGGCTGAGCATTGAAGCTTTCACGTGTAGAGGCTTCTCTTGGAGTTAAACGCCAGCTTTTGTGCCAGTTTGGGCGTTTAACTCCAGCTTTTATGCCAGTTCTGGCGTTTTACGCCAGAATTTTTATGCTGACTTAGAACACCGGTTTGGGCCATCAAATCTCGGGAAAAGAATGGACTATTATATATTTCTGGAAAGCCCAGGATGTCTACTTTCCAACGCAATTAAAAGCGCACCAATTGGGCTTCTGTAGCTCCAGAAAATCCACTTCGAGTGCAGGGAGGTCAGAATCCAATAGCATCTACAGTCCTTTTTCAGCCTCTGAATCAGATTTTTGCTCAGGTCCCTCAATTTCAGCCAGAAAATACCTGAAATCACAGAAAAACACACAAACTCATAGTAAATCCCAGAAAAGTAAATTTTAATTAAAAACTAATAAAAATATAATAAAAACTAACTAAAACATACTAAAAATAATACCAAAAGGCGTATAAATTATCCGCTCATCACAATGCACTGCCAATTGACACTATTTCCAACCCCAAGGAAGAATGTAAAGCAATTCAACTTAGGAGTGGAAAGACATTGGAGAATAACAAAGAAGCTAACAAGAAGCTAGTAGAGGATGATAAGGCTAACAGCAAGGAAGAAGCGACAATTAAAGAGAAGAACCAAGAAGAGCTCAGAAAGAAGGATGAAGAGTCACAAGCTTCGAAGAAGGGAAAACAAGTCATGATAGAGCCTCCACAAGAACAGAGGAAGGAAATTAAACATTACATCCCTCCTCTGCCATACCCTTAAAGATTGCAAAGAGAGCTCAAGGATCAACAGTTTCCCAAGTTTCTAGAGGTTTTTAAGAAGCTAGAAATCAATATTCCCCTTGCTGAAGCTCTAGAACAAATGTCATTTTATGCAAAATTCCTCAAAGAGATCATCAATAAGAAGAGAAGCTGGAATGAGAAGGAGATAGTAGTCCTAAACCAAGAGTGTAGTGCAGTAATCCAAAAAGGACTTCCACCAAAACTCAAAGATCCTGGGAGCTTCATCATATCATACACCATAGGCAATATGACCTTGGAAAAAGCTCTCTGTGACTTAGGTGCCAGCATAAATTTGATGCCTCTCTCACTAATGAAAAAGCTCGCAATAGAAGAAGTCAAACCCACTAGAATGTCACTTCAAATGCTGGAAAGATCACTCAAAATACCCAATAGGATTGTGGAGAACTTATTAGTGAAGGTGGGAGAATTCATATTTCCTGCTGATTTTGTCATTTTGGACATAGAAGAAGAAGGACACAACTCAATCATCTTAGGAAGACCTTTCTTAGCAACAGCAAGGGCTATCATTAATGTGGAAAAAGGGAAATGACCCTCAGGGTGCACAATGAGAAAATGATCATTAATGTCTTCAAGGCCATGCAATATCCTCATGACAAGGAAAGCACATGAGGGTGGAAACGATAGAAGACTTTGTGGAAGAAGTGTTTGAAACCAACTTCCACGAGAAACAAGAAGAAGAAACGGGAAGTGATCAAGATGTCACAGAAAAATAAGCTTTTGAAATCTCTCTTGAAGACAAGACAGAGGAAGTACCAAAGCAAGAGTTAAAACATCTCCCTCCACATCTCAAGTATGCATTCCTTGGAGAAAAAGAAACCTTGCTAGTAATCATCAATTCTTCTTTAAAAATGGAAGATGAAACAAAATTGATTGAAGTGTTGAAAGTTCACAAGACAGCTCTAGGATGGACAATTGAAGACATCAAGGGTATACGCCCTGCCATCTGTATGCGTAAAATTTTGCTGGAGGAGGACTCAAGACCTGTAATGCAGCTTCAAATGAGGCTCAATCCAACCATGAAGGAAGTGGTTCAAAAAGAGGTGATCAAGCTGTGGAATGCTGGAATCATATACCCAATTTCTAATAGCACCCAGGTAAGTCAGGTCTAAGTTGTACCAAAGAAGGGAGGAATGACTGTCATCTCCAATGAGAAGAATGAGTTAATCCCTTCAAGAAAAGATCATTTTCCTCTCCCTTTCATTGATCAGATGCTGGAAAGATTGGCTGGCCATGCCTATTACTGCTTCCTGGATGGGTATTCTGGGTACAATCAAATAGCGGTAGATCCCAAGGACCAAGAGAAGACCTCATTCACATGTCCATTCGGAGTCTTTGCCTACAAAAGGATGCCCTTTAGGCTATGCAATGCCCCTGCAACTTTTCAAAGGTGTATGCTTTCTATATTCTCTGACATGGTGGAAAAATTTTTAGAGGTCTTCATGGATGATTTTTCGGTCTTTGGCAATTCATTTGATACCTGCTTGCATCATTTAACTCTTGTCTTGAAAAGATACCAAGAAACTAATCTGGTATTGAATTGGGAGAAATGCCATTTCATGGTTCCTGAAGGGATAGTTCTTGGGCATAAAGTTTCAAGCAAAGGTATAGAAGTTGATAAGGCTAAAATAGAGATCATAGAAAAGCTTTCTATACCTGTTAATGTAAAAGCAGTAAGAAGTTTTCTTGGACATGCTAGTTTTTACAGGAGATTCATCAAAGATTTTTCAATAATAGCAAAACCACTAAGCAATTTGCTAGTGATTGACAATCCTTTCATCTTTGATGACAATTGCAAGCATGCCTTTGAAACTTTAAAAATAAAACTCATTACAGCACCAATCATCACACCCCCAGATTGGGAATTGCCTTTTGAATTCATGTGTGTTGCAAGTGACTTTGTAATTGGTGCTGTATTGGGGCAAAAGAAAGACAAGCTGCATCATGTTATATACTATGCACGTAAGGTGTTGAATGAAGCATAGAAAAATTATACCACCACTGAGAAAGAGCTCTTGGCAATTGTATATGCATTTGATAAATTTAGACAATACTTGATTGGTTCAAAGGTTATAGTATATACTGATCATGCTGGTCTCAAGTATCTCATGTCTAAACAGGATTCAAAAACAAGGCTTATTAGGTGGGTGTTGCTACTACAAGAATTTGACATTGAAGTGAGAGATAGTAATGGAAATGAGAACCAAGTGGCAGACCATTTGTCAAGACTCCCACAAGAAGCCAACCAAGATACACCACAACCAGTGAATGAGAAGTTTCTAGATGAATATCTTCTCCAAATCCAGCAGGCACCTTGGTTTGCTGACATTGCAAACTACAAGGTGGGATGGAAGATCCCTCAAGAGTTTACCAAGCAACAAGTGAAGAAGCTGTGTAATGAAGCCAAGAAATTCTTGTGGGACGAGCCATTCTTGTTCAAGAGGTGCATCACCTAAATTCATCATAGAATGCACCACCAAATAGTGGTGCATCACCTTAACACCGAGGAATGGACTGACTTTGCTTCAGTTGCATACTCTGCATGTTTGTCATGTTGTAGGTATTGTCCCGAGGATGAGAGTTACAGCTTTATGCACATGACGGTCTACTAATTAATGCCGTTAGTCTATCATTGCATATTTCATGGTATTAAGTTGGCTGCCTTAACACTGATAGTTTATGTATATGAGAGCACTATTGGGTTATCATAAGTGAATTAGAACTAATAGGTAACGCATATCTTGGGGTTTGGGAAATGTTAGAAGTTGAAGTTTGGAGAGTTGAAGCTCTGAAGCTGTTACGAGATTAATATGCGGATGTTAATCACATCGTTTTAACCTTAACCTGTTTTATTACCCTTCGCCGCCTTGCCTTACCATCGAATGTTTGAGCCATGTCATCTCTTATATCAAGCTTACTTTATAGCCTCTGTGTCGCATCACATATTTACCCTTATATATTTATATCATATGAAAATCTAAGTATTTGAAACTATATATGTATACATATGAGCTGAGACTTCTTTGTTTTTTCATAAGGTGTTTTAAAAGAAAAGTGTTGAAACTATGTAATATTTTATGTATTACGTTAATTTTTGAGGACGGAAATTTTTATATGTGGGGAAGGATGTAAGATCCCGGATTTTTAAAAATTAAATAGTAAGTTAATTATAATTTATAAAATTTGTTGATCATTTTATTTAAAAAGAAATATTCTTCCCTCGCCTTTGTTATTATAATATTGTATGAGGGATAAGAGTTGCATGTTTTATAACTTTATTATATTTATAAGCTACTTATGTAATAAATTTTGTATATATGAATATGCTTGTTTATTTTCAAGATAAAGTAATTTTCTGGTTTTTTTAAAGAAAACAACAATACAGTTTCGAGTCAAAGGATCCTATTTTATTATTAAGTATATGAAGTCGTCGTAATACTTCTTGCTATCAGAATGGCGCAGCCGGAAGCGTGACATTCTGATAGCGAGGGTGTTATACAGATAGGGGTGGGTTTTTGTCCTACTCGACGCCACCCTGCCCTACAATAACTCGCATCGAACCACCCCACTTTTACCCGGGAGTAGTAAAAAGTTAAATCCTAACCCGCCCTTGCGGGTACCCATCCCTCCCCTATTAAAATTCAACAAATAAAATTAAATTTTAATATAACCATCATTACATACATAACATAAATTAAAATAACAATTTAAATATAATGCAATATTATTAATTATTTTACTAATTATTTTATATATATTACATATATATATACACCGGGGCGGCTTTAACCTAAATTCGACCCCGCTCCCGTCCCATTAAAAATCCGCCCCGGTGCAGGGGCGGGTAATTACTCGCCCTGAGTGGGTAGGAGCGGGGTAGGTATCTATGGGTTGGGGTAGTGTTGCCACTTCTAAATACATTTATAAAACAAACTCTAGAATTTTAGAAGAGGTAAGTGATGGGTGTGCAGAAGTTGGCAAATTAAAAATTGTTCAAACATTTACGTTGTGAGTATAGTTCTTAACTTGCCAGAAATATGTTCCTCAATTTAGAAAGGTGTCACAGAAAATTGAATTTAAAATACTGGAAGTATGAATCCCAGGTCGTCTCCCAACGAGTTGTAGAAAAGTGTGCTACTTTATTAATCAGAGGTTTTCAAAAAAGGTTTGAATTGGGCAAACAGGAATTTAAATTGATGAATTTGAATAATGTAAATAAAAGTCTTGACTGGAAATTGATTAGTTGGAATCCCTATTATTGTTGGAATGTTCTCAGGATTAATTGACAATTAAAGGTTATCCTGTTTAGTTATCCTTCACTAGGTGAAGGAAAGTCAAACAAGTTGGAATGCTATGTCCGTTCACAAGTTGCAATCCACTTAATAAAAAGGGATTGGTGTTAGTGATTAGGAGGCAATCCAACCATAAACCCAATTACAATTTTTTTTTCAAGCCTTCTAACTCAAGGGTTCCTTTCAATCAATTCCCCATCAAGTTAGGGAACTACTTGCTCATTGTGAATGTAAAATTCATAGCATATAAAAAGGAATTAAAGAAAGACATTATAAATAAAGTTAAAATAGTCAATTAAAAATAAAGTGATCCTTGTATTAAATATCCCTAAGAATATTCCAATGGTAAAATTAAACAAAGCAAAGAACATGGAAGATTAAACCAAGTAAAGAAAACGAACTAGAATGACGAAGTCTTGATGAGGTAATAACTCTTCTCAGTGTTCCAATACCAAAAAGTAAGAGAAAACTAAAATTCTAAGAACTATGAATGTGTAGAGAGAAAACCTAGAGGAGGAGCAAAACTAGATCTAAAACTGTGTAGAATGAATATTGTTCTTTGTTTCTGCATGTTCTCTGGCTCTAGTCTGCTGTTCCGGGCCAAAAACTGGGTCAAGATAGGACCCGAAATCGTCCCCAGTGAATCTGCAAATTATGCAGATCGCGCACCTCACGCGATCGCGTCGCTCATGCGGACGCGTCATTCGCGTTTCTGCTTTGCCACGCGGACGCGTCGTCCAGGCGGCCGCGTCACTCGTGCTACTCCATGCCGCGCGGTCGCGTCATCCATGCGGCCGCGTCGCTTCAAATTGCCCTCTTCCGCACGGTCGCGTCATCCATGCGGCCGCGTCGCTTCTCGCTAGTCATCTCCTTAATTTCTTGTGTTCCTTCCATTTTTGCAGGTTCCCTTCTAATCTCCAACTCATTCATGCCCTATAAAGCCTGAAACACTTAACACACAGATCACGGCATCGAATGGAATAAGGGAGAAATAAAATACATAATTAAAAGTCTCTAGGAAGCAAGTTTTCAACCATAAAACATCTTTAGGAAGGAAATATAAATGCATGCTTATTTAATGAATAAGTGGGTAAATATCATGATAAAACCACACAATTAAACACAATATAAACCATGAAATAGTGGTTTATCAACCTCCCCACACTTAATCATTAGCATGTCCTCATGCTTAATTGAAGGAGATAAATGAAATGAGTAAGAACATGTAAAACCTATGAAATGCAATCCAATGCAATCCTATATATATATATATATATATATATATATATATATATATATGAATGCAACTATATGATTCTTGTCCACTTGATCAAAAGTAAATAAGTTCTTCAAAACAATTATAATTCAAATTCCACTAATTCAATTCTTATAAAGTAAGAGCAGATAAAAATGCAAGAGGATAGCTCATGAAAGCAGAGAACATAGAAATTCAAGCATGGAACCCTCACTGATGGTGTATGTACACTCTAGTCTCTCTAGTGTATAGGGTAATCACTCTATCCTTCTCTAATCATGTTTTCTAACTTTTGTTCTTCTCCTAACCAATCAACAACAGTTAATATACCAATGCAAACATCATGAGGTCTTTTCAAAGTTGTAATGGAGCCAAGGTAGGTAGGGATACATGTATGGTCAAGTGAGCTTATAAATTGAATCTTTAATTAACCCAAGCTTCAACCTAACCTATATAACTTGCGTAATCTTAGAATTCATACCTAGCTACCCAGAATTCCCCTTTTACATTCCATACTCATGTATCAACTTTTTATTTTAATTTTTTTATCATATGTGCATTGATCCTTGAATTCTTAATTCAGCATTAGGGTAATTTTGTTCCGTTATTTATTTATTGCCTTTTTTTAACATAAAAATAAACATAGCTTATCAATGCACATAGATTTTTTAATTCTTATAGTTTCACATAAGTATGTATCCAAATTCCCATTGTATTATCATGACATATTCCCTTAATAGCTTTTGTTCCCACAATTTCCCATACTTAACTAGCACACACAATTCTATCTTAAGCTAACCAAAGATTCAATTTGGGATATACAATTGTTTTTCCGCTTAAGGCTAGTAATGTGGTGAAATATAGAACAAATGAGATTTAAATGCTCAAAGTGGTTAACAAAGGTAATTAAAAGGGTAGGCTTAATTTGGATAAGCAAGCTAAACAAATAATGGCCTCAATCATATGCAAGCATACAAATATAATAAATATTGGACATATAAGATAAAACAAAATATAGATTACAATCATAGAGAAGTAAACACACAAGAATAAAATAATTATGGTTAAATAATGTAACCATTCATAAAGGCTCAAATCTCATGGTTTGTGTCTTCTTTAGCTCAAACATCATGTTCCAAATATAACTTCAAGCAAATTTATCATAAAAATTTTGAAAATTAGTGAAATTTTGTTCCAAAGATAGAGTTTTAGAAGAAACTTATTGTATTTTCAATCAAGTACAGCATGCATGAAACTAACCTATTACTATGCAATTTATCCTATTCTATAAAAGAAAGAAAAAAACTAACTAAAATAACCTAATTTATTGGTGCTAGGGAAGAGAAGTTACCTCCGAAAGTCAGGTACTGACTGACCTCCCCACACTTAAAGCTTTGCACCGTCCTCGGTGCCATCTGTCAGGAACAAGGGTGGGCTGGTAGCAGTATCTCCACCGTCGGGACCATCATGGCTCCCTGTGCTGGTAAAGGAAGTGGAGTCCGGGGTGTCTGAGTCCTTGAATTTTCCCTTGAGTAGCTCCTTGAGGTGTTTGAATCGGCGCTCGTTACGGCGCTCTCTTAACTTGGCTTTCTGTTCTTGCCGATCCAACCTTTGGATTATCTGCTGGAGCAGTTCATCAGTTGTAGGTGCTTGTGGTGTTGAAGAAGAAATATCTTCAACTGGAGCAGTAGGAAGGTTTGTAGTGGCTGCTGGAAGTCTGATGTACTTCCCATTGGGGACATACTGATCAACCCGTGGAAGCATGGCTTTGGTGTCTCCAGCTCTGTAGGAAACTCCAGCTGCTGAGACAAGATCTGAGACCAAGGCGGGGAAAGGTAGGTTGCCCGTAATTTGTACGTGTCCCATGGCATTCCGGATATGTCTTGGTAGATTCAGAGGCTGGTCTGTAAGGATACACCATAGTAGAACGGCCATGTCTGAAGTGAAGGAGGACTTGTGAGTGCTCAGAAAGACGTAATGGGACATGATCTATGCCCATACGCGAGCCTCCAAGGTAAGTACTGAAGCTGATATTCCCTTAGGGCGGGTATGATGGTATCCGTAGATCCAACGGCTGCCAGGTACTGCGATAACTCTGAGAACAGCTTCCCAGTCAAATTGGTACATCTGGCGCTTGAGTGCAGCTTCTTGAAAAGCGTCCAATCCTTCTGGAAAAGGTGGAAGACTCAAAGCTTTTTGAATAGCCTCTTCTGTAATGGGGACTTGCTTCTGACGGACAAAGACAGACTACAGGGTAGGCAGGTAGAAGTTAGAGTAGAACTCGACTACCCAAGAAAGATTGACCTGCTTCTGTTGTCTCTGTATGAAACCCCATTGTCTTCGTTCAATTTGTGGCTCAACAAAAGTAGCAATATTGGGCGGGAGGATAAGAAGGTGTTCGTTGTTGTAACTCCTTTCAGCCAGAATAGGGAACATCTACTCACAGTAGCGATTGGAAAATCGCGCAGTGTCCTTTGCTGGAAAGGCTTTCTCCTTTTCGTCAACCTTTATGATCCTCTTAACTCTTTTTGTTGAGGGCTTGACTGCAGTTGAAGAAGGCTCTGCCACTAGTGCTCTTTTAGTTCCTCTTCTTGCTGGTGGTTTGGAGTGGCTTTCTCTTTTCCTTTCTTGGTGGCCACCCTGAAAAAGGGAAGAGAAAGTAAATTAAATTCAAAGAGATAGATAGCAATGAAGAGAACGAAAAAGGATGGTTATAAATGCACATTAAAAGGTAAATGATGTTAACACACGCTCATGAGTACATGTGAAAGATCATTAATGGAAAATAGTTAGTGCATATGATGACAATTGAATGCAAGATGTTTATTGGCATGCCGGAAAAGGGCATGAGTAGCATAGACCAAGCATTACTTTGTAACAGACCATCATGTTTGTATTAACAATTAAATTCAATTAATATAATAGTAAAGGGAATTTGTGAAAAGCAAGCATTGAATAGTTGAATAATATAGAGAAGTGCATAATGCCATATGGGCTTTTTCACAAACACATAGCATGCATGGTGAAGAAGGTATAGAAAGTATTAAAGTGAACATGCAAGCAACTCTTGAAAGAAAATAATATATAATTGTCAAGCAATTTGCAACAATCCACAAGCATATTAAGGAAAAATAATGACTCAAATAAAATTCTAACACCATGTAAAAAGGAAAGAAGAAGAAAGAAAATATGAATAATGAAAAGAAAAAGGAAAGAAAAGAAAATAACATATAAAATAAGAAGAATGATAGAAAAGAAAAGGGTGAAGAAGAAAATAAAACCTTGTTAATAGAGGTAAGGGAGAGTGAGAGTGAAAGGTGAGATAGAAGGAGGAAGGGAGGAGGAAGAAGTAAGGAGGGAAAAGAAAAATTAGGATTAGAGAGGAAAAAGATAAGATATTTTGGCAATTCAGGTTGAGCTGTGCGGCGCAAGTGACGCGATCGCATGGAGCACGCGATCGCGCGACTTGCGCTTAAGGTGAGGGACGCGGTCGCGTCGGTCACGCAGTCGCGTGACCCAGTTTGTGCTTCTGGCGCGAGTGCAGCTTCACGCCAGCACAACTCTCTGTTCGAATTGATATATGTGCCAAATTTGAGGTGATGCGATCGCATGGGGCATGCGATCGCGTAAGTGGGCAATATATGGGGTACGACGCGGCCGCGTAGGGTACGCGATCGCGTGAGGGGGACTGCGCGTCCAGCGCCAGTCCAGCACCACTCTAGCACAACTTTCAGCTGTGCACCCTTTCTACGTCGAAAATCGGGGCACGCGGCCGCGTGGGGCACGCGGTCGCGTGGAAGGCCATTATGCGCATACGACGCGGACGCGTCAGCGACACGGTTGCGTGGGACGATTTGTGCCATTGGCACGCCTCCAGCCACGCTCCAGGGTGACTCTCTGTTCGTTTATATTTTTCTCCCCTCTCCATGCGACGCGGACGCGTTGCTGATGCGGTCGCGTCGCGTGGCAAAATTTTTTTTTTTTTAGTAAATATGCAGATGCAGATGCATGAAAGTACTGATAAAGAGAAGAGTTATTGAATATGAGAAACTAAAAATAAAGAAAAGAACGATCATACCATGGTGGGTTGTATCCCACCTAGCACTTTGCTTTAACGTCCGTAAGTTGGACGCTCCACTAGCTCAATCTTCTGCTATGTGGGGGTCTTCCAAGAGGAAGATCTCAAGCTCTTTATTCTTCTGTATCTTCTCGCCATGGTATAGCTTCAAACGGTGTCCATTAACTTTGATAAGTTCAGAGTGTGAAGGATGGCTTAGGTGATAAACTCCGTATGGTTCGGCCTTCTCTACTCTGTATGGACCTTCCCATCTTGATCTCAATTTGCCTGGCATGAGCCTCAGACGAAATTTATAAAGGAGGACTAAATCTCCAGGTTGGAACTCTTTCCTCTTGATGTGGTGATCGTGTGCAGCCTTCATCTTTTCCTTGTATAGTTTTGAGTTCTCATAAGCTTCTAGGCGAAGGCTTTCCAGTTCTTGCAGTTGCAACTTCCTTTTAGCTCCGGCTTTTCCAATTTCCATGTTGCACTCCTTGACTGCCCAAAAGGCTTTGTGCTCCACTTCAACTGGAAGATGACAAGCTTTTCCATAAACTAAGCGGAAAGGACTCGTCCCAATGGGTGTTTTATATGCTGTTCTATATGCCCAGAGTGCATCTTGTAGCTTGGTGCTCCAGTCTTTTCTATGGGGTTTGACTATCTTCTGCAAGATACGCTTTATTTCTCTATTTGACACCTCGGCTTGCCCATTGGTCTGAGGGTGGTATGTTGTTGCAACCTTATGAATTATCCCATGCTTCTTCATTAATCATGTTAGTCTCCTGTTACAAAAATGGGTGCCTTGATCGCTTACGATTTCTCGTGGTGATCCAAAGCGACAAATAATGTGGTTTCTCACAATGGAAATAACAGTGTTAGCATCATCAGTACGGGTCGGAATTTCTTCCACCCATTTAGAAACATAATCCACAGCTAACAATATATAAAAATAACCATTAGAATTTGGAAATGGACCCATGAAGTCAATGCCCCAAACATCAAAAATCTCACAGAAAAGCATAATTTGTTGAGGCATTTCATCCCTCTTGGATATATTACCAAATTTTTGGCATGGGAGGCAAGATTTACAAAACTCAGTAGCGTCTCTAAAAATAGTAGGCCACCAGAATCCACAGTCCAAGATTTTTCTAGCAGTTCTCTGAGGGCCAAAATGTCCTCCACTCTCAGATGAGTGACAGGCCTCTAAAATGGACTGGAATTCTGATTGAGATACACAACGTCTAATTACCTGATCAGCGCCACATCTCCATAAATATGGGTCATCCCATATATAATATTTAGACTCGCTTTTCAGCTTGTCTCTTTGGTGCTTAGAAAATTTTAGAGGAAATGTGTGGCTAACTAGATAATTAGCTACAGGTGCATACCAAGGGGATACTTCAGATACTGCTTGCAGGTTATCAAATGGAAAATTATCATCTATAGGAGTAGAATCATCCTTAATGTGCTCAAGGCGACTCAAGTGGTCTGCCACTAAATTCTAGTTACCACTCCTATCCTTTATTTCTAAATCAAATTCTTATAATAGCAGTATCCAACGTATAAGTCTTGGTTTGGACTCCTTTTTGGCTAATAGATACTTTAAAGCTGCATGGTCCGAATACACTACTACTCTAGTACCAAGTAAATAAGCTCGGAATTTATCCAGAGCAAAAACAATAGCAAGAAGCTCTTTCTCAGTAGTAGTATAATTGGATTGGGCAGTGTCTAAAGTCTTAGACACATAAGCAATAACAAAAGGGTCCTTACCTTGGCACTGAGCCAGCGCTGCTCCTACTACATGGTTGGAAGCATCGCACATGATTTCAAACGGCTGGCTCTAGTCTGGTCCTCTTACAATTGAAGCTTGAGTCAGTGCGGTCTTCAGCTTATCAAACGCTTGCTTGCAATCTTCACTGAACTCGAACTCAATATCCTTCTGTAGTAATCTGGATAAGGGAAGTGCTACCTTACTGAAGTCCTTTATGAATCTCCTGTAAAAACCTGCATGTCCAAGGAACGAACGGACTTCCCTCACAGAAGAGGGGTAAGGTAAACTAGAAATAACATTCACCTTTGCTGGGTCTACAGAAATGCCAGTATTAGATACCACATGTCCTAATACAATCCCTTGTATTACCATAAAGTGACATTTTTCAAAATTTAATACAAGGTTTGTATTAACACATCTATCTAATACTCTAGATAATCCATCTAAGCAAAGGCTAAAAGAATCACCATAAACGCTAAAATCATCCATAAAAACCTCCATACAATCCTCAATAAGATCAGAGAAAAGGCTCATCATGCACCTTTGGAAAGTAGCTGGTGCATTGCACAAGCCAAAGGGCATTCGTTTGTAAGAATAAGTCCCAAAAGGACATGTAAAAGTGGTCTTTTCCTGATCCTCAGGAGCTATATGAATCTGGAAATAACCTGTGTAACCATCTAAAAAGTAATAATGTGATTTACCTGACAGGCGATCCAGCATTTGATCAATGAATGGAAGTGGGTAGTAATCCTTACGGGTTGCTTGGTTGAGACGCCTGAAATCAATGCAGACTCTCCAAGCATTATGAACTCTAGTTGCTATGAGCTCTCCATGCTCATTCTTCACTGTAGTGACTCCAGACTTCTTGGACACCACTTGTACTGGGCTAACCCATTCGCTGTCTGAAATGGGATAGATGATACCTGCTTCTAATAGTCTAGTCACTTCCTTTTTGACAACTTCCAAGATAGTGGGATTCAATCTCCTTTGGGGTTGACGGACAGGTCTTGCTCCCTCTTCTAAAAATATTCTGTGTTCACATACTTGAGGGTTGATGCCGACTATGTCTGCCAAACTCCACCCAATTGCCTTCTTGTGCTTCCTCAGTACATCAAGTAACTGCTCTTCTTGTTGAGAAGTGAGTTCTCTTGCAATAATGACCGGAAACTTCTGCTCATCTTCAAGATAAGCATATTTGAGATGTGGAGGGAGGGGTTTCAACTCTAACTTCTGATCATGGGCAGGCTCTGGATTACCTGGAGCTTGTGAAAATGGCGAAGTGCCCTTATTGTCAGTTAAGAGGGTCCCCAGACTTGGACCTTGTCCAGTGTGCCTCTCTTCTAATTCTTTCTTGTGAACTACAGCTACAGTTTCATCTATGACACCACACTGGAAGATAGAATGATCTTCTGGAGGGTTGTTTATGACTCCATTTAGATTGAAGATTACTGTGCGGCCATCTATTTCAAAAGAGTATGTTCCTGAAAAAGCATCCAATTTGAATTTTGATGTCTTCAGGAATGGTCTTCCAAGTAGGATTGATGATGGCTTATCCGAGTCATTATGGGGCATTTCCAAGATATAAAAATCAGTGGGAAATGTAAGCCCTTTACTGTTCATTAAAACATCTTCAGCAACTCCAGCCACTGTAATAATGCTTTTATCTGCTAACATAAAACGAGCTGCCGACCTTTTTAAGGGAGGGAGCCTCAAAATATCATATATAGACAAAGGCATTATACTGACACATGCTCCTAAATCACATATGCAGTCATAAATTACTACTCCACCAATAGTACAACTAACTATACAAGGACCTGGGTCACTACATTTTTCAGGTAATCCTCCGATTAAAGCAGATATAGAACTACCTAAAGGAATAGTTTCTAATTCATTAATTTTGTCTTTATGTATACATAAATCTTTTAGAAACTTTGCATATTTAGGTACTTGTTGAATAACATCAAAAAGAGGAACGGTTACCTCAACCTTTTTGAATATTTCTACCATTTTGGGATCGGGTTCCAGCTGCTTCCTGGGCTTCCTTGCAAGTTGTGGAAATGGAATAGGAGTATTGTTTGCTGCAGTGTCTACGCCTCTTGGTGCTTCCTCATGTGGTTGGACTTCTTCTTTTTCAGCTATGTCCTGTATGTCCTCTTCCTCTTCAACATCTTCTATTTCTACTACCTCTTCAGCTGAGGCGTGTTCTGGTGAGCTTGGATCCTCCTGATTCCTCTCCTGCAGTGTCGTTCCGGACCTAAGGGTGATGGCATTAATGCCTCCCTTTGGATTGGATAATGGTTGAGAGGGGATTCCAGTGGAGCTTGAAGGTTGGTTACTGGAATTTTGCATTGATCCAATCTGTGAAACAAGAGCTTGCAAAGTAGAGGTCAGACCATTCAGACTGGCATTAATGTTATTCATAATGTTATTTTCCATGGTCTGTTGCCTTCGCTCAAAAGATTGTAGTAACTCTTCATTAGGGGATAAAGAAGAATGAGTAAATTGAGAGGTCTGCTGTTGGGTATTCTGTGGTCCTTGGGATTGCCTCAGGTGAGGTGCTCTGTAAGGTTGGTTCTACTGCCTGTTGTTATTATTATTCCACTTCTGATTTCCCTGATTATCTCTGCCTCCTCTGTTATTGTTGTCCCTCCAATTCTGGTTAGAATTGTCCTGCCCATCCATGGCTGTAGTTGCCACCTTGATTGTACCCTTGGTTGGGGCGGTCGTAGAAATTATGAGTGGCTGCCACGGTGTTATCTTCCTGCTGGAGCTACGGACACTCATCAGTATAATGGCTATAATCTGCACAGATTCCGCAGACTCTCTGTGGGACTAACTGTTGGCCTTGCTGTGGTGAAGGAGGTTGAGCTTGCTGAACTTGTTGTTGATTCAATTGCATTTGCTTCAGCAAGTTGGTCATTTCACAGATACTCTAAGTTAGAGCAGCAGTCTCTCTGCTAGAGGATACTTCTGCAACGACTTTTGAACGGCCTTGCTTCTGTCTGTGGTTCCTAGTAGATTCAGCTAAGTCGCTGATCAATTGCCATGCCTCATCAGTGGTCTTGTACTTCTTCATAGACCCATTGCTAGCACTTTCCAATGTGGTCTTATCTTGGGGCCTCATACCCTGTGTGATGTAGCTGAGCAACACTATCTTGTCAATCATGTGGTGGGGACATGCTTCCAGAAGATTATTGAAGCGCTCCCAGTATTCAAAGAGAGTCTCGTTGTCATCTTGAACAATCGTGGAAATGTCTTTCCTCAGTTTATCAGTAACTTCAGCTAGAAAGAACTTCTCCAAAAACTCTTTTCTAAGCGTATCCCAGTTGGATACGTTTGCTAGGGGTTGAGTGTAGTACCACTCTCTTGCTTTTCCCTCAAGAGAAAACGGGAAAGCTTTCAGCAGAATTGAAGTTTCATCTGTACCATCACGCCTGACAGTAGAACAGGCTGCCTGAAAATCTCTCAGGTGTTTGATGGGCTCTTGAGCAGGTAAGCCATGAAACTTGGGCATCAAATTGAGCAGTGCGGTCTATATTTCAAAATATGTAGCCACTGCTGGGTGACGCGCTTGAAATGGTTGCATTGTAAAATTAGGGGCTCCTTCCTCCTGGATGGTAACTCTCCTAGGTTCTGCCATGTCTTCTGCACGTGAATCAACCGAATCAGTAGAACGGGAGCTGGTTTCTTCCTCAAGTTCACTTTCAGATCCGCCCTCAGAGCGGACTAACCGACGCCGAGCTCGCCTTATTCGTGAAATAGTCCTTTCAATTTCAGGATCAAATATTAGCAAGCGCGGATCAGGAAGTGAACGCGTCATTTGACGAAAGAAACATGCAGCTCATAGTAGCAAAATAAAATAAAATACAAATAAATAAATTCTAATTAATAACTTTAGCACTCTATTGCAACCCCCCGGCAACGGCGCCAAAAATTGATGGGTGTGCAGAAGTTGGCAAATTAAAAATTGTTAAAACATTTACGTTGTGAGTATAGTTCTTAACTTGCCAGAAATCTGTTCCTCAATTTAGAAAGGTGTCACAGAAAATTGAATTTAAAATACTGGGAGTATGAATCCCAGGTAGTCTCCCAACGAGTTGCAGAAAAGTGTGCTATTTTATTAATCAGAGGTTTTCAAAAAGGTTTGAATTGGGCAAACAGGAATTTAAATTGATGAGTTTGAATAATGTAAATAAAAGTCTTGACTGGGAATTGATTAGTTGAAATCCCTATTATTGTTGGAATGTTCTCAGGATTAATTGACAATTAAAGGTTATCCTGTTTTGTTATCCTTCACTAGGTGAAGGAAAGTCAAACAAGTTGGAATTCTATGTCCGTTCACAAGTTGCAATCCACTTAATAAAAAGGGATTGGTGTTAGTGATTAGGAGGCAATCCAACCATAAACCCAATTACAATTTTTCTTTCAAGCCTTCCAACTCAAGGGCTCCTTTCAATCAATTCCCCATCAAGTTAGGGAACTACTCGCTCATTGTGAATGTAAAATTCATAGCATATAAAAAGGAATTAAAGAAAGACATTGTAAATAAAGTTAAAATAGTCAATTAAAAATAAAGTGATCCTTGTATTAAATATCCCTAAGAATATTCCAATGGTAAAATTAAACAAAGCAAAGAACATGGAAGATTAAACCAAGTAAAGAAAACGAACTAGAATGACGAAGTCTTGATGAGGTAATAACTCTTCTCAGTGTTCCAATGCCAAAAAGTAAGAGAAAACTAAAATCCTAAGAACTATGAATGTGTAGAGAGAAAACCTAGAGGAGGAGCAAAACTAGATCTAAAACTGTGTAGAATGAATGTTGTTCTTTGTTTCTGCATGTTCTCTGGCTCTAGTCTGCTGTTTCGGGCCAAAAACTGGGTCAAGATATGGCCCGAAATCGACCCCAGTGAATCTGCAAATTATGCAGATCGCGCACATCACGCGATCCCGTCGCTCATGCGGACGCGTCATTCGCGTTTCTGCTTTGCCACGCGGACGCGTCGTCTATGCAGCTGCGTCACTCGTGCTATTCCATGCCGCGCGGTTGCGTCATCCATGCGGCCGCGTCGCTTCAAATTGCTCTCTTCCGCGCGGTCGCGTCATCCATGCGGCCGCGTCGCTTCTCGCTGGTCATCTCCTCAATTTCTTGTGTTCCTTCCATTTTTGCAGGCTTCCCTTCTAATCTCCAACTCATTCATGCCCTATAAAGCCTGAAACACTTAACACACAGATCACAGCATCGAATGGAATAAGGGAGAAATAAAATACATAATTAAAATTCTCTAGGAAGCAAGTTTTCAACCATAAAACATCTTTAGGAAGGAAATATAAATGCATGCTTATTTAATGAATAAGTGGGTAAAGATCATGATAAAACCACACAATTAAACACAATATAAACCATGAAATAGTGGTTTATCAGTAAGTTTTTTTTTATACAAATATCTAAAATAGGTGTTTACCTTTAATTTGAACATCGGAGAGCTTTTTTTCAAGTGCCACCCTCCTCTTCATCAAGACCCGAAGTATATCTTAGTCTCAGTTTGCAAAGGGATGTAGAGGAATCATTTGGGATAACATCAGAACAAAGAATATGGGATTCCTCAACAAAAACACAAAAAATTGGTAGCCTAGTTAATTTGAATGAAACATAAAAGAAAAAGGGAAAAAATTAGAAATATAAAAAAGAATTTAAAAATAAAAAACTTAAAATATCCTGACGTTTGGAATTGAGTGTCAGCCCTGAGAAAGTAAGGTTGTCGAACACATCACCACTTTTTGTAACACCATCTAGTCTTGGAAGATCATCTCATTTTTGGATATCCAGATGCACTACATGATGAGGAAGCTAGAGAATTCAAGTCATCGTCCTCATCTTCAACATCCTATAGCCCCTTCTCCAAATTAAGCCACCATTTTTTTCATATTTGGATTCAAATAAAAATGTGATAGAAATCATAGGTCTCAAGAGTTATATCAAGACGTCATTCTACAAAATATATATGAAATGTTGAAAAGCCAATAATTCTCTTGCAAAATTCGTAAAGCTTCCATCTCATTCATGAGGAAGAATTGGGACTATTAGATCCCGGTTCAAATACTCTTAATCCTTTTGGTTGATTTCAAATGATTGATAATATTTTTTCTGATTGATGACAAAAAAAAGAGTTTATCCGAAATTACATGCCCAGTTAAACCTCTCGCTTTATCCGTGAGATGGCGGTCAACATCATCTTCATCTCATGCCAATAATGCTAGACAGAAAGTTATTTTGGTTTGTCTATGAAAACTAAAAGTAAACAAATAGATGATCAGGTACAAAGACATGTAGCGTAACATTTTCAAAACAATTCTATCATAAATAGGAGCAAAAAATCCTATAACGGGCACAAAACTTCTTCCATGATCATTAGTTAAGGTCTCTACAAATGACGTTACTTGTTCATATTGGCAATCAGAAGCTCCTCTCATAATCTTGTTATTTCTTTAGAAATTTTGTGTAGTATTTTTTTAGAATTAAGAATATATTTTTATACAAAAAAGTTATGTGAACAAAAAAGTCAACAACCAAATCAATCGCTATACATTTGTAAAATGCCCCTATTTGTTTTCCATCTTCTTCACAGATTTCTATTTATTTTTCTCTATAGGGGAGGGGGATATTTGCAGTTATCCATGGATATTAAGCTTCAAAATGTAAATTAACACAACTATAATAAAATTCAATATAATTCAACCAAATATATCAAATAAACACACAATCTGTGCGTGCGTGCACGCGTGTGTCATTTAAATAAGTTCTTCTTCGTGGGATTTCGTAACTCCGGTGAGGCAAGTCCCTTGATTCCCGCGAGGCGGATCCCCCGTCTCTGTGTGATTTTTGCAGATTCCATTAGTCACCTGTCACGGATACCCACGGGTGCTTTTTTTGTCATCCCTATGTATTCTATGAAATTATGACAAGGAGATCAGTTTTATTAACTGCAGTTTGTGTTAATGACAAAAAAAAACCTCTGGAGAAGAAGTTAGGTGAGCTTCACACTCAAAAAAATCACCTATACAGGTACACTTGAAAAGTGTAGCCAAAAATGAAAAAATAATTATACCTTAGGCTAAGATTACGCTTTTTAGGCTTTGGAGATGCTTTAGTGGGGGATGCCTATACCAGCGTTGCCTATTCTCAAATGCTACGCTTTTCTGTATCAAAGACTACGCTTTTGGCGTTTGAGAATAGGGTGTGCTTTTCAAGTGATGCTTTTCAGGACCAAAGGCTACGCTTTTCAACACTAATGGTTACCATAATTCAAAAGAATAGTCTACACTTTTCTTTGCTACGGCATCACTTTAGAAACATAGCAACATTATATACCTATAGTTACTCTATATAAGTGTAGCCTTAGGTCCCTCACTTTTATTTTAATTTCTACACACACACACACACACACACACACACACACACACACACACATATATAATATTCTAGTCATCTTTTTTTTTAAAACCTAATATTTTAGGAATATATATATATAATCCGATATTTTTAGTTAAATTAGTCAAATATTATAAAATAAATATATAATAATACTATATAATAATCTTTAAATAATAAAAATTATCCTAAAACTAACAAAATATATTTATAATAACCAAAAGTATTGGGATGATAATAATTTTGAGCATTGATACATCTCATACTAAATTAAGCATACCCATATCAAAATATGCATTAGACCACTTAGAGTTTACTATTAATAAACTACGAAAAATCAAAATATTATATCCTACAAAGGTATCTTGTAATAAAAGTCATCATTAATCAACCATACAAGTGTTGAAACCGAAGGAGATAGATTTGATGCAGGAGTAACAGGAAGAGAAGTGCATCTTTCCATGCAGCATCAGATATGGAATCCATATTAGAACTGTCTGCAAATGTCTTCGAGTCTGAATTAAGGAGGCAGCTTCTTTCGCCGTCTGTTACATTGGCTTTTCTTTTCATGCTCAATACCTGCAAAAAATCTCTTGATGATGATATCCCTTTGGAGAAACTTTGAGAATGGTCTAAAGCCGCTTCACTACCGAATCTTACAGGTCTAGGTGGAACTTGAAGTGAAATATCAGGACGTTTCCCAGTTGGTCTATTATCTAAAACTTATTTGTTCGAATAGTGGTTGATCTACAGGTAATAGGGACAATTTTAAGCAATTTAGTCCCAACAATAGCACAGATAATATAACAACAAATGAAAGTACTTCAAGAGATAGCATGCCAACACAAATTCATGAAGAATAACTGAAGAATCATGATTCTCAAATTGTTTTCAGAAATCAACTTGTTTCACAGAGAGAATTTGGATTCGAAAGTTGAATCAACCATCAATGTCGAAATTCACATGAACAAAATCAATAAATTCCTTAGTGGTGATTTATAGAGAAAAAAACAAGAAGATACAATTTAATAAAGTTAAGAAGAAAATTGACATCTTCCAAAATTCTTCACAAACTATATTGTCAGCTAAAACTCATATCTCAAATTTAAGTACCTCCAAAAGCAGTTACAATTAAAAGGCATATGAACAATAATAAAATCAAAATTACATTCCAATCATGCACAATTCAAGAAACAAATAAACACCTAGGCTTAAATAGGCACAGAATAAGGTTAAATTGAAAAACCCCGTAATGACTTAACTTCAATTCAATCAAAATACACACACTGACACACACGTCTCAAGATCAAGTGATAAATTTAAAAATAAAAAAGCATAGAATTTTACACAAATTTATAGATAAATTATGAGAATAGATACCTAGGGTGAAATCTCAGAGATTTCATCAGTGGTTGCTGCTTAAGCTGCTTGCATTATAGGTAGCACCAAAGATCTCATAATAAAAGTTGGAACTTTGAAATACCCACAAAAATTAAAAAATAAAAATAAAAGCAGAAAAAAATGAAGAATAATAGAAAAGGAATAAAATCCAACAGGGATAATTTAGTAAGCAAAAAGTAATCTGAAGAAATCTACGGTCGTTGTGTGAGAAGGAACTAAGTTCTGATTTATCTATTTTTTATTTTTTATTTTACACGCAAAATAAAAATAAAAGATTAAATAAGTAACTTCATATGCCTTATTTCAATTTCAAGTGATGAAGTATATTAGAGGTAGTTATGGGTCATTAATTATAACAATAAAAATTAATTAAGCAAGATGATCAGAAGCACTAATAATATGCCTTATAATAAAAAATAATATGCATAATAAACTAAATTCACTAAGGAAACTAGCAAGCAGAGCAGTATTTTTAAGAATCAGCAAGGAAAGGAAACTAGAGATGATGATAACATAAGAATCAGCAGTTTTTTTTACTGAGCTTTCATCATATACAATCTTGAAATAATAACATACGTTCAATTTTTGAAAGTAATAAAATTATGAAAATAGCAATAACAAAGGCAGTTTCAAAAACAACACCAGAAAAACTAGCAGTACTATGTAAGAAACAGGACCAGCAACATTGCAACAACAAAATTTTGCAAGTTATAATGGTGAATAGAGTAAAACAATTGATGATCAACGAAGAACCCATACAAGGTCAATGTCATATTATTAATATAGCCAGCAAACAAATGCTTTCCAGCCATATGCAAACCAAAATCCGTAGAAGCTACTATTCGAAAAACTAATCCAAGTTAAGAAAGACGATACAAGTGACAAAACTGTTTGTACAGAATTAAGCTATCCAATTCAGTAGCCAATATTATAACTATAAAAACAGAAATCATTAACTTGATCAGTACTTTCTTTAACCCAGTTTCAGTTATAATCTCTAGTACATAGCAATATAAGGAGTAAGGAAAAGATGGTCATACCGTCATACCATATTTCGCAATATCTACTCATGCATCCACTCCCAAAAGCTACTAAATAAAAAGACAGTGAAACTATATATACAATAATAAGTTCTGGTAAAAGTATAAAATCTCTCTTCATACATAGTTCTTGAATCTTGACTCTCATTGATATAGTTTAGGCTACAAGGACTAACCTCAGTATATAGTTTTTCTAGAATGATAAGGGCATTTCAATGATAGGCTCTATCAGTCTCAACATCAACCTATCAAATGGGAGCACAAATGAGAAAGGAAACACAAGGTAGGAAAATACATGAAAATAATTTTTTTCAACTATAAAATAGTGCAAACCAATCTATAAATGACAGTTAACATCATATAAGAAGAACTAATTATATGACGAGAAATTTTACCATTATGAATTTAGATTTTCATAATGGTTTTAACCCATGGTAGGATAGAAACCACAATTCATACTATTTCACTACCATGTCAAGTATACATTAAGGGAAGAATGGACTATGAATATAAAAGGAATCAAAGCAAGTACAAAAATTATTATTTCTCTTTCTGCATATCCTCTGCTGCTATGATGAGACTTTAATCCGCCAAAAAATTATCAGCATAACAAACCCAATATTCAAAAAGATATCACATCAAAAGTATGATTTTTAATGACTGAATCTGTAAACAAGAAATTATCAGATAAAAAGTCAATGATAAAAAAGATGCCACATCAAAATAGAACTAGTTTAGTATTCAATCAATGTACATGTGCACCATTAAAGTCACCGATGATTCTTTGTATGTGAACAAGAATGATTAGATATTCAATACATAAATTCCTTCATAAAACTTGGATCAAATAACAGCTAATTTATCTGTATAAATATTAAGTACATGTATGAGATTCACCGCGTTAACAAAAAGGACACTAATAACATCAAAATCGTGAGACTGTAAACACTTAAAGAGCCTCTGCAGAAAGAAAAATGAGTCAGCTTAAAAACAAAAAAATACTCATAATCATGTATGCACATTGCACAATAACTAAAGATCGCCTGATTAGTAATGACAATAAGAATAAAAATTGTCATCTACACCCATATTTAGATCCTTCTGCAACTCACACCTGATTAGTAAGGCTATAAAGAGATCATGGGAAAAAGTTCCAGGCTTCTTTAGTTTTCAGATGAATTCCTAGTTTATATGATTAAGGAGAATATAAATTGGTTACCAAATTTTCATGTAAAACACCCAAAGCAAAGAAAACGTAACCAAACAAAGCATCAGAGAGGAATATAGCTTGAAGCTAGAAATTGCTAGCAACTGCTATGTTCAAGAAATGCGTATGAACCAAGACATAAATAAAAATATTTCATTGTGAAACTTTTTCTTTTCACTAATTTTTCCTTAAGTTACTAAACTAATTGAAAACCAAAAATTAGAACCTAAAATCTCCCAAAAATTCACATAACCAATTAAAAATTGATACATACCTTCTTTATCTCAATTAGCCATTGCAGTTCATCATCACTATCAAAATCATACACACCTTCGAACTGAAAAGTGAGAGTGGGTTAGAGAATGAGCGAGAAAGAAAGGATACAGAATAGAGAATGCTTACCTGGTGACAGATGATACGACGATGGTGATGAGAGACGACGGTGAAGAAGAGATGACCTGTGATACAATGGCTTGGACACGACAGAGTATGACGGCGATGAGACATCCCTTTGAGCTTTTCCGCAGCGGCATAGCAGCCCGACGGTGTCAGAACAGCGACGGCAACAAGCCTAGCAGCGGCGGTGAAGCTTCAGCAGCGATGGAGCACCCCATTCTCTCCTCCATCACGTTTTCTCTCTTCCTCGAGCTCTCTCTCTCTCTCTCTCTCTCTCTCTCTCTCACTGGCGCTCAACGATAACGGCAGCGGAGCCTTAGCCGGCGTCGTCCTCTCCTTTCTTCCCTCTCCTCTCTTCTTCTCTTCTTCTTCCCGTTCTCCTCCTTTCTGATTTCTTCCCTTTTTCGTGTGTTTTGAGTGAGGATGAGGGTGTGTGTTGCATGAGTGAGGGTGAGGGCAAAACAAAATTTACTAAGTGTTTATCTGTGTTTTTTTTTTTTTATATTAAGAGGCACTTTTGAAGCACACACAAAACATAATAAATAGGTTACTCTTTAAAAGCGTTCTTTTTTGGTAAGAAAAGTGTCTCCATAGATATTAAGCAAAGGGTACGCTTTATAAGTAATTCTTTTAATATTTAAGGAGACACTTTTCAAGTTATGCCACACTTATGTTTCCTATTCTCCTAAAAAAAAATAATATGGAGAAAAGCGTAGAATAGGCTACAATTTTCAAATGTAGCTTAACAAAAGGCGGCTGAGTAAGTGATTTTCTCGTAGTATCAACTCCCACAATAGAGATATTGTCGTGAGTAACTTCAAGAGCATTCAATGCAATGCGGCTTTTTTATTCCTATGTTTCGTTATGGCACATCCCTCTCTTCCACAACAAGTAACTCTCTCTTTGTCGGCCCTTTGCAACAAGTGGTGACTGATATAATTGGTGTATACATAAAGTAATTAAATTTTATAATAAAAATTGATAACTTTGTAAAAATATTTTATATTGTTATTACTTAGAAATTAATAATATAAAATATTTTATATAAATATTTAATTAAATTTATGTATTTATACGATTTTTTCCGTGATAAATTTAAAAATTAATTATTGTATTAATATAATAATATATGCTTAGAAGGATATGTTGTACAACTCTTATATAGTTTCAGTCCATAAAAGTTAAATTCTTTTTAAAATAAAGTTGAAGAACACAATGACCGAGTAGTTTCCCTATTCAGGGAGTGATTAGCTTATTTCCATTTTGAGCATAGATAAGAAACCTTTTAATTTATAGGATGCATTTCAGGTGAGGCATTGTACTATATTGGAGGTTCAGTGTGCCATGCCTGTGAACCATTAAGATATAATATAAAATATATAAAGGGATGAGACTATGGGAGAGAGGAATGTTGTGAAAATGAGAAAAATGAGTGCATGGTGGACCGTTAACCTGTTTTTTCATTGTCAAGTTCATAGGTATGGAAGAAGTCCATAATGTCCGCTACGGTGTGATGATGTAGACTAGCTTATGACTTATGTCATGTGGCCTGTAGTTAGCTTACAATGAAATGATGAGCCAAAATTTATTTGGTTGTAATTAAATTGTTAAATAAAAATATTTTTTAATAATTTTTTAATATATTTGATAAAATTTTAACAATAAAAATTAAAAAAAACTTTAAAAATATTTTTATAATTTTTAAAAAATGACTTAAAAAAATATTTTAACTTTAATATTATAAATAAATAAAAAATATTTTTATATTATCATATCAAACAGAGAATAAAATATTTTTGTACAAAATATTTAAATATAAAATTATTTTTATTTTTTAAAAAAATCACTAAAAAGAAATTTTTTTCTAAAAACACAAAAAAAAAATTCATAATTTCGTCCATTTAAACCAATTTTTTATCACGTATATCACAAATTTTATATTCATCTGATTTCCATTAATCTTGCATCCTTACTCAATTTATTATACACATATTATTAACAATTTATCAACTAATAATAACAATTTCAATTGATAAAATATTCAAAATTTACATATTACAATAAGAAAACAACATTAGCTTATATTAGAAAATATTAATTTTAAGACTTTAATTTGTTCATTTATTTTTTAGTAATACTTCAATTGGTTTTTAATAATTTTTTTTGGACAAACTAGTTTTTAATAAAAAAAATAAATTAGTTTTTAATCTTTTAGAATATCAAACATATTAGGAGTTTTTTATTTAAAGAAAAAATATTTTTTAATTTGTGTTAAAAAGAACAAATTTACTATTATACATATTATTTGTTAATTTTGTGGGTAGTTTTATTTCACAACTAGTCTTATTTTGTTGAGATATATTGATAAATTTAAAAAAAAAACTATTTCATAAGTATTTTTTGCAAAATTAAAAACCAAAACAAAAAAATCATCTCTATTTCACAGACTATGCATGTAAAATCACATAAAATAAATTTTAATTATATTAAAATATTATTTTAAATTAATCATTTATTTTTCATAACCTTTAAAATATAAATATCAATAAAAAAAATATATACTTCTATTTGAATTGAAATAAAATATAAAAATAAAATATAATAAAAATCTAAATTTTGTGTTTCAATTCAAATTCATTAAAAATAATATTTTTTATAAGTTTATCAATTTAAAACAAATCCATAATAATTTCTTAAGTTTTATTATAAATCATCATTTAATTTATCATCGTCCAGCCATGGAACCATTACCAAAATTTTTTATTTTGAATAGATACACCTAACATATAGTCCTACATATGATATATGAATTTAAAGTTAACATTTTTAGAGTTTGAACTAACATATAATAATATCTAAACATTTGTTATACTATATTTATTTTACAAATTAAATAGTAATTTAACTAATGTTATGCTTTAATTATTTTCAAAATCATAATTGCATAAATTTAGTTAGTATTCTTACTTTATTTTATTATAATTATTTGTTATTCTAAATTCTTAAGTTTAAATTCCCGTGCCACTTTAAAAAATTATATATTAGATAAATTGTTTTAAAATCAAAATGTGTAGTTTAAAGTTATAAATTTATAAAAAACACAATTTTATAAATAAATTTGATTTAAAAAAAATTAGATTTCAATTTGTATTAGTTTTTACTTTTTATTTTATTTAAATACAAATGAAAATATTTTTTATTAAAATTTATGATTAGAATATCTTTCACTATATGATTTCACTAACATAACATGCAAAAATAAAAATTATTTTCTTTGCTGTTTTATAATTTTGTAGTTTGTGTTTTTGAAATACTCATTTCTTTCTTAATTTTTTAGTTTGTACATTAAAATTAATAAGTAATATAGATAAATATAAATTACCTATTTATAATACAAATTTAAAAATTAAGATTTTTATTTTAAAAAATAATCTATTGTAAAATTTTATAAAGTATAAATTAATTCTCATTTTTTTTAAAAAATAATATTATTGAGGAATTAAATTATTTATAATCTTAAAAACAAAAAAGATTTTATTTTATTAGAAATAGTTTGCTATTTTTCTAAGAGAAAATTTTTTTTATGATAATTTCAATGAAGTGTTATTCTTAATTTAGATATTTTAGCACACAAAAACTTATAGAATTTAACTATTTCAACCATGTTTATCAATCTTAACATTTAAAAAAAAATATATGATATTTAAATTACACTACTTGATATTTCATATATAAAATTATTTTGACACTTCTATGTTAATCTTGCTATTTTTATAAAAATATTAATATTAACATAGAAGTTGGATTTCTTTTAATTTATTTTTTCTTTTACAAGTAAACAATAAATTTTTGTTAGCAGAACTTTTTCAAAATTTCTTTTTTATTTACTTAGTCATCATTTTTAATAATAGAGTCTTTTTTTTTTTGGTTGTTTCCTCTTATAACTAATTATTCAGTGAAAAAATATATATAAACCTATATATAAATATACATAAATATAAAATAACTAATTTAATAGCTAATTTTTAGTAAATGCAATAATATTTTTACCTAAATAATGCATAAAAAAATAAATAATAATGGTTCTTCTATTTTTGATAATGTCATTTCATACATAATTTTTTATATTGTATATTTGTATTTTTTTAAATGACATTATTAAAATAAAAATGTTCATATTCATTTTTTTTATAAAAAATATAGTTATATATATGAATACTTAAATTTAATATTCAATAAATCTGATAAAAAATAAGATTCTCAAATTTTTTTATTTCAATTTAATTAAAATTTGCAAATTTTATTTTTTTTAAAAAATTAAAGAAAAAATATTTTTCTTTTTCTATTCGTAATAGATTTGATGTTAAAATAGATATTTTTTTTTTTTAAAAATGTGGTGATAGAGATAGATTGATTTGAAGTTTTTCTCTCTCTGCATCTCTCATAGCAGCTGCCCCTTGTCCTTTTCATTTACTTTTCAAGGATAAATTGATCCTTTCCTGCATCACTCTAGGACAAAATAAAATTTGCAACCTAACCGTACTTGGCATACTGATCTTTAAAAAAATACCCTGAAGCACTTGAAACGTTTCCTATATCCCATTGATGTATGAACGCAGTTTCTAGTGTGTGTACAGCTATTCTCAAATATATATATATATATATATATATATATATATAGATTGTTCATCATTGTTTGATATACAGTTTTCAAGAATTCATCAAGCACATGAGGTACCCATAATAAACTACTATTAATTATAATAATTAAGATTTAATAAAATCAGCCGAAGCTTATTACTGATTATGCATTGAAGTCAATCCTACAAATTAGAATAATGTCACAGCGAACTCACATACATGACTATTATTCTTTCTCCTACAAAAAGAAATAGAAAGGACTAATATTTAGTATTATTCAAAGAAGACTAATAATTGAAAATTTCAGAGAGAAAATATTTATTTATTAATAATGAAGAGCGGGTTCAGAATTTGGGGGAAATGATTCGTTCTGAAACACGGTGTGGTGGTGGTGCCGCGTTTTAACTTCAATTGTTCTTAGCAGTCCCATAACCGTTGCACCGCCACCACTATATATTATTTTTTTCTTAAAGTAGCAGTAATTAATATAAAAAAATTTAAATAGAGCACATTACTATTAAATATAAAAAAAAAATCCCCCCCGGTTTGATTATACTACGGGAAATTGTACTTGTACAGTTGTAGCGTCATTTTAATTATTTTTGTTTACTTGTGGTTTTTAAGTTAACAGATATTTCTGTTGCAGGAAAAAAGAATGAGGCAATCATTCATTATTCTATATGAAGACAAATTTTCATTCTTTTATTTTAATTAATATTTTATAAAAACAGGTCAGCATAGTTGACAACCAATCACATCACTTATCCAGATAACATATACCCTACTATACAAGTATGGCATAGCAATTTAGTTCAAGGATTAAATTTATTTTTTTAATAGAAATTTGAGTTCAAATTTACTTTTATAAGATAGACTGAATTTTTATTTTAAAAATATAATGTATATATGAGGAGAGAATTTATTTACAATTTTATAAGCTAAATCAATATCTTACAATATAAATTAAGGAAGATATTTTATTATTAAATATTTTTTAAAGATAAAATTTTGAGTAACTTTTAAATGTGTTGAAATACATGTATATTGGGATTACCTAAATTATTTTTGTGAAATTATCTATGAAATTTATTCTATTATATAAAAATTGAATTTTTGTATGTAATGATAGAACTGACATGACATGTTTCTAAAAATATTTTTTGATTTATTTTTTTTGGTTTATTAAATATAATTTATTACGATGAATTAATTATATCAATTACTTGATTTGATTAAATATTTAAATATTAATATATTTTATTATCATTTATAGAAATCAATTAATTATAATTCATTAATTCATAAAGTACTTAATAAATTTAAATTAATTTGGTTAAAAAAATTTATTGTCTCTTGAATAAGATAATAGATTTATAATGATATTAATTGTGAAATAATGAATTTGGTCTAATTTTGTCTAACTTTATTATTGTATATAGCTATTATTCTAATTTATATCAAACTAAAATGTCAATATTATTTTAATTTTAATAATAATTTAATTTGTTCAAATATGAGGGTCTCTACTAGTTCTTAGGCACGAAAGAAGGAAAAAAATATATATATAGAATTGCAAAGAGCCATGAAAGAAGAACGAAAGACTTGAATTAGGTTAAGTGCATAAAGGATAAAGATAGAGAGGTGTTGGCTCAAGAGGAGAAGATCAATGAAAGGTGGAAGAGCTACTTCTACAAGTTATTTAATGAAGGACAGAAGACTCTTTCGAGTCTTGGTCGGTTTTGCACAAGGGAAGAAGATCAAAACTTTGACTACTTTCGAAAGATTCGAGACTTCGAAGGAAAAGAGGCTCTAAAGTGGATGAAAAATGACAAGACAGTAGGACCCGATAATATCCCGATTGAAGTTTGGAAGGGTCTTGGAGAAAAAGACATCAATTGGTTAACCAATCTTTTGAATGAGATTTTAAGGTCTAAGAAGATGTCAGAGGAGTGGAGAAAGAGCACCTTGGTACCTATCTACAAGAATAAAGGGGATATACAAAGTTGCAGAAACTATAGAGGGATCAAACTCATGAGCCATACCATGATGTCATGGGAAAGGGTGATAGACGAAGGCTGAGACAAGAGACACAAGTAATAGAGAACCAATTTGGTTTTATGCCAAGCAAATCCACCGCTGAAGTGATATGCCTATTAAGAAGGATGATGGAGAGGTATCGTAGTAATAAAAAGGATCTACATATCGTGTTTATTGATTTGGAAAAAGTGTACTATAAGGTGGCAACGGAGGTCTTATGAAAGGCTTTAGAAAAGAAGAGAGTAAGGATCGCATTGGTATAGGATTACACCAGGGATCATTCTTAAGTTCGTACCTTTTCACATTGGTCTTGGAAGTACTCATAGAGCATATCCAAGAGCCTGTACCATGGTGCATGCTTTTTGCCGATGATATCATCCTTATGGGAGAGTCAAGAGAAGACCCAAATAAAAAGTTGGAGTTATGGAGAGAAGCTCTAGAAGTGTATGGTCTGCTTATAAGATGTAGCAAGATGGAATATATGGAATGTAAGTTCGGCCTGTGAAGGAAAAACCCTAATATAGAGGTGAAGAAAAGATAACATCCTACGAAAAGTTAAGAGTTTTAAGTATCTTGGGTGCATCATATAGGATAATGGAGTGATTGAACAGGATGTAAATCATAGGATCCAAGCAGGTTAGTCAAACTGATGGAGTGCGTCTGGTTTTATATGTGACAATGATAAACCACTATTTTATGGTTTATTTTGGATTGAATTGAGTGGATTTTGTCAACTATTTCCACACTTATTCATATAAATTTCATGGTTTTGTGAATCCTTCCTAATTTGTACTTAAGAATGAAAACATGCTTCCTAGGCCTTAAAAATGCTAATTCTTAATCCTCCCTTATTACCATTCATTGTCGTGATATGTTTGTTAAGTGATTCGAGAATTTATAAAGCAGGAATGGCTTAGAGGCTGGAAAGGAAGCATGCAAAAGTGGGAGAAACACAAAGAATTAAAGATTTGAGAAGCTGGTCCTGGCGCATACGTGATGACAAGTCATCTTATGCTAGCTTTTCAAGCATTTTCACTTGTTTCATTAGGTTTGATGCACTTTCTTGTATTATAAGTAAGTGATTTGGAGTGGATTTGCATGGTTATGTTAAATCAATTAACCAACAATTAATTAACACAAAATCATAGGGTTTAAGCTAGAATTAATTGGTTTTTGAATGATTTATGAATCTTGTGAATTTGGTGATGCTTTGTTTGGTTGGTTTGATTGATTGTAGGTGAAGAAAAGAAAGAAACAAGGAAAGCGTCCTCAACCAAGCGTGGCCCAAGGAAACAAAAGCGTGGCACTGAAGGAAGCAAGCATAGCGCTCGAATAATGAGCGTAGCGCTCAAAAAGTGAGCGCTAGAGAAAGAGGGGCACACCAAAGCAATAAAGCCAAGGCACAAGGCCAAGGATGCTCCGTTGGTTCATTTCACTGAGCGCCTAAGGGAACCAAAATTTACAAGGCAAAAGCATAGCGCTCAGTTAACTTAGTTAACTTTATCGTGGCTCCCCAAAGAGAAAATCAAGGCGCTACACCAAGCAAGGAAGCCAGCAAGGTTCTAACCATGCACACAAAGCCTAGAATGAGCACTACAAGCAAGAAAATTAGCCAAATTGAAATGGCCAGGGTTTAAAGAGGGGCACACAAGGAAAGCAAAGGGCGCTCCGTTTGGTTACTTCACTGAGCGCTAGTGTGCAAGAAAATTGGCACAAATGGTTGAGCCAAGATTCGAAGAGGGGTACACCAACTCAAGCATGGAGCGCTACGTTGCATAAGTGAACTGAGCGCTAGAATTGAGCTTGGCACAAGACAAAATAGAGACCACACAAGGCACTACGTAGCGCTACGTTATATGCAATCACTGAGTGCTCCCCTGGAGGTGGCCCAGGAGTCCAATTTCAATCAAAAGCCAATTTGGATCCACTTCTTCAACAATTTGAAAAGTCCACTCCAAATTCTAAAATTAAAATTAGAAAGTGTATAAATAGGAGTTAGTTTGATTTGTAGAGGAACCTTCTTTCATTTTTTTAGTTTTACTTTTTGCTCACTTTTGCATTTTACCTTGTAGCTCAATTTTAGTTTGGATTTTTAGCTTTCATTTTGTAATTGGGAATTCGGATCTGAGTTCTTCTTTCTGCTTTCATTTTCTTTTATTCTGCATCTTCTGCTATCTGTTCTTGAAATTTAAATTGAGATTGAAGAGCTTCATTGATTCTAAATTCTGAGAATCATCTTTTACCTCTATTCTCAATTGTTCTGAGAATTGGATCTAAAATTAGCTTTCTGTTTTCATTCTCTGCAACTTCTACTTTTCTGTTTCGAATTTTGGATTGAGGTTGAAGGAATTCTGTTTCAATTCTTGATCTGAAGTTCATCTTTGTTTTTCTTCTGCATAATTCTGAGAATTGAGGAATTGCATCTGAGTTTTATTTGATGTTTCATTTACATTTCTTCTGCAAGTTATTTTCTAATTGATCAAGGGTGTAATTGAGATCTAGATCTGTGTTCTAATCTCATTGCTCCTCTTAGATCTTCATTTTCCTTTAGATTTCACAATTGAGCTAAGTTTACTTTCTATTTTGTCCTTCAAGCAATTTTACTTTTTTGTTTAGATTTTCTGCAACTTATTTCATCTTCTACTTCTCTGATTAAGTTCTCTTTACATTCTCTTGTTGAATTCTGAATCCCAGCTCCCACATTCCATTACTATTCAAGCAATTTACATTTCTTGCACCTTAAGCTTCAGCTATTTACATTTCTTGCAATATAAGCTTCAGTCATTTACATTACTTGTACTTTAAGTTTCAGCTCTTTTACGTTCTTGCACTTTAAGTTTCATGCAATTTACTCTTCTGCACTTTACTTTTCTGTCAATTTTCCATCTCCCTTTTATTTTCATGCAATTGAGCCTCTATTAATCATAATTCCCTCAAATTATCATCTAATTGCTTAACTAAATTCATCACCTAACTAAAATTGCTCAATCCATCAATTCATGTGGGATCGACTTCACTCATGTGAGTAATTACTACTTGATGCGACCCGGTACACTTGCCAATGAGTTTTGGTGTGGGAATTTGATTTCTACACATCAAGTTTTTGGCGCCATTGCCGGGGATTGATCTAGATTGACAATGATTAAGTGTGGTGGTGGTCTAGATTAAGCACTTTTTCTTTTTATTTTTACTAAGCACATTAACTGTTTGAATTTTTGCTTAAACTAACACTAACTTCACTCTATCAGTAGAGTAAATTGTTCTTATTTTTGGTTCTGTGTTTGTTTTTCTTGCTGTTGCATGTCAGAGGCAAGGAGAGAGATCCCTACCTTTTGTGACCAAGATGAGAGAACTCTTAGAAGACTAAGAAAGGAAGCCAGAGGAAAGGGGGTTAGTGGTGAAGAAATTTTTGAAGAAGAATATCAAGAAATGGAGGAACACTCAACAAATCCAACACTGGGAGTGGCCAACAACAATGGTCAGTCCTAGAGGAGAGTTTTGGCTTCATATACATTTGCTAATCCACGGCATTGTGGGAGTAGCATCCTTACCCCAAATGTCAATGCAAATAACTTCGAATTGAAGCCTCAACTCATCATTTTGGTATAGAACAATTGCTTATATGGAGGAAGTCCAATAGAAGATCCAAATCAGCATTTATAAGGAGTGAAGATGGATTTATATAGGAGTGGAGAGAGGGGTAGGGTTCGGCCATGTATGGGTGGGTTTGGGAGGGAAAGTGGTTTGAATTTGAATGGTGAGGTAAGTGGGGTTTTATGATGGATGGATGTGGATTGGTGAAGAGATTATAGAGAAGAGGGTAGGATTTGATAGGTGAGGGGTTTTTGGGGAAGAGGTATTGAGGTGATTGGTGAAGGGTATTTGGGGAAGGGTGTTATGGGAAGGTGTGAAGAAGAGAGAGATATGAGGTATGTGGGGATCCTGTGGGGTCCACAGATCCTGAAGTGTCAAGGATTTCTCATCCCTGCACCATGTGGCGTGTAAACGTCCCCTTGATTGCCAATCCTGGCGTTAAACGCCAGGTTGCTGCCCATTTCTGGTGTTTAACGCCAGCTTTTCTCCCCTTTCTGGCATTTAAACGCCAGCTCTGTGCCCTTTTCTGGCGTTAAACGCTAGTCTGGTGACCATTTCTGGCGTTAAATGCCCATTCTGCTACCCTTACTGGTGTTTAAATGCCAGTAAGCTTCTCCTCCAGGGTGTGCTGTTTTTAATACTATTTTTCATTCTGTTTTTGCTTTTTCAGTTGTTCTTGTGACTTCACATGATCATCAACCTACAGAAAACATAAAATAACAATAGAAAATAAATAGATATAATCAAATAAAATTGGGTTGCCTCCCAACAAGTGCTTCTTTAATGTCAATAGCTTGACAGTGGGCTCTCATGAAGCCTCACAGATACTCAGAGCATGATGATGGCCTTCCAACACCAAACTTAGAGTTTGAATGTGGGGGCTCTATTTGACTCTGCATTGAGAGAAGCTTTTCATGCTTCCTCTCTATGGTTACAGAGGGAGATCCTTGAGCCTTAAACACAAGGCAGGACTCATTCACTTGAATGACCAGCTCTCCTCTGTCAACATCAATCCCAGCTTTTACTGTGGCTAGGAAGGGTCTCGCTAGAATGAGTGTTTCATCCATACTTTTTCCAGTGTCCAGGATTATGAAGTCAGCAGGGATGTAGTGGCCTTCAACCTTTACTAGAACATCCTCCACAAGTCCATAAGCCTGTTTCCTTGAATTGTCTGCCATCTCTAGTGAGATTCTTGCAGCTTGTACCTCAAGGATCCCTAGCTTCTCCATCAAAGAGAGTGGCATGAGGTTTATACTTGACCCTAGGTCACACAGAGCCTTCTCAAAGGTCATGGTGCCTATGGTACAAGGTATTAAGAACTTTCCAGGATCCTATCTCTTCTGAGGTAATCTCTGCCTAGTCAAGTCATCCAGTTCTTTGGTGAGTAAGGGGGTACATCCTCCCAAGTCTCATTACCAAATAACATGGCATTTAGCTTCATGATTGCTCCAAGGTACTTGGCAACTTGCTCTTTAGTAACATCTTCATCCTCTTCAGAGGAAGAATACTCATCAGAGCTCATGAATGGTAGAAGTAAGTTTAATGGAATCTCTATGGTCTCTATATGAGCCTCAGATTCCTATGATTCCTTATTAGGGAACTCCTTGGAGGCCAGTGGATGTTCATTGAGGTCTTCCTCAGTGGAAATCGCTGCCTTTCCCTCCTCTATGCATTCGGCCATGTGGGACGTGTTTATGGCCTTGTATTCTCTCTTGGGATTCTCTTGTGTATTGCTTGGGAGAGTACTAGGAGGGAGTTCAGTAACTTTCTTATTCAGCTGACCCACTTGTGCCTCTAAATTTCTAATGGAAGACCTTGCTTCAGTCATGAAACTCAGTGTGGTCTTAGTTAGAACAGAGATTATGGTTGCTAAGTCAGATTGGCTCTGTTTAGAATTCTCTGTCTGTTGCTGATAACATGATGGAAAAGGTTTGCTATTGTTAAACCTATTTCTTCCACTATTACTGTTGTTGAAGCCTTGTTGAGGCCTCTGTTGGTCCTTCCGTGAGAGATTTGGATGATTTCTCCATGAAGGATTATAGGTGTTTCCATAAGGTTCTCCCATGTAATTCACCTCTTCCATTGCTGGGTTCCTAGGATCATAAGCTTCTTCTTCAGATGAAGCTTCTTTGGTACTTCCTGTTGCTGCTTGCATGCCAGACAGACTCTGAGAAATCATATTGACTTGCTGAGTCAATATTTTGTTCTGAGCCAATATGGCATTCAGAGTATCAATCTCAAGAACTCCTTTCTTCTGATTTGTTCCATTATTCACTGGATTCTTTTCAGAAGTGTACATGAATTGGTTATTTGCAACCATTTCAATGAGTTCCTGAGCTTCTGCAGGCATCTTCTTCAGATGAAGAGATCCTCCAGCAGAGTTGTCCAATGACATCTTGGACAGTTCAGACAAACCATCATAGAAGATACCTATGATGCTCCATTCTGAAAGCATGTCAGAAGGACACCTTCTGATCAAATATTTGTATCTTTTCCAAGCTTCATAGAGGGATTCACCTTCCTTCTGTCTGAAGGTCTGGACTTCCACTCTAAGCTTACTCAATTTTTGAGGTGGAAAGAATTTGGCCAGAAAAGCACTGACCAGCTTTTTCCAAGAGTTCAAGCTTTCCTTAGGTTGTGAATCAAACCATATTCTAGCCCTGTCTCTTACAGCAAAGGGAAAAAGCATAAGCCTGTAGATCTCGGGATCAACCCGATTGGTCTTGACAGTGTCACAGATTTGTAAGAATTCAGCCAAGAACTGATGAGGATCTTCCAATGGAAGCCCATGAAACTTGCAATTCTGTTGCATCAGAGAAACTAATTGAGGCTTAAGCTCAAAGTTGTTTGCTCCAATGGCAGGGATAGAGATGCTTCTCTCATAGAAGTCGGGAGTAGGTGCAGTAAAGTCACCAAGCACCTTCCTTGCATTGTTGGAATTGTTGTTGTTTTCGGTTGCCATGTCTTCTTCTTGTTTGAAAATTTCTGTTAGGTCCTCTACAGAGAGTTGTGCTTTCGCTTCTCTTAGCTTTCTCTTCAAGGTCCTTTCAGGTTCAGGATCAGCTTCAAAAAGAATGCCTTTGTCCTTGCTCCTGCTCATATGAAAGAGAGGAAAAGAAAGTATGGAATCCTCTATGTCACAGTATAAAGAATCCTTGAGGTGTCAGAGGAAAAGAAGAATAGAAGGAGAAGGTAGAGATGAGAATTCGAACTTATAGAGAGAGAGTCTGAATTGCTGATAGTGGAGGAGTGTTAGTCCTTAAATAGAAGGATGTGAGAAGAGGGGAAGAATTTTCGAAATTAAATTTAAAAAGATTTTGAAATAATTAAAAGAAATTTTGAAAAAAATTGATTGATGATTTTCAAAAATTAAAATTGAGAAAGTAGTTAAGTGATTTTGAAAAAGATTTTGAAATCAGAAATAAAAAAAAGATATGATTGAAAATTATTTTGAAAAAGATGTGATTGAGAAGATATAATTGAAAATCAATTTAAAAAAGAAATTTTTAAAATTAAAGTTGATTACTTGACTAACAAGAAATTAAAAGACATGATTCTAGAATTTAAAATTTGATCCTTTCTTAATAGGTAAGTAAGAACTTGAAAATTTTGAATTAAATCATTAATTGTAGCAAGGATTTTCGAAAATAGTAAAAAAAATGGAAAGGATTTGATTTTGAAAAGATATGATTTGAAAAATATTTGATTTTGAAAAATTATGAAAATTTGAAAAAGATTTGAACTAAAAACAAAATCTTCCCTCTTGTGCCATCCTGGCGTTAAACGCCCAGAATGGTATCCATTCTGGCGTTTAACGCCCAAAATTCTACCCTTTTGGGCGTTTAACGCCCAGCCGGGTACCCTGGCTGGCGTTTAAACGCCAGTTTTCCTTTTTCACTAGGCGTTTTGAACGCCCAGCTTTTTCTGTGTAATTCCTCTGCTGCATGTTCTGAATCTTCAATTCTGTGTATTATTGACTTGAAAAGACATAGTTTTGAAAATTTTTTGAATTTTTAGAGAATAATAACAAAATGAAACTAAATCATGAAGAACTAAGATCAAATAAACAATGCATGCAAGACACCAAACTTAGAAATTTTCATATTAGAGACACTAACAAATTTAGAATACATATGAGAAACAACAAAACACACAAAATAAGAGAATTTAAAGATCAGAGCAAGAAAATCATCAAGAACAACTTGAATCCTGAGAATCCTGCAATGGAAGAGGTGAATTACATGGGAGAATCCTATGGAAACACCTATAATCCTTCATGGAGGAATCATCCTAATTTTTCATGGAAGGATCAGCAGAAGCCTAATCAAGGTTTCAATAATAATAATAATGGTAGGAGAAATAGGTTTGGCAATAGCAAGCCTTTTCCATCATCTTCTGAGCAACAGACAGAGAATTCTAAGCAGAGTCACTCTGACTTAGCAACCATAGTCTTTGATCTATCTAAGACCACTCTCAGTTTCATGACTAAAACAAAGTCCTCCAGTAGAAATTTGGAGGTACAAGTGGGTCAACTGAATAAAAGTGTGGCTGAAACGCCTCCAAGTACTCTCCCAAGCAATACAGAAGAGAATCCAAAGAGAGAATGCAAGGCCATAAATATGACCAACATGGCCGAACCTGGAGAGGAAGAAAATGGAGTGATTTCCAATAAGGAAGACCTCAATGGACGTCCACTGGCCACTAAGGAGTTCCAGATTGAGGAACCAAAGGAATCTGAGGCTCATACAGAGACCATAGAGATTCCACTAAACTTACTGTTGCCATTCATGAGTTCTGATGAGTATTCTTCCTCTAAAGAGGATGAAGATATTACTGAAGAGCAAGTTGCTCAGTATCTAGGAGCAATCATGAAGCTGAATGCCAAGTTATTTGGTAATGAGACTTGGGAGGATGAACCTCCATTGCTCATCAATGAACTAAACACCTTGGTTTAACAGAAATTATCTCAGAAGAAACCGGATCCCAGAAAGTTCTTAATACCTTGCATAATAGGCACCGTAACCTTTGAAAAGGCTCTGTATGACCTTGGTTCAAGTATAAATCTCATGCCACTCTCTATAATGGAGAAACTAGGGATCTTTGAGGTACAAGCTACAAGAATCTCACTAGATATGGCAGACAATTCAAGGAAACAGGCTTATGGACTTGTAGAGGATGTCTTAGTGAAGGTTGAAGGCTATTACATCCATGCTGATTTCATAATCCTAGACACTGGAAGGGATGAGGATGAATCCATCATCCTTGGAAGATCCTTCCTAGCCACAGCAAGAGCTGTGATTGATGTGGACAGAGGAGAGTTAGTCCTTCAATTGAATAAGGACTACCTTGTGTTTAAGGCTCAAGGATCTTCTTCTGTAACCATGGAGAGGAAGCATGAAAGATCCTTCCTAGCCACAGCAAGAGCTGTGATTGATGTAGTTGCATTCATATAGATAGGTTGCATTTCATATTAATCTACCATTCCTCTTCATCTTTATAGCTTCTCTTAAGCTTAGCATGAGGACATGCTAATGTTTAAGTGTGGGGAGGATGATAAACCACTATTTTATGGTTTATCTTGTGCTCAATTGAGTGGTTTTTATCAACTCTTTACCCACTTATTCATACTATTCGCATGTTTTACATTTTCCTTCCTGATTTTGTGCTATGATTGAAAACATGCTTCTTTGATCTTATATTTGCTTATTATTAATCCTCTCTTATTACCATTAGATGCCTTGATATGTGTGTTAAGTGATTTCATAGATTACAGGGCAGGAATGGCTCAGAGGATGGAAAGGAAGCATGCAAAAGTGGAAGGAATACAAGAAGTTGGAGAAATTGCTAAGTTGTCCAGCCTGACCTCTTCGCACTCAAACGGCTATAACTTTAGCTACAGAGGTCCAAATAACGCGGTTCTAGTTGCGTTGGAAAGCTAACGTTCGGGCCTTCAATTTGATATATAATATGCCATAGTTGCTCTGACGCTAGGTAATGCGAATGCGTGATCCACGCGGACGCATCGCAGTGACGAGAAACCAGCGTGGCAGATTTCATCTCCAGCGATTTCTGGGCTGTTTTTGACCCAGTTTGCAGCCTAGAAAACACAGATTAGAGGCTATAAAGTGGGGGAATGCATCCATACATGAAACAAGCTTTCAATTCACAATTTTAGGAGTAGATGTAGTTTTTAGAGAGAGAAGTTCTCTTCTCTCTCTTAGGATTAGGATTTAGGATTTCTCTTAGTTTTAGGAGTGACTCTCATTCCCAGGTTCAATGTTCTTTTTATTTATTTTTCTAATTTAATTTATGAACTTTTCCATGTTAGAATTGATATCTTCATTTAATATAATTTGAGGTATTTCAGATTTATGATTGCTTTCTTTTATTTATTATATAAATAATTTGAAATTTTCCCTTTTGGCTTTGGTTGAGTCATTGGAGACACTTGAGTTATCAAACTTATTGTTGACTAAAAATTGGAATTCTTCAAGAATTAATTCGAGTTCCAATAACTTTAGCCTTTCCCAAGGAAAGACTAGGACCTGAGGAATAAAAATTAATTCATCCACTTAACTTACCTTCATAGTTAGAGGTTAACAAAGTAGGGAGAAAAATCCAATTCTCATTACAATTGATAAAGATAACCAGGATAGGACTTCCAGTTATAATACCTTGCCAAGAGGTTATTTTATTATTATTATTTTATTTTTCTTATCATTCAACATACTGCTTCCTTACTTTCTAAAAGCCCTAATTTACAAGACTCATAATCAATAATAAGAACATATCTCCCTGCAATTCCTTGAGAAGACGACCCGAGGTTTAAATACTAGGTTATAAATTTTAAAAGGGGTTTGTTACTTGTGACAACCAAAACCTTTGTATGAAAGGACTTTTGAAGGTTTAGAAACTATACTTGCAACGAGGATTTATCTGCAAATTTCTAGACCACGCAAAAGTACTTCTCATCAAAATGGCGATGTTGCCGGGGAATGTCAAACATGTGCCTTATTATTGGTTATTGTAAATATTTGCTTTTTACCTGTTTATTTGTTTTTATTTTTGTTTTATTTTTTTTCGTAAATTAAGAGGTTATTTGTTTTTATTTAGTTATTAAAAATTTTTCAAAAAATTTTTTATTCTTGGTGTTCATCTTGATCTTCAAGTTGTTCTTAGTTGTTATCTTTGTTTTGATCTAAAAATTTGCAGTTTGGTGTCATTTTATTGTTTTTCTCTTTCCTCATTAAATTCAAAAATTCAAAATTTAAAACTCAAATTTCAAATTTCAAATTTCAATATTCAAAATTAAAATTAAAAAAAAAATTAAAATTAAAATCTCAAATTTCAAAATTTAAATTTCAAAATTTAAATCTTTTTCAAAAATCATATCTTTTTCAAAATCTTATCTTATCTTATTTCAAAAATCAAATTTCAATATTTAAATTTCAAATTTCAAAATTCAAATTTCAAATTTCAAATTTTAAAAATTTAAAATTTAAAATTTAATTTTCAAAATTCAAAATTTAAATAACCTTTTAATTTAAATTTGTTTTTATTTTTGTTTTTAATTTTTATTTGCTACTATGAACTCTCACCCCTTTGGCTATGAGTCTGGTTACAATTATGTTGCAGGAAGAGGAAATTACCATGAGAACAGGCATCAAGGTTGGAACAATCAAAGATGGGAGAAGCCACAAGGATTTGATCAACCCTCATGGCAACAACCACCTCCAATGGATTATCAACAACCACCACTATATGCCTATGAACCCTTTCCTCAACATGACTTTGGACCACCATACTCACAAGCCCCTTTCTACCATTCACCTCCATATGACCCTAACCCGTATCCACCATACCAACCACCTTATGAGCCAAATGAACCATACACAGAACCACCACCTTTCCAACACAACTACTCTCATGAACTACCACCTCAATATTCACCATCTCCATATTATTATCAAGATGAATCACATTCCTATTATGAACCCTCTCTCCCAACCAATGAACCCTCATATCCACCCCAACCTCCAATGGATGATAGACTTCGTGTTATTCTTCAAAGGCAAGAAAGGATGAATAAGAGTGTGCTAAATTTCACGGCCGCCTTAGGCGAGTTTGTAAATATAATAGCTTCCCAATATCTGAGCACTCAAAGAACTCCCATGGCTACATGTGGAAAATCAAAAGAAGAGCAAAGCATGAAGGAGACACTAGAAACTTCGGTGGACAATGAGGAACACGACTTTGTATTGGAACAAGTGGAGGAAGCCATAATAGTTGCAGAGGAAGAAGTGATTGAAGACTTAGGAGATGCTGAACCTCCATGGGAAAGTCAAGACAAAGAACCTCCTTCCAAGACGGTTGCATTTGATGTTGAGGAGGGTGTACAACCTCCAAGACATATCATAGTTGAAGACTTGGAAGAGGTTGGTCAAGAGATGGAGACTAAAGAAGAAGAAGCACAGCCTCCCATGCCCTTGGTAAGCAATGAAGAAGAGATTGAATTGGAAGAAAGCTACCAAGAGGAAGAGGTTGAAATTGAAGAAGTTTGCAAAGAGGTGGAAGTTGTCAAAGAGCACAAGGGAGTGGAGCTTGGAATCACCTTGCCAAAGTTATTGGAGACCCCTCCCTCTAAGTTGCCATCATCCTTCACAATATTCAAGTGGGTAAAATTCATATCCCTTAGCTTTCTAATTCCACTTGAATATGGGCTACTGGAGACGGATGGTCAACTCAGAGCTCTTTGTGGCATAAAGAGTAAAAGGAAGATGGTCAGTGGTAAGAATTGTCCTGCAAGGTTCATTATGGTTGGAAGCTTTAAGTTTAAACGTAAAGGTTGGTGTAGAGCTCAACTGAATGGGTCTAGGAAGTTGTTTGGCTGCTTTAGTGAGAATTCAGATTGCTTACTACCCGGATGGAATCATGATAATCAACACAAAGACGGGTGTAAAAGCAAAGTTTGGGATCCTGGAGTCTGCTCTGGCATTCGGAACACTGGAAGCCTGAGAACCTGTTTAAAACTGCTCAAGGGCTTTACGTGCCTTGTTTGGGATCCCGGAGGCTACTGGAATTACAAACATTGGTAGAGATTCCTGGATGAGTTCAAGCATAAGCCACCATAACAGGAAGCTCATCAAATGTCCAACTTAAGGATTCTAACTAAAAATGCTAGGTGGGAGACAACCCACCATGGTATGATCGTTCCTTTTTATTTTTATTTAGTTTCATTTGTTTTTGAGTTTTATTTTATTTTATTGTATTGAACCTGGAGTTTTGCATAACATTCATATTAGCATTGCATTCTGCATACTGCATTAAAAAAAAAAAGAAGCACGCACGCGACACGGCAGCGTCGCTGACGCGTCCGCATCGCCAGTACATTGGGAAGAAAAAAAATCAAACAGAGAGTCACGCGATAGCGTGGCTGGAGGCGTGCCTTTGGCACAAATTGATCCACACGACCGCGTCGCTGACGCATCCGCGTCATGTGGGCATACTAGCCTCCCACACGACCGCGTCACCCACGCGGCCGCGTGACATGAAAACCGAAGTAAAAGGGGTGCATGGCCGAAAGTTGTGCTGGAGTAGGGCTGAATTCGTGCTAGAAGCCCAATTCCTCCCACGCGAACGCGTCACCCACGCATCCGCGTCATATTGGAAATAAGGTCATCCACGCGATCGCGTCAACCACGCAACCGCGTCACCCCAAATTTTGGCAATAAGCAAACTGAACAGAGAGTTGCGCGAACGCGAGGCTACACTCACGCCAATCGCACAAATCAGGCCACGTGATCGCGTGACCTACGCGTCCGCGTCACCTGACCTTATCGTGCACCACGCGACCGCGTCACTCACGCGTCCACGTCACATGCGGCGCACAGATTATCCCTATTAGCCAAAATATCTTATCTTTTCTTCTCCAAATGCTTATTTTTGTTTTCCCTTATTATTATTTCTTTCTTTTCTCTTCTTTCCCTTCTCATTCTTCCTATCTTTTATTTTATTTTACTTAATTTATTTGCATATTTCATTCACTGCATCTTACTTTTATGCATATTTTTATTTTCTTTTCTAAATTAATTAATTTTTCTTTCTTTGGTGTTAAAAATTTTCTTATTCAACTGTTGCATCTTTCCTTGAATTTACTTTGGTGCTTAGTAACTTGTTTTACACTGTGAGATGATGTTAATTATATGCCAATGCCAATATTCTATGTTACTTACACTCCATTTGCATTGACATGAGCTTGTATTGATGCTTCTATTACCCACACTCCTCCCCTATGTTTCAAATCTTGCACCACTAGTATGCCATGTGCTTCTATTATTTTCTCACGTACATGTTGTAGCTACCATGTAATTGAGACCCTTATCATCTGGCATTAACACCCATATTTTATTTATTTTCTATCTTTATTTTTGGGTTACTTTTCTTCTTTTCCCTCTTCTTTTAGGATGGCCACCACGAAGGAAGAGGAAAAGCTTCTTAATGGGAGAAACAAACAAGTTCCTACGCACATTCCTTGATGAGAAAAGCGTCAGTTGAAGCAACCCGTCCACCTGCACATCTTAGCATGCACCGAGGACGGTGCAATTTTTAAGTGTGGGGAGGTCGATACCGATCTCCATGTGTTAGTATTTTCTTTTCAACACCATTGTTTTATTTTCTTTGTTTGTTCATTATTGCATTTGCATGTTTAATTGCATGTTTGTTTGATTTTATGCATTTAGCTACTGCTTGGTTGAGAAATAATAAGTTTCTTTTTAAAGACCCTATTTTTGAAAAATTTTCACTAATTTAAAAATTTTTATGTTAAAACTTGTTTGAAGCTGTATTTGGAACATGGTTTTTGAGCCAAAAAACACACAACCTGTGAGATTTTGAGCTTATTTACATGGATACATTATTTAACCATAAATTTTTATTCTTGTGTGTTTACCTCTCTATAATTATGATCTTTACTTTGTTTCAGTCTCTATGTCCAATGTTTAATGTGTTACATGCTTGCATATGATTGAGGCCATTATTTGATTTTAGCTCACTTATCCCAAATAAGCCTACCCTTTAAATCACCCTTGTCAGCCACCTTAAGCCTTTTAATCCCCATTTATTCTGTATTTTACCACATCACTAGCCTTAAGCAGAAAAACAATTAAATATCCCAATTGAATCTTTGGTTAGCTTAAGATAGGGATTGTGTAACAATTAAGTGTGGGGAAACTGTGGGAACATGGGTTAATAAGGGAATGTGTTATGATAAAATATTGGGAATTCGGGTACCTACTCATGTGAGACTAGAAAAATCAAAAATCCATCTGCATTGATAAGTTATGTTTATTTTTCTATTTTTAAAAAAAATAATAATAATAAAAATAAAAAAAAGAAAAAAGAAAAAGAGAAAAAAAAAGAGAAAAAAATATATAATATAAATAAATAAATAAGGGGATAAAATTACCCCAATGTTAAGTTAATAAAAGATCAATGCATATGTGATAAAATTAAAGAAAAATTGATACATGAGTATGTAATGCAAAAGTGAAGACTATGGGTAGCTAGGCATGATTCTAGAGTTATATAGAGTATATGCATATTAGGTGAGAGCTTAGGTTAGTCAAAGATTCATATTATAGCCCACTTGGCCATACATGTACCTTTACCTTTACCTCAGCCACATTACAACCCTGAAAAGACCTCATGATGTTTGCATTGGTATACTAAATATTTGTTGATTGGTTAGATGAAGAACAAAGTTTAGAAAGCATGACTAGAGAAGAGTAGAGTGATTAACCCTAGACACTTGAGAGTTAGAGTGATATACACTACTAGTGAGGGTTCAGTGCTCAATTCTATGTTTCCTACTTTCATGAGCTATCTTCTTACAAGTTTACTTGTATTTTATTGTATAATTTGAATTAGTGAAATCTGATTTATGTTTGTCTTGGAGAACTTATTTATTTTTAATCCAAGTAGATAAAAATATTTTTCATGTAGTTGCATTCATATAGATAGGTTGCATTTCATATTAATCTACCATTCCTCTTCATCTTTATAGCTTCTCTTAAGCTTAGCATGAGGACATGCTAATGTTTAAGTGTGGGGAGGATGATAAACCACTATTTTATGGTTTATCTTGTGCTCAATTGAGTGGTTTTTATCAACTCTTTACCCACTTATTCATACTATTCGCATGTTTTACATTTTCCTTCCTGATTTTGTGCTATGATTGAAAACATGCTTCTTTGATCTTATATTTGCTTATTATTAATCCTCTCTTATTACAATTAGATGCCTTGATATGTGTGTTAAGTGATTTCAGAGATTACAGGGCAGGAATGGCTCAGAGGATGGAAAGGAAGTATGCAAAAGTGGAAGGAATACAAGAAGTTGGAGAAATTGCTAAGCTGTCCAGCCTGACCTCTTCGCACTCAAATGGCTATAACTTTAGCTACAGAGGTCCAAACGATGCGGTTCTAGTTGCGTTGGAAAGCTAACGTTTGGGGCTTCGATTTGATATACAATATGCCATAGTTTCTCTGATGCTAGGTGACGCGAACGCGTGATTCACGCGGACGCGTCGCAGTGGCAAAAAACCAGCGTGACAAATTTCATCTCCAGCGATTTCTGGGCTATTTTCGACCCAGTTTGCGGCCCAGAAAACACAGATTAGAGGCTATAAAGTGGGGGAATGCATCCATACATGAAACAAGCTTTCAATTCACAATTTTAGGAGTAGATGTAGTTTTTAGAGAGAGAGGTTCTCTCCTCTCTCTTAGGATTAGGATTTAGGATTTCTCTTAGTTTTAGGAGTGACTCTCAATCCCAGGTTCAATGTTCTTTTTATTTATTTTCTAATTTAATTTATGAACTTTTCCATGTTAGAATTGATATCTTCATTTAATATAATTTGAGGTATTTCAGATTTATGATTGCTTTCTTTTATTTATTATATAAATAATTTGAATTTTTCCCTTTTGGCTTTGGTTGAGTCATTGGAGACACTTGAGTTATCAAACTCATTGTTGACTGAAAATTGGAGTTCTTCAAGAATTAATTCGAGTTCCAATAACTCTAGCCTTTCCCAAGGAAAGACTAGGACCTGAGGAATAAAAATTAATTCATCCATTTAACTTACCTTCATAGTTAGAGGTTAACAAAGTAGGGAGAAAAATCCAATTCTTATTTTATTATTATTATTTTATTTTTCTTATCATTCAACATACTGCCTCCTTACTTTCTAAAACTCCTAATTTACAAGACTCATAATCAATAATAAGAACATACCTCCCTGCAATTCCTTGAGAAGACGACCCGAGGTTTAAATACTCGGTTATCAATTTTAAAAGGGGTTTGTTACTTGTGACAACCAAAACGTTTGTATGAAAGGACTTTTGAAGGTTTATAAACTATACTTGCAACGAGGATTTATCAGCAAATTTCTAGACCACGCAAAAGTACCTCTCATCAGAGGCCAACATCAAGCTCTGAGTCTCTATGAAGCTCTCTAAGAGCTCACTGTCAAGCTATTGACATTAAAGAAGCGCTTGTTGGGAGGCAACCCAATGTTATTTAATTATATTTATTTATTTTCCATTGTTATTTTATGTTTTCTTTAGGTTGATGATCATGTGAAGTCACAAAAACAACTGAAAAATAAAAAATAGAATGAAAAACAACATAAAAAATAGCACACCCTAGAGGACAGGCTTACTAGCGTTTAAACGCCAGTAAGGATAGCAGAATGGGCTTTTAACGCCCAGCCTGGCAGCATTCTGGGCGTTTAATGCCGAAAAGGGCTGTCTGGGATCTGGCTGGCGTTAAATGCCAGGAATGAACATCTGGCTGGCGTTTAATGCCAGAAATGGGCAGCAGAGTGGCGTTTAACACCAGGAAAGGTAGCAGAGCTGGTGTTAAACGCCAGAATTGGCACAGAATGGGCGTTTGAATTGCCAGAATGGTGCAGGGAGCAGAATTCCTTGACACCTCAGGATCTGTGGACCCCACAAGATCCCCATCTAACCCACCTCTTCTTTTCTCCTTTTCACACCTTTCCATAACACTCTTCCTCAAATTCCCTTGACCAATCCCATCAATAACTCTTCCCCAAATACCCTTCACCAATCAAATCTTACCCTTTTCTCCATAATCTCTTCGCCACTCACATCCATCCATCATAAATACCACCTACCTCACCATTCAAATTCAAACTATTTTCCCTCCCAAACCCATCCCCACATGACTGAATTCCCTCTCTCCCTTACCCTATGAATACCCCTCCTCACTACCTTCACTTTCACACATCACAAACAATTTTTCCCCCTTGGCCGAACCACTCACCTCCCTCCATCTCCTCCATTTCTTCTTCTTCTACCCTTTTCTTCCTTCTTTTGCTTGAGGACGAGCAACAATTCTAAGTTTGGTGTGAGAAAAGCTAAGCTTTTTTTATTTTTCCATAACCATCAATGGCACCTAAGGCCGGAGAAACCTCTAGAAAGAGGAAAGGGAAGGCAATTGCTTCCACATCTGAGTCATGGGAGATGGAGAAATTCATCTCAAAGGTCCATCAAGACTACTTCTATGATGTTGTGGCCAAGAAGAAAGTGATCTCCGAGGTCCCCTTCAAGCTCAAAAAGAGTGAATATACGGAGATCCAACATGAAATTCAAAGAAGAGGTTGGAAAACTCTCACAACCCCATTCAACAAGTCAGAATCTTAATGGTTCAAGAGTTCGATGCCAATGCATGGATCACTAAGAACCATGATCAAAGTATGAACCCAAATCCAAAGAATTGGCTCACAATGGTTCGGGGGAATTACTTGGATTTCAGTCCGGAAAATGTGAGGTTGGCATTCAACTTACCAATGATGGAAGGAGATCCTCACCCTTTCACTAGAAGGGTCAACTTTGACCAAAAGTTGGACCAAGTCCTCATGGACATCTGTGTAGAAGGAGCTCAATGAAAGAGAGACTCAAGAGGCAAGCCGGTTCAACTAAGAAGGCTTGACCTCAAGCCCGTGGCTAGGGGATGGTTGGAGTTCATCCAACGCTCTATCATTCCTACTAGCAAGCGGTCTGAAGTTACAATAGACCAGGCTATCATGATCCATAGAATCATGATTGGAGAGGAAGTACAAGGTGGCGGATAAGCCCTCTACTTTGGCAAGGTTAGCCTTCCTTCATCTCATCTGTACCCTATGCAATTCAGATGGAATTGTCATAGACGGAGACATCCTCATTGAAGGAGATAAGCCCATCACCAAGAAGAGGATGGAGTAAACAAGAGAGCCCATTCATGGACCTCAATAAGAGCATGAGAAAATTCCTTATCAAGAAATCCCTGAGATACCTCAAGGGATGCACTTTCCTCCACACAACTATTGGGAGAAATTAACACCTCCTTAGGAGAACTGAGTTCTAACATGGGACAACTAAGGATGGAGCACCAAAAGCATTCCATCCTCCTCCATGAAATTAGAGAGGACAAAAGAGCCATGAGGGAGGAGCAACAAAGGCAAGGAAGAGACATAGATGAGCTCAAGCACTCCATAAGATCTTCAAGAGAAAGAACTAGCCGCCATCACTAAGGTAGACCCGTTCTTTAATTTTCTTCTTATTTTTCTGTTTTTCGAATTCTATGCTTTATATTTTGTCTATGTTTGTGTCTTCATGCATGATCATTAGTGTCCAGTGTCTATGTCTTAAAGCTATGAATGTCCTATGAATCCTTCACCTTTCTTAAATGAAAAATGTTTTTAATTCCAAAAGAACAAGAAGTACATGGTTTTGATAAACCCCAATTTTGTAGTTTATCTTGTATTTAATTTGGGAATTTTATCACCTTTTCCCCACATTTATTCAATGAAATAGCATGGTTTTGCAATTCTCCCTTGATTTGTGCTTAAATGTGAAAACATGCTTTTTAGGCCTTAAAATAGCTAAATTTAATTCACTTTAATTCCATTCGATGCCTTGATGTATTTGTTGAGTGATTTCAGGTTCATAGGGGAAGTATTGGATGGAAGAAGTGAGGAGAAAAGCATGCAAAGTGGGAGAACTCATGAAGAAATGAAGGAACCGTAAAGCTGTCAAGTCCGACCTCTTCGCACTCAATCGACCATAACTTGAGCTACAGAGGTCCAAATGAGGCGGTTCTAGTTGCGTTGGAAAGTTAACATCCAGGGCTTCGAAATGATATAAAATTTGCCATATGCGATTTCTTTTTAAGGGGCGTGCACGCGCCATGTACGCGTGCACGCCGATGCTGCTCGTGGTCCACTAAAGTAAAATTGCCCCCAGCAATTTCTGAAGCACTTTGGGCCCAACCCAACTCATTTTTAATACTATTTCATGCATAATTCAAGCTTGGGCAAAGGGGGAGCAATTGTTTGTAGCATTAGCATTATGTAGTGTAGTTTCTAGAGAGAGAAGCTCCCTCTTCTCTCTAGAATTAGGTTAGGATTAGGTTAATTCCTCTTAGATTCATGTTTAATTCCTTGATTTCATCTTGTTTCCTCAACAACTTCTTGATCTAAGACTTCAATTCTTCTTGATTCTCTTGTTAATTTCTCTTTTGAGTATCCTTTTGTGATTGATGAACACTTGTTGGATTTGGATTTTTCTTTAATGAGATTTGATATTTTATGTTCTTTTGATGTTGATTTGAGTTGTGATTTACTTTTCTTGCAATTGATAGTTGGTAGATTTATATTTCTTGCACTTTTACCATTCTTTCCATTTGTACCCACCAAGTGTTTGACAAAATGCTTGGTTGGGCTTTAGAGTAGATTTTGAGCATTCTTGGTTTGGAAAGAGTAATTAGGCAATCTTGAGCCATGAAAACCCAACTCATGTTGGTGATCTAGAGTTGTTAGCTACTATTGTTTTCATTGACGCTAATCTTTTGCTAATTTAATTAGTAAGTTGATTAGGACTTTTGGATTGAGATTAGCTAGTCTTATTAGACTTTCTCTCATGGAAGATAATATGATACCTTCTTCCAATGTTGGGGATGACGTAATGAAATAAATTCTTGTTTATAATTGTGACATGATTAATTAGTCTTCTTTGACATTCTCCCTATGTGAAGATGACATGATACCTTCTTCTGTTTGTTGGAGTTGACTAAATAAGGCGAATTAATCATTGTATGACTAGGATAGAAAGCCTATGATCTCAATTATTGCCATGAATGTCTCTCTCTTTATTATTTGCTTTCTCTTATTTACTTGTCCTCTTTAATTACTTGCTTAATTTACTTTTCTTGTCATTTATTTTAGTGCCCTTCTTATCAACCCAAAAACCCCTTTTACCCCTTCATAGCCAATAAGCATACACTTCATTGCAATTCCTCGTGAGACGACCCGGAGTCCAAATACTCCGGTTAATTTTCATTGGAGTTTGTATATGTGACAAAACCATAAATTTAATTTGATTGCGAGAATTGTTTATTGGTGTGGAGCTATACTTGCAACGTAAATATTTTGTGGAATTCCTTACCGATAATAATTCTTGTGTCAGGTTTCGAATTCTATCTTGAAATTAGTTTAATTATTTTGATGTGGTGGCAATACCTTTTGTTTTCTGAATGAAAGCTTGAACAGTGCATATTTTTGAATTTGTTGTTTATGAATGTTAAAAACTGTTGGCTCTTGAAAGAATAATGAAAAAGGAAAAATGTTATTGATAATTTAAAAAATCATAAAATTAATTCTTGAAGCAAGAAAAAGCATTGAACATAAAAGCTTGCTGAAAAAAAAAAGAAAAAAATGCGAAAAAATAAAGGAAAGAAAGAAAGAAAAAGAAAAAGGAAGCAGAAAAAGCCAGTAGCCCTTTAAACCAAAAGGCAAGGGTAAAGAGGATCCAAGGCTTTGATCATTAATAGATAGGAGGGCCCACAGGAATAAAATCCTGGCCTAAGCGGCTAAATCAAGCTGTCCCTAACCATGTGCTTGTGGCGTGAACGTGTCAAGTGAAAAGCTTGAGACTGAGCGGTTAAAGTCGTGCTCCAAAGCAAAAAGAGTGTGCTTAAGAGCTTTGGGCACCTCTAACTGGGGACTTTAGCAAAGCTGAGTCACAATCTGAAAAGGTTCACCCATTTATGTGTCTGTGGTATTTATGTATCCGGTGGTAATACTGGAAAACAAAATTATTAGGGTCACGGCTAAGACTCATTAAGTAGCTATGTTCAAGAATCAACATACTGAACTAAGAGAATCAATAACACTATCTGAATTCTGAGATCCTATAGATGCCAATCATTCTGAACTTCAAAGGATAAAGTGAGATGCCAAAACTGTTCAGAAGCAAAAAGGCTACAAGTCCCGCTCATCTAATTGAAGCTAATCTTAATTGATAAGTTTGGAATTTATTGTATATTCTCTAATTTTTATCCTATTTTGTTTTTAGTTGCCTGGAGACAAGCAACAATTTAAGTTTTGTGTTGTGATGAGCGGATAATTTATACCTTTTTTGGCATTGTTTTTACATAGTTTTTAGTATGATTTAATTACTTTTTATTAGTTTTTATTTAAAAATCACACTTCTGGACTTTACTATGAGTTTGTGTATTTTTCTGTGATTTCATGTATTTTCTAGCTGAAATTGAGGGACCTGAGCAAAAATCTGATTCAGAGGCTGAAAAAGAACTGCAGATGTTGTTGGATTCTGACCCTCCTGCACTCGAAGTAGATTTTCTAGAGCTATAAAAGCCCGATTGGGGGGATCTCAATTGTGTTGAAAAGTAGACATCCTGGGATTTCCAGAAATATATAATAGTCCATACTTTTTCTGAGATTTGGTGGCCCAAACTAACATTCAAAGACAGCCTAAAATATCTTGGCGTAAAATGCCCAAACTGGCACCAGAATTGGAGTTAAACGCCCAAACTGGCACCAAAGCTGGCGTTTAACTCCAGGAACAGCCTATGCACGAAAAAGCTTCAATACTCAGTCCAAGCACATACCAAGTGGGCCCCGGAAGTGGATTTCTGCACTATCTGCAGTTAGAGACCATTTTATATCTTTGGAATATCTTTTGATCACTTTGATTTTAGAGACCATTGTACACGTTTGGAGGCTGGCCTCACATCCATGCCTAGACCTTTTTCACTGATGTATTTTCTACGGTGGAGTTTCTACACCCCATAGATTAAGGTGTGGAGCTCTACTGTTCTTCATGAATTAATGTAATTACTACTGTTTTCTATTCAATTCACGCCTACTTCTTCTCCAAGATATATTCTCGTACTTAATTCAATTAAGTCAGAATGAAGGGGTGACCCGTGACAATCACCCAATCTTTGTTACTCACTTAGCCAAGATCGCGTGCCTGACAACCACAAAGCGGTCTACATGATGTTCAACGTAGTCATTGGACGACAGCCGGAGTATACTCTCTTGGATATCTAATACAAGGACCAAGTCCGTGAGATTAGTATTTTTGTGGTATAGGCTAGAATTATTGGCAGCCATTCCTAGGATCCGGAAAGTCTAAACCTTGTCTGTGGTATTCCGAGTAGGATCCGGGAAGGAATGATTGTGACGAGCTTCAAACCTGCAAATGTTGGGCACAAGTGACAGTGTGCAAAAGGATCAATGGATTTTATTCCGACGCTAGCAGAAACCGACAGATGATTAGCCATGCGGTAGCTGTACCTGGTATTTTTCATCCGAGACGAGAAATCCGACAGTTGATTAGCCGTGCAGAAACCATAGAGGACTATTTTCACTGAGAGGATCTTACAACTTGCCATGGAAGGAGGTAACGCATGGTTGGAAGGAGGCAGTAGAAAAGCAGAGGTTCAGAAGCAACAAAGCATCTACATACGCTTATATGAAATTCCCACCAATGAATTACATAAGTAACTCTATCTTATTTTATGTTTTATTTATATTTTAATTATCAAAACTCATAACCATTTGAATCCGCCTGACTGAGATTTACAAGGATGACCATAGCTTGCTTCAAGCCGACAATCTCTGTGGGATCGACCCTTAATCACGTAAGGTTTATTACTTGGATGACCCAATGCACTTGCTGGTTAGTTACGCCAAATTGTGAAGAAGTGTTGAGATCACCATTTCGTGTACCACAGCCCCTTTTTGCCCAAAGACAACACAAAATACCCAACATCAACTTACCTCTCATACCCTTTCATAACAAGACAGAAGCCTACCTCTTCTCTTCTTCTTTCTTTCCTTTTAATTCATGGCTTCTTCAAGTTCTAGAAGAAGGAAAGGCAAGGAGCCAATGGTGGCCGAACCATCAACCTATGATACAAAGAGATTTAAGTCTCAGTTTCATGAATCAAGGTATCATAGGCTCATGGAGTCAAGGCATGTCATTCCAGAAATGGGGTTTAGACTGAGGGGTGGAGAGTATCCTGTCATGAGAAGAATTACCACGGAAAGGAGGTGGGAACTTTTGTGCGAACCTCTCACAAACATCAGTGCAGTCATGATAAGAGAATTCTACGCAAATGCCGTGAAGACAAGCAAGGATAGCCCCCCTTATAAGAGCTATATCAGGGGTGTTGGGGTAGATTTTAGTCCATCATCAATCATGCGGGCGCTACAGTTAAGAGTCATAACGAATGGAGAGCTCAGCTTTGAGAAAAGATTGCAGGGTGAGAATGACTGATAAACCCCGATTTTGTGGTTTATCTTGTGCTTAATTTAGGTGGTTTTATCAACTTTTCTCACATTTATTCAATGAATTAGCATGATTTTGCAATTCTCCCTTGATTTGTGCTTAAATGTGAAAACATGCTTTTTAGGCCCTAAAATTGGTGATTTTAATTCACTTTAATTCCATTCGATGCCTTGATATGTTTGTTAAGTGATTTCAGGTTCATAAGGCAAGTATTGGATGGAAGAAGTGAGGAGAAAAGCATGCAAAGTGGGAGAACTCATGAAGAAATGAAGGAACCGTAAAAGCCTGACCTCTTCAAACTCAAACGACCATAACTTGAGCTACAGAGGTCCAAATGAAGCGGTTTCAGTTGTGTTGGAAAGCTAACATCTGGGGCTTCGAAATGATATAAAATTTGCCATATGTTGCTTCGTGTTAAGTGGCGCGCACGTGCCATGTACACGTGCGTGCCGATTTTGGCCGTGGGTCCACTTTAATGAAATCGGCCCCCAGAGATTTTGCAGCTCATTTTGGGCCCAATCCAACCCATTTCTGATGCTATTTCATGCAGAATTCAAGCTTGGGCAAGGGAGGAGCAATTGTTTGGTAGTATAGCATCATGTAGGTTAGTTTCTAGAGAGAGAAGCTCCCTCTTCTCTCTAGAATTAGGTTAGGGAAATCTCTTCTAGATTTAGGTTTAATTACATGTTTTCATCCTGTTCTCTTTACAATTTCATGCTTCTACTCTTTCATTCTCATGATTTGTAGTATTAATTTTACTTTTATGTCTCTTTATATTTATGAATACTCATGTTGGATCTAGTTTACATTTAATAAAATTTAATGTTGATGTTCTTTTAATTGATCATTTGAATTGTTAATTTACTTTTCTTGCAATTGGTAGTTGGTAGAGTTATTATTCTTGCACTTTTATTATGCTTTCCTTCATTACCCACCAAGTGTTTGACAAAATGCTTGGTTGGGCTTTAGAGTAGATTTTGAGCATTCTTGACTTGGACAGAGTAATTAGGCAATCTTGAGTCATGAAAACCCAACTCATGTTGGTGATCTAGAGTTGTTAGCTAATATTGTTTCCATTGACGCTAATCTTTTGCTAATTTAATTAGTAAGTTGATTAGGACTTTTGGATTGAGATTAGCTAGTCTTATTAGACTTTCTCTCATGGAAGATAATATGATACCTTCTTCCAATGTTGGAGATAATGTAATAAGATAAATTCTTGTTATTATTGTGGTATGATTGATTAGTCTTGTTTGACTTTCTCCCTATTTGTTGGAGTTGACTAAATAAGATGAATTAATCATTGCATGACTAGGATAGAAATCCTATGATCTCAACACTTGCCATGAATGTCTCTCTTTATTATTTGCTTCCTTTAATTGCTCTCTTTACTTTTCTTGTCATTTTCTTTCTTGCCCTCTCACGAAATCAAAACCCCTTGCATCTTCATAGCCAATAATTGAGCACTTCATTGTAATTCCTTGTGAGATAACCTGGAGTCTAAATACTTCGGTTAATTCTTATTTGGGGTTTGTACATGTGACAAAACTATCTTTTAATTTGATGTGAGAGTTGTTTGTTGGTTTGGAGCTATGCTTACAACGAAATTCTTCTTTCTACAAGAGAAATTCCTTACCGACAATAATTTTTGCTTATCAAATTAATGGCGCCGTTGCCGGGTAGTTGCAATGGTGTTATATTATTGGCTATTGTGAATATGTGAATATTTTTACCTTTTGCTTATTTCTTAGTTTCTGTTAGCCTTTGGACTAGTTGCTTATTTTTGTAGCTTTTATTTTTATTTGCTATTATGAATTCTCATCACTTTGGCTATGAGTTTGGCTCAAATTATGTTGTAGGAAATAGGAGCTACAATGAGGATATGCATCAAGGATGGAACAATCAAAGGTGGGAGGAGCCTCAAAGGATTGATCAACCTTATTGGCAACAACAACCTCCGATTTCTTATGGGTATAATTCTAATCCTAATGCATATCAACTAATGGATGTGGTGACCCTTATTGTAATTGTCAACAACCACCACCACATGCCTATGAACCACCCCCTCAACATGACTTTGAACCACCTTACTCACAAGCCCCTTACCACCAAACAACCCCATATGACCCTAATTCTTATCCACTATACCAACCACCTTATGAACCATATGAACCACACATGGAACCACCATCATTCCAACACAACTACTTTCAAGAACCACCTCAATATACACCACCTCCATACCCTTACCAAGATGAACCAACTTCCAATTATGAAACTTTCCTCCCAAATAATGAACCTTCTCTTCCACCATCACCTCCCGATGAAGCCCCCACGCATGAATTGAGAGATCTTGAATCTCATATCTTAAGGTGATAAGAGGAAGATGAAAAGAAGTTTAAAGAGCTAGGAGCCAAGATGGCTATCCTAGTAGAAGCTGTTAGCAATATGGCCTCCTCCCGACTAAGCCTAAGCAACCAAGACACTCCCATTGACAAATGTGGAGAGGCAATTAAGGAGCATAGTGAGGGAGTGAGTTTAGAGCTTCAAGGTGAAGAAGAGGAGTTGAAGTAAGGAGTGCAACAAGAGGAGGAAGTTAAGACAATTGAGCCGGAAGAAGTGGTTGAAGCCTTTGAAGAGGTTGACCAAGAGATGGATTCAATCATTGAAGAATTCTTATGTATAATTGAATCCTCTCTAATTGAGTTTGACAAAGAGGGTAAGGAAGAAGATACCTCACCTCCCATGCCCTTGGTAAGCAATGAAGAAGAGATTGAATTGGAAGGAAGCTACCAAGAGGAAGAGGTTGAAATTGAAGAAGCTTGTGAAGAGGTGGAAATAATCAAAGAAGAGCACAAGGGAGTGGAATTTGCAAGACCATTGGAGACATCCTTTCCTAAGTCACCATCCAATAAAACATTCAAGTGGGTAAAATTCTTATCCCTAAGCTTTAATTTCTCACTTGAATATGGTTTGATTGAAAATAATGGTCAACTTAGAGCTCTTTGTGGAGTTAAGAGTAGGAGACAGTTGTATAGTGGTTGGAAACACCATTCTAAGTTCATGATGGTTGCATGCTCAAAGTTGAATGGCAATGGTTGGTGTAGAACCAAATTTCATGGGTCTAGGAGAATGTTTGGATGCTTAATTGAGAATTCTAAGGTCATGCCACCCAATTGGAATCATGAAGATCAATTTGAAGATGGGTGTCAAAACAAAGTGGGGATCCCGGATCGCACAAGGAAAATCAACTTTGGGAGCTCATGGTTTGTGAAGAACTTCATCAAAGCTTGAAGATATTAACATTAATGAATGGAACTTATTGGAGATTCAAGCATTGGTGGATGTTCCAAGATGGTTACAAGCACAAGCCACCTTAAGAGGAGCTCTCCATAAGTCCAACTTAAGGACAATAAACAAAAGTGCTAGGTGGGAGACACCCACCATGGTAACTTCTTTTCATTTTTTCCCTTTTGTACATATTGGTAATTAGTTTAAATTCATGTTTAGAGTAGTTTGTTGAGTTTATTTGGTACTTTGATATGTTAAATAAGGTTTGAAGGTGTTTGGGTAGCTGTTTGGAGGTTTGGAATGCTTGGTTTGATGCAAGAACTTGGAAAAAATTTTGAAAAACAGGGCACCAACCCGCGCGTGCGCGCACTTGGCGCGTACGCGCGCCTCAAGCATTTTCGACCATCCACGCGGGCGCGCCATGTGCACAGACGCATGGATTGAAAAGTCTCACCCCTCCATACATTAACCCGAGAGTTGCGCCTACATTGTGCCAGCACCATGCCTGTAGCACAAACCACCCACGCGTGCGTGCACCTGGCGCGTACGTGTCCTTCAAGCTAATCGCACAATGCGCGCAGACGCACGCTGTGCGCGTGTGCGCCGATAGTGTCACCTGCCCTCCTGGTACATGTTCCAGAGAGTTATGCCCAGTTTGTGCCTATTCTGTGCCTGCAACCTACGCGTGCGCGCACCTGGCGCGTGGCCAACTGCGCATCGGCGCGGAAGCATGCATGACGCGTCTGCGCCAGTCAAAAAAATTTTTTTTTCTTCTTCCATCTTCTTTTATTACATTTGCTTATTTTCATTTATTACATTTTAATTTTGTTTTTATAGCTTGTTCTTAACTTCTTTTCTAAGTTTCTTATTTTAATAATGTTGTTGAATTCTCTTACTCAATTGTTCAGAATTTCTTGGTTAATCTTGGTGCTTCTAGACTTGTTTGATATTGATGGGTAATGAAATATTTAATTCAATGCTTAACCTTTGATGATCCTTATATTCTTTGTGCATTGATATGAGCTTACATGTCTTTCATGACCCACTCTTTCTAGTCAAACTTGATGCTTTTGAGTGCTCTTCATGCCTTGACTTTACTCTTGCATCAAGTATTAATTGATATGTCCTTTTCCTATATTGCTTCCTCACTCACATGCGTAGCTAACATGTAGTGAGAACCCTACTCTTAATTGGCATTAGCCCCCGCCTATGTTCTATTGCTTTCATATCTTTGTTGTAGGCTTAATTTTCTTTCTTTTTCTCTCCTTTGAGGTTGGCCACCAAGAAGGAAAGAAAAGGAAAAGCTTCTAAATGGGGCAACAAACAAGTTTACCCACACAACCTTTTGAAGGAGCTCATCAATTGTAGCAACCCGTCCACCTTGCTCTTCTTTGCATGCACCGAGGACGGTGCAAATTTCTAAGTGTGGGGAGGTCGTCCGACCGACCTCCATGGGTAACAACTTCCTTTTTCAACACCAATTTTTAATTTTTGTCTTTGTTAGATTAGTTGTTGCATTGCATGATAGATTGCATGTTAGTTAGAATTTGTATATATTTTTACCACTTTCTTTTTATGTTAGTACTACTTGGTTAGGGTGATGATTTCTTTTCAAAGAAACTGTTTTTAGTGTACCCTACCAATTTGAAAAAATTTTTGTGATGAACTTGCTTGAAGAATTTATTTTGGAACATGGTTTTTGAGTTAAGAACACAAGCATGTGAGTTTTGAGCCTAATTGTGTGGTTACATCATATAACCACTTATTTTCATTCTTGTGTGCATTATTCTCTTTCTATGATTGTAATCTTTGATTTGTTTGATTCTTTATATTCATTATTCCATATATACATGCATTTATATGATTGAGGCCATCATTTCATTTAGCTCACTTACCCAAATAGCCTACCTTTCATCAATCATTGTTAGCCAATTTTGAGCCTATTGAATCCCTTTTGTTCTTAATTATAGCACATCACTACCACTAAGTGAAAAACAATAAATGTCCTTAATTTGGATCTTTGATTAGCTTAGGCTAGTGAAGGTGTGTATCATTTGGGTATGGGAAACTTGAGACATTGGTTGAGGTAAAAGTGTAATTTTTATTTTTGTTAAAAATATTGGGAATTGAGTACATGCTTATGCATTAAATATGTAAAACCATATGCATTGATATGTTTGTATATACTTTAGAAAAAAAAAATGAATGATAAAAAAAAACATATATATATTTTAAAAAAATAATATAGAAAAAGAAAAAAAAGAGAAAAAGAAATAAAAAGGGGACAAAAATGCTCCAAAGTAAAGTTCAATAAAAATCAATGCATATGTGTGGTGGATTAAAGAGAATGCATGAGTATGTGAAAAAGTGGGAATCATGGGTAGCTAGGCATTGTATTAGAATTGTATAGGTTGTTATATGTGTTTGGTGAGAGCTTAGGTTAATCAAAGATTGAAGTTTGAAGCTCACTTGACCATATGCATCCTACCTTAACCCTAACCCCATTACAACCTATGAATAAGTCCTCATGATGAATGTATGCATGCATTGAATAATTGTTGATTGTTAGATGAAAAACAAATCATGGAAAGCATGAGTAGAAGAGAATTGAGTGATCAACCCTATACACTTGAGCGACTAGAGCGGATACACATCCGGTGAGGGTTTGATGCTCAATTCCTTGTTCCCGGCTTTCATGAGCTTTTCTTCTTGCAAGTCTACTTGTACTTCATTTTAATATTTGAATTGGTAGGATTCATGAATCATCATACTACTTAGCCCTACATGTGCATATGTGTTCTTGGGGATTGATTTACTTTTAACCAAGTAGGTAGAATCATTTTGCATTTAATTGCATGCATATGGATAGGTTTATATAGTTTCTTTGCATTGAATAAATGTTCATACCCTTTTCTTGTCCTTCTTTATTCTTAGCATGAGGACATGCTTGGTTTAAGTGTGGGGAGATTTGATAAACCCCGATTTTGTGGCTTATCTTGTGCTTAATTTGGGTGGTTTTATCAACTTTTCTCACATTTATTCAATGAATTAGCATGATTTTGTAATTCTCCCTTGATTTGTGCTTAAATATGAAAACATGCTTTTTAGGCTCTAAAATTAGTGATTTTAATTCACTTTAATTCTATTCGATGCCTTGATATGTTTGTTAAGTGATTTCAGGTTCATAAGGCAAGTATTGGATGGAAGAAGTGAGGAGAAAAGCATGCAAAATGGGAGAACTCATAAAGAAAAGAAGGAACCGTAAAGCTGTCAAGCCTGACCTCTTCGCACTCAAACAACTATAACTTGAGCTACAGAGGTCCAAATGAGGCGGTTCTAGTTGCGTTGGAAAGCTAACATCCGGGGCTTCGAAATGATATAAAATTTGCTATATGTTGCTTCGCGTTAAGGGGCGCGCACGCGCCATGTACGCGTGCGCACCGATTCTGCCCGTGGGTCCACTTTAATGAAATCGCCCCCAGCGATTTTGCAGCTCATTTTGGGCCCAATCCAACCCATTTCTGATGCTATTTCATGTAGAATTCAAGCTTGGGCAAGGGAGAAGCAATTGTTTGGTAGTATAGCATCATGTAGGTTAGTTTCTAGAGAGAGAAACTCCCTCTTCTCTCTAGAATTAGGTTAGGGTAATCTCTTCTAGATTTAGGTTTAATTACATGTTTTCATCTTGTTCTTTTTATAATTTCATGCTTCTACTCTTTCATTCTCATGATTTGTAGTATTAATTTTACTTTTATGTCTCTTTATGTTTATGAATACTCGTGTTGGATCTAGTTTACATTTAATGAAATTTAATGTTGATGTTCTTTTAATTGATGATTTGAATTGTTAATTTACTTTTCTTGCAATTGGTAGTTGGTAGAGTTATTATTCTTGCACTTTTATTATGCTTTCCTTCATTACCCACCAAGTGTTTGACAAAATATTTGGTTGGGCTTTAGAGTAGATTTTGAGCATTCCTGACTTGGAAAGAGTAATTAGGCAATCTTGAGTCATGAAAACCCAACTCATGTTGGTGATCTAGAGTTGTTAGCTGATATTGTTTCCATTGACCCTAATCTTTTGCTAATTTAATTAGTAAGTTGATTAGGACTTTTGGATTGAGATTAGCTAGTCTTATTAGACTTTCTCTCATGGAAGATAATATGATACCTTCTTCCAATGTTGGAGATGACGTAATAAGATAAATTCTTGTTATTATTATGGTATGATTGATTAGTCTTGTTTGACTTTCTCCCTATTTGTTGGAGTTGACTAAATAAGATGAATTAATCATTGCATGACTAGGATAGAAAGCCTATGATCTCAACACTTGCCATGAATGTCTCTCTTTATTATTTGCTTCCTTTAATTGCTCTCTTTACTTTTCTTGTCATTTACTTTCTTGCCTTCTCACCAAATCAAACCCCTTGCATCTTCATAGCCAATAATTGAGCACTTTATTGTAATTCCTTGTGTGACGACCCGGAGTCTAAATACTTCGGTTAATTCTTATTTGGGGTTTGTACATGTGACAAAACCATATTTTAATTTGATGTGAGAGTTGTTTGTTGGTTTGAAGCTATGCTTACAACGAAATTCTTCTTTCTATAAGAGAAATTCCTTACCGACAATAATTTTTGCTTATCAATGATCCTGACAAAATATTACATGGGTTATACTTTGAAGACAGAGACTGGGAAAGGGACTCAGAGGGAGCTCCAAGCCATTTGAACAGAATAGATCTCATACCTGAGGCTAAAGGGTAGTATGGGATAGTGAGGAGGTCTGTACTCCCTACTGGAAACACCTCAGAAGTCACAATCAAGCGAGCCATCCTGACATATTGCATCTTAAAGGGAGGATAAATCAACCTCTCACAGCTCATAGCAGACAACATTCAGGAGATGACGGAGAATACAAGCAAATCAAGTAGGCTTGGTCACCCAAGCACTATTCTGAGGCTGTGCAACAGGGCTGGGATGCTCTTTGAAGATGAAGATACAGAGAAAGTAAAAGGAGGCAGGGGAATCACTAGGCGATTAATGGAAGGTGCCACTGATGATGACAACCAAGAGGAAGGAAGAGCCCAAGGAAGAAGAAGAAGACCACAAGTGGAGGAAGAGCAAGCTCCTGGTGCCATAGACATGAGCCAATTGCAGAGAGCCATTGAAGAAATGTATCAACAACACATGAGAGCATAGGAGCAGTATTTGAGGCAACAAGAGCTATACTTGCAACAACAGGAGCAGTATCTGAAAGATCGAGAGCAGCAAGAGAACTGGCAGCGCCAAATGATAGAATGGCAAGAGACATGGCAGCAACAAATGATAGCTCAACAACAAGAATTTCAAACAAAGATTCTTGATGGGCAAAGGGAGCAATCGGCAGATTTTTGAGAATCATATGATAGATTGTCCTTGCGACAGGACAAGTATGGGGAATACACTCAAAATTTATATCAATGGAAGAACATATATCATACCATTGGAGAGCATAGGCACTATAATAGAATGGAGTATGATATAGACACCCAATCAAAGTTGGATTACTTGGTCCACAGCATGACAGCATTGGAACCACAGATCAAGCCATTTGAGCAATGCCAAGAGCTAGTAGACCAGCAGAGAGCAAGAACCAAGAAACATACAGCACACATGCAGCATGGGTTGGAGGAAGCTGGACTCTTAGGTCTTCTAGACCCTATCTGGGATTGACGATGCCCTATTTAAGAACCTCAGGATGCAACCAAGAAGAGGAAGAAGAAAGAGAATCAAGCAGGAGCAAGGAGCATGACAAGTAGGAGGTAGTGGAGTTTCTTTCATGTTTCCTTTTTAAAATTAAATAAGGAAGATGCATATCTAAAACATGAGATGCCTCCAAATGCTTTATGTTTTACACTTTCATGTTCTGAGTAGTTCTCTTACAAGTGATCTGCATTATGCTTGTCATTATTTATTTGCTTAAATTCATTTTTTGTTTCCCTTCTGCATAAATAAAAGAAAAATGTTTGAAACAAGAAAGTGATTGTCCAATGTTGTAGAAATTAGAATGAGAATTCAGTGGTGGTACCTGTTTGATTTAATGAATAGCTCAATAATAAAAGCTGCATAATAAGATGTTCTTTGTAGTGTGAACTAAGTTACTGTCATAAAGCCTTTCATCAATGAATATCCCTTGAGAATGATTAAAATAAGAAAGAAAAAGAAAGAGAAAAGCCAAGAATTAGCAAAGAAACAAACAATAAGGCTAGACACCAATAGCTTGGACCTTAGGACATATGCCTGTGGTGTTTATGTACTAGGATATGCTTGGACAATTAGGTTCTGAGGAGTATTTTAAAACTTGGCCACTTGGATTAACTAATCTGGGATTGCCAACCGAAAGTCCATTATCAAGAACAACCTAGTTACAAAGCATTTAGTAATCCAAAGAGATGCTGGGCATCAATGTTCCTAGGAAGAAATTGTGAGCCAAGTGTCTGTAGTGAAGAAGTGTTGAGCAAAAACTAAGCCAAAAGGCTGCTGCAACACTTGCCACCAAGCTTTCATTAACAAATAAGCTTTCTAAGCAAAAGAAAGAAAGAAAAAGCTAACAGGGATCAATCAAAAAGCAAGGCAAAATAGCAGCAACTCTAGTAAACCTTTAAGGAAACATTTCATATCAGATAGCTAAGAATAATTGAGCTACATTTGTCTGCATAAACCCCATGAACCAAGTTCAATTATCTGCTAAATAAGGACATTCATGCTTCTCTGTTTCATTTCATTTCTTCTTATATTTAGTGCCTGCTTGGGGACAAGCAAGGTTTAAGTTTGGTGTTGTGATGACAAGTCATCTTATGCTAGCTTTTCAAGCATTTTTCACTTGTTTCATTAGGTTTGATGCACTTTCTTGCATTATAAGTAAGTGATTTGGATTGAATTTGCATGGTTATGTTAAATCAATCAACCAACAATTAATTGACACAAATCATAGGGTTTAAGCTAGAATTAATTGGTTTTTGAATGATTTATGAATCTTGTGAATTTGGTGATGCTTTTTTGGTTGGTTTGATTGATTATAGGCGAAGAAAAGAAAGAAACAAGGAAAGCGTGCTCAACCAAGCGTGGCCCAAGGAAACAAAAGTGTGGCACTCAAGGAAGCAAGCATAGCGCTCGAATAATGAGCGTAGCGCTCAAAAAGTGAGCGCTAGAGAAAGAGGGGCACACCAAAGCAACAAAGCCAAGGCACAAGGCCAAGGATGCTCCGTTGGTTCATTCCACTGAGCACCCAAGGGAACCAAAATTTACAAGGCAAAAGCATAGCGCTCAGTTAACTTAGTTAACTTTATCGTGGCTCCCCAAAGAGAAAATCAAGGCGCTACACCAAGCAAGGAAGCCAGCAAGGTTCGAACCATGCACACAAAGCCTAGAATGAGTGCTACAAGCAAGAAAATTAGCCAAATTGAAATGGCCAGGGTTCGAAGAGGGGCACAAAAGGAAAGCAAAGGGCGCTCCATTTGGTTACTTCACTGAGCGCTAGTGTGCAAGGAAATTGGCACAAATGGTGGAGCCAAGATTCGAATAAGGGTACACCAACTCAAGCATGGAGCGCTACATTGCATAAGTAAACTAAGCGCTACAATTGAGCTTGGCACAAGACAAAATAAAGACCACACAAGGCACTAGGTAGCGCTACGTTATGTGCAATCACTGAGCGCTCCCCTGGAGGTGGCCCAAGAGTCCAATTTCAATCAAAAGCCAATTTGGATCCACTTCTTCACCAATTTGAAAAGCCTACTCCAAATTCTAAAATAAAAACTAGAAAGTGTATAAATAGGAGTTAGTTTGATTTGTAAAGGAACCTTCTTTCATTTTTTTAGTTTTACTTTTTGCTCACTTTTGCATTTTACCTTGTAGCTCAATTTTAGTTTGGAATTTTGGCTTTCATTTTGTAATTGGAAATTTGGATCTAAGTTCTTCTTTCTGCTTTCATTTTCTTTTCTTCTGCATCTTCTGCTATCTGTTCTTGGAATTTGAATTGAGATTGAAGAGCTTCATTGATTCTAATTCTGAGAATCATCTTTTATCTCTCTTCTCAATTGTTATGAGAATTGGATCTAAATTTAGCTTTCTGTTTTCATTCTCTGCAACTTCTACTTTTCTGTTTTGAATTTTGGATTGAGGTTGAAGGAATTCTGTTTCAATTCTTGATCTGAAATTCATCTTTGTTTTTCTTCTGTATAATTCTGAGAATTGAGGAATTGGATATGAGTTTTATTTTCTGTTTCAGTTACATTTCTTCTGCAAGTTATTTTCTAATTGATCAAGGGTGTAATTGAGATCTAGATCTTTGTTCTAATCTCATTGCTCCTCTTAGATCTTCATTTTCCTTTAGATTTCACAATTGAGCTAAGTTTACTTTCTGTTTTGTCCTTCAAGCAATTTTACCTTTCTGTTTAGATTTTCTGCAACTTATTTCATCTTCTACTTCTCTGATTAAGTTCTCTTTACATTCTCTTGTTGAATTCTGAATCCCAGCTCCCACATTCCTTTACTATTCAAGCAATTTACATTTCTTGCACTTTAAGCTTCAGCTATTTACATTTCTTACAATATAAGCTTCAGTCATTTACATTACTTGCACTTTATGTTTCAACTCTTTTACTTTTTTGTACTTTAAGTTTCATGCAATTTACTCTTTTGTACTTTACTTTTCTGTCAATTTCCTCTCTCCCTTTTATTTTCATGCAATTGAGCTTCTATTGATCTCAATTCCCTCAAATTATCATCTAATTTCTTAACTAAATTCATCACCTAACTAAAATTGCTCAATCCATCAATCCATGTGGGATCAACCTCACTCATGTGAATAATTACTACTTGATGCAACCCGGTACACTTGCCGGTGAGTTTTGGTGTGGGAATCTGATTTCCACACATCATTACGTGTGTCTGACGCGTGCGCGTGACCAGGAGCATCGTCCACTGACGCGTATGCGTGACCTTGTGCAAAGTTTGACGACGCGTGATAAACCACTATTTTATGGTTTATCTTGTGCTAATTTGAGTGGTTTTTACCAACTCTTTACTCACTTATTCATACTATTTACATGATTTTATAATTCCTTTCAAATTATGTTCTATGATTGAAAACTTGCTTCCTAAGCCTTTAAATTGTGTAGTTTGACACCCCTTTTATACCATTCGATGCCGTGATGCCGTGATCCGTGTGGGTAGGAATGGCTTAGAGGATGGAAAGGGAGCTTGGAAAAAATGGAAGGAACACAAGGAGTAATGGAACAATCAGCGAGAAGCGACGCGCACGCATGGCTTACGCGTGCGCGTACCTGACGCGTACGCGTAACAAGCGAAGATGACCAGCGACGCGTACGCGTGACTATCGCGTATTCGTGACATGCGCGACCTATAGAAATCACAGAAAATGCTGGGGGCAATTTTGGGCCAAGTTTGGACCCAGTTTCCAGCCCAGAAACATAGACTAGAGCCAGGGGACATGCAGAGACTCAAGACATTCACATTACGCATAGTTTTAGATTTTTAGATTGGAATCTTAGAGAGAATAATACTACTTCCTCTAGGGTTCTTCACATTCATAGTTTGAGAATTATTGCTTTTGTTTTGGATATTGAGAAGAGTCATTACCTCTGTTGAAGCTTCATTATTCTAGTTTATTTTCCTATTCCTTTACTCTTTTATTGCCCATTAACCCTGTTTGGATAACTATGTTTATGATTTTGGGATTATTAATGCAAAGAACCATTTATACTTTTAATTAACATACAGTTATTGTTTATCATGTATTCCTTTTATTCCCTTTTTAATTCTGTGAAAGTTATATTCATGTTAATGGAGTAGTTCCCTAACTTGATTGGGAGTCGATTATGAGGAGAACCTTGAGTTGGAATACTTGAGTGTTAATCTTAATTGGAAGTTGTTGGTTGACTCTCTAGTCTCTGACTCTAACCCTTTCTTAGGAAAGGATTAGGACTCGAGTGATAGAGTTGGTTAGTTAGTTGCTTGACTTTCCCTTATTAAGTAAGGGATGACCAAGTAGAACAACACCCTTTTATTATTACAATTGGGAAAGTTCAAAAAGGATAGAACTTTCAATTAATCTTTCCCCGGTCAAGGCTTTTATTTGAATTATGTAAATTCTCTTGCTATTTTCCATTGCTTCAGTTTACAATTATTTATTTTTCTGTTTCTCAAACTCAAAAAATTTCTTGGAAAACCTCTGACCAATTAGTTGCACTCTTTTGTCAACTCGTTGGGAGACGACCTGGGATTTCAACCACCAGTATTTTGTTTTTAATTTTGTGACAACTCTTTTCTAAATTGATAAGCGGATTTTAGTCGGTTGAGAACTGTACTTGCAACGCTGTTTTCTCTATAAATTCTTAATTGGCCAATTTTCAGCCGCATCAATTTTTGGCGCCGTTGCCGGGGAGTTGCAACAGTATTCTAATTTATTGGTTAGAATTTATTTATTTGTATTTTATTTTATTTTATTTTATTACCATGAGCTGTATGTTTCTTTCATTGAATGACGCGTTCGCTGCCTGATTCGAGCTTAGCCGCATTTGATATGGAAATTGAAAGAACTATTTCACATATTAGGCGAGCTCGGCGTAGGCTAGCCTCTGAGGGTGGTGAAGTGGTTACTACCAATTGACCAGTCTTATCTGAAGGCGAATCCGAAGCGTCTTCTGAGGAAAAAACAAGCCCCTTTTCTACTGACTCAGTTGATTTACGTACAGGTAGCATGGCGGAGCCCAGGAGTATTATTCTCCAGGAAGCTGGAGCCCTAGACTTTACATTGCAGTCGTATCAAGCGCGTCACCCAAATCTGGCTGCAGATTTTGAACTGAAGATTGCACTAATCAACTTAATGCCCAAGTTTCATGGCTTACCTGCTCAGGAGCCTATAAAGCACTTCAGGAATTTTTAGACAGCCTGTTCTACTGTTAGGCATCATGGTGCAGATGAAAACTCTATTCTGCTAACCGCCTTCCTATTTTCTCTTGAGGGAAAAGCGAGGGAATGGTACTAGACTCAACTTGAAGCGGTTGTTACCAACTGGGATACGCTCAGGAGAGAATTCTTGGAAAAATACTTTCCGGCTGAAGTTACAGACAGACTGAGGAAGGAGATCTCCTGCATTATACAATGTGAGTCAGAAACCCTTTATGAGTATTGGGAGCGCTTCAAAAATCTTCTAGACGCGTGCCCCCATCACATGATTGACAGGTTGGTGTTGATCAGCTACTTCACACAAGGCATGAAGCCTCGGGATAAGACTACATTGGATGGTGGAAGTAATGGTTCTCTGAAAAAGTACAAGACTGCAGATAAAGCATGGCAACTGATCAGGGACTTAGCTGAGTCCACTCGGAATCACAGGCACAGGAACAGCCACCCCAAGGCTATTGCAGAGGTTTCTTCTAGCATTGAGACTACTACTCTCACACAGAGTCTGTGTGAGATGACCATCCTACTGAAGCAGAAACATCTAAGTCAATAACAATCTCAACATCCCTCACCACAACATAGTCAACAATTGGTTCCTCAGAGAGTGTGCGGGATATATGCATGTTATAGTCATTATACTGATGAGTGTCTGCAACTCCAACAAGAGGACAACACTTTGGCAGCGACTCACAATTTCTATGACCGCCCAAACCAAGGATACTATCAACAAGGCGGCAACTATAACCAAGGTGGAAACCATAACCAGGGTTGGCAAGACAACTCCAACCAGGGGTGGAGGGATAACTCCAACCAAGGCTGGAGGAACAACTATAACAGAGGAGGCAGAGACAACCAAGGGAATCAGAGGTGGAATAATAATAACAATCAGCAAAACCGGTATCAGCAGAACCAGAACCAGCCTTACAGAGCACCTCACCAAAGGTAGTCCCAAGCACCTCAGAATAACCCACAGCAAACCCCTTAGATTACTTATTCCCTTTCGTCTTCTAATGACGAATTGCTTCAGTCTATTGAGCAAAGACAAAAGGCCATGGAGAACACACTTAGCTCCACCTTAAATGGCCTGACCTCTACTGTACAAGCTCTTGCCTCACAGATTAGATCTATGAACACTACCAACAACCAGCCTTCAAGCTCTAGTAGAATTCCTTTTCAACCTTTACCCAACCCTAAGGGTGGCATCAATGCCATCACTTTGAGGTCCAGAACCACACTGCAAGAGAGGAATCATGAGGAGCCAAGCCCACAAGAACACGCCCCAGTTGAGGATATGGTTGAAGTGGAGGATGTTGAAGAGGAAAATAAAGTACAAGACATGGTTGAAGAAAGAGCAAATCAACCAGGGAATGGCGCACTAGAAGAAGCTAAAGCTACCAGAGACGCCATTCCTATTCCATTTTCGCACCTTGCAAGGAAGTCCAGAAAGCAGATGTAACTTGACCCCAAAATGGTAGAAATCTTCAAAAAGGGTGAGGTAACTGTTCCCCTTTTTGATGTTATTCAGCAAGTACCTAAATATGCGAAGTTTCTAAAGGATTTGTGCATGCATAAGGATATGATTAATGAATTAGAAACTATTCCTTTAGGTAGTTCCTTATCTGCTTTAATGGGGGATATACCTGAAAAATGTAGTGATCCGGGACTATGCATGGTTAACTGTACCATTGGGGGTGTAATATTTTCTGACTCCATGTGTGACTTAGTAGCATGCGTGAGTATTATGCCATTGTCTATATATGATGCTTTGAGGCTCCCTCCCTTAAAAAGGTCGGCAGATCATTTTGTGTTAGCAGATAAAAGCATTATTACAGTGGTTGGAATTGCTGAGGACGTGCTAGGGAGCATTAAGGGGCTCACATTTCCCATTGACTTCTACATCTTGGAGATGCCCAAAAATGACTCAGGAAGACCGTCATCCATTCTGCTCAGAAGACCATTCCTGAAGACCTCAAAGCTCAAGTTGGATGCATTCTCAGGAACTTATTCCCTTGAGATAGACGGCCGAAGAGTAAGCTTCAATCTGAATGAAGCTATAAAGCACCCTCCAAAAGACCATTCTATCTTCCAGTGCGACATCATTGATGAGACCATAGTAGCAGTCCACCAAGAAGAAGTAGAAGAGATGCACATGGAGCAAGGTCCAAGTGTGGAGAAATCCTCTGAGCACAATGTGGACACTTTGCCATCATCACTTGCTCCAGAAGATCTAGCCCCCAGTTATGAGCAGAAATTGGAATTAAAGCCACTTCCACCACACCTCAAGTACGCTTACCTTGAGGATAATCAGAAGCTTCCAGTTATCATTGCAGAAGACCTCACATCCCAACAAGAGGAGCAGTTACTTACTGTGCTGAGAAGATACAAGAAAGCAATTGGGTGGAGCTTGGCGGATATAGTAGGCATAAGCCCTCAAGTTTGTGAGACAGGATATTTTTGGAAGAGGGAGCAAGACCTGTCCGTCAACCCCAAAGATGACTGAATCCCACCTTCTTGGAGGTTGTCAGGAAGGAACTGACTAGACTGCTGGAAGCTGATATCATCTACCCTATCTCAGATAGTGAATGGGTCAGCCCAGTACAAGTGGTGCCCAAGAAGTCTAGAGTCACTATCGTGAAAAATGAGTTTGGAGAGCTCATAGCAACTAGAGTGCAGAATTCCTGGAGGGTGTGCATTGATTCCAGGCGCCTCAACTAGGCCACTCGTAAGGATCACTATCCCCTGCCATTCATTGATCAAATGCTGAATCGCCTGTCAGGTAAATCGCATTACTGCTTTTTAGATGGTTACACATGCTATTTTCAGATTCATATAGCTCCTGAAGATCAGGAAAAGACTACTTTTACATGTCCCTTTGGGATATATGCCTATAAAAGAATGCCTTTTGGCTTATGCAATGCACCAACTACTTTCCCAAGGTGCATGATGAGTCTTTTCTCTGATCTTATTGAGAGCTGTATGGAAGTTTTTATGGATGATTTTAGCGTATACGGTGATTCCTTTAGCCTTTGCTTGGATAGTTTATCTAGAGTATTAGACAGGTGTGTTAGTTCAAACCTTGTTTTGAATTTTGAAAAGTGTCATTTTATGATCAAACAAGGTATTGTTCTAGGACTTGTTGTCTCTAATACTGGTATTTCTGTAGATCCAGCAAAGGTAGATGTCATTTCTAGTTTACCTTACCCCTCCTCCGTGAGGGAAGTCCGTTTGTTCCTTGGCCATGTAGGTTTCTACCGGAGATTCATCAAGGACTTCATTAAGGTAGCATTACCTTTATCCAGACTGCTATAGAAGGATGTTGAGTTCGAGCAGAGTGAGGATTGTATGAAAGCATTTGATAAGCTGAAGATCGCCTTGACTCAAGCTCCAATTGTAAGAGGACCAGACTGGAGCCAGCCCTTTGAGATTATGTGTGATGCCTCCAACCATGCTGTAGGAGCGGCGCTGACCCAGCGCGCAGGTAAGGATCCTTTTGTAATTGCATATGCTTCAAAGACCTTAGATGCTGCTCAATCTAATTACACTACCACTGAAAAAGAGCTTCTACCTATTGTTTTTGCTCTGGATAAATTCCGAGCCTACTTACTTGCTACTAAGGTGGTAGTGTACTCAGACCATGCAGTTCTAAAATATTTATTAGCTAAAAAAGAGTCCAAACCAAGTCTAATACGTTGGATACTGCTGTTGCAAGAATTTGATTTAGAGATTAAGGATAGGAGTGGCTCTCAGAATTTAGTGGCGGACCACTTGAGTCACCTTGAGCACATTAAGGATGACTCCACTCATATCAATGATGATTTTCAATTTGATAGCTTGCATGCAGTATCTGAAGTAGTTCCTTGGTATGCACCTGTAGCTAATTATCTAGTTAGTCACACCTTCTCTCCCAATTTTACTAAGCATCAGAAGGACAAGCTGAAGAGCGAGTCCAAATATTATATATGGGATGACCCATATTTATGGAGGTATGGTGATGACCAGATAATTAGAAGGTGTGTGCCTCAATCAGAATTCCAGTCCATTTTAGAGGCTTGCCACTCCTCTGAGAGCGGTGGACATTTTGGCCCTCAAAGAACAGCTAGAAAAATTTTAGACTGTGGATTCTGGTGGCCTACTCTTTTTAAAGATGCTACTGCCTTCTGTAAATCTTGTTCCCCATGCCAGAGGTTTGGTAATATATCCAAGAGGGATGAGATATCCCAATAAATTATGCTGTTCTGTGAGATTTTGATGTTTGGGGCATTGACTTCATGGGTCCGTTTCCAAACTCTAGCGGTTTCTTATATATATTGTTAGCTGTAGATTATATTTCTAAATGGGTGGAAGCAATTTCTACCCGTACTGATGATGCTAATACTGTTGTCTCTTTTGTTAGAAACCATATTTTCTGTCGCTTTGGATCACCACGAGCAATCGTGAGTGATCAAGGCACCCATTTTTGTAACAGGAGATTGACCGCTCTACTGAAGAGTCATGGCATTATTCACAAGGTCGCCACTGCTTACCATCCCCAGACTAATGGACATACGGAGGTGTCTAACAGAGAGATAAAGCGTATACTGGAGAAGATAATCAAGCCTCATAGGAAGGACTGGAGCACCAGGCTACAAGATGCGCTTTGGGCATATCGGATAACGTACAAGACACCCATTGGGATGAGATCCTTCTGCTTAGTGTATGGAAAAGCTTGTCACCTCCCAGTGGAGGTAGAGCACAAGGCATTCTGGGCGGTAAGAGAAATCAACATGGGATTTGAGAAAGCTGGCGCTGAAAGGAAGCTACAACTAGCAGAACTGGAGAGCCTTCGACTCGAACCTTATGACAACTCTAGATTATACAAAGAAAAGACGAAGGTTGTGCATGACAAGCACATCAAGAGAAGAGAGTTCAGACCTGGAGATCTGGTTCTCCTTTACAACTCCAGGTTGAAACTCATGCCAGGCAAGCCGAGATCCAGATGGGAAGGTCTCTATAGTGTAGAGAAGGTAGAGTAACAAGGAGTCTTTCACCTGAGTCACCCTTCAAGCTCCAAATTCATCAAGGTCAATGGACATCGCTTAAAGCTATATCATGGTGAGAAGATGAAGAAAAATAATGAGCTAGAGATATTCCTATTGGAAGATCCACCAACAGAAGCAGATTGAGCTTGTGGACCGTCCAACTTAAGGATGTTAAAGCAAAGTGCTAGGTGGGAGACAACCCACCATGGTATGATCGTTCTTTTCTCTCCTCTTAGTTTCATTTAGTGATTCTTCTCATGATTTCTGCATATAGTCTGCATTTGCATCTGCATATTGCAATAAAAAAAAGCGAGGAGGCACACATGACGCGCAAGCGTCGCTGACGCATACCTGTCATATGTGTGTGCGTAAATAATAAAGATTGAACAGAAAGATGCACAGGAGTGGCTCTGGAAAGATGCATTGCGCATAAACTTACTCACGCGTACGCGTCCATGACGCGTGCGCGTCAATTGAAATTTTGGCATTCCACGCGGACGCGTCACGCACGTGCACGCGTGGATGAGGAAATCGGCGTAAATGAGTATCTGGGCAGAGAGTTGTCATGGTGTGGGGCTGGAACTGTGCTAGGCAGACAAATCCTATCACGCGTATGCGTCCCTGACGCGTACGCGTCGTTTTCCAATCCAAGCCATCCATGCGTGTGCGTCCCTGACGCGCACGCGTCGTTTAAAATTTTGGCAATTGTGCGTAGTGGACAGAAAGTTGTGCATGCGCGAGGCTGCCTCTACGCAAATTGCACCACTCATGTCATGCGTACGTGTCCCTGACGCGTACGCGTCGATTGAAAATAACGCGATCCACGCGTACGGGTGATGCACGCGTACACGTCGCATGCGACGCATAGTTTTTCCACGTCAGCGCCTGATTTCAATCCCCTAACCCCTCCAATCCTAAAATTTTTTCAATCCTCATTATTTCTTCTTTCTTCTTTCTTACTTTCTATTACTCTCTTCTTCCCTTCTTCATCTTCTTCATCAAGGTTCCTTTCTTCTTCCCTTTTTACCCTTTTACTTTAATTTATTTTTCCTTCTTCTTTATTTTCTTTTAATTTCATTATCTATGGTTTCTTTTTCTTTCTTCTTCCATGCATTTTTCTGTTGGTGTTAGAAATCTAAATGGGTGAGTGTTTTCTTCTATATTTTGCTTTTGGAGATATTAGGATGTGATTTGACAATTAAATACTAAATTTTTGGGTTGCTTGCATGTTGGATTTCATACTTTCCCTAACATATTTTACATGCCTACCAAGTGTTTGTGAAAAGTCCATATGGCATTGTGCATTCTTAATTATTCTATTATTCTACTCTACTGCCTGTTTTTCACAAACCCTTGCAACCTTTTATTACTTAAAGATCATTGTCAATACAAACGTGATGGTTAGCTTGTTACATTTGATAATCAAATTGAGCAATTAATGCTTGATCTATGCTACTCATGCCTTTGCCGGTATGCTAATAAACATCTTGCATCTAATTGTCTTAATTTATCATGCTATATTTCCATTGATGTCCTGATTACATGGAATCGCAACCATGTGTTAACGACATCCTTCTTTACCTTGGCATTGATTATCACTTGTACTGTCCTCCTCCTTGCTTTAATCCTTGGCTTTACATGTTAGCTTTCCTTTAACCTTTTCAAGATGGCCACCAAGAAGGGTAAAGAGAAAGCTGCTACCAAACCACCGGCAAGGAGAGGAACAAAAAGAGTGCTGGCTGCGGAACCATCTTCAACATCAGTAAAACCCTCTACAAAGCGAGTCAAGAGGATCATCAAGGTTGATGATGCAGAGAAAGCCTTTCCAGCAAGAGACACTGCGCAGTTCACTAACCGCTACTGTGAGCAGATGTTCCCCATCCTGGCTAAGAGGAACTACAACAATGAGCACCTACTCATCCTCCCTACCCACATTGTTGAGTTTGTTGAGCCCCGCATTGAGCGCAGACAATGGGGATTCTTACGGAGACAGCCACAGCAGGTTAACTTCTCATGGGTAGTTGAATTCTACTCCAATTTTCACATGCCAACCCTACAGTCTGTCTATGTCCGTCAGAAGCAAGTACCCATAACTGAAGGGGCCATTCAGCGCGCTTTAGATCTCCCTCCTGCTCCAGAAGGATTGGACGCATACCAAGAAGCCTCTTTTAAACGCCAGACATACCAATTTGACTGGGACGCCATCCTCAGAGTTATAGCATAACCTGGCAGCAGATGGATATACGGATACCATCGATCCCGACCTAAGGGCATATTGGCTTCAGCACTTACCTTGGAGGCTGGAGTGTGGGCACAGATTATGTCCCACTACGTCTTTTCTAGCACTCACGAGTCCTCCTTCACTGTAGATATTGCTGTTCTCCTCTGGTGTCTCCTTACAGACCAACCTCTCAACCTACCAAGACACCTCCGGCATGCCATGGGACACGTACAGATTGTGGGCAACCTACCTTTTTCTGTCTTGGTTTTAGATCTAGTCTCGGCAGCCAAAGTCTCCTACAGAGCTGGAGACACCAAGACCATACTTCCGCGGGAAGATTAGTATGTCCCCAACGGGAAGTACATCAGACCCCAAGCAGCCACTACCAGCCGAATTGCAGACCCGGCCGAAGATATTCATTCTCCTTCCACATCACAAGCACCTTCAACAAATCAGTTGCTCCTACAGATACTTCTATGGTTGGACCGGCTTGACCGGTAGGCAAAGAGAATGGAGTGCTGTAACAAGCGCCAATTTACATACCTCAAGGAGCTGATTGTTGGCAACCACCCACGTGGAGAAGAACCAGACACTCCGAACTCCACCTCACCTACCAGAACCGGGAGGCATGACAACCCCGACTGTGGAGATGCTGTTACTAGCCCCCCTTTGTTCCTAACTGATGGCACTGAGGACGGTGCCAAGCTTTAAGTGTGGGGAGGTCGGTCAGTACCTAATTTTCGGAGGTAATCTCTCTCTCTCTTAACACCAATATTTTAGTTTTTCTTTTGTTAGATAGAATAGATTGCATGATAATAATTGTTTGCATGTATGTTTGCTTGGTTAAAGTAATAAATTTCTTTTCAAGACTTTATTTTATAATATTTCACTAATTTAATTAAAAATTTTTTTTATAAACTTTTTTGAAGATTGTAAATTGGAATATGAATTATAGCAAAGAACACACAACCCAGTGAGATTTTTAAGCCTAATTGTATGGTTACACTATTTAACCATGATATTTTATTCTTGTGAATTTCCTTCTCTATGATTGTAATTTTTATTTTGTTCCACTCTATATGTCCAATGTTTAATGTGTTTATATGCATGCATATGATTGAGGCCATTATTTGTTATTAGCTCACTTATCCCAAATAGCCTACCCTTTCAATCACCTTTATTTTCCACTTTGAGCCTTTTAATCCCCATTTATTCTGCATTTTACCACATCACTAGCCTTAAGCAGAAAAACAAATTAATTACCCGAAATTGAATCTTTGGTTAGCTTAAGATAGAGATTATGTATCAATTAAGTGTGGGGAACCGTGAAAACTTGGGTTGATAGGAAAGTATTGAATTGACAAATTATTTGGAATTTGGGTGCATGCTCATGTGAAACCAAAAGAATTAAAATACCATATGCATTGATATTTTATATTTATGATAAAAAAATATTTAATTAAATAAATAAATAAGGGGACAAAATTGCCCCAATGCTAAGTTTAATAATCAATGCATATGTGATACAAATCAAAAGAAAAGTTGATGCATGAGTATGTAATGCAAAAGTGGGAATTTTGGGTAGCTAGGAACGATTCTAGAGTTATATAGAGTGTACATATGTTAGGTGATAGGTTAGGTTACTCAAAGATTCAATTTATAGCTCACTTGGCCATACATATATCCTCACCCATACCTTAGCCCCACTACAACCTTGAAAAGATCTCATGATGTTTACATTAGTACATTAAATATTTGTTGATTGGTTAGGTGAAGAACAAAGTTTAGAAAGCATGACTAGAGAAGACTAGAGTGAATTACAACATACACTTGAGTGATTAGAGTGCACATACAGTACCAGTGAGGGTTCAACGCTAGATTCTATGTTCCATGCTTTCATGAGTTACCTTCTTACAAGTTTACTTGTCTTTTATTGTATGATTTGAATTAGTGAAATTTGACTTATATTCTTCTTGGAGAACTTGTTTATTTTTAACCAAGTAGACAGAATCATTTCAGCATATAGTTGCATTCATACATAGGTTGAATTTCATGAGTCTTACTTTCCCTTATTTAATCCCTTTGTCTCCTTGAGCTTAACATGAGGACATGCTAATGTTTAAGTGTGGGGAGTTTGATAAACCACTATTTTATGGTTTATCTTATGCTAATTTGAGTGGTTTTTACCAACTCTTCACTCACTTATTCATACTATTTGCATGATTTTACAATTCCTTCCTAATTATGTTTTATGATTTAAAACTTGCTTCCTAAGCCTTTAAATTGTGTAGTTTGACCCCCGTTTTATACCATTCGATGCTATGATCCGTGTGTTTAGTGTTTTCAGGCTTTAAGGGCAGGAATGGCTTAGAGGATCGAAAGAGAGCTTGCAAAAAATGGAAGGAACACAAAGAGTAAAGGAACAACCAGTGAGAAGTGACGCACACACATGGCTCACGCGTGCGTGCGAATTGGAGTTTGCACAGCGATGCGTGCGCGTACCTGACGCGTACGCATGGAAGCAAGTTTGCACAGCGACGCGTGCGCGTACCTGACGCGTACGCGTGACAAGCGAAGATGACTAGCGACGCGTATGCATGACTAACGCGAACGCGTGACATGTGCGATCTGCAGAAATCATAGAAAACACTGGGGGTGATTTTGGGCCAAGTTTGGACCTAGTTTCCAGCCCAAAAACACAGACTAGAGCCAGGGGACATGCAGAGAGTCAAGACATTCACATTACGCATAGTTTTAGATTTTTAGATTGGAATCTTATAGTGAATACTACTATTTCCTCTAGGGTTCTTCACATTCATAGTTTGAGAATTATTGCTTTTGTTTTAGATATTGAGAAGAGTAATTACGTCCGTTGAAGCTTCATTATTCTAGTTTGTTTTCCTATTCCTTTACTCTTTTATTGCCCATTAATCCTATTTGGATAAGTATGTTTATGATTTTGGAATCATTAACGCAAATAACCATTTTTACTTTTAATTAATTTATAGTTATTGTTTATCATGTCTTCCTTTTATTCCCTTTTTAATTCTGTGAAAGTTATATTCATGTTAATGGAGTAGTTTCCTAACTTGATTGGAAGTTGATTACGAGGAGAACCTTGAGTTGGAATACTTGAGTGTTAATCTTAATTGGAAGTTGTTGGTTGACTCTCTAGTCTCTGACTCTATCCCTTTCTTAGAAAAGGATTAGGACTCGAGTGATAGAGTTGGTTAGTTAGTTGCTTGACTTTCCCTTATTAAGTAAGGGATGACCAAGTAGAACAATACCCTTTTATTATTACACTTGGTAAAGTTCAACAAGGATAGAACTTCCAATTAATCTTCTTCCGGTCAAGGATTTTATTTGAATTATGTAAATTCTCTCGCTATTTTCCATTGCTTCAGTTTACAATTATTTATTTTTCTGTTTCTCAAACTCAAAAAATTTCTTGGAAAACCTCTGACCAATAAGCTGCACTTTTTTGTCAACTCGTTGGGAGACGACCTGGGATTTCTACCCCCAGTATTTTGTTCTTAATTTTGTGACAACTCTTTTCTAAATTGATATGCGGATTTTAGTCGGTTGAGAACTGTACTTGCAACGCTGTTTTCTCTATAAATTCTTAATCGGCCTATTTCCGCCTGCATCAACGTGTACGCGTGGCTGACGCGTACGCGTGACAAGAATCACCTGTCTCACTAAATGGATAATGCTAGGGGAGATTTTTGAGCTGGTTTTTGGCCCAATTTCACACCCATTCTGCAAATTAGAGGCTGGGAGTGAAGGAGGGGAGGAGACCATTCATTCATACATACACTAGTTTTAGATAGATGTAGAATTCTAAAGAGAGAGGCTCTCTCCTCTCTCTAGGTTTTAGGGTTCTTAGTTCAATTTCTTGTTAGATCTAGATCTCGATCTTCCTTCAATTTAGTTTTCCTTTACTTTTATTTGTTCTAGTACTTTAGTTCATTTACTTCTTTTATTAATTTCTTTATTTTACCAATTTAGTTTATGAACTCTTTTGTTATTCTCAATTTCCTTTTAATGCAATTTTAGGTTTTCATGTCTTTTGATATTTACCTTAATACTATTGTTGATTTCTTGCTTATGTTAGTTATAGCTTTTATTTATTCCTGCATTTTGTGATGTTTCTCTTTATTGCATTCTATGTGTTTGATAAAATGTTTCTTTTAGCTTTAGTGTAAATTTTTCCTATTCTTGGCTTGGGTTGGTTACTTGGGTGACCTTGAGTTACTAATGTCCAAGTGATTGATAATTGGTGTCCATTAACACTAGTCTTCATTGATTCAATTAGTGACTGGCTAGGACTTATGGATTAGGATTGATGAAGCTCATTTGACTTTCATTCAATTGTTAGAGGGTGACTAAATGGGATTGATCCTTGCAATTATCATATTGTGGTTAGTAACAGGGATAGTGATCCTTAACCATCAACCCTTACCAAGACCTTTTTACCATTTGATTTCCTTTCCTTTATTAATTAATTGTCATTTACCTTCTTGTTATTTACATTTCTTGTCAATTGCTACCTCAACCCCAAATTTTCCTTCGTAGCCAATAATAGAGCACTTCATTGTGATTTCTAGGGAGAACGACCTGGGATTAATACTCCCAGTTATTTTGATTTGTATTGTGACAAACCTTTTTAAACTTTGATTGGTGGATAAATTGTTGGTTTGGACTATGCTTGCAATGAGATTCCCATGAGAAATTCTAGATCGACATTTATCCCTCATTAAGTTTTTGGCGCCGTTACCGGGAAATTGAAGTGGTGTTATATTATCGGCTATTGTGAATATGTTCATATTGTGAATATCTTGCTTTTTGGTTATTCATTGGTTTGCTAGTAATTAGGAGATTGCTTTTTCTTTGCTTTTTGATATTCTTGTTTTGATTTCATCTTTTCCAAATGAATTCTCATCCTTATGGTTTTGGATATGGTTATGACTATGTTGTAGGTAATGAAAACTTTAATGATGGCTCACATTATGGAAGGGAAGAATGCTTGAGAAGTTCACTTTAACATTGTAGGTCAATGCTTAATCTTTGATGACTCTTGTAGCCTTTGTGCATTGATATGAACTCGCATGTCTTTCATGATCCAATCTTTCCTACTTGATCTTGATGCTTCCGAGTGTTCTCTTCATGCCATTAACTTATACTTTGCCTTTACTCTTGCATCAAGTGTTAGTTGACATGCCCTTCGCTTATATTGTTTTCTCACTTACATGTTGTAGCTACCATGTAGTTGAGAACCCCAGTTTTATTCGGCATTAGCCCTCACTTATATTTTATTTGCTTTGATAACTTTGTTTTTGGGCTTAATCTTCCGTATTTTCTCCCCTTTCAGGCTGGCCACCAAGAAGGAAAAGAAAAAGCTTCTAAATGGAGCGACAACAAGTCCCTCCACACAATCCTTTAAAGAAGCTCATCAGTTGTGAAAACCCAACTTGGAGGAGTCCAATTCTCCGGAGACCACTTCAAATTTTGGCACAGAAAAGCATCAACAGGTGGACATAGGGCCCCTATCACACCATCCTTAGGCCATTGAGAGTGGCGATTCCGAACCCACCTTACTCATCTTTGAATGCGCCGAGGATGGTACAATCTTTAAGTGTGGAGAAATCGAGGACCGACTTCCGGGGGTAACTAATTCCTTTTCCAACACCAATTTCTAATCTTGTTTGTTAGCTAGTTGTTGCATTGCATGATAGATTGCATAATAGTTAGAGTTTGTACATATTCTACCACTTCTTTCTTGTTATGACTACTTGGTTGAAGTGATGATTTCTTTTCCAAGAAAACTGTTTTAGGGTATTTCACTAATTTGAATTAAAATTTTTGTTGAACTTGCTTGAAAAAAATTAATTTTGGAACATGGTTTTAGAACTAGAACACACAAGCCTAGTGAGATTTTTTAGCCTATTTGATTGGTTGCATCTTATCAACCAATATTTTATTTTGGTGTGTGTTGTTCTCTCTAAGATTGTGATCTTTGTCTTGCTAGATTCTATATTTCCATTATTTGATGTATGAATGTATTTATGTGATTGAGGCATTTGTTTCACTAAGCTTACATACCCAAATGGTCTTACCTTGTTATCAATCTTTGCAAACCAATGTTGAGCCTAACTAATGCCATTTGTTCTTTATTTTATCACATCACTAACTCTAAACGAAAAATAATAAATGTCCTTAATTTGAATCTTTAGTTAGCTTAAACTAGTGAGAGGGTGCATGATTTAAGTGTAGGAAAATTGGGTTTGGGAACATTTGGTTTGCGAATTGGGTATTTTACATTTTCTTTTGTTAAAATGTGAAATATTTTGGGCACATATTCATGCATTCAATACTTTAATCATATGCATTAATCTCTTATATATATTCTCTACCATGTATATACATGTATAAAGATAGAAAAAAAAAAGAAGAAAAACAAAAAGAAAAAAATAAAAAATAAAAAATAAAAAATAAAAAATAGAAGAATAAATAAAAAATAAAAAAAGAGAAAAAGAAAAAGAGAAAAATAAAGCAATAAAAAGCGGACAAAAATGTCCCAAAGTAAGTAATGGTAGCAATGCATATGAGTTGTATTCAAAATTGGGATGCATGAGTATGTAGAAGAGATAGTCAATGGTAGTTAGGTTTTGCATTGTAATTACATGGATTGTCTTAGGTTAGGTGGGAAATTTAGGTTAATCAAGGATTCAGATTTTAGTCCAGTTGACTAAATACATTCCTACCTTGACCCTAACCCCATTACAACCCATGAAAAGACCTCTTGATATGTGTATTCATGCATTGAACATATGTTGATTGGTAGAAGAAGAGCAAGCCTTGGAAAGCAAGATTAATAGAGAATTGAGAGAATCGACGCTCAAACACTAGAGAGACTAGAGTGCAAACACTTCTGATGAGGATTTGATACTCAATCCTTTGTTCCCGGCTTTCATGAGCTTTCTTCTTGCAAGTCTATTTATACTTCATTTCCTTTATTTCGAATTAGTGGAATTCATGAATCGCCATACTCTCTTAGCCCTACTTGTTCATATATATTCTTGGAGATTGATTTACCTTTAACCAAGTAGATAGAAGCATTTTGCATCTAGTTGCATTCATGTAGAATAGTTTTCATTGCATAAGTCCTACCATTCCTCTTCACCCCTTTATGGCTTTTCTTGAGCTTAGCATGAGAACATGCTAATGTTTAAGTGTGGGAAGATTGATAAACCACTATTTTATGATTTATTTTGGATTGAATTGAGTGGATTTTGTCAACTATTTCTACACTTATTCATATAAATTGCATGGTTTTGTGAATCCTTCCTAATTTGTACTTAAGAATGAAAACATGCTTCATAGGCCTTAAAAATGCTAATTCTTAATCCTCTCTTATTACCATTCGATGCCGTGATATTTTTGTTAAGTGATTCCAGGGTTTATAGGGTAAGAATGGCTTAGAGGATGGAAAGAAAGTATGCAAAAGTAGAAAGAACACAAAGAATTAAAGATTTGAGAAGTTGGTCCCGGCGCGTACGTGTGGCTAACGCATACGCGTGACCAGGAGCATCGTCCACCGTCGCGTACGCGTGACCTTGTGCAAAGTTTGACGACGTGTACGCGTGGCTGACGCGTATGCGTGACAAGCATCACGTGCCTCACTAAAGGGAAAATGCTGGGGGCAATTTCTGAGCTGGTTTTTGGCCCAGTTTCATCAAGTAGTAAAACTCACTTAGAGTGAGGTTGATCCCACAGGGATTGATTGATCAAGCAACTTTAGTGAGTGATTAATCTAGTCAAGCTAACATTGGTGAATTGGGTGAAATTGAAGCAACAGAAAGTAAATTGCAGGAATTATAAAGCTGCAGTATGTAAATGAGCAGAAATGTAAAGAGCAAGTAATGTAAATTGACAGAATCTTAAATGAAAAGAAAGGTAAATAGCATAAAATGTAAAGGGGATTGGGTGGTGGATATTAAATGAAGTAGTAGATCAAAGCTCAGAATAATTTCAGAAGATGTAAATTTGCAGGAAATGTAAATCAGACTCACAGCAAACTCAAATGTAAAGTGCAGAGGAGCAAGAAGATTTAAATTCCATCAAGTGTAAAGGGGGCTGGGTGCTGGAGAATTAAATGAAAGCAGTAAATCAAACAATTAAAGAGATCTTGAGAACAAGTAATCAGGAAATTTAAAGTGCAGAAAAATTAAATTCACATCTCAGTAAGCTCAAACGAAGAATTGTAGAAAGTAAAATTGCAGAAGAGAAGAATTAGAAACTGAAATTTCATAAACCAAATTGAATTGCAACACTGAAATGAAAAAAATGCAGAAAATTAAAGTGTTTCAAAGAGAACTCTCTATTCTATTCCTACTCCTATTGCTCTCTAGCAGAGCCAGCCTCCCTAATGAAATGAAATTGATGCCTTTATATAGGCTTTACAAAATGAAAATAAAATCGAAACTGAAAACAAATTACAATTAAATGAAATTCCTAATCTAACTGATCCTTGTGCTTTTGAGTGATGTCAATTGGGCTTTGCTTGCTTTGAATTTCAATGAAATGGGTTAATTTTGATTTGGCCTTGAATAAGTGGGTCAGGAGTGGCTTGGTTCAAGTGAGCCAGGGTGTGTTGGAACCTTCCAGTGGAGCGCTCCATTTAGTTGACTGAACGTCACGTTCATTTCCTCTTGGTGCGCAAATTTTGGTGCGCCTTGTGCGCTCCATGAGCGTTCACAATTTTGAATGCCACGCTCCCTCAATTGAGCGCTAGGCTCTTTATCCCTTGGAGCGTGCTTTCTTTCCCTTGGTGAATGCCCGAAAATGCTTGCTTTTATGAACGGGGCGCTCCCTTTAGTGAACGCTAGGCTTCCCTTCGTAGCGCTCATTGCCTTGCTAAATGCTTGCTTGGTTTTATAGTAATGCTATTCATTTAATGAATTAATGAACAAGCCAATGATGGCATTAATAATACTAGTATGAATAAGCCATATAGCGTTCATTCATTCTCAATTAGCTTTAGTAATTAAATGCTTCATGCATGCATGCTTGGCTTTATTAATTAATGCCAATGTATTAACGTTAAAGCAATTTGCTTTAATAATATATTTCATGCATTTTTCCATTGGCTTTAATTAATAATGAATTCATTCATTTCATTAGTAATTAAATGCATGCATGCTTTCATTGTCATTAATTAACAATGCCAAGCGTTCATTCATTTATTCATTGGCATAATCAAATGTTTCATGCATGCATTCATTTCATTCATTCGGTCATTAAATGCATGCATGCATAAGCATTAATGCATGATAGTTCATGATGCTAATGCCAAGGCTCTATTGTCATGGGCCACACTTTTAAAAGCGTGGCCTAAGGTTCCAAAGCGTGCTGAAACTTCAAAGTGTGCCCAAAATTCCTTTTTTCTTCTTTTTAGCTTATTTTGTGCTTTTTTTTGCTTTTTTTTCCACTTATTTCCTACAAGATTTATAAAATCAAAAGATCAAAGAAATATACCATTTAAGCACAAAAGCATTCAATATTTAAGCATTAATCATCAGTTTATTGTATGAAAAAGCATAGAAAAACATGACATGATGACATGTCATCACAACACCAAACTTAAACCTTGCCTGTCCCCAAGCCAGAAAAGAATCATGTAGTACATTTTGACAAACCAAGGTGAGAAGAATAGCAAGTTAATATTCATGGTAGGCTAGTTTTCTATGCATGCCACAATCACAAAAGAAATGTAAATGATTGATGCTTCTATCTAGCTCATTTTATGAAATCTTTTCCTTATGTTTCTTCCTTGAAACAAGCTTTTGGTTTCCTTATTAGCTTCTCCTTTTGGGTGCTTTTCCCATGAGTTGATAACAAAGCTACGACTCTAAATGCTTTGTTTTCAAGTATTTCCACTGGATACACAAGCACCACATGCATTAAATTAGAGAACTTCTTTAAGCTCATTTGTTTCTTTTCTTTATTCTCTAGTCATTGATGCTCAGCCTTGAGCTTTGAGGGAGTGCATTTTCACTTGAGCCTAGCCTTAACTCTAAGTGTTTTGTTTTCAAGCTTATTGCCTAATGTATAAACACCACAAGCACTTAACAATTGAATTGTCATTGGTACTCAGAGCCTTCAGTTTTCTCATTCTTTCCCTTTTTCTTTTCTTGCCTTAATTTGCAATTGCTTCTTCAAGGTTTTCATGACTTCAAAATATTTCACAAAATGTCCTAGATGAAAACTTCAATTAAATAAAATCCAATACAATTGAGCAACAACTAACCATACTAGCCTTCCAATACTTGTATGCACATGCTAAGTTCTTCTTTAATTCCTCGTTTGTTTATGATCATGATGCTTTATTGCTTTTGAATTCACAAAACCTAAGTTGGTAGTCATAATGTCACAGCAACATGTTGCAAATCAAAATTCAGGCTATGCTTATTCATATCACACATGCATACAGAGAAGATAAAGACAATCATGCAATTTAAAGTGCTGGAAACAAATGAGAGGAAGAGGAACTTTACAGCCTTGTAATTCACTTTCTCTACTGTTATCTTTTTCCTTCTATTCTTCCCTTTCCCTTGCCAAACTCAGAATACTTGCACATCCTCAAGCAACAATTAGAACAATGGCTATGGGGCTAACATGGATCATGAGTGTCTTATATAATAAAATGTTAGTAACACATGTGTTTTAAGCAAGCAAAATTAAGGATAACAATAAAGGCAGAAGAGACAGAGACATTATGATTGCAAACATAAAGAGTGTGCATGATACATTGCATAAAGAAAATAAGTGGCACACCAAACTTAGTGTGACACTTTCACTTGGAATTGATGCAAGTTGACACCGAGAATTGTTGTCGGTAAGGAATTTCACAAAGTATTTACGTTGCAAGTATAGCTCCAAACCAACAAACAACTCTCACATCAAATTAAATTTTAGGTTGTCACAAAGAACAAACCCCAAATAAGAAATAACCAGAGTATTTGGACTCTGGGTCGGCTCCCTAGGAAGCAATGTAGTGCATGCGTATTGGCTATGATGGGGTAAAAAGAGGGTTTTGTTTATGAGACGGTAAGAAAGTAAACTGAGTGAGTAAGTAAAGAAAACAAAATAAAGAACTCTTGGCTAAGACTTGGGTACTTGAGATCACCATCCTAGTTAACAAACCAATTATTGACAATTATGAGAGGCCAACCCATTAAGTCTACTTCTCGAAGCCTTAAGTACGTAACGTTTACTCCTAGACTTGAAGTATGTCAAATAGGCTTGATCACATCCACCCCTAAGTCCTAACCTACCTACTAATTGGCTTAGTAGTGGGTTAGCGTCAATGGGCTTCAAATTGATCACCCAGGGTTCTCAAATCACCAAATCCATTATGCCCAAAAACTCAAGATCACTCAAGTCCCTTGGCTTAGGACAAAAGTTGACAAAACTACTCAAAAACTAAAGAGAGCATTTCATCAAACACTTAGAATACGATAAAAGTCAACATCATAAATTGCAAGGATACTAAAATCTACCACTATTAATTGCAAGAAAGGGAGATCACAACTCAATTCATCAATCAAAGAAACATCAACATCAAAATTGCATTAAATGTAAACAAATCCAACATGAGTCATCATCACAAAAGAGAGCAAAATGAGAAATTAACATAAAAACTAAGGGAGTCAAGATGTAGAGATGAGAAATTATCAACGAAGCAAGATGAGATCAGGTAATCAAACATAAAATTAAAATAATCTAACCTAATTCTAGAGAGAAGAGGGAGCTTCTCTCTCTAGAAAACTAACTAAAGGCTCATGTTGGCTAAACTAATTGCTCCTCCCTTTGCTTGGACTTCAATTTTTCATGAAATATACTCAGAAACAGGTTGGATTTGGGCCTGGGCAGCTCAGAAACTGCCCCCAGCGTTTTGCCTTCAAGTGGGCCATGTGAGAGTATCGGCGCGTGCGCGCCATGTGCACGTGCGCGTCGATTGGCAAATTCTCAACCCGCGCGGACGCGGCGTGTACGCGTGCGCGTCTATAGGTGAAACCGCTTTTGCGCGTGCGTGCCTGGTGCGCGTGCACGTCCTTTGGTGCATTCCCAATCTTTGTTTCTTCATGCATTCTCGCTTTTTGTATGCTTTTCTCCTCATTTCTTCCATCCAATACTTGCCTTATAGACCTGAATTCACTCATCAAACACATCAAGGCATCGAATGGAATTAAAGTGAACTAAAATCACCAATTTAGGGCCTAAAAAAGCACATTTTTATACTTAAGCAAAATTCAAGGGAGAAGTACAAAACCATGCTATTTCATTGAATAAATGTGAGAAAAGGTGACAAAATCCCCCAAAATAAGCACAAGATAAATCACGAAATCGGGGTTTATCACAAGTATCCAGTATGGATTGGAAACAAATTTTGTTGCATAGCAACACCAAACTTAAATGAAACCATATGTCAATTTATTTGAACTAAGACTAAACAAATGAAACTGTTGTATGTAAAGTACAATCACCAAGCCAAGAATCTATCATGAATAAGGATCTCTTGGTGATGTATTAATAAAAATGGTTAATAGAAGAAAGCATTAAAAGCAAGGAAATGACTAAAACAAAGAGAAAACTAAAATTGTCTAACTAAAAGGAAGATAACACTGCAAAGGGCATTATGATTATGCAGACAAGTGATGTTGCTTAATGAATTGCATAGAGAATTAAGTGGCACACCAAACTTAGAATCTTAGTATGACACTTTCATTTTTGATACAATCATCCAAAAATATTTGAAAACAAATTGTTGCAGGGCAACACCAAACTTAGGATGTAATCATATGCCAATTTATTGAAATTTAAACAAAGCAAAGAAAGAAAATAAACCAAGCAGAGAAATGAAATGTTACCTAAGGTTGGGTTGCCTCCCAACAAGTGCTCTTTTAGTGTCATTAGTTTGACATGTTGTTCTTCACTTTCTTCCTCTTCTTCCAGTTTGTTAAGAGGAATGACCTCAAGGGGAGAGATGAAGCAGCTAGTGTCCCCTGTCTTGGTCTCTCCTCAGCAAGCTTCCTTTTGTTAATAGCTTGATTGAGCTTGCTTGCTGGATCAGGGGTAGGATTGGTGCTCTTGTTAGTTGCCTTCACTTCTTTGGATTCAAGACTTGGTTGCTATGTGATTATTGGAGTGTTTTCTTCATCAAGAGCCTTTTGAATTGATGGTTCAATGAGCCCTTCATTTTTGTAGCTCTCTGCTTCACTTGAGTGTGAATTTTCTTGATTGACTTCCTCACCATCTTGTTCTTCCACTTCCTCCTTTGCATTCAACATCTGACTTAATAGCACTTTCATGGAGGAGGTTTGTTGATCTTCCCAAGATTTCTTCATCTCCTCTTCATATCTTTCAATCACAGATTCAATTATTGAGAATTTTTGGTTCAGGGAAGTTTGTGGAGGTTGTGAGTTTTCATGTTCTTTTGTCATCTCAAGTGGCTTCTGTGAGTATGCAACTTCAGGTTCAAATACCTCCACCACCTTATTCTTCATCAAAATTTTGCTTGACACAGGGACCTCTTCATCTTGCCTTTCCACTTCCTCCTTCACATTCACCAATTGTTCTTCATCTTCCTTGCTTAACAGTTCTGAGTGTTTCCTGATTTTCTCCAAGTGCTCCTCCATCTTTTGGAGGAGAATTTCTTGTTCTCTCCAGGATTGTTCTTGCTTTTCCACTAATTCTCTGAATTTTTGAAGGGGATCCTCAACTACTAGCTCAAAATATGAAGATTGAGAGAAATTTTATGGATATGGATGTGTTGTGGTGAGGTTGTTTTGAGTGGTATGGAATGAATCTGGTGAGTTATGGAATGAATTTTGTGAATGTTGAAATGAGTCTTCTGTGTAGTGAAATGAATCTTGCGGTTGGTGAGATGAGTTGTATGGATATTGGAGGAAACTTTGTGTTGAGGCAAAATCAAGTGATGAAGAATTTTCAAATGAGAAACTGGGAGGTGAGGTTGGACAGTTTAGTATGATTGAATTGAAGGTTTGATCCCAAGCACAACTTGAGGAATTGTGGAAATCATCACAGTATGGATCATCTTGTTGCCTTGGTGGACAATTTTGCATGACTTTATTGAGAGTATACTCCTGTGAAGATGTCTCTTGATGAACAAAGTATGGATCATCAAGATTCCTTTGATTCTGACTTTCCCAACCACAATATGAGTGGTTGTTATAGCAGTACGAGTCATCTTGTGGTTCTGGGAGGTGTTCATACTCTTTCAATTCTTGGTGATATTCCCAACCACCATTAGAATAATGACTTGAATCATTTTGTGGTGGTGCGAAGTATCCCATATGATTCTTTGGCTCATCTTGTGGTTCTGCGACATATCTCCATGGATTAGAGTGCTCAGGATCTGCAATTTGTTGGTGATATTCCCGGCCATCATTAGAAATTGGTGATGGTGGGTAATATCTCATAAAATTTTTTTGATCATAAGATGAGTTGAACTCCATTTGAATTTTGTAAAATACAACACCAATGAAAATTGAAATTCATATCTCAGAGAAGAATTTCTTAGTGAGGCGATAACTCAAACGCCTTGGTGTCATCTTAAAAAAGAAAACAAAAATAAAGAAAATGCTTAATCTAGACTTCTCACCCACTTAACCATTGTTGATCTAAATCAATCCCCGGTAACGGTGCCAAAAACTTGATGGGTGAAGAGAACGATTCCACACTAAACTCACCAGCAAGTGTACTGGGTCGCATCAAGTAGTAAAACTCACTTAGAGTGAGGTCGATCCCACAGGGATTGATGGATCAAGCAACTTTAGTGAGTGATTAATCTAGTCAAGCTAACATTAGTGAATTGGGTGAAATTGAAGCAGCAGAAAGTAAATTGCAGGAATTATAAAGTTGTAGAATGTAAATGAGCAGAAATGTAAAGAGCAAGGAATGTAAATTGACAGAATCTTAAATGACAGGAAAGGTAAATAGCATGAAGTGTAAAGGGGATTGGGTGTTGGATATTAAATGAAGCAGTAGATCAAAGCTCAGAACAATTTCAGAAGATGTAAATTTGCAGGAAATGTAAATCAGGCTCACAGCAAACTCAAATGTAAAGTGCAGAGGAGCAGGAAGATTTAAATTGCATCAAGTGTAAAGGGGGCTGGGTACTGGAGAATTAAATGAAAGCAGTAAATCAAACAATTGAAGAGATCTTGAGAACAAGTAATCAGGAAATTTAAAGTGTAGGAAACATAAATTCACATCTCAGTAAGCTCAAACGAAGAATTGTAGAAAGTAAAATTGCAGAAGAGATGATTCAGAAACTGAAATTTCATAAACCAAATTGAATTGCAACACTGAAATGAAAAAAATGCAGAAAATTAAAGTGTTTCAAAAAGAACTCTCTATTCTATTCCTACTCCTATTGCTCTCTAACAGAGCCAGCCTCCCTAATGAAATGAAATTGATGCCTTTATATAGGCTTTACAAAATGAAAATGAAATTGAAATTGAAAATAAATTACAATTAAATGAAATTCCTAATCTAACTAATCCTTGTGCTTTTGAGTGATGCAAATTGGGCTTTGCTTACTTTGGATTTCAATGAAATGGGTTGATTTTGATTTGGCCATGAATAAGTGGGTCAGGAGTGGCTTGGTTCAAGTAAGCCAGGGTGTGTTGGAACCTTCCAGCGGAGCGCTCCGTTTAGTTGAATGAACGTCACGTTCATTTCCTCGTGGTGCGCAAATTTTGGTGCGCCTTGTGTGCTCCATGGGCGTTCACGATTTTGAACGCCACGCTCCCTCAATTGAGTGCTAGGCTCTTTATCCCTTAGAGCGTGCTTTCTTTCCCTTGGTGAATTCCCGAAAATGCTTGCTTTTGTGAACGGGACGCTCCCTTTAGTGAACGCTAGGCTTCCCTTCGTAGCGCTCATTGCCTTGCTGAATGCTTGCTTGGTTTTATTAGTAATGCTATTCATTTAATGAATTAATGAACAAGCCAATGATGGCATTAATAATACTAGTATGAATAAGCCATGTTGCGTTCATTCATTCTCAATTAGCTTTAGTGATTAAATGCTTCATGCATGCATGCTTGGCTTTATTAATTAATGCCAATGCATTAAAATTAAAGCAATTTGCTTTAATAATATATTTCATGCATTCTGCTATTGGCTTTAATTAATAATGCATTCATTCATTTCATTAGTAATTAAATGCATGCATGCTTTCATTGTCTTTAATTAACAATGCCAAGCGTTCATTCAATTATTCATTGGCATAATCAAATGTTTCATGCATGCATTCATTTCATTCATTCGGTCATTAAATGCATGCATGCATAAGCATTAATGAATGATAGTTCATGATGCTAATGCCAAGGCTCCATGGTCATGGGCCACTCTTTTAAAAGCGTGGCCTAAGGTTCCAAAGCGTGCTCAAACTTCACAGTGTGTCCAAAATTCCTCTTTTCTTCTTTTTAGCTTATTTTGTGCTTTTTTTGCTTCTTTTTCCACTTATTTCCTACAAGATTTATAAAATCAAAAGATCAAAGAAATATACCATTTAAGCATAAAAGCATTCGATATTTAAGCACTAATCATCAATTTCTTGTATGAAAAAGTATAGAAAAATATGACATGATGACATGTCATCAATTTCACTGTGATTTCTAAGGAGAACGACCCGGGATTAATACTCTCGGTTATTTTGATTTGTATTGTGACAAACCTTTTTAAACTTTGATTGGTGGATAAATTGTTGGTTTGGACTATGCTTGCAACGAGATTCCGTTGAGAAATTTTAGATTGACATTTATCCCTCATAAAGTTTTTGGCACCGTTTCCAGGAAATTGCAATGGTGTTATATTATCAGCTATTGTGAATATGTTCATATTGTGAATATCTTGCTTTTTGGTTATTCCTTGTTCATATGGTGCTAGCCTCCTATATCATCCCTGATCCTAGAAACTGTGGGAGTAGCATTCTTACTCAAAATGTGAATGCCAACAAATTTGAACTTAAACCTCAGCTCATCACCTTTGTTAAGAACAATTGCCAGTATGGAGGAAGTGCTTCGGAGGACCCAAATCAACATCTCTCTGTTTTCTTGAGGATATGTGACACTGTCAAAACTAATGGAGTGCACCCAGATATCTACAAGCTCTTGCTATTCCCCTTCTCTTTAAGGGACAATGCTACTCAATGGCTGGAAACTTTCTCAAAAGAAAGCACCACAAAATGGGAGGACTTGGTTAGCAAATTCTTGGCCAAGTTCTATCCCATAAAAGAATCATCAAGCTCAAGAATGATGTGCAAACCTTTCGACAATTGGAGGGAGAGTCACTATATGAAGCTTGTGAGAGGTATAAAGCACTAATAGGAAGATGTCCCCTAGACGTGTTTAGTGAATGGGTGAACTTCTATAAGGGCCTCTCTATGAAAGCAAGAAAAGCTTTGGATTACTCTTCAGGAGGGTCACTTCAAATGATGAAAACTTCATAGGAAGCACATGATCTCATAGATATGGTGGCCAACAACCATTATTTCTACTCCTCGGAGAGACAAGCAGCTCCAAAGAGAGGTGTCTATGAGCTTGAGGGTGTGGATGCCATCCTAGCCCAAAACAAGTTAATGCACCAGCAACTTCAACAACAGATGGAAATGATGTCAAAAAGGATAGATGGATTGTAATTGGCTGCAGTGAGCACAACAAGCCAACCTTCAAATGTATGGGGACAACATGAAGAAAGCTATGAGACATACAACAATGAGTAGTAGCCTGAGCAAGTTCAGTATGTGCACAACCCAAATTCTGCCCAAAATGACTTCCATGGGTACACAAACAACTCCTCATGGAAGAACCATCCCAACCTAAGATGGGAAGGAAACCAGAACCAATGGCAAAGAAACTCTAACCCCAACAACTTTTGCAACACAAGCAACCAAAATCACCACCCCACTAACAACAATCCATATAGAAAGCCATAGAACAATAACTCTACATCCACATTCTACCCACAAAATAACCCCCCAAATAACCAAAATAACTTCCATCAACCATCAACATCCCATACTCAACCACAACCATATCAAGAATAAAGAATCTCTAACTTAGAGATGATGATGGAGAAACTCATGAAGAATTAAGAGATGGCAAGCAAGAATTATGAAGCATCAATGAGGAACCTGGAAAAATAAATTAGGCAACTATCTAAACAGTCTACTAAGAGACCAACCAATGCATTCCCAAGTGGCACCATTCCTAATCCAAAGGAGGAATGCAAGGCCATACAACTCAGGAGTGGCAAGACATTGGGAAAAACACCAAGGTTGCCAAGAAAAAAGAAACAAAGGTTGAAGAGAATGATAAAATGGATCCCAAGAAGGATGATAAACTACAAGCTCCAAGGAAAGGCAAGCAAGCCTCTGAGACACAAGCACAAGAGCAGAAAGAGGAAGTGAAGCCCTATGTTCCGCCTCTACCTTACCCTTAGAGATTGCACAAGGAGATGAAGGACCAACAATTCCCTAAATTCCTAGAGGTTTTAAAGAAATTAGAGATCAACCTTCCACTTGCTGAAACCTTAGAACAAAGGCTCCTCTATGCAAAGTTCCTCAAGGAACTCATCACCAAGAAAAGGAGTTGGAAAGAGAAAGAAACTGTGATCCTTACCCAGGTATGTAGTGCTGTGATCCAAAGAGGTATTCCACCAAAACTCAAGGACCCAGGGAGTTTCCTCATATCATGTACCATAGGCAACATAACATTAGAAAGAGCTCTCTGTGACCTGGATGCCAGTATAAATCTGATGCCTCTCTCCATGATGAAAAATTTGTCAATAGAGGAAGTTAAACCTAACAGGATATCACTCCAAATGGCTGATAGATCCCTCAAGATCCCTAATAGAGTTGTGGGGAACTTATAGGTGAAAGTTGGTGAGTTCATCTTTCCTGCTGACTTTGTAATCCTGGATATGGAAGAAGAGGGACACAACTCAATTATCCTAGGGCGACCCTTCTTAGCCACAGCAAGAGCCATCATTGACGTGGAAAAGGGAAAAATGGTTTTTAGAGTACATCATGAGTAAATGATCATCAATGTCTTTAAGGCAATGCAATACACCCCTGAGAAAGAAAACCATATGAGGGTGGAGATGATAGAAAATTGGTGGAAGAAGCACTTGAACAGAGCCATCTTGAAGAGCAAGAAAAAGAAATTCAAGAGATTCAAAATGAAGATACCAAAGAGGAGGCACCAAAGCAAGAACTGAAGCCTCTTCTCCCTCATCTCAAATATATGTTTCTTGGTGGAAAGGAAACACTTCCAGTGATCATCAACTCATCTTTGAGTATACAAGATGAAGCAAAGCTGCTTGAAGTACTAAAGACTCACAAAACTGCTCTAGGGTGGACAATTGATGACATCAAGGGTATAAGCTCTGCTATTTGCATGCATAAAATCTTGCTAGAGGAGGACTCAAGGCTAGTGGTGCAACCTCAAAGGAGGCTTAATCCAACCATGAAAGAGGTGGTTCAAAAAGAGGTGATAAAGTTATGGAATACTGGAATCATATACCCCATTTCTGACAGCTCTTGGGTGAGTCCAATCCAGGTGGTACCGAAGAAGGGAGGCATGACTGTAATCTTCAATGAAAGGAATGAGCTCATCCCTACAAGGATAGTGACAGGGTGGAGAATGTGCATTGACTATAGAAGATTGAATGATGCTACAAGGAAGGACCACTTCCCCCTCCCCTTCGTTGATCAAATGCTAGAAAGATTGGCTGGCCATGCTTATTATTGCTTTATGGATGGGTATTCCGGGTACAATCAGATCGTGGTGGATCCTAAAGACCAAGAGAAGACATCTTTCACTTGTCCCTTCAGAGTCTTCGCCTACAGAAGGATGCCCTTTGGGCTGTGCAACGCTCCAGCAACCTCTCAAAGGTGTATGCTTTCCATATTCTCTGACATAGTAGAAAAATTCTTGGAGGTTTTTATGGATGATTTTTCTATTTTTGGAAACTCCTTTGACACTTGTTTGCATCATCTAACCCTTGTCTTGAAAAGATGCCAAGAAACAAACTTAGTCTTGAATTAGAAAAAGTGTCATTTCATGGTACCAGAAGGCATTGTTCTTGGGCATAAGGTTTCAAGCAAGGGTATAGAAGTTGACAGGGCTAAAATAGAGATTATAGAAAAGCTTCCTATACCAATCAATGTGAAGGCAATGAGAAGTTTTCTTGGGCATGTTGGGTTTTATAGAAGGTTCATCAAGAATTTCTCGAAGATAGCTAAACCACTAAGCAACTTGCTAGTGGTTGACAATCCTTTTATCTTTGATGATAACTGCAAGCATGCTTTTGAAACTTTGAAAAATAAACTCACTACAGTACCAATTATCACACTCGCAGACTGGGGACTTCCTTTTGAACTTATGTGTGATTCAAGTGACCTTGCAATTGGTGTTGTATTGGGACAAAGGAAGGACAAATTGCATCATGTCATATACTATGCAAGTAAAGTGTTAAATGAAGCACAAATATTACACCACCACAGAAAAAGAACTCTTGGCAATTGTATATGCATTTGATAATTTAGACAATATTTGATTGGTTCAAAAGTTAAAGTATATACTGACCATGCTGCTCTTAAGTATCTCATGTCTAAACAGGACGCAAAGCGAAGGCTTATTAGATGGGTGTTGTTGCTACAAGAGTTTGACATTAAAGTAAGGGATAGGAAAGGAAGTGAGAACCAAGTTGCAGACCATTTGTCAAGGTTACCACAAGAGATCAACCAAGAAGCACCACAACCAGTGATTGAGAAATTTCCAGATGAGCATCTATTCCAAATTCAACAAGCACCTTGGTTTGTCGATATTGCAAACTACAAGGTGGGGAGAAGGATTCCTCAAGATTTCACCAGGCAACAAGTAAAGAAGTTGCTCACTGAAGCCAAGAAATTCTTATGGGAAGAACCTTTCCTATTCAAGAGATGCCTTGATAGGATGGTTAGAAGGTGTGTGCCAGAAAGTGAGATGTGCAACATTCTATGGCATTGCCATAGTTCAGATTATGGTGGACACTTTGGGGCCAAAAGAACTGCTGCCAAAGTTCCTCAGAGTGGCTTTTATTGGCCATCCATATTCAAAGATGCCAGGGATTTCGTAAATCAGTGTGACAAATGTCAAAGAGCAGGAGGTTTCACAAAGAGAAATGAAATGCCCCAAAATTTCATCTTAGAAGTAGAATTGTTTGACCTTTGGGGGATAGATTTTATGGGACCCTTTTCCCCATCATTTGCATTCAAGTACATATTGGTAGCAGTGGAATATGTCTCCAAATGGGTGGAAGCCATAGCAACAACTACATGTGAAGCACAAATCATTCTCCAATATCTCAAGAAGCACATCTTCACCAGATATGGAGTACCTAAAGGCCTCATTAGTGATGGTGGCACTCACTTTTGTAACAGGCAGATGGATAAGCTGCTCCATAGATATGGAGTAACCCACAAAGTGGCTACACCATACCACCCTCAAACTAATGGCCAGGCTGAATTGGCAAACAGAGAGCTAAAAAGAATCCTAAAGAAGACAGTTGGAGTTACAAGGAAAGACTGGGCAAGAAATTTGGATGATGCCCAGTGGGCATACAGAGCTGCATTTAAAACCCTGATTGGTAGGTCACCATTTCAGTTAATCTATGGTAAATCCTGCCACCTCCATGTGGAGCTCAGACATAAGGCTTTCTGGGCCACTAAGCTCTTCAATCTGGGTTCTCAAGTAGCAGGAGAGAAAAGGTTACTGCAACTTAATGAATTGGATAAATTCAAACTGGAAGCTTATAAGAATGATATGATCTACAAAGAGAGGGCCAAAAGATGGCATGACAAGAAAAATTCAAGAAGGGATTTTGAGCCAGGGCAGTAAGTGTTATTTTATAATTCCAGGCTCAAGATTTTTCCTGGCAAACTCAAGTCCAAATGGACCGGCCCTTATCTGGTAACCAAGATTTCTCCACATGGAAATCTTGAACTTCTGGATAAAGCAAAAAAAGAAACATTCATGGTGAATGGTCACATGGTGAAGCACTACCTGGGAGGACCCTGGAATAAAGAAAAGAGCATTCATGAGCTGAGTTGAACAAGAAGGAAGGACGTCAAGCTAATGACGATAAAGAAGTGCTTGTTGGGAGGCTACCCAACTGGAGGTAACTTTCTTAGGTCTTTTCTTTTACTTTTTCAATAAGAGAGTCAAGTAGATTTCCTTGCATTGCAAAGGGTTAAGTTTGGTGTTGCACACCAAAGTAAGGTTGTAAGAACTGAGACTAATTAACCGTTTAATTAAATAATCAATATTGCCCAAAATAAGATCCTAAAATTTAGAATGAGAATTTGAGGATTTAAATGTGATTTTTGAACTCAGTTGGTTTTGTTGAGTCAGAAAATGTATATTTTGCGAAAAATCAAGAAAAACCGCGAACCGGCATACCAAGTTGGGTCCAAGCCCAACATATATAAAGGTTCAATAAGTGAACCCATTCAGCATACCACTCTCATAAACACAACACACACCAGAAATTGAGAGAAGAAGGACAAGAGAGAAGAAGCACTATTCACATTTCACTTTAAACCGCGATATCTTGAGTTACGGTGCTCTGATTCGCATGCCGTCGGCGGCTATGTGAAGCTCTCACTGAGCCCATTACTTCCATCTAACTTTCCTAGGTAAAAAATCGAATTTTCTCTTCCTTCCTGCTGCCCTAAGAATTTCGAGTTTGATGAGTGTTGATCTTGAGAAAAATTTGTGTTTTGGTTGTTTAGGTGCCAATCATTAGTGAGGAAATGTTGGGTTCTATCCCAAATTTTAGTGAATGAGATAATATTTCTCAAGAACCCTTGTGAATTGATTTATGGTGAGAATTAGGTTTTGATTTATGTGAAATATGTGATATTAGCTTGAATATTAGAGCTTGTTTTGGTACATATTGGGAATCGGCTAAGGTATGGTTTCGGTTTTCTCTATGTAATATATAATATTTCTGGACACTTAGGCTAGTGACCCATAGGATAGGTTTAACTTGGAATAATTGTTGAATTGTTAAATGATGAATTGTGATGAATTATGATGAGTTGATGATTTTTGAGTATATTGATGAATTATGATGGTGAAATGATAAAGATGGTATGAAATATATAGGTTGAGATGAAATGAGATTGATTATGATGCTTGGTATTGATAGAATTATGATTGATGAATGTGTTGGTGGAGGTTCGATTATAATGTTATATAATTAATGTTTGATGGTTGAGAATATTGAAAGGAAAGTTCGGTATGAATAGTGGAATGTGATACAAATGGTAAGTTATGAGGTAAATTGGAGTTTGGTATGGTTTTGGTTTGATTTTGGTTGAGGATTGTGAAAAATTGGGACTTTGTGAACTTTTGGTAAAACTGAAATTTTGGTGAACTTCCATGAATCATATCTTGAACTACCATGCTTGAAATTCAATGTATTTTATATCAAATGAAAGGAAATTGAACAAGCTTTAAAATGGTTTAAATTTGGTGGAAATCCGAATTCGGTAGAAAAAGATATGATTGTGGAAAGTTTGGTGTCAAAATCTGAAATTCTGCAATGTTGCAAAATTTTGTGATTTTTGGTTTATGTGTGTACGCACAGCCTTGTGCGTACGCACACACAGGGGAAAGCCTTCTGTTAAGAGCGCTAGCACAACCTGTGCGTGCACGTAAAAAATGAAGTTTTACAACCTGTGCGCACGCACACGTTGGAAGGTTCATTCTGTTGAGGGCGCTTGCACGCCTTGTGCGAGCGAACAAAATTGTAAAATTTAGTACTTGTGCGTACGCACACTTTTTATAAAATCTCATGGGCATGCACACGTACACCATTGTGCATACGCACACGCCTTGTTTTTCAACATAAACTTTGATTTCAAACTATTTCACCTTCCCAACAAGTTTATAAACTTCTGTGACACCTATTTAAGATTCTTTGGCTTATTTTTGGGTATCAAAACATGGGAAAGACCATAGAGAATTGAATTTGGTATTATTTTAAAAAATTAGAGAACAGAGGCTTAGGTTTCTGGTGTATGATGAGGATGGGTCTGGTGTGATGAGATGGGAGAAAGATACTTGAATTGCGAAATTGACAAACTGATGAGTTCGGAATGGAAATGTTGAGTTGACAGTTGTTGAAATGAGTCGAGGACTCGGGATGAAATGATGGATCCATGATGTACTGAAAATGTTTGCTGAAAACCACTGAATTACTGTTTTATTTTGAGATTGTTGAGCCACTATGGGCCTGGCAGTGACGGTGGTTAATCCTGCCTGTCGAGGTAGCGGCGGCGGCGGCGTAAGGATGGTGGTTAATCCCGCTTACGTTGAGATGTGAGGTATGTGGTAAGAGTATATCGCTCGTATTCCTTCGGATCACTAGAGTGTGCAGGCACAGAATCCTGGACAGTGTTCCAAGCACCATATCTCAGGAGTTCCCAATTATGATTCCGAAGGGCGACATCTCCATCAAGATGTGTTGGGTTAGCTATTGAACTGACAATGTGATATCACAGCCAATAGGACAGGTGATGCACGAAATTGTGATCTCCAGGCTCGAACAAATCCTGGTAATGGCTCCAAAGCTTGGTGCTCTGATCTTAATTCATGATTGTCACAACTTCGATACAACTAACTAGCAAGTGCACTGGGTCGTCCAAGTAATACCTTACGTGAGTAAGGGTCGAATCCCACGGAGATTGTTGGTATGAAGCAAGCTATGGTCACCTTGCAAATCTCAGTTAGGCAGATATAAATTGGTAATGGTGTTTTCGAATAATAAATAATAGAATAGGGATAGAGATACTTATGTAAATCATTGGTAGGAATTTCAGATAAGCGAATGGAGATGCTTTCGTTCCTCTGAACCTCTGCTTTCCTACTATCTTCATCCAATCAGTCTTACTCCTTTCCATGGCTGGCTTTATGCAAGGGCATCACCGTTGTCAGTGGCTACATCCCCTCCTCTCAGTGAATAATATGCTCACGCACCCTGTCACGGCACGGCTATTCATCTGTCGGTTTTCGATCATGCTGGAATAGGATTCACCCTCCTTTTGCGTCTGTCACTAACGCCCAGCACTCGCGAGTTTGAAGCTCGTCACAGTCATTCAATCATTGAATCCTACTCAGAATACCACAGACAAGGTTTAGACCTTCCGGATTCTCTTGAATGCCGCCATCATTCTAGCTTACGCCACGAAGATTCCGGTTAGGAGATCTAAGAGATACTCATTCTAGCTTAATTCATGTAGAACAGAAGTGTTTGTCAGGCACGCGTTCATAAGGGAGAAGGATGATGAGCGTCACACATAATCATCACCTTCATCACGTTCTTGGGTGCGAATGGATATCTTAGAAGCGAAATAAGAAGAATTGAATAGAAAACAGTAGTACTTTGCATTAATCTTTGAGGAACAGCAGAGCTCCACACCTTAATCTATGGAGTGTAGAAACTCTACCGTTAAAAATACATAAGTGAAGGTCCAGGCATGGCCGAGATGGCCAGCCCCCTAAAACGTGATCAAAGGATCATAAGGTAATCCAAAGATGCCTAATACAATAGTACGAGGTCCTATTTATAATAAACTAGCTACTAGGGTTTACATGAGTAAGTATTTGATGTATAAATCCACTTCCGGAGCCCACTTGGTGTGTGTTTGGGCTGAGCTTAAGTGTTGCACGTGCAGAGGCCATTTGTGGAGTTGAACGCCAGTTTTTGTGCCAGTTTGGGCGTTCAACTCTGGTTTTGGATCCTTTTCTGGCGCTGGACGCCAGATTTGGGTAGAAAGCTGGCGTTGAACGCCAGTTTACGTCGTCAATTCTTGGCCAAAGTATGGACTATTATATATTTCTGGAAAGCCCTGGATGTCTGCTTTCCAACGCAATTGGAAGCGCGCCATTTCGAGTTCTGTAGCTCCAGAAAATCCACTTTGAGTGCAGGGAGGTCAGAATCCAACAGCATCAGCAGTCCTTTTTCAACCTCTGAATCTGATTTCTGCTCAAGTCCCTCAATTTCAGCCAGAAAATACCTGAAATCATAGAAAAACACACAAACTCATAGTAAAGTCCAGAAATGTGAATTTAACACAAAATCTATTAAAAACATCCCTAAAAGTAACTAGATCCTATTAAAAACATACTAAAAACAATGTCAAAAAGCGTATAAATTATCCGCTCATCAACAGGCATTCATCTTATGCATCTTCTATTTGTTTGTTTGCTTTGCCGACTTGTAATGGCTTTTCTAATTGTATAACATGCCTAATTGCTTACTTGATTTACTTGCCCTAAATGCCTATTCTTGTGTTTTACTTGCATTGATATTACTTGTGTTTTCTACTGGGATTGGGAGGTTCGGAAGGTGGCATGGAGGATAGGTTGGTGAAGGCTGTGGGACAGCGGAGAGTTGTCAGTTATAAAATCCTTTAAGTTAGATTACCCTTTTATTATGTTAAGTTTTAAGTTATACTTTATTCTTTTAGTCATGCTTTAAGGTGAATCTTGTGATGGATATGAAGTTCTAGGATTGCCTCTGGCGTCCTGAGGTCTTATATCTTATATCACTGGCCACTGCTACCACACTGAGAACCTCCGGTTCTCATACCTTATTCTGTTATTGTTTTTCAGATGCAGGTCACAACCCACCTCGGTGAGTTGTTCTGATGGTGACAGAGCAGAGGATCCTGGATATATCTTGGAGTCTTTTGATTTATTTTGTTTAGTTTCTCTCACTTTTGTATTTTACTTTTGGCCTAGAGGCTTACTTTGAGAGAAAAACTTGTATAAGATGTTTTAACTTTCAGGTTCTAAATTGTATATATATATATATATATATATAGCCGGCTTAAACTCCGCGAGCCGTGGCTAGATCCTTATGTTATTATACTCTCATCTTTTGTTATATTATATCTATATCTTGTGCTTTAAGTTTGTAGCTTTGTGAGTACGTTTTGCGCTTTTTAAATCCTGTTTTTGAGCTATATCCTTCATCGGGCTTCTAGATTATATTAATTCTTCTATATAGTATATGTATGAGCTTAGAACTGTCGTAACCTTTGATTAACTTTTGCTTTACGACGCTAGTAAGGCTTAGGGTAATTAGGGTGTTACATTTTGTGGTATTAGAGTAGTTCTTCCTCGTGAGCTTGAGGGATGGACCGATTGTGCTTCATTACATACTCTGTGTGTCATTTCTTTGATGCTATTAGGTTATGTATTTGATATGCATATCATGCTTGTTTGTGAGTTCCTTTTTGGGATAATTGAAGCACTAGACTTTTGATATTGAGATTGATCACCTTGATATCAATTGTTTGGTGTAGACAGGAACCCTAATGGCTACTCGCGGATGAGGTCGTACACGTTTACAAGCCGAGAGTAGAAATGCACAACCGGCCAATAACCATGCCGAATTCATGGCGGCAATGGCGAATCGTGCGAACACCATGGAAGCTAATGCTGCTGCGACTCTGCAAGCTGTGCAGAGGTTAGCCAACCGGCTGGAAATGGATACGGGAATGGCGAAAGAAACGCAAATGATAATGTAGAAGGGAATGAAGATAACATGGGAGGTGCTCCGATGACCTTAGCTACTTTTCTCAAGGTTCATCCTCCAAGTTTCAGAGGATTAACCAACCCCACAGAGGCAGACAATTGGTTCCAGGCTATGGAGCGTGCTATACAAGCACAGCATATTCCGAATAACCAATATGTAGAATTTGCTGCCTATCAGCTTCTGGGAGAGGACCAGCATTGGTGGCAAGGAGAGTGCCACTTGCTCCTGCTTCAAAATGCCGATGTTCCTTAGGATGTATTCCAAACGGCCTTCTACAAGAAGTACTTTCCTGAGTCTGCAAGGGAAGCGAAGGAGATGGAACTCATGCAGCTGAAGCAAGGTTCCTTATCTGTGGCGGACTGCACTAGCCGATTTGAGGAGCTTTCACTACAACAAATATGGCTTTTAACAACGCCAAATTTTGCAACACTTTAAAACCGTTCTCGTTGATAAGTTTAGACAACGGTTTTTTATAGTGTTACTGTTGAATTCAACTTTTTGATTATTTTATAGTAACAAATTAAAACTGTTCTCTTTGACTATTTTAAAGAATAGTTTTATAACCGTTACCATGATTTGTATTTAAGCAACGATAAAATTTTTTATCGTTGTTTAAATAATTGTACAAAGAAAACGCATAAAAATCGTTGCCAAAATGCTACACTTTAAAACCGTTCTATTAGATGGTCTTAGACAACGGTTTTTACAATGTTGCTGTTGAAGTTCAATTTTTCATTATGCTATAGTAATGAAATAAAACCATTCTCTTTGACTATTTTAAAGAACGATTTTATAACCATTACAACAATTGTTTATAAAACAACAATTTTCTATATTATTTAAATAATTATACAAATTAAACAATACCAATAAAAATAATTTTAAATAATCATATAAATTAAAATTATTTTTTCTATAAATACTGAATTTATAAAATACTCAAAAACTATGGTTATAAATACATAACAAATATTTTTTTTTGAAAAAAATGAAATTAAAATAAATTTATAATAAATATTATATATTTTTGTTATAAATATATAACAAATATTATTTAAAAAATAAAATTAAAATAATATTATAATAAATATTATATATTTTTATTATAAATATATAAGAAATATTATTATAAACAATAAAATTAAAATAATTTTAGAATAAATGTTATATATTTATTGAAAAATTTTCCCTCTAAGATAATCAAGGACTCTGATCTCTTCAGAAAAAAAAGAAAATCAGAGCGCCCTCTTCCTCCCCCCACCATCAACGTAACCTTAACTCACACCAACCCAGGCCATCAGATTTAGAGCTGTAACAACCCAAGTTTTCGAAAAATTAAATAATGAGTTATTTACAATTTATTATAATTGTTGAGAATTTTATTTAAAGAAAATTATTTTATTGAGGATAATTAATTAGAGTTTCATAAAAATTGAAGTTTAAATTAATTAGAGTTTTATTATAATTTTTATTATATTTGAATGTTTCACATAATTTCAGTAATTGAAAATAAGAAAGAATTGTATAATTTAAGTTAAGTAACTTTTATTACGAATAATTTATGATTTAATTCGGGTTTCTTATTTTTAGAAAATAATATGTTAAGAATGATTAAGTTGATTTTATAAATATTGAGTTTAAGCTAATTAAAATTTGTTGCATAATTTTATTATAATTGGTTATTTTATAAATTAAAATTAAAGTTCTGGTAATAGAAAAATAATGAAAAGTTATATCACTTAATTTAAATAATTAATATTTTGAATTTAAATTATATTTTATGAAATGTGATTAATATATTTATTTTATAATTTAAATTAAAAATAATTAATTGAACTTAACAATATATTAATAAATAATATTCTTAAATATTTTTAATAGCATACAATTAATTTTAAAATTATTCTATCATCCAATTTTATTAAAATATCTATATCTATTCATATTTATCTTTATTCCTTTATAAAATTCCTAATTTCTAATACTAATTCCCCAAATCACTAAATTCCCAATTAGAAACCCTAGAACCCCATCCCTTTATGAGAAAATGCAAAGAAGAGAGAAGGAAGCTAAGCACCGTGGGAAAGAGAAGGAAGGGGCGCCGTCTCGTGTCGTCGCCGTTGCGCCTCGCTACCGTCGCCGTGGAGACAGCCATCATCGTTAATTCGTGCTCGCCAGAGGAAGCCACTGTCGCCGCTGTGACGCGTGCGAGAGGAGGGGAGTTGTGCATTGTTGTCGTCGCCGTTTCTACTCGAGGTTGTGGTTGCCGATTGGTTTCGTTGCTGCTGAAGAAGAAGACGCGTCCGAGACCAGGGGGAGTGATGCGCGAAGGAGGCTGTAACGGAGAAGGAGGACACGCTGTCTCATCGCCGCTGCTGCTGTTGTTTCCATCACCGTCATGCTTCATGATCACCGTAGGTTACTCTGCCATTGCTATTCTATTCTGCGTTTCCGTGGTAGCATTGAGTTATGTTCTGTTTCCATTATTTGATTTGGTAATTAGTTCTCTGAAAATGTTGTTCTAGTTTTGTTTTGATTTTAATATTAATTTGATATTGATTTAGTATAATGCTGTGTGATTTGATTTGGAATTGGTTCTCTGGAAATGCTATTTTGATTTTAATTTGATTTTAATATTGATTTAATATAGTGCTATTCTGATTTTGATTTGGTAATTGGTTATCTGAACATGTTGTTCTGATTTTTTGTTGTTTTTAATATTGATTTTGGTCAATGCTCTGTTTTGGTCATTTATTTAAAATAGAAAAATATTACCACAATTATTTTGAGTCTCTTTATGCTGTTCAATGCAAATAAGTTTGATTTTGTTGTTAACTTTTGGATGTCATAAATAAGAAAAGTGTTTTGGTTCACTAAGTATAGTGAATTTGTCTATTTGTGCCGGTAGATAGGTTGAAGGTGCTTTTGTTATGTGATAACTAGTGTCTTTGATTGGTTTTGTTTGATTTATAAGTGCTAATGCTAGTGTGTAGTCATGGAAGTGAGAGTAACATTAGTATTAGAGTTATGATTATGAATTGCTTATATTTTTATTCTTTGTTGCTATTGTAGTTTGTCTCTTTAAAATAAAAAAAGGAATCAAATAGTGCGTCTCTCTGTAGCTGTCACTATCTTAGACATTGAGCTACACTACAGGTAAAGAGCAATTGGATGAGAATGAAGGAGATAATATAGAGGAGCAGGACAAGGATTATATTAATCCAACTGAGGCTGAGGTCATAGACAATACTGTGAAAGATAAATTTTTGGTCTCTTTAAAAATATTTTATGACATCATTTCTCTTTAAATTTACTGTTGTGAAAGATTTATATATGATGACTTCTTTGTATAATAGGGATATATTTTAATAAATAATTTATTGGATCTATTAATTGGTGGGGGTGGTAGGGTGGTTGAAAAAGAGTGTTTGTTGGTGAGCATGATGATGAAAATGGTTGTGTGTAAGGACATGGCTTTTTGTTATTTTTCATTAATAAGCACGAATAATTTACTTGAATTGATTAATTTGAGCTAGGCTATCAATAAAATCAAGACTTAAGTTAAATAGCAAAACCCGAACAAGAAAATCAAGACTCAAGTGTTAAATAGTTAGTTTTCTTATAGCAGTTGTGAGAGTCTGTGACTTTTACTTGGTGCACTAGGCTATAAATAACTCTCACTATGTAATTGAGATGTAATTGCTATCATTTTTCTAAATAATAGTTCAGTTTACTTTCACTGCAAGCTATTTGTTTTTCTAGCTTCTACATCTTTTCTTTGTAGTCCTAGTTCATTCTTTCTTCTTTCTTCTTTGGGAAAGTTTCTAGTTGCTTGTCATTCATTGAATTACGAGAGAAATCTTTCACAAATGAGGCCGGTATCAATTTAAGCAAAATAGATATTGCTCATAACTTATTATAATATTTTTAAATTTTCTTTATTTCAATTTCACACTTCAGTTGACATAAAATTATTATGTTTGCGTAGCTGCATATGGTGGGCTAGTTCCCCACACACGCACAAGTTCACACTTTATAGTTCACGTATATATATTGCTGCATATGGTGGGGTATTTTCACATTACAATTTATATTTTATCAAATGATAAATTTGTCACTGAAATGAGATGAATATCTGAATAGGATCTGTACTCATTAATTGTACAAGAAAAGGATCTCTCAGACTCTTTTTACACTTTGACTTTAATTTTAGAAGCAGATTCTAGTTTCCTACGCAGCTGGAATAAATCATTAGCAATAGTGAAATTATGGAATTTTATTCATTTGGCTAAATGGATGAAGCTGTTTTTTTATTCAATTAAATATATATATATATCAATAAGAGAGGGATGGTATATAATGCTACAAAATATTAATGTTTTAGTCTTTTTGAATATATTATGGTAATTTTAATTAGTCTTTTTGTATAGAGACAACAGTGAAAAAACACGAGGACCTACAAAATGCTTGAAGATTCATGCAAGACAGTTGGAAGATAGAGAAGAAATTACTCTAGATATTGAAGAAGAGGCAATTGGTCCTATTGATGAAGGTGTAAACAACTTGAGCAAATTTTTGGGTACAGTGGCAAGGAATTCAAATTTTTGTCCATTAATTTATATAAACTGGAAGGGGATTAAAGATAAAGAAGCTATTTGGGAATATGTTCAAGTGAGAATATTAGTCTTATTTCTTTTAGAAACTTAAGGAAACATACACATATTTTATTCTTACTAGCAAATAATATAATGTGATTGTGGATCTTACAACAATTTTTATAAGTCAAATTTGATGGAAAATGTTCAATTATTTTTCTCTAGTGATTTGATTCAAATAGTTTAGATTATTTATTGATACTAAATAATAAAAAAATTGAAATTAAAACCGTTGCCAAAAAATGACATCAATGGTAACGCTTTAAAAATGTTGTCTTAGACGACTATAAAATGGCAATGGTATTAAAATCGTTGCCAAAAAATGACACCAACAGTAACGCTTTAAAACCATTAGCTTTGTGAATAATAAAACTACAACCGTTTAAACTGTTGCCTATTCTGTTATGGTTTTAAACCGTTAGATCATGAAAGAGAATGGTTTAAAACCGTTGCTTATCAAGTAACAGTTCGAAACCGTTGTTTAAAATTTTCTTTCAAAACCGTTGCCTATGCCAGTAACTTTGGCAATGGTTTTTTGTTACCATTGCCTTAGGTAAAAAACCGTTGCCTTTGAGCATTGGCAACGGCCGCATATACCACAGGTCAAAAACTGTTGCCGAAGCGTTGCCTAAAGTTTTAGGAACGGTTTTTCAATCTACGGCAACGGTTTTTGACCGTTGCAAAAACTCTTATTTGTTGTAGTATTTGTAGGTTCTCTAGGGTGTGTCAGGATGCCCCGGAGACCTACAAAAGCTGGAAATGTATCAAGTACCAAAGGGGCTTGAAGGATAGCATCATAACTGCAGTGGCTCCTATGGAGATTTGTATTTTCTCCAATTTGTTGAACAAGGCGAGAGTGGTGGAAGAATATACAAAGACGGTAGCCTCATTAAAGGACACTCGTGGAGGGAACACTAGTAGGGGATGTGGCAAGTACTTTCAGTCGAGGGGGCAGAATTTCAAGAGAGGAGGGCATGCACCTTAAGGTTAAGGAGGCTTCAAAAAGAACACTTATAATCAGTTTCAGTATGCCAAAGGAAGAGGGAATCAGAGTAACATTTCTCCGAATTTGACTTTTGTGCGTTCTGGGGGTTTTCATCCATATGACTCTTACAAGATTGGTTTAGGTGGTTGCTTCAACTGTGGTTTGCCTAGTCATATTGCGAGGGATTTTACTCGTGGGAAGAACCCGAATGCGGGTCAGAGTCAGCACCAAGGGCGAGTGTTTACTATGAACGCCAAGGATGCTTCTAAGGCGGATCCGTTGATGAAAGGTATATGTTTAATTGGCGATAAATCCTTAGTTGCATTGTATGATATTGGAGCTTCACATTCGTTTATTTCATTTGACAAAGTTGAAGAGCTAGGCTTGAAAGTGTTAGAATTAGCATTTGAATTGCATGTACATACTCCGCATCAGACGATTATAACTAGGTCAGGTTGTAGACAAGTAGGTTTCAAGCTTGAGGGTAGAGACTTTGTGCATGATATTGGGGTTTGATTGGTTGTCAAAGAATCATGTTTTGTTGGATTGCTTTTAACGGTCAATTCAGTTTATACCAGAAGAAGAAAATTGAGCAGTGATAGCTGAGGATTACTACCTGAACTCTGTAATGGTGCACTGTAGTAGAAAAGAGTGTCAGGGTTATATATTGTTGGCTACGAATGCGTTAGGTGATAATCAGGAGCTAGATCAAATTCCTGAATTCCCACCTCAAAGGGAGATTGAATTTGCGATTGAATTGGTGCCGGGAGCCAGACCAGTATCGATTGCACCGTATTGAATGGCTCTGAAAGAGCTGGCTAAACTAAAGACTCAGTTAGAAGAGCTTCCGAACAAGATTTTCATTCGACCGAATGTATCTCCGTGGGGAGCGCCTGTTTTATTGGTAAAGAAGAAGGATGGAGGGATGCGACTCTGTGTGGATTACTGATAGTTGAATAAAGTGACTGTGAAGAACAAATACCCGCTGCAAAGGATAGATGACTTAATGGATCAACTGCAAGGAGCTGGAGTGTTTTCCAAGATTGATTTGAGATCCGGTTACAATCAGATAAGTGATGGCATGCGAAAATTGACCAGCTAAGAAATTAATAAACGAAATGCGTTGCAAGTACAGTTCTTAACCAGCTAAAATCCACTTATCAATTTAAAAAGGGTTGTCACAAAATTAGAATTAAAAATACTAGGAGTATGAATCCCAGGTCATCTCCCAACGAGTTGCAGGAAAGTGTCCTATTTTATTAACTAGGAATTTTCCGAGAGTTTTGAGAGTTGAATAATGATGAGCAATTGAATAAGTATAAATTAGAACAATAAAAATAGACTAAGAATAATTATTGATATTCTAAATAAAAAGCCTTGACTGGGGGAATGATTAATTGGAAGTTCTATCCTTGTTGGGATCTCTTAAGTGTAGTGTTAAAAAGGTTGTTGTTTTCACTTAGTTAACCCTTACTAAATAAAGGAAAGTCAAGTGATTAAGCTAACCCTTATTCGCAAATCCTAGTCCTCTCCCTTAGGAAGGTCTAGCGTTAGTAAATACAGAACTAGCCAACAACGCTCAATTTATCCGACACTTAAGCCTTCCAACTCAAGTGTCTCCTCTTAATCAACCACCATGTCAAGTAGAAAAACTACTCCATTGACATGGATATAATACTCATAAAAATATTAGAAGACATAATAAATTAAATAAAATAACATAGAGAATTAATAATTAATTAAAAGTAAAGGTAACTCTATATATTAATAAATCTAAAATGCAACATACTTATCTGAATAGGGTCAATGATCAACTGAAAAGAGTAAAGGAATAAGGAAACAAACTAAAGTAGTGTCTTCAATGGAGGTAACGACTCTTCAACATCCAAAAATCCAAAGCAAAAGCATAAACTATCAATGTAAAGCTAATATCGATTCAGATCTAAAACAAAAAGTAATCCTAATATCAATGTATCTGAATGTGTGTGGATGCGTATCGAGTCTCTGCATGTTCCCTAGCTTTAGTATGTGTTTCTGGACCGAAAACTGGGTCAAAACGCGGCATGAAATCGCCCCCAGCATATTCTGTTATTTCTGCAGATCGCACAGGTCACGCGTACGCATCATCCACGTGTTCGCGTCATTTAGCGATTTTCCTTGTCACGCGCATGGGTCGTCCACGCGTTCGCGTCATTCATGCAGACTCCAATCCACGCGTACGCGTCAGTCACGTGTTCGCGTCACTGCAATTTCTTCATTTCACGCGCTCGCGTGAGCCATGGGCTCACGTCAGTGTTCGCTGGTCATCTCTTTAGTTTCTTGTGTTCCTTCCATTTTTGCAAGCTTCCTTTCCATTCTCTGAGCCATTCCTACCCTATGAAGGCTAAAACACTTAACACACGGATTACGGCATTGAATGGGGTAAAGGAGAATTAAAATACACTAATTAAAGGTTTATAGGAAGCAAGTTTTCAACCATAGAACTCAACTAGGAAGGAATTGTAAAATCATGCAGATCATATGAATAAGTAGGTAAAGACTTGATAAAACCACTTAATTAAACACAATATAAATCATAAAATAATGGTTTATCAATAAGGGTGAAGGAGGATGATATCCTGAAAACTACGTTCAAGATGCGCTATGGACACTACGAGTTTGCAGTGATGTCCTTTGGGTTAACGAATGCACCTGCTATGTTCATGGATTACATGAACAGAGTATTTCGTCCCTTTTTGAACAAATTTGTGGTGGTTTTCATAGACGACATCTTAGTTTATTCTAAGATGGTGAAGGAGCATGAGGAACACTTGAGAATTGTGTTGCAAATCCTAAAGGAGCGGAAATTGTATGCTAAGTTGTCCAAATGTGAGTTTAGAAGGAGGAAGTGAAGTTCTTAGGTCACGTGGTAAGCAAAGGAGGTATAGCGGTGGATCTTTCAATGGTAGAAGCAGTGATGGAATGGGAAAGACCAACGATTGTGACAGACATCAGAAGTTTCTTGGGCTTAGCCGATTATTACCGGAGATTCATTGATGGATTTTTCCGGATTGCACTACCAATGACTAAGTTAACAAGGAATGATGTGTCGTTTGTTTGGACATCAGAGTGTGAAGAAAGTTTTCAAACTTTGAAGCAAAAGTTAACTTTAGCACATGTTTTGATTTTACCAGAGCCGCACGAACCGTTTGAAGTGTACTGTGATGCTTCTTTAAAGGGTTTGGGTTGCGTGTTGATGCAACAATGGAATGTGGTGGCTTACGCATCACGTCAGCTGAGACCGCATGAGGTAAATTACCCAACTCATGACTTGGAATTAGCAGGGATTGTGTTTGCATTGATGATCTGGAGACACCACTTGTATGGAGTGAGGTTTAGCATCTTTTCTGATCATAAGAGTCTCAAGTACATCTTTGATAAGAAAGAGCTTAATATGCGTCAGAGAAGGTAGATGGAGTTGCTTAAAGATTATGATTTTGAATTGAGTTATCACCCTAGAAAGGCGAATGTGGTAGCAGAAGCGTTGAGTCGGAAGTCTTTAACAATTTCTTGGATGAGAATCACGGAAGAGGAATTAGTGGATAAGTTTGTGGATCTTAAGCTGGATATTGGTGAAGTTGCCGGAAGAGCTTGTTTAAATGAGTTGCGGATTTCAAGTAAGTTTAAATTAGAGGTACATAGGGCTCATCAAGATGAGCAAAAGCTTCAACAACTATTTCAACCAGTTGGTAAGAAGAGGCATGGAGAGTTTACTAGGGATGATGAAGGATTGTGGAGATACAAAGGGAGAATTTGCATGCCGGATGTCGGGAGTTTGAGGTAAGACTTATTGTTGGAAGCTCAAAACAGTGGGTTTTCCATTCGTCTTGGAAGTACAAAAATGTATTATGACTTAAAGAAGATGTTCTGGTGGCCTGGGATGAAGAATGAGGTAGCTACAGTTATATCCAAGTGCCTGACATGTCAGAAGGTGAAGATACAGCATCAAAAACCATCAGGAATGCTACAGCCACTTGAGATTCCTCAGTGGAAGTGGAAAGGAATTGCAATGGACTTTGTAATCGGTTTACTGAGGACAAGGTCGGGATTTGATGCGGTTTGGGGTGATCGTGGATCGCTTAACCAAATCCGCTCATTTTTTGCCTATCCAAGTAAACTATTCTATGGAAGAGTTGGCGAGGTTGTACATCAAGGAGATAGTAAGGTTGCACGGTGTGCCATCGAGCATAGTGTCGGACCGTGATCCCCGATTCACATCAAGGTTTTGGGGAGCTTTCCAAAAGGCTTTCAGTATGAAGCTATGCCTCAGCACCGCGAATTATCCATAAACGGATGGACAGTTGAAAGGGACTATTCAGACGTTGGAAGATATGCTATGGGCATGTGTATTGGATCAACCTGGAAGTTGGGACCGTTACATGCCACTGGTAGAGTTTGCGTACAACAATAGCTTTCATGCGAGCATTGGGATGGCTTTGTTTGAGGCCTTGTATAGACGGAAGTGCCAATCTCTACTTTGTTGGCATGAAACTGGTGAAGTAAGTGTTCTGGGTCCTAATTTGGTACCAGAGACTACTGAGAAGATTAAAAAGATTCGGGAGAGGATTCTAATGGCACAGAGTCGACAGAAGAGTTATGCGGATCAGAGAAGGAAACCGTTAGAATTTGAAGTGGGAGAACATGTATTTCTGAGGGTGACACCGACAACTGGGATCGGAAGGGCAATCAAAACCAAGAAGCTAAATCCGAGGTTCATTGGACCGTTTGAGATTCTGAGGCGATTTGGGCCGGTGGCATATCAAGTAGCTTTGCCGCCTTACTTGTCTAACTTGCATGACGTATTTCACGTGTCACAAATCCGTAAGTACACGTCGGATGCAGCTCATGTGTTAGAACCCGAGTCGGTCGAGTTGAGGGAGAACTTGACTTTTCAAGTAGCACCAGTGATAATTGACGACACCAGTGTGAAAAATTACGCGGGAAAGAAGTTCAGTTGGTTAAAGTTTCTTGGAAGCGAGCTGGAGTGGAAGAGCATACTTGAGAGTTAGAGTCCGAGATGCGAAAGAATTATCCTGAGCTATTCCCGGGTAATCACTAAATTTTGAGGGCAAAATTTCTTATTTGGTGAGAAAAATGTAAGAAACGAGACTAATTAATCGTTTAATTAAATAATCAATATTGCCCAAAATAGGATCCGAAAATATAGAATGAGAATTTGAGGATTTAAATGTGATTTTTGAACTCAGTAGGTTTTTCTGAGTCAGAAAATGTATTTTTTGCGAAAAAATGCGAGCCGGCAGCCGAACCGGTCAAACTGGTTTAAGTCTGTCCGGTACTTGTGAGAAAAATTAGAAAAATTCAAAAACCTTAGGAAAATATTAGAAATGGAAAACCGGGCGTTAATTTTAAAGGTTTGGCCCAAAGTTAGGCCAAATGGAATAAAAACGCTAACAGGTTGGACTGGCCCAAGTTGGGCCCTAGCCCGACATATATATAGGTTCCATAAGTGAACCCATTCAGCATACCACTCTCATAAACACAACACACACCAGAAATTGCGAGAAGAAGGAGAAGAAATAAGAGCACTATTCACATTTCACTTCAAATCGCGATATCTTGAGTTACGGTGCTCCGATTCGCATGCCATTGGCGGCTACACAAAGCTCTCGCCGAGCCCAGTACTTTCATCCAAATTTCTTAGGTAAGAACTTGAATTTTCACTTCCTTCCTGCTGCCCTAAGAATTTCGAGTTTGGTGAGTGATGAGTGGATTTTTGTGTGATTTAGAATTCACAAATGAATTCTCGTTGCAAGTATAGTTTCTAAACGAACAATAATCCTTTCATACAAAATTTTGTTTGTCACAAGTAAAAAACCCCTAAAATTAATAACCAAAGTATTCAAACCTCAGGTCGTTCTCCCTAGGAATTGTAATAAAGTGTTCAACTATTGGCTATGAAGTATCTTTTGGGGTTTTTAAGATAAGAAACAAGAAATATAAATGGCAAAAGAAATAAACTAACAATTAAGGAAGCTCTTGGCAAGATATGAGAATTAGAATTCCTATCCTAATTATCATCATCAATTGTGACATGAGAATTGTTCATTGCTCCCACTTAGTTAACCTCTAACTATGAAAGAAAGTCAAGTCGATACAATCAACTTGAAACCACAAGTCCTAGTCTAATCAAAGTGAAAGACTAGCTTTAGTGACATTCAAGTTAATTAGCAACTTCCAATCATCAATCAACAAGAGAGTTTGATAATTCAAGAGTCAGCAATTACTCAACCTAAGCCAATAGGAACAAAAATCTAACTCATAACTAGAAGAAGTATTTCAACAAACACCTAGTGGGCAATACAAACAAACAACATATAAATTGCAAGAATTAAAAGAATCTACAACTACAAAAGCAAGAGATCAACAATAGAGAACCAAAGTAATTATGAAACAACAAAGAAATCATGAATTGCATTAAATAGAAATGTAGATCTACAAGAGAATCCATAAACTATAACTAACAATACAAAAGAACTACAAAAGAACTACCAGAGAAGAAGAATTCTACAACTACAAGAGAACAATTAAAGATGGAAAAGGAAAATTAGAAGAGAAGAAGAAGTAGATCTAGATCTAAGAACTAAGAACCCTAATCTAGAGAGAGGAGAGAGCTTCTCTCTCTAGAAACTAACTAAAGCATGATGAAAACTAAACTAAAACTAACTAACTCACTAATTGGTTCATCCCTTTATAATCCTTGGGTTAAATAGCATCAGAAATGAGTTGGATTGGGCCCAAAATGCTTCAGAAATCACTGGCCACGAGTTGCCTTTAGTGAGTCACGTGCAGCTTCCCATGCGTACATGTACATCACGTGTACGCATCTCTAAACTCCAAGAAACGATGGCAAAATTTATATCATTTTGAAGCCCCGGATGTTATCTTTCCAAAACAACTAGAACCGCCTCATTTGGACCTTTGTAGCTCAAGTTATGATCGATTAAGTGCGAAGAGGTCAGGATTGACAACTTTGCAGTTCCTTCATTTCTTCATGAGTTCTCCATTTCTACATGCTTTTTTTTCATTCCCTCAATCCAATCTTTGCCTCCTAAACCTGAAATCACTTAACAAACATATCAAGGCATCTAATGGAATTAAGGTGAATTAGATTTAGCTATTTTAAGACCTAAAAAATATGTTTTCACTCTTAAGTGCAATTAAAGGAGAATTTACAAAACCATGCTATTTTAGTGAATAAATGAGAGAAAAGTTGACAAAACCCTCTAAATTCTACACAAGATAAACCCTAAAAATGGGGTTTATCAACCTCCCGACACTTAAACCATAGCATGTCCTTATGCTAAACCAAGAAGGACAAGAAAGGGGTATGCACATTTATTCAATGCAATCTATCTATATGCATCCTATCTAGATGAATGTAACTAAATGAAAAATGATTCTACCTACTTGGTTAAAAGTAAATCAATCTCCTAGACATGCATGCACAAGTAGGGCAAGATCATGTAACGATTCATAAATCCTACCAATTCAAATATCAAAATGAAGTTCAAGTAGACTTGCAAGAAGAAAGCTCATGAAAGCCGGGAACAAGGAATTGAGCATCGAACCCTCACCGGAAGTGTTTTCACTCTAGTCGCTCAAGTGTATAGGGTCGATTCTCTCAATTCTCCCCTAATCATGCTTTCCAAGATTTGTTTTTCATCTAACAATCAACAATTATTCAATGCATGCATACATTCATCATAAGGTCTTTTCATAGGTTGTAATGGAGCTAGGGTTAAGGTAGGATTGTGTATGGTTAAGTGGACTAGAATTTGAATCTTTGATCAATCTAGAATTCAAATATGAACAAATAAAAGACATTTATTGTTTTTTTCTTTAAGGCTTGTAATGTGCTAAAATTATGAACAAGTGGGTTGATCGTGGGATCAAAATTGGCTAACAATGGACGATAAAAGGTAAGGCTATTTGGACAAGTGAGCTAAATGAAATGGTGGCCTCAATCATATAATTAAATGCATGTATACACAAAATAATGGATATAAAGAATCAAACAAATCAAAGATTACAATCATAGGAAGAGAATAATGCACACAAGAAGGAAACTAAGTGGTTATAAGATGTAACCACACAATTAGGCTCAAAACTCACAAGCTTGTGTTCTTAGCTCAAAAACCATGTTCTAAAATAAATTCTTTCAAGCAAGTTCAACAAAATTTTTTTCAAATTGGTAAGGTGTCCTAAAACAGTTTCTTGGAAAAGAAATCATCACCCTAACCAAATAGTCCTAATAAGAAAGAAGTGGTAAAAATATATACAAATTCTAACTAACATGCAACCTATCATGCAATGCAATAACTAATCTAACAAAGAAAGCTAAGAATTCATGTTAAAAGGAAATTGTTACCCACAGAGATCGGTCATCGACCGAACCTCCCCACACTTGAAGATTGCACCGTCCTCGGTGCGTGCAAAGAAGAGCAAGGTGGATGGGTTGCTACAACTAATGAGCTTCCTCAAGAGGTTTTACGGATGAACTTGTTTGTTGCCCCAATTAGAAACTTTTCCTTTTTCCCTTTTTGGTGGCCAGCGTAAAAGGAAAGAAAAAGAAAGAGAATTGAGCCTACAACAAAGATATCAAGGTAGATAGAACATCGGCGGGGGCTAATGCCAAATAACAGTAAGGTTCTCAACTACATGGTAGCTACACATGTGAGTGAGAGAAGAATATAAGCTAAGGCATATCATTAAACTTGATGGAAGAGTAAAGTCAAAGCATAAAGAGCCCTCAAAAGCATCAAGTTCGAACAAGAAAGGGTGGGTCATGAAAGACAACATGAGGTCATATCAATGCACAAAGACACAAGAGTCGTACAAGATGAAGCATTGATTTAAAAGTCTCATCACCCAACAATATCAAACAAGTCAATTCTCAACAATTGAGTAAGATAATTCAACACCATTATTAAAATAGGAAACTTATAAAGGAAAAGAAGAACAAGCTATAAGAACAAAAGTAAAATGCAAAGAATAAAAGTATGCAATGCAATAAACAAAACAAAATGAAAGATGAAAAAAAACCCTTTTTTTTAGAGAGAGGGAAAAGAATAAAGTAAGAAAGGAAGAGGAGAGAAGAAGAAAGAAGAAGAAAAGAGGGTAGATGGAAAGATAATGGACGCGGAAGCGTCATGTACGCTTAGGCGTGGATGGAGAGGGTGCACGTCGACGCGTACGCGTGCTGTACATGTACGCATGGAATGAAACTTGTGCTAGAAGCACAGTTTTCATGCTAAACGCGCGTAACTCTCTGGAATGAAGTATGGGGCATCAGCCACGCATCGACACGTACGCGTAATGTGCGTGTACGCGCTCCCCCTCCCCCCTTTTTTTCTTGAAATACTAAGAAAAACAGTTTAATATCTCCCTAACACTACCTACAACTCGAAACCAACTAAAATGCCAAATTATGGTTTTTGATAAATGTCAAATGAAAAACAAACATAACTTGCACTTCAATCAACTAACAACCAAAGGATTAAAACAATACTATTTGAAGAGGAAAACTACCTACAATGGCAACTCAAATCACTTATTAATCAAATCTACAAGGGAATGGAAAGTGTTTACCATGGTGGAGTGTCTCCCACCTAGCACTTTTAGTTTAAGTCCTTAAGTTGGACCTTTGGTGGAGCTTTTCTATGGTGGCTTATGCTTGAACTCTTCCTTAAATCCTCACCAATGTTTGCACTTCCAATAGCCTCCGGGATCCCAAATTAAGCGCATAAGGCCTTCAAGGAAGCGTAAGCAAGTGACAAGGCCCCAAAGTTGATGATTGTCTATGTATATTCCGGAGTCCCATACTTTGTTTGTCAACCCCCTTTCTTCTTGATCTTCATGCTTCCAATAGGGTGATAAACTTATTGAATTCTCCTTGTAACTCCTACTCATCATCCTAATTCCATTGACTTGAGTTCCACTCGACCTTTGAATCCCAAAGTTTGAGTTTCCACCCACTATGTACCTTGATTCTTGTTGCCAACCAACATCCAATTCTTTTCTACTTTCTAACCCACAAATAGTTCTAAGTTGACCATCTGTTTCTAACAATGCATATTGATATGGGCCAAGAAAATTAAAGAATGAGATGATTACCTACTCAATTTGTAATTTGGATGGTGACTTAGAAAGGAAGATATCCAATGGTCTTGACATTGTAGGCTCCACTTCCTTTGGCTCCTCCTTGATGATTTCCATCTTTTGACAGCTTCCTTCAATTTCCTCTTGTTTTCTAACTTCTTTCAACTCTTCTTCATTGATCAAAACATGCATTGGAGGTTGTGCACATGCCTCCTCAACGTCGGTTTCACATCTCATAGAAGAAGCTTCAACAAGATCACTATTGTCACTTGGTGTGGAGTTATCTTCAATGATGGAGTTTCCTTCTTGTTTAACCTCTCCAAGGTCTTCTTTCGCTCCTTCTTCTTCAATAATCTCCATCTCTTCCACTTGTTGAAAAACACACTTCGTTTCCTTGTTCTCAAATTGACCATCCAAAATCTCCTTCATGCTCCTCTCTTTGGTTGATTTCTCACATTCATCATGTGGTTGAAGATGAGATGCACTAAATCTTGGAGGTTGGAAGGTATTTTGGTTGTTGGTAAAAGGTGGAAGTATATGGGACATAAGTTCTTAGAGGGTTGAGGTGAAACTAGTGAGTGCGGTTTGGAGCTCTTCTTGCTCTTGAGAAATGATACCAAGTGTATCATCCATGGGAACTTGGTTTGAAGGGTAAAGATGTTGGAGTGGTGGTGATTCAATGGTTGCTTGTTCATAATTATCACAAGGGTATGCATAGAGGGAATATGGATTAGGATTGTGTGGAGGAATTTGGTGGAAATAGGATGTGGATTGAGAATATGGTGGTTGGAATGATGGTGTTTGAGGACTATGTTGAGAGTATGGTGCATGGAATGATGGTGGTTGAGTGGCATAATCATGATAAGAACCATTATATTCATTGGAATGATATGCATTATAGGAGGGATTACCATCATAGTAGCTTGAATGAGGAGGTTGCCATGATGATTGCTCATATGGATGTGGCTCCCTTCTCAAGAATTCATCTCTCCCATAATGTGAGCCATCATTCAAGTTTCCATTACCTACAAAATAGTCATAACCATATCCAAAATCACAAGATGAGAATTCATACAGAAAAGAGGAAATCAAAACAAAAATCTCCAAAAGGCAAAGAAAAGTAAACTCCTAATTACTAACAAGACCTAGAAATAACCAAAAAGCTAAATATTCACAATATGAACATAGTCACAATAGCCAATAACATAACACCATTACAATCCCCAGCAACGGTGCCATTTTGATGAGTGGATTTTTGTGTGATTTAGAATTCACAAACGAATTCTCGTTGCAAGTATAGTTTCTAAACTAACAATAGTCCTTTCATACAAAAATTTGTTTGTCACAAGTAACAAACCTATAAAATTAATAACCGAAGTATTTAAACCTCGGGTCGTTCTCCCTAGGAATTGCAATAAAGTGTTCAACTATTGGCTATGAAGTATCTTTTGGGGTTTTTGAGATAAGAAACAAGAAACGTAAATGGCAAAAGAAATAAACTAATAATTAAGGAAGCTCTTGGCAAGGTATGAGCATTAGAAGTCCTATCCTAGTTATCATCATCAATTGTGACATGAGAATTGTTCATTGCTCCCACTTAGTTAACCTCTAACTATGAAGGAAAGTCAAGTGGATACAATCAACTTGAAACCACAAGTCCTAGTCTAATCAAAGTGAAAGACTAGCTTTAATGACATTCAAGTTAATTAGCAACTTCCAATCATCAATCAACAAGAGAGTTTGATAATTCAAGAGTCACGAATTACTCAACCTAAGCCAAGAGGAACAAAAATCTAACTCATAACTAGAAGAAGCATTTCAACAAACACCTAGTGGGCAATACAAACAAACAATATATAAATTGCAAGAATTAAAAGAATCTACCACTACAAAAGTAAGAGATCAACAATAGAGAACCAAAGTAATTATGAAACAACAAAGAAATCATGAATTGCATTAAAAGGAAATGTAGATCTACAAGAGAATCCATAAACTACAACTAACAATACAAAAGAACTACAAGAGAACTACAAGAGAAGAAGAATTCTACAACTACAAGAGAACAATTAAAGATGAAAAAGGAAAATTAGAAGAGAAGAAAAAGTAGATCTAGATCTAAGAACTAAGAACCCTAATCTAGAGAGAGGAGAGAGCTTCTCTCTCTAGAAAACTAACTAAAGCATGATGAAAACTAAATTAAAACTAACTAACTCACTAATTGGTTCTTCCCTCTTTAATCCTTGGGTTAAATAGCATCAGAAATGAGTTAGATTGGGCCCAAAATACTTCAGAAATCGCTGGCCATGAGTTGCCTTTAGTGAGTCACGTGTAGCTTCCCATGTGTATGCGTACATCATGCATACGCCAGGAAACTATGGCAAAATAGATATCATTTTGAAGCCCCGGATGTCAACTTTCCAACGCAACTAGAACTGCCTCATTTGGACTTCTGTAGCTTAAGTTATGATCGATTAAGTGTGAAAAGGTCAGGATTGACAGCTTTACGGTTCGTTCATTTCTTCATGAGTTCTCCATTTCTACATGCTTTTTCTTCATTCCATCAATCCAATCTTTGCCTCCAAAACCTGAAATCACTTAACAAACATGTCAAAGCATCTAATGGAATCAAGGTGAATTAGATTTAGCTATTTTAAGACCTAAAAAATATGTTTTCACTCTTAAGCGCAATTAAAGGAGAATTTACAAAACCATGCTATTTTAGTGAGTAAATGGGAGAAAAGTTGACAAAACCCTCTAAATTCAACACAAGATAAACCCTAACAATAGGGTTTATCAGTGAGTGTTGATCTTGAGAAAAATTTATGTTTTGGTTGTTTAAGTGCCAATCATTGGTGAGGAAATGTTGGGTTCTATCCCAAATTTCAATGAACGAGGTAAGATTTCTCAAGAACCCTTGTAAATTGATTTATGGTGAGTATTAGGTTTTGATTTATGTGAAATATGTGATTTTAGCTTGAATATTGGAGCTTGTTGGTGATTGTTGATGCTTGTTGGAGTGATTGGTAACTTGGATTATGGTTGGAATCTTAGCTTGTGCTCAATTGGGGTTTTGGTACATATTAGGAATTGGCCAACGTATGATTTTGGTTTTCTCTATGTAATATATAATATTTCTAGACACTTTGGCTAGTGACCCATAGGATAAGTTTGAATTGGAATAATTATTGAATTGTTGAATGATGAATTGTGATGAATTATGATAAGTTGATGATTTTTGAGTATGTTGATGAATTGTTGAAATGATAAATATGGTGTGAAATATATAGGTTGAGATTAAATGAGATTGATTACGATGCTTGGTATTGATAGAATCATGATTGATGAATGTGTTGGTGGAGGTTCGACTATAATGTTATATAATCGATGTTTGATGGTTGAGAATACTGAAATGTGAAGGAAAGTTTGGTATGAATGGTGGAATGTGATACAAAGGGTGAGTTATGAGGTAAATTAGAGTTTGGTATGGTTTTGGTTTGATTTTGGTTGAGGATTGTGGAAAATTGATACTTTGTGAACTTTTGGTAAAACTGAAATTTTGGTGAACTTCCATGAATCATATCTTGAACTACCGTGCTTGAAATTCAATGTATTTTATATCAAATGAAAGGAAATTGAACAAGCTTTAAAATGGTTTAACTTTGGTGGAAATCTCAATTCGGTAGAAAAAGATATGAATGTGGAAACTTAGGTCTGAAAATTTGAAATTCTGCAATGTTGCAGCATTTTGTGATTTCTGGTTTGTGTGCATACACACAGCCTTGTGCATAGGCACACACAGGGGAAAGCCTTCTGTTCAGAGTGCTAGCACAACCTGTGCACACACATAACCAATGAAATTTTACAACCTCTACGCACGCACAGCCCCGTGCGCACGCACACATTGGAAGGTTCATTTTGTTGCGAACGTTTGCACGCCTTTTACGAACGAACAGAATTGCAAAATTTAGTACTTGTGTGTACGCACACCTCTAAGCGTACATACACTTTTTAAAAAATCTCCTGGGCATGCGCACGCAAACCCCTGTGCGTACGCACACGCCCTGTTTTTCAACTTAAACTTTATTTTCAAACTATTTCCCCTTCCCAACCAGTTTGTAAACTTCCGTGACACCTATTTAAGATTCTTTGGCTTATTTTTGGGTATCAAACATGCGAAAGACCCTAGAGGATTGAATTTGGTATTATTTATAAAAGTTAGAGAATGGAGGCTTAGATTTCTGGTGTGTGATGAGGATGGGTCTGGTGAAATGAGAAGGGAGAAAGATACCTGAATTGCGAAATTAACGAATTGATGAGTTCAGAATGGAAATGTTGAATTGACAGTGGTGGAAATGAGTCCAGGACTCGGGATAAAATGATGGATCCATGATGTACTGAAAATGTTTTCTAAAAATCACTGAATTACTATTTTATATTGAGATTGTTGAGACGCTATGCGCCTGGCAGGGACGGTGGTTAATCCCGCCTGTCGAGGTAGTGGCGGCGGCGTAAGGATGGTGGTTAATCCCGCTTACGTTGAGATGTGAGGTCTGTGGCAAGAGTATTCTGCTCGCATCCTTTCGGATCACTATAGTGTGCAGGCACAAAATCCTGGACGGTGTTCCGAGCACCATATCTCAGGGGTTCCCAATTATGATTCCGAAGGGCAACATCTCCATGGAGATATGTCGAGTTGGCAATTGAACCAAAAATGTGATATCACAGCCAATAGGATAGGCATTTATCATATGCATCTTCTATCTCTTTGTTTGCTTTGCCGACTTGTAATGGCTTGCCTAATTGTATAACATGCCTAATTGCTTACTTAAATTACTTGCCCTAAATGCCTATTCTTGTGTTTTACTTGCATTGATATTACTTGTTTTTTCTACTGGGATTGAGGTGGTTCGAAAGGTGGTGGCGATGGGATTGCATGGAGGATAGGTTGGTGCAGGCTGTGGGACAGCGGAGAGTTGTTAATTAGAAAATCCTTTAAGTTAGATTACCCTTTTATTATGTTATGTTTTAAGTTATGCTTTATTGTTTTAGTCATGCTTTAAAATGAATCTTGTGATGGATATGAAGTTCTAGGATTGCCTCTAGCATCTCGGGGTCTTATATCTTATATCACTGGGCACTGTTACCATACTGAGAACCTCCAGTTCTCATACCATATTCTGTTATTATTTTTTAGATGCAGGTCGCAACCCACCTCGGTGAGTTGTTCTGATGGTGACAGAGTGGAGGATCCTGGATATATCTTGGAGTCTTTTGATTTGTTTTGTTTAGTTTCTCTCACTTTTGTATTTTACTTTTGGCCTAGAGGCTTTCTTTGAGAGAAAAACTTGTATAAGCTATTTTAACTTTTAGGTTCTAAATTGTCTGTATATATATATATATATATATATATATATATATATATATATATCTAGCCGGCTTAAACTCCGCGAGCAGTGGCTAGATCCTTATGGCTATATCCTGTGCTTTAAGTTTGTAGCTTCGTGAGTATGTTTTGTGGTTTTCAAATCCTATTTTTGAGCTATATCTTTCATCGAGCTTCTAGATTATATTAATTCTTCTATATAGTATATGTATGAGCTTAGAACTATCGTAACCTTTGATTAACCGTTGCTTTACGACGCAAGGTATGGCTTAGGGTAATTAGGCTGTTACAAAGGTCATAAAAAAATTTAAGGGGTGAATGTGTGATGTTAAGTTTGGTGTTCCACCACATGTTTCATTGAAACATACTGCAAACCTCCAAATATCATGACTAATCATTAGCTCCAAACAATCATGGAAACTACTTGACAGTTGCTTAATTTCTAGTTCATAGTTTGTTAATAAAAGCACATGATATTTTCTACATGTATTCAATCTGCTGCATATAGAAGTAGGCAAGGAACTAAGTTTGGTGTTCACACACCAACTTAAGTTCAGAAATCACAAGTATACATGCATGCTAACCATCTCTCAAGTGCTTGGGAGACAAGCAACTTCCAAAATCTTTGCAGGAAGTCATTCAATCTCTTGGAGAGACTATGCACCATCATCCAAGGAGATAAAGAAGGCTACAAAAGCTACAGATGATGATGACAACGAGGAAACAAGAAAACACCAAGATTGTTGCTTAACTGTTTCCAGTTTGAGGTGTTTTAATTGGAAGTATAATTGTACCCTATTTTCATGACACTTTGCATTCTGTTCGCTTCCTTTTATGTCATTTTAGCTTGCTAGTCCAAGTGCTTATGCCATTTCATCTTGCTTGAGTTGTATGCTTTGTTTCCCTTGATTGAATAAAAAAAAATGTTGTGAAATAAAGAAAGAGTAATAGTCCATTTTGGTACAAGATAGAATAAGGTTATGTAGTGGTGCATGCTTGAATACTTAGTGAGTTCACTAATAAAGTTAAAGGGTAGAGTGTTCCCTTAATTATAAGCTTAGTTTGCTTTATATGAGACCTTTGTGAATAAAGATCCTTGTAAGAAAGAAAGAAAAGAGAAAGAATAAAAGAGAAGCTAACGTTAGTGGCTAAATTAGGCTACTAACGGCAGCACTAACGTTGGTGAATAAGGAAAGAAGAAAAATGAATAAGCTAGGAACCAATAGCTTGACTCTTAAGATATATGCCTGTTGTGCTTTTGTATTAGGATATGCTTGGATGATTAGGTTCTAAGGAGTGCAATATCACTTAATAACTTGAGTTAACTAACCCAGGATTATCAATCAAAAGTTTATTGTCAAGAGCACCCTAACTACAAAGCATTTAGTAACCCAAAGAGGTGTTGGGCATCAATGTCTCAAGGATTAGATTGCAAGCCATGTGCCTGTGGTGTGTATGTGCTGAGGAGAGGCTTGAGTTAGTAAGTCCTGAGGGGTGCTTCATCACCCAACACCTAGAGTCAACTGGGTCGGGAGTCTTGACTGAAAACTTACCATAAAGAGCTACCTCAACACAGAACACTAAGCTTCAAAATAAAGAATAAATCTCTAGTAAGAAAGAGCAAAATATATGAACCAAAGATCAAAGAATAAACAAGTTTCATAGAAGCAACAGAGTTAGTGCTTAAGGGGATGTTGTAATCTGGAAACCAATAAGTTCATGAGCTTCAAAGATATCATGCATGAAACCCCATGAACCAGGATTAAATGTCTTCCAATACGGACATATATCTCTCTGTTTTCATTGATTTGTCTTATGCTTTACTGATTGCTTGGGAACAAGCAATATTTAAGTTAGGTGTTGTGATGCCTAGGCATCTTAGGCTAGTTTCACAAGCCATTTTCATTAGTTTTTACTTGGTTTCATACACTTTCTTAGGCAATAAGTAAGCATTTGGATGAGAAATGTATGCATGTCTTGATTCAATCAAACATTATTATTTACAAACATGTTCATGAGATTAATGCAAGAATTACTTGATGCAATGAATGATGCATTATCTGGAGATTATGGCAAGGCTTTGATGCATTTGTTTGATTGATGATAGGTAAGGAGAAGTAAGAGAAGGGCAGAGAAGAAGCAGAGTTAGCGTTGCCAAGGAAGGAGGAAGCAACGTTAGTGGCCTAAGTTGGCTCACTAACATTGCCCATTAACAATGGCTAAAGGAGAAATAAAGCAATGTTAGTGGCCAAAGTTGCCTCACTAACGTTGCTAATAACGTTGCCAAGGAAGAGGGGAGCAACGTTAGTGGCCTAAGTTGGCTCACTAACGTTGCCAAGGTAACAAGCAACGTTGGTGGCCCAAAGTTAGCTCATCAACATTGCTAGCAAAGGGGAGGTGCAACGTTAGTGTGCTAACGCTACCTAAAGTTAGCACACTAACGTCTTCAATAAATTTTCAAGTTGGAGCTGGAAAAATTGCTTGTGTGTGTACGCATGGGGCATTGTGCATACGCACAAGAGGAAAATTTGCCAGTGTGCGTATGCACAAGGCATGATGCATATGCACAACAGGAAGAGCATTAGTACACTAACGTTGGTGACTAACGCCAGTGGCAACACTCTAATAAATTATGCATGCAATGTTAGTGCCACCATTAGTACACTAACGTTGGTGACTAACGTCAGTATTGATTTCATCCCAATGGCACCCATGCAAGAATGAGAACGTTAGTGAGCTAACGCCAATGTCAACGTCAGAAAGAGCCACTCCTAACTTGCTTCAACTAAGGCTAAATCCCACATCCAAAGACTTGAAGATTGATCTAGAAAGTGTATAAATAGGATAGTTTTTTAAGTTAAAAAGGAGAGGCTAGGAAGCAGGGATCCTAATTGGGAAACCCCTGTATCATTTTCTCTTTTTGTACTTAGTTACTTTCATGTACTTTTCTTTTCTTTGGAGATTTTCTGAGAAATGATGAACTAAACCCCACATCATTAGGGGGAGGGGCTTTATTGTAATTCAAATGAATGAATGAAATTCTTCTTCTTCTCAATCCGTTTGTTGTAGCTAAGAGATAACTTTTGTGTTTATTTAATCTACTCACTGAAAGGGGGTTTGGATCCATTGAATCTCTATGTGAGGCTCAAGAGAGGAATCATAGAAATTAGAATTGAAGCTCTTTCTCTCACAACTCTATTGATCAATACATTTGGGATGAATTAAGATCTTGAGAACTTGTGTGGCTAATGGATAAGAGAATTGAACTTAAACTCTTCTCATGATAGTTAGATCAATGAATTGGCAAATTGATAGCAAGGAATTGGCTAATTGATTATGTCAAGAGAAATTGGGTTGCCAAGAGATTGAAACTCAATTAATTACAATCCGCCATAGATCTACTTCATATGATTGATAATGAAGTTGAGACCCATTGATTCACGATGGATTATGATATCTCCAATCCCTAATGAATCTTTCTCTTTGTTATTCTTCACTTTAATTGCCTTACGTTCACTTTAATTTTTTGAATTTTCTGCTCTCTTTAATTCCCATCACCCAAAGCCCTTTTATATTTCATGCAATTTACTTTTCATTGCCATTTACATTCTTGCCTTTACTTTTGTGTCATTTAAATTTAAGCTCATTTAAGTTTCTTGCCATTTAAGATTCAGTTATTTATATTCTTTTGCCATTTAAGTTTCCAGCATTTACATTTTGCAATTTACTCTCAGCACTTTAAATTTTTAGCCATTTACTTTTTGTTGATTTAAATTTCACCAAAACCATCAAATATTAGCTTGACTAAACAAATCACCTCACTCTCGTGAGTTATTACTTGACGATTCAGTACACTTGTCGAAGGGGATTTGTGCTGTGCGGTCATCACTAGTAATTAGGAGTTTGCTTTTTCTTTGTTTTTGATATTCTTTTTTTTTTATTTCATCTTTTCCATATGAATTCTCATCATTGTGGTTTTAGATATGGTTATGACTATATTGTAGGTAATGAAACCTTTAATGATGGCTCACATTATGGGAGGGAAGAATTCTTGAGAACTACCCTTCCACAGCAGAAATCTCACCCCCAACTTGGTTACTGTTCAACGCTATCCTTCATGGAATGATGTCCAAGGCTATTGATCATGTGTGAAAGGCTTTTGGAGAAAAGTCAGAATGCTTATTCTCTCTTTAGATTTTATTGTCGGAGTTTGAAAGAGTAAAACCGTCAGTTAGGAATTTCTCCTCGGTTAGAGAAAATAACTTCGTTGCAAGTATAGTTCCCAACCGACAAGTAATGCTCAATCAAAGTTTAGATTTGTTTGTCACGAATGCAAACGAATAAAAATACCGAGAGTATTAGATCTCGGGTCGTCTCTAAAAAGAATTACAGTGAGGTGTGCATATTATTGGTTATGGTATCCAAGGGGTGGTTTGCATATAAGAAGAAAAGAATTTAAATGGCAATAAAATAAAGAAAACAACAAAGGAAAGCAATTACTAAAGAGAGACATTTATGGCAAGGATTGAGAATATAGATTTTCTATCCTAGTCATTAATTATTATACAATAATTAACAAGAGCTAATCCTATTTAGTCATCTCCAACATAGGAAGAAGGTATAATGTTATCTTCACTTGAGAGAAAGTTAAATAAGACTAGTTAATCTCAATCCAAAAGTCCTAATCAACTTACTAATTGAATTGGCAAGAGATTAGAGTCAATGGAAATAATATTAACTAACAACTTTAGATCACCAATCTAAATTAGATATTGATGACTTAAGATTGCCTAATTTCTGTTTCCAAGCCAAGAATGCTCAAAAAGTTACTTTAAACCTTAGTGATGAGCTGATATTTTATACGCTTTTTGGCATCATTTTCATATAGTATTTAGTATGTTTTGTTTAATTTTTATTAAGTTTTCATAGGTTTTGTATTAAATTTATATTTTTGGATTCCACTTTGAGTTTGTGTATTTTTGTGTAATTTCAGGTATTTTCTGGCTGAAATTGAAGAGCTGGAGCAAAAGTCTAATTTAGAGATAGAGAAGCACTGCAGATGGTGTCCGGAAGAGTTTTTCTGGAGCTACAGAAGTCGAAATGGAGCATTCGCAATGGTTATGAAAAGCTGACTTCCAGAGCTTTTCAGCAATATATAATAGTCTATACTTTGCTTCATATTAGAAGGCCCAAAACGGGCATCCAACGCCAGCCTCTTGCCCCTCCCAGGCGTCCAGCGTCCAAGGAGAAGAGACCAGCGTCCAAACGCCCAAAGAGGAACCCCTAGCTAGCCTTCAATGCCCTAGAGGCCTCCTAGCACGTGGATCTCATCAAAACTCAACCTAAACACTCACCAAGTGGGCCCCAGAAGTGGATTTTAGAACTAAAAAGACTGTTTTACCCTTACTAGTCATTAGTTTAGTATTTAAGGAGTATTTTACATGATCTTCGCCCATCATTTACCATAATTTCATTTTTCACAATGTATTTTCTATCAGTATGAGTTTCTAAACCTCCTAGGTTAAGGGGAGGAGCCCTGCTGAGTTTTATGGATTAATAAAAGATTAATGTTCCTCTTTAATCCGTGTTTGATTCTCTATTCTAAGATGTATATTTGTTCTTCATCAATATGAATACGTTGAACTGGTATAAGGTTGGTGCATGAAATTGTGATTACACTTTCCACAACTCTGCACAACTAACCAGCAAGTGCACTGGGTCGTCCAAGTAATACCTTACGTGAGTAAGGGTCGATCCCACGGAGATTGTCGGCTTGAAGCAAGCTATGGTTATTTTGTAAATCTTAGTCAGGAGATTAATGATAAGAGTGATTGTATTTATGAAAAATAAATAACATGAAATAAATAGTACTTGTGATTCAGTAATGAGAAACAGGCTGAGGTTCCGGAGATGCTCTGTCATCTGAATCTCTGCTTTCCTTCTGTCTTCTTCTTCAAACACGCATGGCTTCCTTCAATGGCAAGCTGTATGATCCTCTCGGATGAAAAATACCAGGTACGATCTCTGCACGGCTAATCAACTGTCGGATTTCTCGTCTTGGATGAAAAATACCATGTACAACTACCGCACGGCTAATCATCTGTCGGTTCCCACTAGCGTCGGAATAGGACCCTTGTCCTTTTGCACACTATCATTGCGCCCAACATTCGCAGGTTTGAAGCTCATCACAGTCATCCCTTCCCGGATCCTACTCGGAATACCACAGACAAGATTTAGAGTTTCCGGATCCCAGGAATGCTGCCAATTGGTTCTAGCCTATACCACGAAGGTTCTAACCTCCGGACTCGGTCCGTAGATTAGAAACCTAAGAGATACGCACTCAAGCTGTCGCGGATAGAATGGGAGTGGTTGTCAGGCACGTGTTCATAGGTTGAGGATAATGATGAGTGTCACGGATCATCATATTCTCTTTATTGAAGTACGAGTGAGTATCTTAGAATAGAATCAAGCGTGATTGAATAGAAAACAGTAGTAATTGCATTAATCCATTGAAACGCAGCAGAGCTCCTCACCCCCACCTACGGGGTTTAGAGACTCATGCCGTAGAAGATACAATATGAAGTGTAAAATGTCATGAGGTGCTAAATGAATCTCTAAAAGTAGTTTTTATACTAAACTAGTAACTTAGGGTTACAGAAAATGAGTAATTAGGTGTAGATAGTGTAAAATTCCACTTCTGGGGCCCACTTTGTGAGTGTTTGGTCTTAGCTTTCAAGCTTCCACGTGCATATGCCTCATATTGGAGTTAAACGCCACCCTAGGTGCCAAAATGGGCGTTTAACGCCGAAAAGTATGGCAGTTCTGTCGTTTTACGCCAGAAAGTTTTTGACTGGCTTTTAACGCCATTTTGGGCCATCAAATCTCAGGCAAAGTATGAACTATTATATATTGATGGAAAGCCCAAGATGTCTACTTTCCAGCACAATCAAGAGCGCTTCAATTGGGCTTCTGTAGCTCCAAAAAATCCATTTTGAGTGCAAGAGGGTCAGAATCAAACAACATCTACAGTCCTTTCTCAGCCTCTGAACTAGATTTTTGCTCAGGTCCCTCAATTTCAGCCAGAAAATACCTGAAATCACAAAAAAACACATAAACTCATAGTAAAGTCCAGAAATGTGATTTTTGAATAAAAACTAATAAAAATATAATAAAAAGTAACTAAAATATACTAAAAACTATCTAAAAACAATGCCAAAAAGGGTATAAATTATCCGCTCATCAGAGGTTATCTCATTCTACATGGGTTCAGAGTGCATCTTTCATTAGACAATGATGAACCACCAGCTTGATTATGCATCTCTTAGACAGCTAATCCACGACTTCGTTGGGGACTTCTCGAGACACCAGTTCAACCGATTTACGGGGAGATTAGGGTTTTGTCGCAAAGGCTAGAACCAAAAGGCGTAGCATCCTCCGATCCGGAGGATTTGACCTTGTATGTAGCATTTTAAGTAGGATCACCAAGGAGAATAAACTGCAAGAGCTTCACCCTCAATTGGAATGGATTGCACTAACCATGGGGTTTAGATCTGAAGGAGTATTGCCGGCTACTCAAACCAGCGTCAATCACATACAGCCTGCCATAGAATGAATCATTCACAATTGAAGAAGACAGTGATACCATAGATAATCCAGAAGGACAAAGCATCTCCAAACCTTAACCAATTCCTTATCCCTGTTTACATTCATCTAAGTTTTAAGATTATCATTATAATTCCATCTTCCAAATCAAATTCAACAACTCTTCTATCTGCCTAACTAAGACCTGCAAGATAACCATAGCTTGCTTCAAACCACAATCCTCATGGGATCGACCCTGACTCATTCAACTATTACTTGGATGACCCAGTGCACTTGCTGGTACAGTTGTACGAAGTGTGGAGATTCGTACACCACTAAGCCAAGCATTTTGTCAAACACTTGGAAGGCATAAAAGGAAAGCATGATAAATTTCAAGGAAGTATAAATTCTACTACTACCCAATGCAAGAAAAGTAAGAATAACAACTCAATTAAACAATAAAGGAACATAAAATATAAATTGCATTAAATGAAAATTAAAGTAACAAGAGTGCTCAAAAACATAAAAGTGACATAAAAGGAAACTTAACAAAATAAACTAAAGAACAAAGATGTCGGAACAAGAAATTGTAAAGAAAACAAGATGGAAACAAGAAATTAAACCCAGATCTAAGAGGAAAAATAAACTAAGAACCCTAATTTCTAGAGAGAAGAGGGAGCTTCTCTCTCTAGAACTAACCTAAGGCATGTTTCCCAACCTAATCTAATTGCTCCCCCCGTTATCCAATCTTGAATTCTGCATCAAATAGCCTCAGAAATGAGTTGGATTTGGGCCTGGTTGGCTCAGAAATCGCCCCCAGCGAATTCATTTTAATGAGGTCACGTGTTCAGCGTCACACATGCGTGTGGTCGACGAGTGCACGTCGCTGGCAAATTTCCTCCTCACGCGTAAGCGTGGGTGACGCGTGCGCGTGGTCTTCAATTCTCCAAATGCTCATTTCTTCATGAATTCTCCACTTTGCATGCTTTTCTCTTCACTTCTTCCATTCAACACTTGCCATATGAATTTGAAATCACTCAACAAACATATCAAGGCATCGAATGGAATTAAAGTGAATTAAATTTAGCTATTTTAAGGGCTAAAAAGCATGCTTTTACTTTTAAGCACAAATTAGGGAGAATTACAAAAACCATGCTATTTCATTGAATAAATTTGAGATAAGTTGATAAAATCCCGTAAATTAAGCACAAGATAAACCACAAAATTGGGGTTTATCAAACCTTCCCACACTTAAACTAAGCATGTCCTCAATCTAAACTCAAGAAAGAGACAAAGGGTATCAACATTTATTCAATGCAAGTAAACTATCTATATGCAATCTATCTACATGCATGCAATTACTTGGTCAAAATAAATTAATTCCCAAGAATATATATATATATATATGAACACAAGGGCTAAAGGTATTAACAACCAAGTCAAATCCACAATTGATTTGAGAAGATTTTACAAGATTGCAAGAAAATGGATGATCATAGGTGAAAACATGTAATTGAACAATCAAACCCTCACCGGAGGTGTATCTGCTCTAGTCACTCAAGTGTATAGGGTTGATTCACTCAATTCTCCTCTAATCATGCTCTCTAAGATTTATTTTTCATCTAACAATCAACAATTATTTCATACATGCATACAAATATCATGAAGACTTATCCATAGGGTTGTAATGGGGCTAGGGTCAAGGTAGGATTGTCTGTAGTTAAGTGAGTTTGAAATCTGAATCTTTGATTAACTTAAACTTCCCACCTAACCTATGACAACCTATACAATTTAAATGCTAACCTAACTACCCATTCTTCTAACTTTTTCACACTCATGCATTCTTTTTTTTTTTATCACAACCTATATGCATTGATTTTTATTACTTTATTTTGGGGCATTTTGTCCCCTTTTTATTTCTTTCTTTTTCCAGTTTTTCTTTTTTTTAATTTTCTTTTTCTACATTTTTTTCTTTTATTTTTATTTTTTTTAATATACAAAGGTACCAATGCATATGATTTAAATATTTAATGCATGAGTATGTATCCAATTCCCAAGATTTTTAACAAAACTACAAAATACACTTTTATCTCACCCAATGTTCCCAAATCTCCCAAAATTAAATGATAAACACTCTCACTAACCTAAGCTAATCAAAGATCCAAACAAGGGACATTTATTGCTTTTCGCTTAAGGCTTGTAATGTGCTAAAATTAAGAACAAATGGGTTTAGCATAGGCTCAATATTGGCTAACAATAGAAGATAAAAGGTAGGCTATTTGGGTAAGTGAGCTATTTGAAACAATGACCTCAATCATATAAGTGCATTCATACACAAAATAATGGACATAAAGAATCAAACAAATCAAAGATTGCAATCATAGAAAGAGAATAATCACACACAAGAAGGAAAATAACGGTTATATGATGTAACCACACAATTAGGCTGAAAACTCACATGCTTATGTGTCCTTAGCTCAAAATATGTTCCACAATATATATAATTCAAGCAAGTTCTAAAAAAATTTTACTCAAATCAATTGGGGTGCCCTATAGATAAATTCCTTGGAAAATTTCATTATTTTGGCTAAGCTTATATATATATATATATATATATATATATATATATATATACAAAATAAGAAAATGCAACTAAAAATCCTAAAAGACCTAAAAAAATGAAATGCGAAAAGTGTTTGGATTAGAAATTGTCACCCAAAAATGCCGATCGGTCGGACGACCTCCCCACACTTAAAAATTTGCACTGTCCAAAGTGTATTCATAGATGAGCAAGGGGATACGGCAACTTTTCGGATTGCCACCTTTAGCTAGTGTGTCAACTGGCTGGTGCATGTTCTTTCTCCTGCTTCCGTCTTTTGCTTATGACAAATCATCCTGAGCAATAGAAAACAGGATCGTAAGATGAGAAAATGCAAAAGCAAGGCAGCGTAAATTGTTAGAATGAGGTGATGATCACTAAAATAAAATGAGTGACTAAATGTGTGACATGGGAGAGAATAAGTGTGTGAATTCTAAATTGAGCGCCATTTAGAACACGCACATTAGCATAGAGAGCTATGTCATAATTACACAAAAGAAGTAAGCACTTCACTCATCTAGTGTGTTTGGAATACTTCAACGTAACTTGTAAGTTAAGATAAGAAAACAAGAAATAAAGAAGCATAAAAGCATTTGAGCAAATAATTAAGCAATTGTAATTTGGATAATGAATGGACGTTGATTGATGTGCACGTAAACTTAGTGAACAAATTGAAATATAAAGCTCGCACATCAAACTTTGACACATATTTGAATTTTATTTACATCACCTAATTGACATAGAAGTGGAAGACATGGTTGCTATGGAACTTAGGAAAAAGAAGACAGAAATTAAAATCAATCACATAGCAAGCATGGTCCACAAAGCTTAGAAAGCTTAAAAATATGTTACGAAGTAAGCTTATGATCCAATTTCACAATTCCACAATTCCAATGCATGAAATAGGTGATGTCAATAAGAGCCAATCATAAATGAGCATCACCTAACAAAAAAATGCATTGATAGTACACAAATTCCTAACAATAGATAGTAAATTCAAATTACATTGTGACTAGCTACAACATGCAATTCAAAAGATTTATAAAGCTTGAAGGCAATGTTGTGAGTACTTGGTATGCACAAATGTTAATCATAAACAATTCAAAAACCAAGTAACAAATTATAACCTGAACAAAGAATTCCAACAATGAAAATTAACAATAATGATGTTAAAATAACATCCTATCAGTAATCAGTAGCAATAGGTAGCAAACAAGATTAATAATCCAACACTTATCATGAAAAGCAGAAAAATCAACATAAATCAAACTAACTAAATAACTAACTAACTAACTAACTAAAAGAAATGGTGATAGATGGTGATTGGTAGTGTTGGATGATGATTGAAGAAAGGAAATAAAAGAAGAGAAGATAGAAGAAGGAAAGAAATCGAAGGAAGAGAAGAAAAGAAGGTGGGTGAAATAGGGCAGGGGTCACGCGTACGCTTCATGTCATGCGTACGCGTGAGTGGCAGAAGAAGGTGCGACGCGTACGCATCGTCAACACACACACGTGAGTGAGAGAGGGATAGGTGACACGTTCGCGTGGGTGAAAATTGTGATAGAAGCCCAATTTCAGCACACTACACGCGCAACACTCTTGTTTTTGTATTGGGCATGGAAAATTTAGTGGTCACGCATACGCATGCGCGAGGCGTACGCGTGAGGGATTAAAAACTTGGGGGTCACGCGTACACGTGGGTGACGTGTATGCGTGGATGGGTGCTCTGTTTTCAAAATTTTCCAATTTCTTGCACCAAACCAAGCATTCCTGTAATGACCCAATTTTCAATATGTCTAGATCATACCGGAAACTGAGTGCTACCAATTTGTCTTCCTAATTATTATCTATTATTTATCATATGAGCCTGATTCGTTGTTAAAAGTGTAGTTAATTTGCGACGTATATTTTTTCTTAAAATGTTTGGATTAATAGACAGAATCATTCATAATCAACTCACAACTGATAACAGGTAAAACAGTTATAAGAAACCATACATAAATACATCACAAGTAGCTAGCAACATTCAGTGATCCAGCCCTTATTAGAGTATAGACCTTTAGTTAGAACACCCCTAGATATAGCTAGATAACAACTATATACATATACATACATACAACATCCCAGGTCCTGACCTGTTCAAGAGGTCCCTAAGCTGGCACCTAGGCTAGCCTAGACTCTATACTCACCTAGTCCCTCTAGACTACTAAAGCGAGGGAAAGTACGTTCTAGGTCTTCAAAACTCAAGTAAGGTGGAACGTCATTAAAAGGTAGAACGTCATCTGCTACCCCTCTGCACGATCAGACATTGCTATAGGACGTCTCTCTGGTACCTCATCAAGTAGCCACACAATAGGAGTCTCGTACACAGGATTTAGATTAAAGTTCACGTACAAACGGGGTGTAGACATTGGCTGGTCTCATAGTATATACATAAATAGAGAACGATATTCACCCTATACTCAGAAGACTACCTAGAGTGGAATCCTTTTTGCAAACGATCGTCAGCGAACTATGGAAAGAAACTCTTGCTTCCATCTGAATGGAGAAGGGAGAGAGAAGGGGTAAGAACTGGGGAGTTCTTAGTAGGGCCGGGGTTATTAGTTAAGTTCATTAATTTTGTGTTGTTTAGCAGATAAATAGCAGAATAAAGAAAAGCAGCAAATAGAAGATTCAGATAAATAGAGAAGATAGAGAAAACATATAGCAGAATACAAACAAAAGAATACAAGAAAATAACACGAACATAGACACAGAGAATAGAATACAAACAAAGAAAGCATACATTTATGAAATAATCATAACAGAGAAAATGCACAACCAAGTATGGTGCATGTCTAGCCCTAGCGCAGGTAATGAGCTCATTTTTCGGTTTCTACCCGCTGCCGACGTAACCCGAAACAGCTGAAACGGGTATGGTTTTCCAGTCAGCATAGGTATAGTTCTCACTAACTGACGTATGCGTCATATCCTCTGTAAGCAAACTCTGCCTTACAGGTGACGGCATTCCAGCCATGTATGAAATAATATCCTCTGCAAGTGATCCCAGGTTATTAGTTATAGGTATAGCTCTCAATAGCTGTGTAGCACTGGAAAATGTTCTGTGGTCGTACCACTATCTATCTGACTTCCTTCACACAGTAGATCATCAAATAAATAATTCTAGAGTTTTCTTAAGGCAACAAATGACCTCTCAATAGGTCATCTGCTCTAATTTCTCTGTTTAACATTAGTATTTAAAGCTTATGTAAATTTCGGTATGAATAGTTATCCTATCCCAAGTATAGGTTCATTAAGTCTATACTGAAACAGTTTAACTTTTCATATAATACCTAACCCTAGTCACAACTCAAGTATTAACTAAGTTGCCCTAGTTCGTTCACTAGTCTCTCTCTGTTTTTTTGTCGTTAAAACTTTACAGACTTTTCTTTGGTTTTTATCTTTTCTTTAACTTTATATCTTTCCTTTATCTTTGCCTCACTAACATGTTATTACCACTCCCTAAGTGTTTTATGAAGATAATTATGAGATTCTGCACTTAAAGTTGTCTTTCTAAAGTTTTCACAGAAAACTGCCTTTTTCGTATTATTTTATTATTTTTATTAAAATATTATTTTTAATTAAATATTATTATTTAATATTTTATTATTATTTATTATTTTATTAATATATTTTCGAAAATTACCTTCCTTTAACCTTTTACTTTATAAATTCACTTTTACCACCCGTAACTTTTAATATTTCTACTTTAACCACCCTAACTTTCAGAAATTACAAAATAACCCCTCAAACACCAAAATATTTACAACCTTTCCCTTTTTAAGATCTAAAAGGTGTTCTTCAATGTTCTTCATCACACTCAAAGTGTTCTTCGTGTTCTTCGTAAATTCTTTAGATTCTTTCTCTGTTTTTACCCGTTTTTCAGTCTTTTCAACAACCGATTTTTACCAAAATTCAAAATAAATTTCCAGCCACTAAAACCCCATCTTTTCCACCTGATTTCAACACAAACTGAACCTCAATTTAAGCTCTAGGGTTTCGTTTTCCAGCAGCCACAAGAACACACATTCATAGCTTAAATTTCATCAAATTTCATCAAATTTTTACCAAAATTTCAACAAGAATTACTCATATAAACAATCAATTTCAAGCACAGCCAAACCATATCATAATCACACAACTCAAACACAATCAATCAAGATTAAATTTGTCAAACCCTACCTTGATTTGCTGCTCCAAATCCGGTTACTCTTTGAAGTGTTCTTAAAGCACTTTTTCCTCCTAAAACACATCAAGAACAACTTTAAAACTCTAAACCATCAACTAAACAAACTTCAGCAGCATCTTAGGAAGGTTATCCTCACCTTAAACGTGCAAGAAATCAAAGATCTTTGGTCCACAAGTCAAGCTAAGCAAGAGATCTAAGGAAGAACATCAAGAAAACACTTGTTTAAGCATGTTTCCTTGAAAACCGAATTGGAAAGGGAGGGAGACAGCCATCTCACCTTATTTCCAGCCTTGATAAGTAACATAGTTATGTAGAGGAAGAAGAGAGGATCATTTTGGTGAAATTGGAGTTTTGATTTGAGTTTTAGTTCAGAAGAAATCAAGCTTTGAAGATTAAGTGTTCATGAAAGTTTCTCTCTTTTCTCTCTTGTTATTTTCGGCCAAAATGATGAAATGAGACAGCCTTGGAGGTCTTGGGGGTGTAAGGTGAGTTGTGATTGGTTGGCTTGGAGGTGGGTTAAAATAATATTAAAATATCTCAGGTGTATAACTACTAAAACTAGATGTATCGGAACACTCGTAAAAACATCTCTAAAAATTATTTTCTGAGCTACTAGCATAAATGACACTAGTAACATATTTATTGTGAGAATAAAACATGTATGATGAGGCCTTAGCATTGCTAAAGTCATCAGAGAGTGCTGGTGCTAAGCTGCACCAATAAACCGTAAACCCGGTTAAACCGATTTTCTGTTTTCAACTAAAACAGATCAGGTAACCTTATAATATCATTCAAGCATTTTATAATACTAATATAATGATAATATTATACTATTATCTCTCTCCTCTCATGAATCAAGTCTGGTTCGTCAAACAGAGACTATTTACGAAAATCAGAATCAAAACTGCTAACCAATACGGTTCAAAAACTAGGTTCTTCGCGATTGCATTAACGAGCTTGCCTCAGAAGAGGTTCTAGCTTAAGGATGACATAATGACAATGAGGATTGAGATGCTTGATGATATATCAGAGGTGTTCCCTTTACTGATCTTCCGGAGAAATCTGTACTTTCAGAAAAGATCTCATGTACTCGAAAATCAGGCTTGTTACAATTCCAAACCTCCAAACAGCTACCAAAACACCATAAAACCTTATTAAACTTACTAGACTACTAAATAAACTCAACAAACCAAATGAAACTTGAAATTAAACTAGTTTACTAATATATACAAAAAGAGCAAAAATGACAAAGATGTTACCATGGTGTGGTGTCTCCCAAGAACTTTTGTTTATTGTCCTTAAGTTGGACTTATGGGGAGCTCTCATCAAGGTGGCTTATTCTTCAATTCATCCTTGAACATCCACCAATGCTTGAATCTCCAATAAGCCCCATCACTCCATTTCATTTGCATCAAGCTTTGATGGAGTTCTCCACAAACCATGATTCCATACTTTGTTTTCACACCCGTCTTCAATTTGATCATGCTAATTTCTTCCAGGTGGTAAGCAAGCTGAATTCTCACTTAGGTATCCAAACATCCTCCTAGACTCAAGCAATCTAGCTCTACACCAAACCTTACAATCAAACTTTGAACATGCAACCATCATGAACCTAGAGTGATGTTTCCAACCACTAACCATCTCCCGTTTGCTCTTAAAGCCACAAAGAGCTCTAAGTTGACCATCCGTTTCAAGCAAACCATATTCAAGTGGGATAATAAATATTAGAGATAAGAAATTTACCCACTTGAATGAAGGGATGGATGGTGATGGCTTGGGGAGAGGTGTCTCCAATAGTCTTGTAAGCTCCACTCCCTTGTGTTCTTCCTAGATAACTAACACTTCTATGCAAGCTTCTTCAATTCCAACCTCTTCCTCTTGGTAGCTTTCTTCCAATTCAATCTCTTTTTCATTACTTACCAAAGGTATGGGAGGTTGTGCACATTCTTCTATGACCTTAATTTCATGTCCAGTAGGAGAGGATTCAATTGTAGATAGAAACTCATCAATTAATGAATCCATCTCTTGATCAACCTCTTCAAAGTCTTCAAGCATGATATGTTTTGGAGGTTGTACACCCTCCTCAACATTAATATCAAGCTTCTTGGAAGAGGGCTTTATAATTCTACATTCCCATGGATGTTCAACATCTCCTAAATCTTCAACCACTCCTTCCGGCTCAATTGTCTCTACTCCCTCACCTTGTTGCAATTCTTGCTTTAACTCATCTTCTTCACTTTGAAGCTCCAAATTCACTCCCTTACTATGCTCCTTGGTTGATCCTCCACATTCGTCAATGGGAGTACCTGGGATGCATGAGCTTAAGTGGGAGGCCATGTGGTTAATGGCTTCCGCCATGGTAGCAACCATGACTTCTAGCTTCTTCAGCTCCTTTTGCTTCTCTTCTTGCCTTTGGATATAAGAGCTAATATCTCTTCGTTGTTCTTGCAAGAAGGTTTGGAGAGTGATAAACCACTATTTTATGGTTTATATTGTGTTTAATTGTGTGGTTTTATCATGATCTTTACCCACTTATTCATTAAATAAGCATGCATTTATAATTCCTTCCTAAAGTTATTGCATGATTGAAAACTTGCTTCCTAGAGACTTTTAATTATGTATTTTATTTTTTTCTTTATTCCATTCGATGCCGTGATCTGTGTGTTAAGTGTTTCAGGCTTTATAGGGCATGAATGAGTTGGAGATTAGAAAGGAAGCTTGCAAAAATGGAAGGAACACAAGAAATTGAGGAGATTACCAACGAGAAGCGACGCGGCCGCATGGATCACGCGACCGCGCGAAGAAGAGGAAATCGCAGTGACGCGGCAGCATGGATGACGCGACCGCGCAGCATGGAATAGCACGAGTGACGCAGCCGCATCGATGACGCGACCGCGTGGCAAAGCAAAAAGCCGAATGACGCGGCCGCATGGATGACGCGACCGCGTGACATACGCGATATGCATAATCTGCAGAATCGCTGGGGGCGATTTCGGGCCTTATTTTGACCCATTTTTTGGCCCAGAAAAGCAGACTAGAGCCAGAGAACATGCAGAAACCAACAACAACATTCATTCCGCATAGTTTTAGTTTTTAGATCTAGTTTTTTCCTCTCTTCTAAGTTTTCTCTCTACACATTCATGGTTTTTAGGATTCGTTATTTTTCATTATTTTTGCATTGGGATATTGAGAAGAGTTATTGCCTCATCAAGATTTCGACATTCTAGTTCGTTCTCTTTACTTGTCTCCTTCTCTTCCATGTTCCTTAATTTACTTAATTTTACTATTGGATTATTTTAGCATTTATTAAATACAAAAATTACTTTTATTTTTAATTAATCTTTTTATCATTATTTATCATGTCTTTCTTTAATTCCCTTTCTTATGTTATGAATTCTTCATTTACTATGAGCGAGTAGTTCCCTAACTTGATGGGGAGTTGATTGAAAGAAACCCTTGAAGTTGGGATACTCAAGAGAAAGATTGTGGTTGGGTTTATTGTTGGATTGCTCTCTAGTCACTAACACCAATCCTCCCAAGAGCGGATTGGAACTTGTGGATAGAGATAGCATTCCAACTTGTTTAACTTTCCCTTACTTAGTGAGGGACAACTAAACAGAATAATCCCCAGTTATCAATTAGTCTTGAGAGTACTGCAACAAGAATAGGGCTTCCAACTAATCAACTCCCAGTCAAGGCTTTTATTTAAATTTATATAAATTCTCTAATTTAATTTTCTGCCATTCAACTCAAACCTTTTGGAAAACATCTGATTAATAAAATAGCACGCTTTTCTGTAACTCGTTGGGAGACGACCTGGGATTCATACTCCCAGTATTTTAATTTTAATTTCTGTGACACCCTTCTAAATTGATGAGCAGATTTCTGGTTGGTTGAGAACTATACTTGCAACGCATATTTTATAATCATTCTTAACTCGCCAATTTCCACTCGCATTAGAGAGCTTAATCCATTGGAGGAGGTAGTGAAAGAGAGGGTTCGTTGTTTGGGGGAAAGGGTTCATAATTAAAAGGTGATTCATCTTGGTAAGGGTATGGAGGTGATGTATATCGAGGTGGTTCTTGGGAGTAATTGTGTTGGAATGGTGGTGGTTCTATGTATGGTTCATATGGCTCATAAGGTGGTTGGTATGGTGGATAAGGATTAGGGTCATATGGAGGTGTTTGGTGGTAGGGGGCTTGTGAGTATGGTGGTTCAAAACTAGGTTGAGGAGGTGGTTCATAGGCATATGGTGATTATGGTTGACAACCACAATGAGGGTCACTACATCCATTAGGTTGGTATGCATTAGGAGTTCGATTATACCTATAAGAAACCGAAGGAGGTTGTTGCCAAGAAGAGAGATAAATTCCTTGAGGCTCCTCCCATCTTTGATTGTTCCACCCTTGATGCATTTTGTCATTGTAGTTCCCATTTCCTAAAACATAGTTTGAACCATACTCATAGCCAAAGGGATTAGGATTCATAGTAGCAAGAGAAATTAAAAACAAAAACTAACAAGAAACAAAGAAAGCAAAGTCCTACAACTAGCAAAACTAGCAAACAAACCAAAAATCAAGCTATTCACATTATGAACATATCTACAATAACCAATAACAAGCACACATTGCAACTCCCCGGCAACGGCGCCAAAAACTTGAAAGAGTTAAACCGTTGGTTAGGAATTTCTTCTCGGTGAGAGGAAATAACTTCGTTGCAAGTATAGTTCCTAAACGACAAGTAATGCTCAATCAAAGTTTAGATTTGTTTGTCACGAATGTAAACCAATAAAAATACCGAGAGTATTAGATCTCGGGTCGTCTCTCAAAGGAATTGCAGTGAGGTGTGCATAATATCGGTTATGGTATCTGTTCATACCCTGGGGCGAGCTACATGATCCGGATTAGATGAAGAAAGCGACCGACCTCTTGTAAAGGTTGGTCGTCACCGACCTCTTCCTAAAAAGAGGTCGGCCAAATTGCCATAAAGGCCTAAGCAGGCCCAAACAGAAGGACGTAGCTCACTCTAAAGGCGGCTGGCCTAAAAGATATGTGACCTCACCCTAAAGATAAGATAAGATAACTAACTTATCTCAAAGAAAGGACACTCCCCACTACTATAAATACACTATAGCACCCAGGTATAACTCATACTCTGATTCTACACAAAAAACCTGCTTAAAGCCCGTGCTAACTTAAGCATCGGAGTCTCTTGCAGGTACTACCACCCTCCGGTGATCAAGGATCCGTAACATATCAAGACTCAACAAGTCAAACACGATAGCTTCGGCCACAACAGCAGATCTCCGCTGAAATTGACCTTCAATTTCACGTAATCCACGGAACATTGGCGCCTTTTCCAGGGAACTTGGAAGTCATCCTATCATCATGGAGGACAGAACACCGCACAAGAACACGGATACGATACCAAAGGATATTCCTCAAAAAAAGGGAGACAAACAACTTCCAAATGCAGAAATTTTAGAAGCCATCTGTGAACAATAGAATCGCCTTAAACAGCTAGAACAGGAAGCCGACCGGCAGAGGGAGGCTGAGCAAGACCTTCGGAGAGAAACTAGGTGGCGTCGAGAGCTGGAAAGCAAACTCCTAAAGCTCGAAGTTGATTTCAAAACCAAGACTACTCGAACCAGCCATGAAGATAGCCCCCACAAAGATCAAGATCCGTTCACAAAGGAGATCATGAAAGATAAAGTTCCAAAGGACTTCAAGCCCCTAACATGACCCTGTACGACGGAATGTCAGACCCGACCCATCATCTCAGCAATTTCAGAAGTCGGATTTATCTTACGGATGCCTCAGACGCAATCCGTTGTAAAGCCTTCTTGACTACCTTGACCAAAATAGCAATAAAGTGGTTCTATAGTTTGCCACCAAGGCCAATAGCAAGCTTCGATGACCTTGCCAAGAAATTCTTAGCTAGATTCTCCATCCAAAAAGATAAAGCCAAGCATGCGCCAAGCTTGCTAGGGATTAAGCAAGGAGATCAGGAGAGCCTCTGCAGCTACATAGAAAGATTCAACAAAGCATGTCTGGACATACAAAGTCTGCCAACAGAGGCAATCATCATGGGTCTCATTAATGGCCTACGGGAAGGACCCTTTAGCCACTCCATATCCAAAAAGCACCCTACATCTCTGAACGAAGTACAAGAGCCGGCAGAAAAGTACATTAATATGGAGGAAAACTCTCGATTAGAAGAAACCTCAAAATCCAGATTTTCCTACCCATCTCGGGACAAGGATAAAGAGTCTATGAAAAAAGAAGACCAGCCTACTAAAAAACCTAGAAAATACCATATCTACACTCCCCTCAGGGTGTCACTTGTGGATGTCTACCGAGAGATATGCAACACTGAGAAGATCCCGCTCCCTCGTCTGATTAAGCATAAAAGAGGAGGAAGTCGGACAGAGTATTGCAAATACCACCGAGTTTACGGGCACCCTACCAACGAGTGCTATGACCTAAAGAACGTTATAGAGAAGCGAGCCCGAAAAGGAAGACTAGACAGGTTCTTGGCCAACAAAACAGATGAACCAAAGAATAGAAGAAGGGACGAAGAGGTTGGACGAGCTCAACGTCCTCCTCACACCCCTGAGAGGCATGTTCACATGATAAATGGTGGATTCACAGGAGGAGGGATCTCTAAGTCGTCCCGTAAAAGACACCTCAACAAAGTGTATCATGTTGGAGAAGGGGACAGGTCATCCGACCTCCCCACTATTACCTTCACTCAAGAAGATGCCGCAGGCATCATCCCGGGGCATGATGACCCAGTCGTCATTACAATCATACTAGCTAATGCTAATCTCCACCGAACACTAGTAGACCAAGGAAGTTCTGCAGATATCCTGTTTAAATCCGCCCTCGACAAGCTTGGCTTACAAGAGAAAGAGCTCAGAGCGTATCCGAATGGTTTATTCGGGCTCGGAGACGCTCCAATTCAACCACTAGAGTACATCCCACTGCACACAACCTTTGAAAAAGGAAATCAGTCTAAGACATTATGCATAGACTACATAGTAGTCGACATAAGCTTGGCCTATAACGCTCTGATAGGTCGGACAACGTTGAACCAGCTCGCCGCGGTGGTCTCCACTCCATACCTATGCATGAAGTTTCCAACCACAGAAGGGATAGCTACCATAAAGGGAGACCAAAAACGTGCGTGACGCTGTTATAACGAAAGTATGAACCTTAAAGGACACCCCAGAGGAAAGGAAATCAATACTATAGAACTCGGGGGAATTTGAGCTCGCGAAGAATTTCACCCTCAACCTGAAGGTGAAACCAAAGAAGTTCAAATTGCAGACACTCAAGATAAAACAACAAATATAGGGGCGAATCTAAAAGAAGACCTAGAGGAACCACTAATAAAGCTCCTAAAGGATAACTCTGACCTCTTTGCATGGAAGGCTGCCGACATGTCCGGTATTGATCCCAGACTAATGTGCCACAAGTTAGCCGTATACCTAGGGACTCGGCCATTACAGCAGAAACGTAGGAAACTCGCCCCAGATAGGTCGCAAGCTATAGAGGAGCAGGTACAGGCCTTGCTGGAAGCAGGATTCATAAGAGAGGTAAAATATCCATTATGGCTGACCAATGTAGTATTGGTCAAAAAGTCAAATGGTAAATGGCAGATGTGCACTGATTACACCGACCTCAACAAAGCCTGCCCCAAAGATCCTTACCCACTCCCAAATATAGACACCCTAGTTGACGCTTCGTCAGGATATCAGTACCTCTCCTTTATGGATGCTTACTCGGGATACAATCAAATCCCAATGTATCAACTTGACCAGGAGAAAACATCGTTCTTAACCCCAAAAGCAAACAACTACTACATAGTCATGCCCTTTGGACTCAAGAATGCAGGGGCCACCTACCAAAGACTGATGAACAAAGTCTTTGCCAATCACATTGGGAAACTAATGGAAGTATATGTCGATGACATGTTGGTAAAGACACGAAGCGAGAAAACATTGCTACCCAACCTCATTGAAGTGTTCAATACCATAAGAAATCATGGGATGAGACTTAATCCTGCGAAATGCACCTTTGCAGTAGAAGCTGGCAAATTCTTGGGCTTCATGCTCACCCAAAGAGGAATTGAAGCAAACCCAAATAAGTGCCAGGCCATACTTTGCATGGAAAGTCTGACCTGTGTCAAGGAAGTCCAGCAGCTCAATGGAAGACTAGCAGCTCTGTCTAGATTCCTAGCTGGATCAGCCTTAAGATCTCTCCCCTTCTATGCAACATTAAGGAAGGGAAAGAGGTTTGAGTGGACTCCAGAATGCGAACAAGCCTTCCAAGAACTCGTATTATACCTCGCAATATGAAGACGGGCAATAGCTTCAGTACTAGTCAGAAAAGACTAAAGTGGGCAACAACCCATCAACTTCATCAGTAAGGCTCTACAAGGGGCTAAACTAAACTATCAAAAGATAGAAAAGTCCGCCTACGCCCTCACACTCACTTCTCAACGACTCCGCCCATACTTCCAAGTTCACACTATCAGAGTACGGAGTAACCATCCCATAAAAGGTATTTTACAGCAAACAGACTAAGCTGGAAGAATCCTACAATGGGCAGTCGAGTTATCCAAATTCGGCCTCAAGTATGAAGCCTGAACACCTATCAAATCTCAGTACATAGCCAACTTCATCATAGAGTACACTAACACCCTGGGCACCCCCACAGAGTGGAGTATTTATGTGGATGGCTCCTCGAACAAAACCAGGAGTGGCACAGGCGTCATTTTAGAGAGTGATCAGGGAACCCAAATCGAGCTCTCATTAAAGTTCGAGTTTCCCGCTTCAAATAACCAAGTTGAATATGAAGCCCTATGATAAACCCCAATTTTGTGGTTTATCTTGTACTTAATTTGGGAGATTTTATCACCTTTTTCAATATTTATTCAATGAAACAGCATGGTTTTGTAATTCTCCCTTGAATTGTGTTTAAGTGTAAAAACATGCTTTTTAGGCCCTTAAATTGGTGATTTTGATTCACTCTAATTCCATTCGATGCCTTGATGTGTTTGATGAGTGATTTCAGGTTCATAAGGCGGGTATTGGACGGGAGAAATATGGAGAAAAGTATACAAAGTGGAGAATGCATGAAGAAACAAGAATTGGGAATGTATTGATGGACGCACACGCGCACTAGGCGCACGCGGGCATAAGTGATTTTGCCTAGATATGCGCACGCGTACATGTTGCATACGCGCAGGTGAAGAAACAGCCAATCGACGCGCACGCGCACATGGCCTGTACGCACCGATACTAGCACGTGACCGACTTAAAGGCAAAATGCTGGGGGGTAATTTCTGAGCTGCCGAGGCCCAAATCCTACTTGTTTCTGAGTGTATTTCATGGAGAATTTAAGTCCAAGCAAAGGGAGAGAAATTGTTTGTAACATAGCATCATGTAGGTTAGTTTCTAGAGAGAGAAGCTCCCTCTTCTCTCTAGAATTAGGGTTCTTAGGTTAATCTCTCTTAGATCTAGCTTTGATTTCATGATTTCATCTCATTTCCTTTATGAATTCTTGGTAGATTTATTATTCTTGCACTTTTACTATGCTTTCCATTTGTACCCACCAAGTGTTTGACAAAATGTTTGGTTGGGCTTTAGAGTAGACTTTGAGCATTCTTAGCTTGGAAAGAGTAATTAGGCAATCTTGAGTCATGAAAACCCAACCTATATTGGTGATCTAGAGCTGTTAGTTAATATCATCTCCATTGACTCTAATCTCTTGCTAATCCAATTAGTGAGTTGATTAGGACATTTGGATTGAGATTAGCTAGTTTTGTTAGACTTTCTCTCATAGAAGATAACTCATACCTTCTTCCATCGTTGGAGATGACATAATAAGATAAATTCTTGTTAATTATTATTATTAGTGACTAGGATAGAAGGCCTATGATCTCAATTCTTGCCATGAATGTCTCTCTTTATTAATTACTTTTCTTTACCTTGCTTTCTTTAACTACTTGCTTGATTTACTTTTCTTGCCCCTCTTACCAATTAAACCCCCTTTTCCCCCTCATATCCAATAATTGACCATTTCATTGCAATTCCTTGTGAGACGACCCGGAGTCCAAATACTCCGGTTAATTCTTATTTGGGGTTTGTACATGTGACAACCAAAATTTTTGATGTGAGAATTGTTTGTTGGTTTGGAGCTATGCTTACAATGAAGTAATTCTTTTCTATAAGAAGAAAATCTAGACCATCGAGCAAAGCTCATCTATAAAAAAAATGGCGCCGTTGCCGGGGAGTTGCATTGGTGCTATGTTATTGGCTATTATATATATTGTGAATAGCTTGATTTTTGGTTTGTTTGTTGGCTTTTGCTTGTTGTAGGACTTTGTTTTCTTTGTTTCTTGTTAGTTTTGTTTTTTTCTTCTCTTATCACCATGAATTCTCATCACTTTGGCTATGAGTGTAGTTCAAACTATGTTGTAGGAAATGGAAGCTTCAATGAGGATGTGCATAAAGGATTTGGAAATCAAAGATGGGAGGAGCCCCAAGCTTATGGACAACCTTCTTGGCAATAACCTCCTCCGAACTCTTATGGGTATAATCCTAATCCTAATGCATACCAATCCAATGTGTGTGATGACCCTTATTGTGATTGTCAACCACAACCACCACATGTATATGAACCCCCTCCTCAACATAGCCCTCCACCACACTCACAAGCCTTCTACCACTATCCACCTCTATATGATCCCAACCCGTATCCACCATACCAACCACCATATCAACCATACCTAGAGCCACCAACATTCTAACACCAATACTCCCAAGAACTACAAAGTCCACACACACCACCTCAAGAATTTTACCAATATAAACCACCTTCCAATTACAACAACCTTCCCTCAAACAATGAACCCTCTCTTCCACCATCACCTCCCGATGAAGCCCACATGCTAGAATTAAAAGATCTTGAATTTCATATCTTAAGGCAACACGAGGAGGATGAAAAGAAATTTGAGAAGTTAAGAGTTGAAATAGATATCATGGTAGAAGCCATTAGCAAAATAGTCTCATCCTGCCTAAGCCTATACGATCAAGGCACTCCCATTGTTTGAATGTGGAGAAGCAACCAATGAGCTTAGTGAGGGAGTGAACTTGAAGCTCCAAGGTGAAGAAGAGGAGTTAAAGCAAGAAATGCAATAAGAGGGGGAGGTAGAGATTATTGAACAAGAGGAAGTAGTGGTTGGAGCCTTAGGATATGTTGAGTACATAGAGGAAGCATAAATTAAAGAGCCTTCTTCCATGGAGTTCGAAGTTGATGTTGAGGAGGAGAGTACACAACCTCCAAGGCATAATGTGATTGAAGAATTGGAAGAAGTGTTCCAATCAATAGGTCCTCCTATTTATGATGATTCCGCATCAACATATGATTCTTTTGAGTTTGAGGAATCCTTTCCACTATACTTGGAATTGATGATGAGGTAGATTTTACTCAACCTCCTTTTTATGATTTGAGTGATGAGGAAGAAGAGGACATTAGTGAAGAAGAACTTGAACTTGAGGAAGCTTGGCAAGAGGTAAAGCTTGAAGAACCTTGCCAAGTGGTGGAAGCCTCTAGGATAGGATGGACGGAAGTAGAGCGCGCCTTGTCAAGATCATTGGGAACTCCTCCACCTAGGTTGTCATCCAATACTTTGTTTGAGTGGGTAAAACTTCTAACTCTTAGCTTTATTATCCCACTTGAATTTGGTTTGCTTGAAACGGATGGCCAACATAGAGCACTTTGTGAAATCAAGTGTAAGAGGACAATGTTTAGTGGTTGGCGTTGTAAATCTAAGCTCATTATGGTTGAAGCTTCAAGGAGCAAAGGTTAGACTAGTGCTCAATTGGATGGGTCTAGGAGGATAGTTTGGTGCTTCCATGAGAATTCATCTCTCTTGCCACCCGGAGGAAATCACCATGATCAACTCAAGGACGGGTGTGAAAACAAAGTGTGGGATCCCGGATCACACAAGGAGATTCAACTTTGGGAGCCCATGGTTTGTGAAGAACTCTATCAAGGCTTGGAGTTGTTAACTTTGAATGATGACGCGCAATGGATGTCCAAGCATTGGTGGATGTTCAAGGATGGGTTCAAGCACAAGCCACCTTGATGAAGAGCTCCCCATAAGTCCAACTTAAGGACAATAAACAAAAGTGCTAGGTGGGAGACAGCCCACCATGGTAATATCGTTTCATTTTTCTCTTTTGTACATATTGGTAAAATAGGTTTAATTTCATATTTTGATTGATTTGTTAAGTTTGTTTGGTAGTTTAGTGTGTTAAATAAGGTTTTGTGGTATTTTGGTAGTTGTTTGGAGGTTTGAAATGCTTGGTTTGGTGCAAAAACATAGAAAAAAAATTGTAAAAAACAGATCCCCATCCACGCGCACGCGTGCTTCACGCATAAGCGTGAATCAAGCCATTTCAACCATCCACGCGCACGCAGCATGTACGCGTGCGCGTGGATTGAATTTTTCCACTTCCCATACATTCACCCGAGAGTTATGCCTGAAGTGTGCCAACTTTGTGCCACAGGGCACGCGCACGTGTACCTTGCGCGTACGCGTCGACTCTCTGCTTTGTCATGCACGCGTGCGCGTCATGTGCGTATACGCGTTGCTTCCATTTCATCAATCCACGCTTACGCGAACATGACGTGCACGCGTGGATTGTCATGTTTCACCCACCTTCTTTTCTTCTCTTCTTTCCATTTCTTTCCTTCTTCTCTTCTCTTTCCACCCTTCAATCATCATCCAACACTACCAAACACCATCCATAACCACTTCTTTTAGTTAGTTAGTTAATTGTTTAATTAGCACATTTTCATTTTGTTTTCTATTTTTCTTTATAAGTGTTGGATTATTAATGTTGTCTATTGTTTCTTGCTGCTGATTATTGATGAGATGTTATTTTAACATCATTAATTTTAATTTTTATTGTTGGATTTAGTTGTTGAGGTTATATTTTGTCCCTTGGTTTTGAGTCTTCATATTTAACATTTTTGAGCACCAAGTGAATGTTACATTGCCTTTAAGCTTCTTAACTCTTTTGAATTGCATATTTTGGCCACCATGCATTCATCATCTATTGTTAGGCAATTGTATATTATCATTGCATTTTTTTTAGGTGATGCTTGTTTATGGTTTACCATTATTCACATCACTTATTTCATGCATTGAGATTGTAGAATTGTGAAATTGGATCAAAGCTTACCTTGTGACATATTTTTGAGCTTTGTAAAGCTTTCTGGGCCATGCTTGCTATGTGATTGATTTCCACTTCTATCTTCTTTTTCCTAAGTTCCATAGCATCCATGTGTTTCACCTCTATGTCACTTAGGTGTTGCAACAACTTCAATATGTGTCATTGATTGTTGTGTGAGTTTCATATACTATTTTGTTCACTAAGTCTACCTACACATCAATCAATGTCCATGCATTATCCAATTTCACAATTGCTTGATTAATTGCTTCAATGCTTTCATGCCTCTTCACTACTTGTGTGGTTGACTTAACCTACAAGTCTTTTGAAGTATTTCAAGCACACTAGAATGAGTGAAATGTGTGTCTTCTTTTGTATAATTGTGACATGGTTTCTAAATACTAGAGTGTGAGTTCTAAACCACATGCAAGTTAGAACCCACACACTTATTTTTCATTAATGTCACACTAATTCACTCACTCAACTCTAGTGATTTACCTCATTCCAACAATCTATATTTCCCTGCTTATGCATTTACTTCTCTTATTAGCTCCTATTTTCTATGTTCAGGATGAGTCATCATAAGCAAAAATGGAAGCGGGAGAAGAATACGCAGCATCGGTTGACCTACCAGCTAAAGGTAACAACTAGGAAAGTCGCCGTACCCCCTTGCTCATCTTTGGATGCACCGAGGACGGTGCAAACTTTTATGTTTGGGGAGAGGTCGTCTGACCGCTCGGCATTTTTGGGTGACAAGTTTCTAATCCCAACACTTTTGCATTTCATTTTTAGGTCTTTTAGGATTTTTGGTTGCATTGCATATGTATATATTAAGCTTAGTCAAAATCATGATATTTTCCAAGGATTTTATCTATAGGGCACCCCTATTGATTGAAAAAAAAATTTTTTTTTAGAACTTGCTTGAATTATATACTTTGTGGAACATGATTTTTGAGCTAAGAACACAAGCATGTGAGACTTGAGCCTAAATGTGTGGTTACATCATATATAACCACTTATTTTCATTCTTGTGTGCATTATTCTCTTCCTATGATTGTAATCTTTGATTTGTTTGATTCTTTATGTTCATTACTTTGTGTATACATGCATTTATATGATTGAGGCCATTGTTCAAATAGCTCACTTACCCAAATAGCCTACCTTTTATCTTCCACTGTTAGCCAATTTTGATACTGGTGCACGAAATTGTGATCTCAGGCAACGGCGCCAAAAACTCTGTACGCACGTCATAATAAATCATTTTTCATTCACAACTTCGATACAACTAACCCAGCAAGTGCACTGGGTCGTCCAAGTAATAAAACCTTACGTGAGTAAGGGTCGATCCCATGGAGATTGTTGGTATGAAGCAAGCTATGGTCACCTTGTAAATCTCAGTCAGGCGGATATAAAATAGTTATGGAGTTTTCGAAGATAAATAATAAATAGATAGAAAATAATGATAGAAATACTTATGTATATCATTGGTGAGAATTTCAGATAAAGGTCTAGAGATGCTTTTGTCCCTCTGAACTTCTGCTTTCCTGCTGTCTTCATCCAATCAGTCCTACTCCTTTCCATGGCTGGCTTTATGTAAGGACATCACCATTGTCAATGGCTACTTTTCATCCTCTCTAGAAAATAGTCCGATGCGCTGTCACTGCATGGCTAATCGTTTGGAGGCATCACCGTGGTCAATGGTTGCATCCTATCCTCTTGTGAAAATGGTCCAAATGCTCTGTCACAGCACGGCTAATCATCTGAGGTTCTCGATCATACTGGAATAGGATTCACCCTCCTTTTGCGTCTGTCACTACGCCCAGCACTCGCGAGTTTGAAGTTTGTCACAGTCATTCAATCCCAAAATCCTACTCAGAATACCACAGACAAGGTTTAGACTTTCCGGATTCTCATGAATGCCGCCATCAATCTAGCTTACACCACGAAGATTCTAATTAAGAGATCCAAGAGATAATCATCCAATCTAAGGTGGAACGGAAGTGGTTGTCAGGCACGCGTTCGTGGAGGAATGATGATGATTGTCACGTTCATCACATTCACGTTGAAGTGCGAATGAATATCTTAGAAGCGGAATAAGTTGAATTGAATAGAAAAACAGTAGTACTTTGCATTAATTCATGAGGAACAGCAGAGCTCCAAACCTAAATCTATGGAGTGTAGAAACTCTACCGTTGAAAATACATAAGTGAAAGGTCCAGGCATGGCCAGCCCCCAAAACATGATCACAGGATCAAAAATACAATCCAGGATGTCAAATACAATAGTAAAAAGTTCTATTTATAATAAACTAGCTACTAGGGTTTACAGAAGTAAGTAATTGATGCATAAATCCACTTTTGGGGCCTACTTGGTGTGTGCTTGGGCTGAGCTTGAAAGTTACATGTGCAGAGGCTCTTTTTGGAGTTGAACGCCAGGTTGTAACGTATTTCTGGCATTCAACTCTGGCTTGTGACTTGTTTCTGGCGTTTAACTCTAGACAGCAGCATAGAACTGGCGTTCAACGCCCTTTTACGTCATCTAAACTTGGCCAAAGTATAGACTGTTATATATTTCTGGAAAGCCCTGGATGTCTACGTTCCAACGAAATTAGAAGCGAGTCATTTTGAGTTCTGTAGCTCCAGAAAATCCATTTTGAGTGCAGGGAGGTCAGAATCCAACAGCATCAGTAGTCCTTCTTCAACCTCTGAATCTGATTTTTGCTCAAGTCCCTCAATTTCAGCCAGAAAATACCTGAAATCATAGAAAAACACACAAACTCATAGTAAAGTCCAGAAATATGAATTTAACATAAAAACTAATGAAAACATCCCTAAAAGTAACTAAATTCTACTAAAAACATACTAAAAACAATGCCAAAAAGCGTATAAATTATCCGCTCATCACAACACCAAACTTAAATTGTTGCTTGTCCCCAAGCAACTGAAAATCAAATAGGATAAAAAGAAGAAAATATACTATAAATTCCAAACTATCAATGAAACATAGCTCCAATTAAATGAGCAGGACTTGTAGCTTTTTGCCTCTTGAATAGTTTTGGCATCTCACTTTATCCATTAAAGTTCAGAATGATTGGCATCTATAGGAACTCAGAGATCAGATAGTGTTATTGATTCTCCTAGTTCAGTATGATGATTCTTGAACACAGCTATTTTATGAGTCTTGGCCGTGGCCCTAAGCACTTTGTTTTCCAGTATTACCACCGGATACATAAATGCCACAGACACATAATTGGGTGAACCTTTTTCAGATTCTGACTCAGCTTTGCTAAAGTCCCCAATTAGAGGTGTCCAGGGTTCTTAAGCACACTCTTCTTTTGCTTTGGATCTTGACTTTAACCGCTCAGTCTCAAGTTTTCACTTGACACCTTCACGCCACAAGCACATGGTTAGGGACAGCTTGGTTTAGCCGCTTAGGCGAGGATTTTATTCCTTTAGGCCCTCCTATCCACTGATGCTCAAAGCCTTGGGATCCTTTTTATTTACCCTTGCCTTTTGGTTTTAAGGGTTATTGGCTTTTTGCTCTTGCCTCTTGGTTTTAAGAGCTTTTGGCTTTTTCTGCTTGCTTTTTCTCTTTTTTTTTTCTTTCTATTTTTTCACTATTTTTTTTCTGCAAGCTTTGTTCTTTGCTGCTTTTTCTTGCTTCAAGAATCATTTTTATGATTTTTCAGATTATCAAATAACATGTCTCCTTATCATCATTCTTTCAAGAGCCAACATATTTAACATTCTTAAACAACAACTTCAAAAGACATATGCACTGTTCAAGCATTCATTCAGAAAACAAAAAGTATTGTCACCACATCAATATAATTAAACTAAGTTCAAGGATAAATTTGAAACTCATGTACTTCTTGTTCTTTTGAATTAAAACATTTTTCATTTAAGAGAGGTGATGGATTCATAGGACATTCATAACTTTAAGACATAGTTACTAACTACTAATGATCATGTAATAAGACACAAACATAGATAAGCACTTAACATAGAGAAAATGAAAAACAGAGAATGCAAGAACAAGGAATGAGTCCACCTTAGTGATGGTGACGTTTTCTCCTTGAGGAACCAATGATGTCCTTGAGCTCTTCTATGTCTCTTCCTTGTCTTTGTTGCTCCTACCTCATTGCTTTTTGATCTTCTCTTATTTCATGAAGGATGATGGAGTGCTCTAGATGTTTGACCCTTAATTGTCCCATGTTGGAACTTAATTCTCCTAAGGAGGTATTGGTTTGCTCCCAATAGTTTTGTGGAGGAAAATGCATCCCCTGAGGTATCTCAAGGATCTCTTGATGATGAGCTTCTTCATGTGTCTCTTGAGATCCATGAATGGGCTCTCTTGCTTGCTCCATCCTTTTCTTAGTGATGGGCTTGTGAGATGAATCTTTCCATCTCCCATGGCTCAGAGGTGGAAGCAATTGTCTTCCCTTTCCTCTTTCTTGAGGTTTCTCTGGCCTTAGGTGCCATTAATGGTTATGGAAAAAAAAAAGCTTATGCTTTTACCAAACCAAACTTAGAATATTGCTCGCCCTCGAGCAAGAGAAGAAAGAATAATAGAAGAAGAAGAAGAAAATATAGAGAAGAGGAGGGAGAGGTGTTATTCGGCCAAGAAGAGAAGAAAGGAGTGTTGTGTAAAAATGAGGAAGAATGGAGGGCTATATATAGGGAAGGGAGGGGGGTAAGTTTCGGCCATATAGGGTAGGTTTGGGTGGGAAATTGATTTTGAATTTTGAAGGTAGGTGGTGTTTATGAGGTAGGTTTATGGGGAAGAGTGGATGGATGTGAGTGGTGAAGTGGTGATAGGGAAGAGAGATTGAGGTGATTGGTGAAGAGTTTTGGGGAAGAGTGTTTATGGGATTGTGTGAAAGAGGGGTGAAAAGAAGTGAGTGGAGGTAGGTGGGGATCCTATGGGGTCCACAGATCCTGAGGTGATCCTGTGGGGTCCACAGATCTTGAGGTGTTCAAAGATTTACAACCTTGCACCAAATTAGGCATGCAAAATGCCCTTGCACAGAACTCTGGGCATTCAGCGCCAGATTGGTGCTTGTTCTGGTCGTTAAACGCCCATTTGTTGCCCATTTCTGGCGTTGAACGCCAGAACCATGCTTGTTTTGGGCGTTCAGCGCCAGCTCTTCTCCAGGGTGCAATTCTGGCGTTCAAACGCCCAGATGCTGCCCGTTTTGGGCGTTCAGCGCCAGAACCATGCTCTGTTCTGGCGTTGAACGCCAGCCAGATGCTTCTTACTGGCGTTTAAACGCCAGTAAGGTCTTCCTCCAGGGTGTGATTTTTCTTCTGCTGTTTTTGATTCCGTTTTCAATTTTTTTATTTATTTTGTGACTCCACAGGATCATGAACCTAATAAAACATGAAAGAACAAGAAAAATAAAATTAGATAAATAAAAATTGGGTTGCCTCCCAACAGGCGCTTCTTTAATGTCAATAGCTTGACAGTGGGCTCTCATGGAGCCTCACAGATGTTCAGAGCATTGTTGAGACTTCCCAACACCAAACTTAGAGTTTGGATATGGGAGTTCAACACCAAACTTAGAGTTTGGTTGTGGCCTCCCAATACCAAACTTAGAGTTTGACTGTGGGGGCTCTGGTTAACTCTGTTTTGAGAGAAGCTTTTTATGCTTCCTCTCCATGTTTACAGAAGGATAACCTTGAGTTGTAAACACAAGGGAGTCCCCATTCAATTGAAGGACTAATTCACTTCTGTCAACATCAATCACAGCTCTTGCTGTGGCTAGGAAGGGTCTTCCAAGGATGATGAATTCATCCTCATCCTTCCCAGTATCTAGGACTATGAAATCAGCAGGGATGTAAAGGCCTTCAACCTTTACTAACACATCCTCTACTTGTCCATAAACCTATTTTCTTGAATTGTCTGCCATCTCTAATGAGATTTTAGCAGCTTGCACCCCATAGATTCCCAGTTTCTCTATTACAGAGAGGGGCATGAGGTTTATCCCTGACCTAAGGTCACACAGAGCCTTTTCAAAGATCATGTTGCCTATGGTACAAGGTATTACGAACTTTCCAGGATCCTGTTTCTTCTGAGGCAATGTCAGTTGATCCAGATCACTTAGTTCATTGGTGAACAAGGGAGGTTCATCCTCCCAAGTCTCAATACCAAATAATTTGGCATTCAACTTCATGATTGCACCAAGGTACTTGGTAACTTGCTCTTCAGTAACATTCTCATTCTCTTCAGAAGAGGAATACTCATCAGAGCTCATGAATGGCATAAGGAGGTTCAATGGAATCTCTATGGTCTCTAGATGAGTCTCAGATTCCTTTGGTTCCTCAGAGGGAAGCTCCTTATTGATCACTGGACGTCCCAGGAGGTCTTCCTCCTTGGGATTCACGTCCTCTCCCTCCCTTACAGGTTCGGCCATGGTGATCAATTCAATGGCCTTGCACTCTCCTTTTGGATTTTCTTCTGTATTACTTGGGAGAGTACTAGGAGGGATTTCAGTGATCCTTTTACTCAGCTGGCCCACTTGTGCCTCCAAATTTCTAATGGAGGATCTTGTTTCACTCATGAAACTCACAGTGGCCTTAGATAGATCAGAGACTAAGTTTGCTAAATTAGAGGTATTTTGTTCAGAGTTCTCTGTCTGTTGCTGAGTGGATGATGGAAAAGGCTTGCTATTGCTAAACCTGTTTCTTCCACCATTAATAAAGCCTTGTTGTGGCTTTTGATCCTTCCATGAGAGATTTGGGTGATTTCTCCATGAGGGGTCATAGGTGTTTCCATATGGTTCACCCATGTAATTCACCTCTGCTATTGCAGGGTTCTCAGGATCATAAGCTTCTTCTTCAGAAGATGCCTCTTGAGTACTGTTGGATGCAGCTTGCATTCCATTCAGACTCTAAGAAATCATATTGACTTGCTGAGTCAATATTTTGTTCTGAGCCAATATGGCATTCAGAGTATCAATTTCAAGAATCCCCTTCTTCTGAGACATCCCATTACTCACAGGATTCCTCTCAGAAGTGTACATGAACTGGTAATTAGCAACCATGTCAATGAGTTCTTGAGCTTCTGCAGGCGTTTTCTTTAAGTGAATGGATCCACCTGCAGAGGTGTCCAATGACATTTTAGCTAATTCAGACAGACCATCATAGAATATGTCTAGGATGGTCCATTCTGAAAGTATATCAGAGGGACACTTTTTGGTCAGTTCTTTGTATCTCTCTCAAGCTTCATAGAGGGATTTACCTTCTTTCTGTCTGAAGTTCTGAACATCCACTCTAAGCTTACTCAGCTTTTGAGGAGGAAAGAACTTGGCTAAGAAAGCCTTGACCAGCTTATCCCAAGAGTTCAGGCTATCCTTAGGTTGAGAGTCCAACCATATTCTAGCTCTGTCTCTCACAGCAAAAGGGAAAAGCATGAGCCTGTAGACTTCAGGATCTACTCCATTAGTCTTAACAGTATCACAGATCTGCAAGAATTCAGTTAAGAACTGAAAAGGATCTTCAGATGGAAGTCCATGAAACTTGCAGTCCTGCTGCATCAGAGAAACTAATTAAGGTTTCAGCTCAAAATTGTTTGCTCCAATGGCAGGAATGGAGATGCTTCTTCCATGTAAATTGGAATTAGGTGCAGTAAAGTCACCAAGCATCCTCCTTTCATTATTATTGTTTTCGGCTGCCATCTCCTCTTCCTATTCAAAAATTTCTGAAAGGTGCTTGCTGGATTGTTGTAATTTAGCTTCTCTTAGTTTCCTTTTTAGAGTCCTTTCAGGTTCTGGATCTGCTTCAACAAGAATATTCTTGTCTTTGCTCTTGCTCATATGAAAAAGAGGGACAGAAAAATAATAATAATAATAGGGATCCTTTTTACCACAGTATAGAGGTTCCTCTGTGTGAGTAGAAGAAGGAGATGAGAGAGAAGGAGAATTTTCGAAAACTATTTTTGAAAAAGAGTTAGTGATTTCGAAAATAGATTTTGAAAAAGGTTAGTAATTTTTCGAAAATTAAAATAAAAAATTAAAATAATTAGTTAAATAAAAAAGAAATTTTGAAAAAGATGGAAGATATTTTCGAAAATTAGAGAGAGAGAGTTAGTTAGGTAGTTTTGAAAAAGATAAGAAACAAACAAAAAGTTAGTTAGTTAGTTGAAACAAATTTGAAAATCAATTTTGAAAAGATAAGAAGATAAGAAGTTAGAAAGGATATTTTAAAATCAAATTTTGAAAAAGATAAGATAAAGAGATATTTTTGAAAAGATATGATTGAAATTAGTTTTGAAAAAGATTTGATTTTTAAAATCACAATTAATGACTTGATTCACAAGAAATCACAAGATGTGATTCTAGAACTCAAAGTTTGAATCTTTCTTAACAAGCAAGTAACAAACTTGAAATTTTTGAATCAAAACATTAATTGATGATGTTATTTTCAAAAATTAGGAGATAAAGATAAGAAAAATATTTTTGAAAAATATTTTTTTTTAAATTTTCGAAAATAACTAAGAAAAATGAAAAAGATTTGATTTTTGAAAAAGATTTTGAAAAAGATAAGATTTTTGAATTGAAAATTTGATTTGACTCATAAGAAACAACTAGATTTTAAAAATTTTTGAAAAAGTCAAATCTAATTTTCGAAATTTTGAGAGAGAAAAAGGGGAAGATATTTTTTTTGATTTTGGAATTTTTAATGATGATAGAGAAAAACATGAAAATGATGCAATGCATGAAAATTTTGGATCAAAACAATGAATGCATGCAAGAATGCTATGAATGTCAAGATGAACACCAAGAACGCTTTGAGGATCATGATGAACATCAAGAACTTATTTTTGAAAATTTTTTTTTTAATGCAAAGAAAACATGCAAGACACCAAACTTAGAAATCTTTAATGCTTAGGCACTAAGAATTCAAGAATGCATATGAAAAACACCATACAACACAAAACAAGAAAACATCAAGATCAAACAAGAAGACTTACCAAGAACAACTTGAAGATCATGAAGAACACTATGAATGCATGAATTTTTCGAAAATTTTATGCAAACTTTAAAACATGCAATTGACACCAAACTTTAAATCTGACTCAAGACTCAAACAAGAAATACAAAATATTTTTTTGATTTTTATGATTTTATGATTTTTTTATATTTTCTTTTAATTTTTTCGAAAATCATTTTGAAAAAGAAAAATAAGGATTCCAAAATTTTTAATATGAATTCCAGGAATCTTATGCTCTTTAGTCTAAAGCTCCAATCAAAGGGTTAGGCATGGCTTAATAGCTAGCCAAGCTTTAGTATGTAACTCAGACATGACACGCCTGACATTCCCTATCCAGAAGAATTAGACATGGCTTTACAGCCAGCCAGGCTTCAACATGCTTCATGAAACACTAGAATTCATTCTTAAAAATTCTGAAGAAAAATATATTTTTGAAAACATTTTTATTTTAAAATTTTTTCGAAAACAAAGGAGAAATTTTTGAAAGATTTTTAAAAAAAAATTATGAAAATAAAACAAAAAGAAAATTACCTAATCTGAGCAACAAGATGAACCGTCAGTTGCTCAAACTCGAACAATCCCCGGCAACGGCGCCAAAAACTTGGTGCACAAAATTGTGATCTCAGGCAACGGCGCCAAAAACTCTGTACGCACGTCTTAATAAATCGTTTTTCATTCACAACTTCAATACAACTAACCAGCAAGTGCACTGGGTCATCCAAGTAATAAAACCTTACGTGAGTAAGGGTCGATCCCACGGAGATTGTTGGTATGAAGCAAGCTATGGTCACCTTGTAAATCTCAGTCAGGCGGATATAAAATAGTTACGGAGTTTTCGAAGATAAATAATAAATAGATAGAAAATAATGATAGAAATACTTATGTATATCATTGGTGAGAATTTCAGATAAAGGTCTAGAGATGCTTTTGTCCCTCTGAACTTCTGCTTTCCTGCTGTCTTCATCCAATCAGTCCTACTCCTTTCCATGGTTGGCTTTTTGTAAGGACATCACCATTGTCAATGGCTACTTTTCATCCTCTCTGGAAAATGGTCCGATGCGCTGTCACTGCATGGCTAATCGTCTGGAGGCATCACCGTGGTCAATGGCTGCATCCTATCCTCTTGTGAAAATGGTCCAAATGCTCTGTCACAGCACGGCTAATCATCTGAGGTTCTCGATCATACTGGAATAGGATTCACCCTCCTTTTGCGTCTGTCACTATGCCCAGCACTCGCGAGTTTGAAGTTTGTCACAGTCATTCAATCCTAGAATGCTACTCGGAATACCACAGACAAGGTTTAGACTTTCTGGATTCTCCTAAATGCCGCCATCAATCTAGCTTACACCATGAAGATTCTGATTAAGAGATCCAAGAGATAATCATCCAATCTAAGGTGGAACGGAAGTGGTTGTCAGGCACGCGTTCGTGGGGGAATGATGATGATTGTCACGTTCATCACATTCACGTTGAAGTGCGAATGAATATCTTAGAAGTGGAATAAGTTGAATTGAATAGAAAAACAGTACTATTTTGCATTAATTCATGAGGAACAGCAGAGCTCCCAACCTAAATCTATGGAGTGTAGAAACTCTACCATTGAAAATACATAAGTGAAAGTTCCAGGCATGGCCGAATAGCCAGCCCCCAAAACGTGATCACAGGATCAAAAATACAATCCAGGATGTCAAATACAATAGTAAAAAGTTTTATTTATAATAAACTAGCTACTAGGGTTTACAGAAGTAAGTAATTGATGCATAAATCCACTTCCGGGGCCTACTTTGTGTGTGCTTGGGCTGAGCTTGAATGTTAACGTGCAGAGGCTCTTTCTGGAGTTGAACGCCAGGTTGTAACGTATTTCTGGCGTTCAACTCTGGCTTGTGACTTGTTTCTGGCGTTTAACTCCAGACAGCAGCGTAGAACTGGCGTTCAACACCCTTTTACGTCATCTAAACTTGGCCAAAGTATAGACTATTAAACATTGCTGGAAAGCCCTGGATGGGTACTTTCCAACGCAATTGGAATCGCGCCATTTTGAGTTCTGTAGCTCCAGAAAATCTATTTTGAGTGCAGGGAGATCAGAATCCAACAGCATCAGCAGTCCTTCTTCAACCTCTGAATCTGATTTTTGCTCAAGTCCCTCAATTTCAGCCAGAAAATACCTGAAATCACAGAAAAACACACAAACTCATAGTAAAGTCCAGAAATGTGAATTTAACATAAAAACTAATGAAAACATCCCTAAAAGTAACTAGATTCTACTAAAAACATACTAAAAACAATACCAAAAAGCGTATAAATTATCCGCTCATCAGATACTATGCTTAACCCATTTATTCTTAATTGTAGCACATTACAAGCCTAAGTGAAAAACAATAAATGTCCTTAATTTGGATCTTTGATTAGCTTAGGCTAGTGAGAGTGTTTATCATTTGATTTTGGGAGAGTTGGGAACATTGGGTAGAGATAAAAGTGTGTTTTTGTATTTGTGTTGAGAATCTTGGGAATTGGGAACATACTCATGTATTAATCATGTGTAAACCATATGCATTGATGTTCTTGTATACATTTTAGTTTGAAAAGAAAGAAAAAAAATGGGAAAAAAAAAAAACAATATATATATATAAGAAGAAAAAAAAAACGAGAAAAGAAAGAAAAAAAAAAGCAATAAAAAGGGGACAAAAGAGAATGCATGAGTGTGTAGAAAAGTGAAGAATGGGTAGTTAGGTTAGTTTAGAATTGTATAGGTTGTCATAGGTTAGGTGGGAAGTTTAAGTTAATCAAACATTCAAATTTCAATCTCACTTAATCATATGCACCTTTACCTTAACCCTAGCCCCATTACAACCTATGGGAAAGTCCTCATGATATTTGTATGCATGCATGAAGTAATTGTTGATTGTTAGATGAAAAATAAATCTTGGAAAGCATGATTATGGGAGAATTGAGTGAATCAACCCCATACACTTGAGTGACTAGAGCGGATACACATCCGGTGAGGGTTCAATCGCTCAATTACATGTTTCCATCCAAGATCATCTTTTCTTGCAAGTTTGTAAAGTCTTTCAATGATTCAATTCAATTATAGGTTGAGATGATTGCTATTGCCTTAGCCCTTGAGTTTGTACACGTATTCTTGGAGATTGATTTATTTTGACCAAGCAATTGTATTCATGTAGATAGATTGCATATAGATAGATTGTAGATAGTTAATTTGTATTGAATAAATGTTGATACCCCTTTGCTTCTTTCTTGATTTTAGCATGAGGACATGCTTAGTTTAAGTGTGGGGAGATTTGATAAACCCCAATTTTGTGGTTTATCTTGTACTTAATTTGGGGGATTTTACCACCTTTTCCCACATTTATTCAATGAAACAGCATGGTTTTGTAATTCTCCCTTGAATTGTGTTTAAGTGTAAAAACATGCTTTTTAGGCCCTTAAATTGGTGATTTTGATTCACTTTAAATCCATTCGATGCCTTGATGTGTTTGATGAGTGATTTCAGGTTCATAAGGTGAGTATTGGATGGGAGAAATGAGGAGAAAAGCATACAAAGTGGAGAATGCATGAAGAAACAAGAATTGGGAATGTATTGATGGACGTGCACGCGCACTAGGCGTGCGCGCAGAAGTGATTTCGCCTGGATACGCGCACGCGTACATGCCGCATACGCACAGGTGAAGAAATAGCCAATCGACGCGCACGTGCCGATACTAGCACGTGACCCACTTAAAAGCAAAATACTGGGGGCAATTTCTGAGCTACCTAGGCCCAAATCCAACTTGTTTCTGAGTGCATTTCATGCAGAATTTAAGTCCAAGCAAAGAGGAGCAATTGTTTGTAACTTAGCATCATGTAGGTTAGTTTCTAGAGAGAGAAACTCCCTCTTCTCTCTAGAATTAGGGTTCTTAGGTTAATCTCTCTTAGATCTAGCTTTGATTTCATGATTTTATCTCATTTTCTTTATGAATTCTTGCTTCTACACTTTCATTCTCATGGTTTATAGTGTTAATTTTACTTTCATGTTTCTTTTATGTTCATGAATATTCTATGTTGGATTTGGTTTACATTTAATGAAATTTGATGTTTGATGTTTCCTTTATTGATGATTGAGTTGTGAAATTACTTTTCTTGCAATTGGTAGTTGGTAGATTTATTATTCTTGCACTTTTACTATGCTTCCATTTGTACCCACCAAGTGTTTGACAAAATGCTTGGTTGGGCTTTAGAGTAGACTTTGAGCATTCTTGGCTTGGAAAGAGTAATTAGGCAATCTTGAGTCATGAAATCCCAACATATATTGGTGATCTAGAGTTGTTAGTTAAAATCATCTCCGTGGACTCTAATCTCTTGCTAATCCAATTAGTGAGTTGATTAGGACATTTGGATTGAGATTAGCTAGTCTTGTTAGACTTTCTCTCATGGAAGATAACTTATACCTTCTTCCATCATTGGAGATGACGTAATAAGATAAATTCTTGTTAATTATTATTATTAGTGACTAGGATGGAAGGCCTATGATCTCAATTCTTGCCATGAATGTCTCTCTTTATTAATTGCTTTTCTTTATTTTGCTTTCTTTAATTGCTTGCTTGATTTACTTTTCTTGCCATTTATTTTCCGCCCCTTATAAATCAAACCCCCTTGTTCCTTCATAGCTAATAAGCATACACTTCATTACAATTCCTGGTGAGATGACCCGGAGTCTAAATACTTTGGTTAATTCTTATTTAGGGTTTGTTCTTTGTGACAACCAAAATTTTTTATGTGAGAATTGTTTGTTGGTTTGGAGCAATGCTTACAACGAAGTAATTCTTTTCTATAAGAAGAAAATCTAGACCATCAAGCAAATATCATCTATCACCCTACTGGCTGGTTTGAAGCTGGCTAGGGAGGTAGGAGCTCAGAAGCTTACCATTTTTAGTGATTCACAGGTAGTCACATCACAAATAGAAGGAAGCTACCAGGCCAAGGATCTTGCTATGAGGAAATACTTAGATAAGACCAGAGAACAGCTTAGACAATTCATGGGATATGAGATTCGACATATACCCAGAGAACAAAATGTATGAGCTGATGCACCTTGGAAACTAGCCAGCACCAAACCAGGGGGCAATAATAGAAGCCTCATCTATGAAACACTGCAAAACCTGTCAACCACAGAAGTGAAAAAGGTCCTAAGCATATCAGACCAGGACCAAAGGTGGATGACTCCTATAGTCAGCTATCTCAAGTCGGAAATACTTCCCGCAGACAAGAAGGAGGCAAAAAGGCTAGTACGAGAAGCACAGTACTACACCATAGTACATGACGTCCTATATAGGAGAGGAATCTCTACGCCCCTCCTAAAATGCGTCCCGACCTCCACTACAAGGGAAGTTTTCGAAGAAGTCCACAGTGGCATGTGCGGCAACCACCTTGGGGTGCGAGCTCTTGCCAAAAAGGTACTCCAAGCTGGTTTCTACTGGCCGACCTTGCAAAGGAAAGCAAGAGAGTTTGTCAAGACATGTCCACCATGCCAGAAGCACACTAACTTCCACATAGCTCCACCTGAGGAGCTCATCTGCGATACTTCACCCTGGCCATTCGCAAAGTGGGGGCTCGACCTCCTTGGACCCTTCCCCCAGGGGTCCGGACAAGTCAAGTTTCTCATTGTAGGCATAGACTACTTCACAAAATGGATTGAAGCAGATCCATTAGCTAATGCCACCGCCCAAAGAAGTCAAAAATTTTTATACAGAAACATTGTCACAAGGTTTGTGGTCCCATACTCGATCACCACATATAATGGCACTCAATTCACCGACACAGGCTCTAAAACCTGGTAGCTAATTTGAAAATCAAGCACCAGTTCACCTCTGTCGAGCACCCACAAGCCAATGGACAGGTGGAAGCCGCTAACAAAGTCATACTGGCTGGGTTAAAACAGAGATTACAGGACACCAAGGGAGCTTGGGCAGAAGAGCTTCCGCAAGACCTATGTGCATAACGGATAACACCACATTCAACCACTAGAGAATCTCCATTCTGACTTGCTTATGGAATGGAGGGAATGATTCCCGTGGAGGTAGAAGAAGGGTCTCCCAGAATGATCCTTTACAATGAAGAGACCAACTCCCAAGCTCAAAGGGAAGAACTCGACCTACTTCCAGAAGTCCGAGAAAGAGTTCGAATTAGAGAGGAAGCCCTAAAGCGTCGAATGGCTCTGAGATATAATCGGAAGGTAATCCATCGAAGCTTCACCATCAATAATCTCATATTAATCCAAAATGATATCAGATCAGGTCGGTCAGGAGAAGGGAAGCTAGCAGCTAACTGGAAAGGACCATACCGAATAGCAGAAGTATTGGGGAAAGGTTACTACAAGGTGTCCGACCTCAAAGGGCGAGAGCTAACAAGGTCATGGTATGCCTGTAACCTAAGAAGGTACTATAGTTAGAAAAAGAGGTCTTAGGTCAAGGCGCACTCTTTTTCCTGAAAAGGTTTTTTAATGAGGCGCCAGGCCGAGATCTAAGAAACTGCCCGACCTCTAAGGGTAAACACTCATATGTACATACTTATATTTATGTTTTTATCTCATTATTATTCGAATAAAAGTCACCAATTCCCTAAAAAGTTTCCTACCAAGACGCATTAATCTAACCTCAAAAAACAAAGTTCATCGTCCGATTACAAAGAGGTCGGCAAGGTGACGCGATAGGAGCAACTTAATGCAAGAAGTTATAAAAAGCAGACTATAAAAAGCGACCTGACGAGGTCTGACTAAAAATGGACTACTAAAAATAACTTAAGAAGGCCCGACAAAGAAGTCAGACCAATAAAAGGATCACTGGAAAAGGACGAAGACACCTCCCAAAGGCCAAAGAAAGGTTAAAAAACCAAAGGCCAAAAGTGCTTCGCTGAAAGGCACAAGTCTTGCGAAAAGGACATTACTTAAAAAGCGAAAGGACAAGTCAAAACGGTGCTAAAAAGTCATCCAAACAAACTATAAAGAAAAGGTTCCTCAACAGGAACACTACCTAAAAAGTTGTTTAAATATGACTAAAAAGCCCAGGTAAAGAGGTCGCGCAGGTCGACGTCAAAGGGGCATAGGTACGACCTCAAGAAAAGAGAAAGCCAAAAAGGTTGAGAAACAACTTAAGGCTCAAAAGTGCTTAAAAAGGATGCAACTCCACTGAAAAGAAAGCAGGACCTGAGAACAAGGCTACAGAAAGGACATCCGAAACTAAAAAGGTTCTGTTTAAGGAACACTAAAAAGTTGTCAGACGAATCACTAAAAAGCCCACCTACCAAGCCGCAAAGATAATTGATAAACCACTATTTTATGGTTTATCTTGTGTTTAATTGAATGGTTTCATCAAATCTTCACCCACTTATTGATACTAATTGCATGATTTTATAACTCCTTCCTAATATTGTTTTATGATTGAAAACTTGCTTCCTAAAGATCTTTAATTAGTATATTTTAATTCTCCTTTATACCATTCGATGCCGTGATCCATGTGATAACTGTTTCAGGCTTCATAGGGCAGGAATGGCATAGAAAATGAAGAAGAAGCTTGCAAAAATGGAAGAAACACAAGAAACTAAGGAAATGACCAGCGAACATCGACGCGCCCGCATGGCTCACGCGAGCGCGTGGAATGGAGAAAATCGCAGCAACGCGAGCGCGTGCCTGACGCGTATGCATGGATTGGAGTCTGCACGAATGACGCGAAAGTGTGGACAATGCGTACACGTGACAAGGAAAATCGTTGAATGACGCGAACGCGTGGACGACGTGTACGCGTGACCTGTGCGATCTACAAAATTAACAGAAAATGCTGGGGGCGATTTCGGGCCACGTTTTAACCCAGTTTTCGGCCCAGAAGTAGAGAAAAGAGCCAGGGAACAAGCAGAGACTCAACACACACGCATAGACAGAGATACACATTCATTAATATTAGGATTACTTTTAGTTTTAGATCTGAATCTAGAGAGAGAATTACTCTTCCTCTTGTTTCTCTTTACATTCCTAGTTATTATTTAATGCTTTTGGATATTGAAGAGTCATCGCCTCCGTTGAAGACATTATTCTAGTTTATTTACTTTGTCCCTTATTCTTCTATATCCTTGTTTACTTTATTTAGAGTTCTAATTAGATTATTTTCATGGATTGTTGATAAAGAGGATTACTTTTACTTTTAATTAATTTTCAATCTTTATTTTATTTTGATTAATTTATTATGTCTTCTTATATTTTTCTGAGTATTATATTCATGTAAATGGAGTAGATTCCATACTTGACATGGGAATTGATTAAAAGGAGACACTTGAGTTGGAAGGCTTAAGTGCTGATTAAATTGGAAGTTGTTGGCTAGTTCTGGATTTACTAACGCTAGACCTTCCCAAGGGAGAGGACTAGGATTTGCGAATAAGGATTAGCTCAATCACTTGACTTTCCTTTATTTAGTAAGGGTTAACTAAGTGAAAACAACAACCTTTTTGATACTACACTTAAGAGATCCCAACAAGGATAGGACTTCCAATTAATCATTCCCCCAGTCAAGGCTTTTTATTAGAATATTAATAATCATTCTTAGTTTTATTGCTTTAATTTAAAATTATTTAATTGCCCATTATCCAAACTGAAACTCTCTTGAAAATTCCTGATTAATAAGTTAGCACCCTTTCCTACAACTCGGTGGGAGACGACCTAGGACTCATACTCCCAGTATTATTATTTCTAAATTTTGTGACAACTTTTCTAAATTGACAAGGCGGATCTTAGCTGGTTAAGAACTATACTCTCAACGTATTCTCTATACTGATTTCTTAATTAGCCGACTTCTGCCTTCACGTCAGTTTTTGGCACCGTTGCTGAGGAGTTACAACTGTGTGCCGAATTATTGCTTGGTGTACATATTTTATTTTATTTGCATATTTTATTTTTATTTTTTTACCATGAGATATATGTTTCTTTCATTGAATGAGGCATTCACTGCCTGATTCGAGCTTAGCCGCGTTTGATCCTGAAATTGAAAGAACTCTTTCACGTATTAAGCAAGCTCAACACAGGATAGCCTCTGAGGGTGATGAAGTGATTGTTATCGATTCACTAGTCTCATCTGAGGGCGAATCTGAACCACCATCTGAGAGCGAAACAAGCTCTTTTACTGCTGATTAAGTTAATTCACGTGCAGAAAGAATGGCAGCACCTATGAGGATTACTCTCCAGGAGGCTGGAGCCCCAGATTTTACACTACAGCCGTATCAAGTGCATCATCCAACTCTGGCTGCAGATTTTGAACTGAAAACTGCACTAATCAACATGATGCCCAAGTTTCATAGCTTACCTGCTCAAGAGCCTATCAAGCACCTAAGGGATTTCCAGACATCCTGTTCTACTATTAGGCGTAATGGTGCATATGAAACTTCTATTCTGTTAACCTCCTTCCCGTTTTCTCTTAAGGGAAAGGCGAGGGAGTGGTACTACTCCCAACCTGAAGCAACTGCTACCAACTGGGACACGCTCAGGAGAGAATTTTTGGAAAAATACTTTCCAGCTGAAGTCACAGATAGACTGAGAAAAGAGATCTCCTGCATTGTTCAAGGAGAATCAGAGACTCTTTATGAGTACTGTGAGCGCTTTAAGAACCTTCTAGATGCATGCCCTTATCACATGATCGACAGACTGGTGTTGATCAGCTACTTCACACAAGGCATAAAGCCTCAGGATAAAACCACACTGGATGTTGCTAGTAACAGTTCTATGAAAAAGTACAAGGCCGCAGATGAAGCATGGCAACTGATCACCCACTTACCTGAGTCCACTAGGAATCACAGGCATAGGCACATCCACTCAAAAGCTGCTGCAGAGGTTTCCTCTAGCATTGAAACTACTGCTCTTACACAAAGTATATGTGAAATGACCAACCTACTGAAGCAAATGCAGTTGAACCAACAACAACAAGCTCAGCCTCACCCACCACAACAGAGCCAACAGTTAGTCCCACAAAGAATATACGGAATCTGTATTGATTATAGTCATTATACTGATGAATGTTTACAGCTCCAACAAGAAGACAACACTGTGGCAGCTACTCATAACTTCTATGATCGCCCGAATCAAGGATACAATCAACAAGGCGGCAATTACAACCAAAGTGGAAACTATAACCAAGGATGGCAGGACAACTCCAACCAGGGTTGGAGAGATAATTCCAACCATGGCTGGAGGGACAACTATAACAGAGGAGGTAGAGATAACAATCAAAACCAGAGGTGGAATAACAATAACAGACAGCAGAATCAGAACCAGCCTTACAGAGCACCTTACCTAAGACAATCTCAAGGATCCCAGCATAACCAACAACAAGTTCCTCATATCACCTATCCTAATTCCTCATCAAATGATGAGATGCTTCATTCTCTTGCACAAGGACAACAAGACATGTAGACACAGCTGAACTCTACTTTGAATGGTCTGAATGCCACTTTACAAGCTCTCGCCTCCAGGATAGATTCATTACCTAATTCCATCAACCAACCCTCAAGCTCTAGTGGAATTCCTTCTCAACCCCTACCTAATCCCAAAGGTGGCATCAATGCCATCACCTTGAGGTCCGGAACCACACTACAAGAGAGGAACCATGAGGAGCCAAGCCCACCAGAACACGCCCTAACTGAGAATGTGGTGGAAATGGAAGATGCTGAAGAGGAAGAGGATGTACAAGACATAGTTGAAAAAGAAGCAGTTCAACCAAGGAACGGAGAACCAAAGGAAGTTGAAGCTGCACAAGATGCCATCCCTATCCCTTTTCCATACCTTGCAAAGAAATCCAGGAAGCAGATGGAACTTGATCCCAAAATGGTAGAAATATTCAAAAAGGTTGAGGTAACTGTTCCCCTTTTTTATGTCATTCAGCAAGTACCTAAATATGCAAAGTTTCTAAAGGATTTATGCATTCATAAAGATAAAATTAATGAGTTAGAAACTATTCCTTTAGGTATTTCTATATCTGCTTTAATGGGAGGTATACCTGAAAAATGTAGTGATCCAGGTCCATGCATGGTTAACTGTACCATTGGAGGTGTAATATTTTCTGATTGCATGTGTGACTTAGGAGCATGTGTTAGTATAATTCCATTGTCTATATATAATACCTTGAGGCTCCCACCTTTAAAAAGGTCGGCAGCTCATTTTGTGTTAGCAGATAAGAGCATTATTACAGTAGTTGGAATTGCTGAAGATGTATTAGTGAGTATTAAGGGGCTCACATTTCCTATTGACTTCTATATCCTGGAAATGCCCCCTAATGACTCAGGAAGACCATTCCTGAAGACTTCGAAGTTCAAGCTGGATGCATTCTCAGGAACTTACTCCTTTGAGATAGATGGCAGAGCAGTGAGTTTTAGTTTAAATGAAGCTATGAAGCACCCTCCAGAAGATCATTTCATCTTCCAATGCAACATCATTGATGAAACTGTAGCTGAAGTTCACCAAGAAGAAATAAAAGAGAAGCACATGGAGCAAGGTCCAAGTGTAGGGACATCCTCTGAGCACAATGCGGACACTTTGCCATTATCACTAGCCCCGAACGATCCAGGGCCTAGCCATGAGCAGAAATTGGAATTAAAGCCCCTCCCTCCACACCTCAAGTATGCATACCTTGAGGATAATCAGAAGTTTCCCGTTATCATTGTAAGGGAACTCACTTCTCAACAAGAAGAGCAACTACTTAGTGTGCTGAAAAAACATAAGAAAGCAATTGGATGGAGCTTGCGGATATAGTAGGCATCAGCCCTCAAGTTTGTGAACATAGAATATTCCTAGAAAAGGAAGCAAAGCCTGTCCATCATCCTCAAAGAATATTGAATCCAACCATTTTAGAAGTTGTCAAGAAAGAAGTAACCAGACTACTTGAAGCAGATATCATTTACCCTATCTTAGACAGTGAATGGGTCAGTCCAGTACAAGTGGTGCCCAAGAAGTCCGGAGTCACAACAGTAAAGAATGAGCATGGAGAACTCTTGACAACTAGAGTACAGAATTGATGGAGGGTTTGCATCGACTATAGACATCTCAACCAAGCTACTAGCAAGGATCACTACCCCTTCATTGATCAGATGCTTGATCGCCTGTCAGGTAAATCCCATTATTATTTTTTAGATGGTTATACAGGCTACTTTCAAATTCATATAGCTCCTGAAGATCAGGAGAATACTACTTTTACATGTCCCTTTAGAACGTATGCTTATAAAAGGATGTCCTTTGGCTTGTGTAATGCACTAGCTACTTTCCAAAGATGCATGATGAGCATCTTTTCAGATCTTATTGAGAACTGTATGGAAGTTTTCATGGATGATTTTAGCATATATGGTGATTCATTTAGCCTTTGCTTGGATAGTTTATCTAGAGTATTAGACAGGTGTGTTAGTACAAACCTTGTATTGAATTTTGAAAAATGTCACTTTATGGTAAAATAAGGAATTGTACTAGGACATGTTGTGTCTAATACTGGTATTTCTGTAGATCCAGCAAAGGTAGATGTCATTTCTAGTTTACCTCACCCCTCCTCTGTGAGGGAAGTCCGTTCGTTCCTTGGCCACGCAGGTTTTAACAGGAGATTCATTAAGGACTTTAGTAAGGTAGCATTGCCTTTATCCAGATTGCTGCAGAAAGATATTGAGTTCAAATTCAATGAAGATTGCATGAAAGCATTTGATAAGCTGAAGATTGCCCTGAATCAAGCTCCAATTCTGAGAGGACCAGACTGGAGCCAGCCATTTGAAATTATGTGTGATGCCTCCAACCATGCAGTAGGAGCGGCGCTGGCTCAGCGCGAAGGTAAAGACCCTTTTGTAATTGCTTATGCATCTAAGACTTTAGACGCTGCTTAGTCTAATTACACTACTGCTGAAAAAGAACTTCTAGGTATTATTTTTGCTTTGGATAAATTTCGAGCCTATTTACTTGGTACTAAGGTGGTAGTGTACTCAGACCATGCAGCTCTAAAATATTTATTAGCTAAAAAGGAGTCCAAACCAAGGCTAATACGTTGGATACTGTTACTGCAAGAATTTGATTTAGAAATTAAGGATAGGAGTGGTAACCAGAATTTAGTTGCAGACCACTTGAGTTGCCTTAAGCACATTAAGCATGACTCCACCCCTATCAATGATACTTTCCCATTTGATAGTTTGCAAGCAGTATCTGAAGTAGTTCCTTGGTATGCACCTATAGCTAATTATCTAGTTAGCCATACTTTCCTTCCCAATTTTACTAAGCATCAAAGGGACAAGCTGAAAAGTGAGTCTAAATATTTTATATGGGATGATCCATATTTGTGGAGGTGTGGTGCTGACCAGGAAATTATAAGATGTGTACCACAATCAGAATTCCAGTCCATTTTAGAGGCATGCCACTCTTCTGAGAGTGGAGGACATTTTGGCCCTCAAAGAACAGCTAGAAAAATTCTAGACTGTGGATTCTGGTGGCCTACTCTTTTTAAAGATGCTGCTGAATTTTGTAAATCTTGTTCCCCATGCCAAAGGTTTGGTAATATATCCAAGAGGGATGAGATGCCTCAACAGATTATGCTTTTCTGTGAAATTTTTTATGTTTGGGACATTGACTTCATAGGACCCTTTCCAAACTCTAATAGTTAACTTTATATATTGTTAGCTGTAGATTATGTTTCTAAATGGGTGGAAGCAATTCCTACCCGTACTGATGATGCTAACACTGTTATTTCCTTTGTTAGAAACCATATTATTTGTCGCTTTGGATCACTACGAGCAATCGTGAGTGATCAAGGCACTCACTTTTGTAGCAGGAGACTGACAGGATTACTGAAAAAGCATGGGATTGTTCATAAAGTAGCAACAACTTATCACCCCCAAACCAATGGACAAGCAGAAGTGTCTAACAGGGAGATTAAACACATTCTGGAGAAGATAGTAAAACCTCATAGGATGGACTGGAGTGCCAGGCTACAAGATGCACTCTGGGCTTATAGAACAACGTACAAGACACCCATTGGGATGAGCCCCTTCAACTTAGTATATGGAAAAGCTTGCCACCTTCCAGTAGAAGTGGAACACAAGGCTTTCTGGGCTGTGAGGGAGTGCAATATGAATTTTGAAGAAGCTGGTACTAAAAGGAAGCTGCAACTAGCAGAATTGGAGAATCTTCGCCTAGAAGCATATGACAACTCCAGGTGATACAAAGAAAAGATAAAGGCTGTCCATGACAAGCACATATAAAAGGAGAGAATTCAGACCAGGAGAGTTAGTTCTTCTATATAACTCCAGGCTGAGGCTCATGCCAGGTAAACTGAGATCAAGATGGGAAGGTCCCTATAGAATAGAAAAGGCAGAGCCATACGGAGTTTTTCACCTGCGTCATCCTTCTAGCTCTAAATTCATCAAGGTCAATAGACATCGCCTGAAGCTTTACCATGGAGAAAATATTAAGGATCACAAAGAACTAGAGGTTTTCCTCTTGGAAGACCCACCAACAGAAGCAGAATGAGTCTGAAGAGCGTCCAACTTATGGACGTAAAAGAAAAGTGCTAGGTGGGAGACAACCCACCATAGTATGATCGTTCAGTTTCAGTCTTAGTTTTATTTTACTTTATTCTATTTTTACTTTTGTTAATGACTCTTCTCATAATCTCTGCATATAGCTGCATATAGCCTTCATTTACCTTTGCATACTGCATAAAAAAAAAAAGCACGCGACGCGTGAAGGTCGCTGACGCATCCGCGTCATAGGTGCATTCGAAACATGGAAGATAGAAAGAGAGAGTTACGCGACAGCGTGGCTGGAGGCGTGCCTTAGGCACAAATATGCCCACGTGACCGCGTCACTGACGCGTCCGCGTCATGATGAAAAATAGCCTTCCCACGCGATCGCGTCACCCACGCGACCGTGTGGCCCTGCAAAATCGACATAAAGAGATGTATGGCAGAGAGTTATGATGGAGCTTGGCTAGACTCGTGCTAGAAACACAAGCCCTATCACTCGAACGCGTGCCTCACGTGTCTGCGTCATTTTCAAAATATGGCCATTCACGCGATCGTGTCACCCACGCGAACGCGTCACCCAGATTTTTGGCAAAATGCGTATAAAACAGAGAGTTGTGCATACGCGAGGCTACACTCGCGCCAGTAGAACAAATCAAGCCACGCGATCGCGTGACCCATGCATCCGCGTCACCTGAACTTATCACACACCACGTGATCGCGTGACCCACGCGTCCGCGTCACATGCGACACGCAACTTATCCAAAATAGCACCTAATATCTTATATTTTCTTCCCCAAATCCAAATCTTTTCTTTCCCTTCTTATTTCTTTCTTCTCCCTTCTTCCTTCTTTATTATTTCTCACTCTTTACTTTCTCCCTTCCTTATTATTTTTCACATCCATTATCAACGTTCTTTTCTTTCTATCTTTATTCTTTTTTTACTTTTCCATTATTTTTCTTTATGTCTTCTTTTTCTTTTTACTTTCATTATCTATATTGGGTGATTATTTTCTTTTACAATTTTCTTGTGGATTATTGTAGTATTGTTTGACAATTAATATTACTTTTAAAGGGTTACTTGCATGTTCACTTTAATACTTTCAATAACATATTCACCATGCATGCTAAGTGTTTGTGAAAAAGCCCGTATGGCATCATGCATTACTTTTATGTCATTCTACTACTCTAATGCCTGTTTTTCACAAAACCCCTTTTATATTTTATTGATTAAATATAATTGTCAAAACAGGTTGTTAGTTTGAAAGGGTTGATAATCTAACTTGGACATTTAATGCTTGATCTATGCTACTCATGCCTTTGCCGGCATGTTGATGAGCGGATAATTTATACGCTTTTTGGCATTGTTTTTACATAGTTTTCAGTATGATTTGGTTAGTTTTTAGTATATTTTTATTCGTTTTTAATTAAAATTCACATTTCTGGACTTTACTATGAGTTTGTGTATTTTTTTGTGATTTCAGATAATTTCTGGCTGAAATTGAGGGACTTAAGCAAAAATCAGATTCAGAGGTTGAAGAAGGACTGCAGATGCTGTTGGATTCTGACCTCCCTGCACTCAACGTGGATTTTCTGGAGCTACAGCACTCCAAATGGCGCACTCCCAATTGCGTTGGAAAGTAGACATCCAGGGCTTTCCAGCAATATATAATAGTCCATACTTTGAATAAGGATTGACGACGTAAACTGGAGTTCAACACCAGTTCCATGCTGCATTCTGGAGTCAAACGCCAGAAACAGGTTGCAAAGTGGAGTTCAACGCCAGAAACAGGCTACAAACTGGCGTTCAACTCCAAAAGAAGCCTCTACACGTGTAAAGCTCAATGCTCAGCCCAAGCACACACCAAGTGGGCCTCGAAAAGTGGATTTCTGCATCATTTACTTATTTCTGTAAACCCTAGTAACTAGTTTAGTATAAATAGGACTTGTTACTATTGTATTTACATTTTTTGGACGTTTAGTTCTTAGATCATGGGGCTGGCCACTCGGCCATGCCTGAACCTTTCACTTATGTATTTTTCAACAGTAGAGTTTCTACACACCATAGATTAAGGTGTGGAGCTCTGCTGTTCCTCAAAGATTAATGCAAAGTACTACTATTTTTCTATTCAATTCAACTTATTCCACTTCTAAGATATTCATTCGTACTTCAATATGATGGATGTGATGATCGTGACAGTCCGAGCTATTAGAATAATGGATATCTCTTGGATATCTAATATAGGGGACCGAGTCCGAGCTATTAGAGTCTTCGTGGTATAAGTTAGAACCCATGGATGGCCATTCTTGAGATCCGGAAAGTCTAAACCTTGTCTGTGGTATTCCGTGTAGGATCTGGGAAGGGATGGCTGTGACGAGCTTCAAACTTGCGAGTGCTGGGCGTAGTGACAGACGCAAAAGGATAGTAAATCCTATTCCAGTATGATCGAGAACCGACAGATGATTAGCCATGCAGTGACAGCGCATTGGACCATTTTCATAGGAGGATGGGATGTAGCCATTGACAACGGTGATGCCCTACATAAAGCTTACCATGGAAAGGAGTAGGATTAATTGGATGAAGACAGCATGAAAGCAGAGATCAGAGGAACGAAAGCATCTCTATACGCTTATCTGAAATTTTCACCAATGAATTACATAAGTATCTCTATCCTAGTTATATTCTATTTGTCTTTTATTTATCACTTTATAAAACTATTTGAATCCGCCTGACTGAGATTTATAAGGTGACTATAGCTTGCTTCAAGCCGACAATCTCCGTGGGATCGACCCTTACTCACGTAAGGTTTATTACTTGGACGACCCAGTGCACTTGCTGGTTAGTTGTACGAAGTTGTGAAACAGATATAAGATCATGAATGTGCGTATTGAGTTTTTAGCGCCGTTACCAAGGAATGGAATGATCACGATTTCGCACACGACATGCCAATAAACATCTTGCATTTCATATCCATCACATGCACTTGCTATACACATGTAGTCATGACCATGTGTTAACGACATCCTTCTTTATCGTGCATTGATTATCACCTATACTATCCTCTCCCTTGCTAGAACCCTTAGTTTTACTCTCCTTTTCCCTTTTCAGGATGGCCACCAAGAAGGGTAAAGAGAAAGCTACTCCCAAACCACCAGCAAGGAAAGGAACAAAAAGAGCACTAATAGCAGAGCCATCTTCAACAGCGGTGAAACCCTCAACAAAACGAATCAAGAGGATCATCAAGGTCGATGAAAAAGAAAAAGCTTTTCCAACAAAGGACACTGCGCGGTTAACTAACCATTACTGTGAGTAGATATTCCCCATCCTGGCTGAGAGGAATTATAACAATGAGTACCTTCTTATCCTCCCGACCAATATTGCTGAATTTGTTTAGCCCCGCATTGAGCGAAGACAATGGGGATTCCTACAGAGACAGCCACGGCAAGTTAATCTATCATGGGTAGTTGAATTCTACTCCAATTTTCACATGCCAACCTTGCAGTCTATTTATATCCGTCAGAAGCAAGTCCCCATAACTGAAGAGGCCATTCAGCGAGCTTTTGATCTTCCCCCTGCTCCAAAAGGATTGGACGCATTCCAAGAAGCCTCACTCAAGTGCCAGACATACCAATTTGACTGGGATGCCGTTCTCAGAGTTATCACACAACTTGGCAGCATATGGATTTACGGGTACCATCGGTCCCGACCTAAGGGCATATTGGCTTCAGCACTCACCTTGGAGGCTCGAGTATGGGCACAGATCATGTCCCATTACGTCTTTCCGAGCACTCATGAATCCTCCTTCACTACAGACATGGCTGTTCTACTCTGGTGTATCCTTACAGACCAGCACCTCAATTTACCATGACACATTCGGCATGCTATGGGACACGTACAAATTGTGGGCAACCTACCTTTTCTCGCCTTGGTTTCAGATCTAGTCTCAGCAGCTGGAATCTTCTACAGAGCTGGGGATACCAAAGCCATGATTCCACGGGATGATCAATACGTTCCTAACAGAAAATATATCAGACCTCCAGCAGCCACTATGAACCGGAGCACAAAACCAGCGGAAGATATCCCTTCTCCTACCACATCACAAGCACCTTCAATAAACCAACTGCTCCATCAGATACTTGAGAGATTAGACCGGCTTGACCGGAAAGCAAAGCAAAGGGAGCGCCGTAACAAGCGTCGATTTACATACCTCAAGGAGTTGATTATTGGTAACAACCCACCTAAAGAAGACCCAGATACCCCGGACTCCACTTCATTTACCAGCATAGGGAGCCATGACCGTTCCAATGGTGGAGATTCTGCTACCAGCCCCCCTTTGTTCCTGACTAATGGCACCGAGGACGGTGCAAAGCTTTTAAGTGTGGGGAGGTCGGTCAGTACCTGACTTCCGGAGGTAATTTCTCTTCCTTAACACCAATAAAATAGGATATTTATTTTATTTTTTTCTTCTTTTGTTAGGATAGGATAAATTGCATAGTAATAAGTTAATTGCATGCATGTTCTATTTGGTTGAAAAATTAATAAGTTCTTTTTAAGACCCTATTTTTGAAAAATTTCACTAATTTAAATCAAAATTTTTGTGTTAAAATTGTTAGAAGTTGTATTGGGAACATAGTCTAAAAAGCTAAGAGCACACAACCTGTGAAATTTGAGCCTAATTACATGGTTACATTATTTAACCATAGATATTATTCTTGTGTGTTTACTTCTCTATGATTGAAATCTTTATTTTGTTCCATTCTATATGTCCAATGTTTAATGTGTTATATGCATGCATATGATTGAGGCCATTAATTGTTTTAGCTCACTTATCCCAAAATAGCCTACCCTTCCTTTTACCTTTATTAGCCACTTTGAGCCTTTTAAATCCCATTTGTTCTATATTTTACCATATTATTAGACTTAAGCAGAAAAACAATTAAATATCCCAATTGAATCTTTGGTTAGCTTAAGATAGAAATTGTGTGTCAATTAAGTATGGGAAGATTGTGGGAACATGGGTTAATAAGGGAATGTGTCATGATAAAATAATGGGAATTTGGGTACCTACTCATGTGAAACTAGAAAAATTGAAAATCCATGTGCATTGATAATGTTATGTTTATTTTTATGCTAAAAAAAAATCCAAAAATACTCAAGTAATTAAGTAATTAAATAAGGGGACAAAATTACTCCAATGCTAAGTTAAGTTAATGAAAAGATCAATGCATATGTGATAAAAATTAAAGGAAAAGTTGATGCATGAGTATGTAATGCAAAAGTGAGAATTTTGGGTAGCTAGGCATGAACTTAAAGTATATAGAATGTGTATATAGGTAAGAGCTTAGGTTAATCAAGGATTCAATTTATAGCTCACTTAGCCATATATATATACCCTCACCTTTACCTTGGCCCCATTACAACCTTGAAAAGATCTCATGTTATTTGCATTGGTACATTAAATATTTGTTGATTGATTAGGTGAAGAACAAGGTTTAGAAAGCATGATTAGAGAAGAGTAGAGTGATTACCCTATACACTAGAGAGACTAGAGTGCATATACACCACCAGTGAGGGTTCAATGAGCTGTCTTCTTACAACTTTACTTGTCTTTACTGTATAGTTTGAATTAATGGAGTTTTAGTTATTTTTGTCTTGAAGAACTTATTTATTTTAACCAAGTAGACAGAATCATATAGTTGCATTCATATACATAGGTTGCATTGCATTGCATGAGTCTTACTTTTCCCTACTCAATTATTTTATCTCCTTAAGCTAAGCATGAGGACATGCTAATGTTTAAGTGTGGGGAGGTTGATTAACCACTATTTTATGGTTTATCTTGTGTTTAATTGAATGGTTTCATCAAGTCTTCACCCACTTATTCATACTAATTGCATGATTTTATAACTCCTTCCTAATATTGTTTTATGATTGAAAACTTGCTTCCTAAAGATCTTTAATTTGTATATTTTAATTCTCCTTTATACCATTCGATGCGGTGATCTGTGTGTTAAGTGTTTCAAGCTTCATAGGGCATGAATGGCTTAGAAAATAAAGAGGAAGCTTGCAAAAATGGAAGGAACACAAGAAACTAAGGAGATGACCAGCGAACACCGATGCGCGCGCATGGCTCATGCGAGCGCGTGGAATGGAGAAAATCGCAGCGACGCGAGCGCGTGCCTAACGCGTACGCGTGGATTGGAGTCTGCACGAATGACGGGAACGTGTGGACGACGCGTACGCGTGACCTGCGCGATCTGCAAAATTAACAGAAAACGCTGGGGGCAATTTTGGGCCGCGTTTTAACCCAATTTTCGGCCCAGAAACACATAATAGAGCCAGGGAACAAGCAGAGACTCAACACACACGCATAGACAGAGATACACATTCATTCATATTAGGATTAATTTTAGTTTTAGATCTTAATCTAGAGAGAGAATTACTCTTCCTCTAGTTTCTCTTTACATTCCTAGTTATTATTTCGTGCTTTTGGATATTGAAGAGTCATCACCTCCGTTGAAGACATTATTCTAGTTTGTTTACTTTATCCCTTATTCTTCCATATCCTTATTTACTTTATTTAGAGTTCTAATTGGATTATTTTCATGGATTATTGATAAAGAGGATTACTTTTACTTTTAATTAATTTTCAATCTCTATTTTATTTTAATTAATTTATTATGTCTTCTTATATTTTTCTGAGTATTATATTCATGTCAATGGAGTAGATTCCATACTTTATATGGGGATTGATTAAAAGGAGACACTTGAGTTGGAAGGCTTAAGTGCTGATTAAATTGGAAGTTGTTGGCTAGTTCTGTATTTACTAACGGTAGACCTTCCCAAGGGAGAGGACTACAATTTGCGAATAAGGATTAGCTCAATCACTTGACTTTCCTTTATTTTGTAAGGGTTAACTAAGTAAAAACAACAACCTTTTTGATACTACACTTAAGAGATCCCAACAAGGATAGGACTTCCAATTAATCATCCCCCCAGTCAAGGCTTTTTATTAGAATATTAATAATCATTCTTAGTTTTATTGCTTTAATTTAAAATTATTTAATTGCTCATTATCCAAACTCAAACTCTCTTGAAAATTCCTGATTAATAAGTTAGCACCCTTTCCTACAACTCGTTGGGAGACGACCTGGGACTCATACTTCCAGTATTATTATTTCTAAATTTCGTGACAACTTTTCTAAATTGACAAGGCGGATCTTAGCTGGTTAAGAACTATACTCTCAACGCATTCTCTATATTCATTTCTTAATTAGCCGACTTCTGCCTTCACATCAATAATATGGCCCGACTTGATACAAGGTTGACCAGCACCAAATCAAAGCACGACATGACCCCTAAAGACAACGGTAGAAAACTCACTCAAAGGAGGTCAGACTGGAAAATACTTAAATAAAAATTCGAAGGGTTGCAAAAAGTAAAACCCCAAACGTTTAGCAAAATGCATCTATCATAATAAAACATTAAAGATTCAAAAGGCCACCTAAAAGGTAGCCTCAGAGCTTAAAGTGTTTTGTTTTGCAAAATAAAGTTGCTTGGAAGCAACCAAACATCAAAGAAGTCAACCACAAGAAGATTTACAAAAAATAAGTTTAAAGTCCACAAGTCGGAAAATAACAAATACAAATTATAAAAGTTATAGGGGATCCAATTTTGCCCCAGTAGCAACATCCTTGGCAGGGGGAGGAGGAGGAATGGTCGAGATCGGGGTAGCATTAACAACCCCATCAGACCCATTTAGAATCTGCACATCTGGTTCGGGCTCTGGAGGGACGACCTCTGAAGGGACGGAAGAAGCTGAAGCTGCCGAGGCTTTCCCTAGTGGCATAAGAGGACGACCCTCATCCTCATCATCAGGGGCAGGCACGATCTTGCCATCCACCACCACGTTATCCATACTAAACAAGGAGAGATCGGCCTCAGGAGCAATAACTTGACTCTGAGCCTTCAGGATCTCGAACATATCAGTCATACTATTTACCATATGTCCCTGAAGCTCGGCATAATCATCTTGGGCCGATTGAAGCCTCTCCTTAGCTTCTAGCAGCTCGCCGTAAGTCCGGGTATAGCTCTCCTTATACTTTTTCGTAGCCTCATCAGCTAAGTTAGCAGCTGCGTCCGCCCTAGTAGCCCGCTCCTTTTCTTTCTCCACATCAAGCTCCAACTTGGAAACCCGGGCGTCCGACTCATCCTTCAGACCCTTTACCCCTATCAAATTCAGCTTGGGCATCTTCTAGAAAGGCCTTCGTAGCACGGATAGGGGACTCCTTAACAACTCGAGATAAAGCCGCACCGAGATTGGCCATCCGAATGCTATTGCTCGTTATGAAATCAAGGTGATGAAGGATCGAGATGTCATCCATAGGGACTTTACCATGTAGAACAATCAATTCTGTAGCAAAGGAAATGCCATCAAACTCTTTATTATTCAATCATAGGTTCCAATAGTTTTTTGCTTCTTGGGAGCGGGACCGGTAGCAGGAGGAGAGGAAGCAGGGCCAGAAGTCGCCAGAGTTGGATCAGATGGAACGACTCGAACTCTAGGGGTCATGATGAGATTTCTCGGGCCCTGAGAGTCAGAAGTCGGCTTCTTTGGGGACACCTGAGAATACCCTTCCCCTAAGGTCTTCGTTGACATGTTTTGGGCAGTGGTCGCCTTTTTCTCCCTCTGAAAGGCCTTCATGGAATCTGAAGATTTCACTATTTCTGAAAAGGAAGTCAAGAAAAACAGTTACAATCACAGATGAAGACAGAATCCCAAGTCAATACAAAAGTACACATTGCACAAAAGAAGAGCTCGGGCACTACCTAGCTCGGCACTGAGGAGGGAAGGATCTCCTAGAAATTTTTTTGTGTCCAGATGAGGAGGCTCCCCCCAGTGCTCCTCTAAAACATTCACAAAAGCTTGTTCCATCTCATCTAAACTCTCCCAAGGATATTTGAGGACTACATGATCTTTTTGCCACCATAAAGGAAAGGTGGGCTCATTATTTTCATCTAAAAAGAAATGTCGAGCATCTTGAACAGCTCGGACCTTAAAGTAGTAGTTTTTAAAATCCCGGAAAGACTCATCAAACATCGAAAACACTTTCTTCCCCTGGGTAGCCCGAAAATAAATCCAAGAAGCTTTCTTCTTGACTACCCCAGGTTTTGTCAGAACAAAGAGATAAAGAAAAAGTTGAATGGTAGGTCGGACACTCAATTCATGGCACAATAACTGAAAGATCTTTATAAATGCCCAGGAGTTCGGATGAAGCTGAGAAGGGGCCACATTATAGTTCCACAACAGTTCGGTCTCAAAAGCAATAAAAGGAATAGTAATATTTAGCAAGGAAAAGAAGTAATCATAGGCGTAGGAAAAGGGACGCTCGTCCCGACCTAAGGGAGGGAAGCTAACCCTCTCCTCAGGGTCAGGCGACACCAGTTCATAATTCTTCTCATCCTCCCTATTACTACAAATCCTATGAAATTGCCTAAGTGTCTCATAGTTTCAGGGTCAGCTACGGTAACACACATCAGGACTATAGAGTCTAACCAATCAGCCATACCAGTGAGGACTTTGGTGGGCATCTCGACAATATTCTTACGGAAAGACATACAACAAACTATACCTACAGCAAAGAAAATAGTAAGGGGTCACTACCAAAAACAACTCAGACCGAATTGGAAGAACAATTAACAAACAATTGGTACGATAAAAAAGGGCACCGCAGGATCCACAAAAACAAGAAATCATCAGCAAGAACCCAGGAGCACCTTTTGGAGGCAACGGAACAAGAATACAGAAAGTATTGTCCAAAAATATACAGCCACAGACTTCCCAAACAAAGAGTAAAACTCCTACGCTTCCCCAAAGTAAGATAGCAGAAGTAAAGCAAAGACTACAACTTTGATCAAAACAAGGATACGCAATCTTCCAAAAAAGTGAAGTAATCTTTTATTGAGGAAAAGCAATAAAGATCAAAACTTTATGCGAAAAGATAAGCATGCAACAAAGGAAGCATATATAAAGATGACTATTAAAAGACACAAGAAGAGAAAAAGAATACCAACCTGTGACGGAGGGGGAGTGAGCGCAATGAATACATGAACAGAAATACGAGCAACCCACACAAACAAAATGCTGCGAAGAGAAAAGTAGGGAGCTTGGAGGTAGGAAGATGGAGGAGCAAGAGCCAAAAAAGGGAAATTCTTTTCAAAATTTGAGACAAAACGAAATAGAACTGAAAAACCTCTTCTTTGATTTCAAAAAGAAGTTTTAAGGGGAAAAAGAAACGGCAAAATAAAAGCCTAATCAATAGGCATTAAATACACGTGCATATTCCCAAGAAAGTAACCCCTTCAAAGAAACAAATGCGGCAATAAAAGAGTGAAAGAAAAAAAAACGCTTCTTATTTTAACTCGCAAAGAGATTGGACCAAAATGCTTGAGCACGACTTCCCCAAAGGGATCAAAGCTAAAAACGCACGACCTCATGAAAGGTTCGAGCTCAAGCAGGGGGCACTGTTCATACCCTGGGCGAGCTACATGATCCGGATTAGATGAAGAAAGCGACCGATCTCTTATAAAGGTTGGTCGTCACCAACCTCTTCCTAAAAAGAGGTCGGCCAAATTGTCATTAGGGCCCAAGCAGGCCTAAACAGAAGGACACAACCCACTCTAAAGGCGGCTGGCCTAAAAGATAGGTGACCTCACCCTAAAGATAAGATAAGATAACTAACTTATCTCAAAGAAACTTCACTCTCCACTACTATAAATACCCTCCGGTGATCAAGGATCCGCAACATCTCAAGACTCTGCAAGTCGGACACGACAGCTCCGGCCACAATAGCAGATCTCTGCCGAGATCGACCTTCAGTTTCAGGTAACCCACGGAACAGTATCCAACAGGTGGTTTGCATATAAGAAGACAATAATTTAAATGCAATAAAATGAAGAAAACAACTAAAGAAAGCAATTACTAAAGAGAGACATTCATGGCAAGGATTGAGAATATAGGCTTTCTATCCTAGTCATTAATTATCATACAATAATTAACAAGAGCTAAACCTATTTAGTCATGTCCAACATAGGAAAAAGGTATAATGTTATCTTCACTTGAGAGAAAGTCAAATATGACTAGTTAATCTTAATCCAAAAGTCCTAATCAACTTACTAATGGAGTTAGCAAGAGATTAGAATCAATGGAAATAATATTAACTAACAACTCTAGATCACCAATCTAAATTGGGTATTGATGACTCAAGATTGCCTAATTTCTCTTTCCAAGCCAAGAATGCTCAAAAAGCTACTCTAAACCTAAGCCAAGCATTTTGTCAAACACTTGGAAGGCATAAAAGAAAAGCTTGATAAATTGCAAGGAAGAATAAATTCTACTACTACCCAATGCAAGAAAACTAAGAATAACAACTCAATTAAACAATAAAGGAACATAAAACATAAATTGCATTGAATAAAAATCAAAGTAACAAGAGTGCTCATAAACATAAAGGTGACAAAAAAGGAAAATTAACAAAATAAACTAAAGAACAAAGATGTAGGAACAAGAAATTGTAAAGAAAACAATATGAAAACAAGAAATTAAACCGAGATCTAAGAGGAAAAATAAACTAAGAACCATAATTTCTAGAGAGAAGAGGAAGCTTCTCTCTCTAGAACTAACCTAAGGCATGTTTCCTAACCTAATCTAATTGCTCCCCCTATTGTCCAATCTTGAATTCTACATCAAATAGCCTCAAAAATTAGTTGGATTTGGGCCTGGTTGGCTCAAACATCGCCTCCAGCGAATTACGTTAATGAGGTCACGTGATCACCGTCACGCGTGCGCGTGGTCGACCCATGTGCGTCGCTAGCAAATTTCCTCCTTACACGTATGCGTGACCATGAATGTTCTTCTCACGCGTACGCGTGGGTGATGCTTGAGTGTGGCCTTCAATTCTCCAAATGCTGATTTCTTCATGAATTCTCCACTTTGCATGCTTTTCTGTTCACTTCTTCCATCCAGTACTTGCCTTATGAATATGAAATCACTCAACAAACATGTCAAGACATGGAATGGAATTAAAGTGAATTAAATTTATCTATTTTAAGGGCTGAAAAGCATGTTTTTACTCTTAAGAACAAATTAGGGAGAATTATAAAATCTCCTAAATTAACCACAAGATAAACCACAAAATTGAGATTTATCAGAGTTCTTTTTCCTACCATTTTTTGGCTCTTTTTTACTCTATTTTCATTGATTTTATTTTTGTTGCTTTTTTTTTTTTCAGATATCCTCTTTTTCTAGTTCAATATTTTGATTAGACTTTGTCACTTTTTTTTACTAATTATTTTTCTCTTACTTTTTTTTCTCATATCTTGTTTTCTTACCCATTTCACTCTATAGATTGGCAAAGATTTATTATACAGAATATGTGTTTTATTTTCAACTCAAATCTTTTTTCGTTTTTATGAATCATCAATATATATTCTTCTTCTTTTGGGTTATGAAGGATTTATGATTTTAGATACATTTGGATGCAACCAAATTTATAAGTTAGTTACCTGAAAATATATTCCTTCTTAGATGGTATAAAAGGTATAATACTACTATCTTTTTGTACGTGTCTTACTCAATTATTTTTTTCTAGAATTTACATTTGTTTCAAATCTGTATTCACCAGAAAAAATGGCTAATCGGTATGATCTTTTGAGATTATTGCACCACCAAAAGAATGTTATAGAATTCATGTAAGAGTGATAAGATTTTAGTCATTATTAAGTTTCAAAAAATCTAAATCCATTAACTCCATTGAAATGTTATTGATGAATAAGCAGGTAACTCTAATTTTATGCACAAAAATTTCATGATGCAACTTTATAAATTATATTTCCTCTACAATAATTACTATATGATGTGTTCTCTATAATTTTTAATTACTTTTTTACTTTTTTATATCATAAGTTTTTTTAGAGTATATTTATCTTATTTTTTGTTTGATACGTGATAGTTGAATTATTCTTTATTGAGTTGTTATGGTTTTTTTTATTATTTTAGTTGTTGTCTACTAATTAATCTTATTCCCTAAATTTTATGTTCTTAGTTGGTGAAGTTACTTTTTTTTTTTCATTTTTTTTATTTAATAACTTAGATCTATCCTATTATAATTTTTTTTTTTTTTACTATTCCTGATCATGTGAATGTTCCTTTCTTATTTGTTAATATTAATTTAGAATTATTTATTTTGTCAATGTTTGTCACCGAGCTCCAAGGTAATTCTATATAATAATTTATGTGTATTCTTATCTAAATATAAAATGAGTTTTTTTTCCAAATTTCAATTATGAAATGTTTCTTTATTTTGATTAGAGTAATGACATTCGCAAAAATTTGGATTATTTTATTGGTTTGTGATTCAAATCTTTTTTATTATATTGGTGAAGAGTACATGGTTCATTCCAAATTTTAGTCCTTTTAAATTTTTAACAAATTAATTATATAATTCATTAATATTAGTAAAATGATATGTTATTCAGAAAATAAATGTGCACATTTATAATTTTTTTCCAATCAATTGTTTTTTTATAAGTTATTTAATTTGCAGTTATAATACAAAGTTATCTATAAGAATCTTCAATATACTTTTGTCATCTTTTACGCAATATAAATTAATAAATGAATATCAGTGCTTTTTAACTAATTTTTTGTCACTATTTTTTCTCTGTTTATTATTAATATTAATATCGATATTTGTTTCTTTTTGTCGTTAAATAATAAATTAGTTCTCCACCTTCTTAAGTCCAATTTGATGTATTTGTTATTAATTAAATTTGGTATATTATTTTTGACAATTTAATGGCTTAGTTCTAATTTGCTGAGACTTTAAACAATTTGTTGTTTTTGTCTTTTTTATATAGCTACTAGCAACATTACATTAGACAGAATTTTAAATTTAAATTTAATTTAGTAAATATTCTAATTAATTGAATGTCATGGTATTTTTTATTTATTTAGTTATTTTTATTGAAAAAAATGATATATTTAATCTCTCCTGTATTTTATTGAAATTTTATTTTTGTTTATTTAATTGGACTTTATTGTTATTACGTATAGAAAGTAAATAATAAAATGTTTTTTCTTCTAAAAATAATAGAGAACAATTATGTATACTTCTAAAAGTAGAGTTCTGATATATGTGTTCAAATCATTGCTATCAAAAGGAATTGTGTATGTTTTTGCATACTTCGGAGTTGACAACAACTATGAGTTATATTGTAGAACAACACATCCTTTTAAATTATTTTTTCAAGCAAAGACTATTGTCAGACCCTCCTTCTGTGATACAATACCATTATATGGTATTAAGTTAGTCTCTTTTTTTGTTGGTATATATGTGATTCATATCATAGTATATAAATGAATTTTTACTATTAGTTTGGTCTTGAATGTTTGTGTTTTGTATTTTTGGTGATAATACTTTTGGTTGTACTATTTTTCAGCCCTCTTTCACATATTGGGTGATAGTGGGTCTTTGTGTTATATGTGTACTTTCAATTAATTATTTAGTTGGTAATGTGTTTAGTTTGCCTATTTTTAAATTCATTTAAAACACTTGTCTGTAGTAGTACCGAATCGATTTACATTTAAAATCATCACCATTTTGCATATATGACAGGTCAACTTGCCACTAAAAATGATTTGGTTGAGTTCACAAGAGACGGAAAATCATCAAATTATATCACCATAGAATTTAGTGACCATGAGTAATGCTTAATATTTTATGTCTGGGGTTTTTGTTTTAAAATCTTATATTTTGTACCTCTCTTTAATCTACAGGCATTGTTATTTTGTACAGGGGTAGTTAGAAATTAAGGGTTATGTTGTGACAGTCCTTTACTCTTGACTTGCCCAAACATCTGGATGAACACCTACGTTTTACCTATATAGTTATTCTCCAAATGAGAAAGATGATATTGTTTAATGGTCTATTTCTTTTATGCGGTGTTTGAATGCATGTTAATTGTTACGATATGCTTCTGCTATTTTCTTTAACTTATATAGTCTTTTTGTAGGGCTCATAGATGTTTCCAACACAAACTACAATTCTAAGGTCTTTATCAATGAGGAGTTTTCAGCTGCCAGGAAATTCTTCATAAGGTACAGTATATAAATTAAGAGTTTTAAGTGGAAGAATATTTATCCATGGGTTTTGCATTTATTTAATTATTAGCGAATTTCAAACATTTTGATGTAACGTATTCCAATGTACACAGACCTAACAATAATTTAACGCAAGTCGTTCCGCAAAATCAGCATACATCACACTTTAGTTTTCAAATATCGTGCCTAATAAGAAAGTAATTTAGAAAAGATGTTAATCATTATTATATTCCTTTCTTTCTCATAGTATATAATATTTAATTGAATAAAATTTAACTTTTTTAAGGAATTTTACTGTAAATGGGAAGCAAAAAATACAATCTTCCTTTAGTATGAATTTGGTGGCTATCAATTCGGTGCATCTTTTTGAAGATATAAACTTATCAACTATTAGGGTGCACCCACTAGGTGGCGACATACAAAGTGGCCAAAATGTTGACCCTTTTGTCATTTTTGAAGGTAATCTTTCATTATACCAAAAATTTAACTTGGTAGTTTACAAGAAATATGAATTATTAGTAATATATTAACATATATGATTTGACTTTTTATAATTTTTTATTCATCGTAGTTAATGCTTATGATGATTCAACGTTAGACATGGATTTAGAAGATTATTTTATACTATCTTTAGAAACTTTAGACGGTATGTCTAAATTTCATCTATATGTTTATTTGCATTCTTGTGTGCGTTATGGACTGAATTGAATCAGTATAATAAATGAGTATTTAAAGAGAGTGCATTCGGCAGGTGCGTAAGATATAGGAGATTCTATTTCTTTTGTCAACATTATAAAGCATGGATGTGGTTTGATTAAAGGCTTACTAAATCTAACCAGCCATTGCAACTAAAGTTTTCATTATGTTGTATGGATGAAAAAATCAAATTTCCTCTACTTTCTATGTCTCCTTATGAGCTCATTCAGCTTCATACTGTGGGAAATTAAAGAAGTATTCATTTCTTGAAAAATATAAGAGCATTTAATTCAATGTTTTGTTTTATGTCAATGGCTGAAAAAATTAACCGTGTGGTGAACAATGGGACTGCTCCCCTAATTTTTATGTTTGGGGATCAAAATGACTATAGCATTGGTAGCTTACTTCATCCGAATAGTCTATGATCAACATTTGTCCAACTATATATCTATGACACAGAAAATAAAATTGATAATTGGATAGGTACACTATGGTAATTTTTATGCAAATAGTCAAACACTTTAGTTAATTTTTAACTGAGAGAGAATAACGTAAATTTTATTATGTCTTCTTTTATGTAGTGCTAGTGAAGCTATAAATGAACAGATAAAAAAATTGTAGTAGTATTAAGAAACATGCTAGACAAATATAAGAGTTTGGCAAAGAGTTTTTGCTTTGCAATAGATACGTACTAACAGAAAAATTGCACAAACAAAAAGTTTAAGTTGACTATAGAAAGGACAATAGATGGAAAAACATATAACTTTCCATCTGCCTCTAAAGTGGCTGCATTGATTGTTGGCGATGTCGAATAACTAAGCAAAGATAGGGATATTACTATAAACAGTCAATATAGAAAACTCCAACGGATTGGTGCTTTTCACCCATCTTATTTAGCCTTGCAATATCCATTGTTGTTTTCGTATAAGGAGGATGGGTTTCATTTGGGTATTGCAACATCAGATTCTATCTTTACTAGGTTTACAAAGAAAAACAAAACAGTCACTTTGTAACAATTCTTTGCTTTTCGCCTACAGAAAAAGAGGGGTGAATCTCCCTTAATTCTGAGATCAAAGAGATTATTCCAATAGTTTCTAGTGGATGCCTACACAATGGTGGAATCAAAGAAGTTAAAATTCTTTAGAGGTAAACAACCAAAGTTGAAGGTTGATAAATGCAAATATTTGCATGAAAGTCTTATAAACGAGGATGTAGATGCTGCAAGGCTTGGAAAAAGAATCGTTCTTCCCAATACTTTTACTGTTGGACTGACGGAGGAAAAATGTCGGTAAATATTTTCTCAAAAATTCGCGTTGCAAGTATAGTTCTAAACCGACAACTAAACCTCAGTCAATGTTTAAATTGTTTGTCACTTAAGAAAACCTAATAAAATTAACGGAAGTATTTAAACCTCGGGTCGTCTCTCAAGGAATTGCAGGGAAGTGTACCTATAATTGGTTATGAAAAAGTATTTTTTGGGGTTTTTTTTATAAGAGACAAGTAATGTAAGTAACAAGGAAATAAAATAACAACTAAGAAAAGTCCTAGCAAGGATTGAGAATTGGAATTCCTATCCTCATTATCATCATCAATTGTAATGGTAATTGCCTTTTGCTTTCACTTAGTTAACAGCTAACAATGAAGGAAAGTCAAGTGAGCAAAATCAACTTAAGTTCACAAGTCCTAATCAAAGACTAGATTTAGTGAAGCCTAAGCCAACCAGCAAGTCTCAATCATTAATCAACAAAAGACTTTTGACAACTCAAGAGTCTCTAATTGATCAATCGAAGTTAAGAACATAAAATTCTAATTTAAAATCCAACCAAGTATTTTATCAAACACTTGAAAGGCATAAAATAAAAACTTAGAAAACTAACAAGACATAGCAAAATCTAAAACTAAACAAAGCAAAGAAATAACAATAACAAAGTAATTGAACAATAAGAAACACGAAACATAAATTGCATTAATGAAAATTGAGAGTAACACATGAACTCATAAACTAAATTAGCAAAATAAAGGAATCAATGAGAGAAGTAAATAACTGAAGTACTAGAACAAATAGAAGTAGAAGAAAACAAAATTAAAGTAAGGTAGAATTCTGAATTTGAGAAAGAACAAGACTAAAAACCCTAAAACCTAGAGAGAGGAGAGAGCCTCCCTCTCTAGAAACCTACATCTAAATCTAACTAATGTGAATGAAAGCATGAATGATTGATTCGACCTTCCAGCTCCACTCTGCAGCCTCTAATAAGTATTTTCGGGCTTGAAACTGGGTCCAAAGCAACCCAGAAATCGCCCCGAGCAAATTTTGATACTTGCGGCACGTTACGCTTTGTCACGCGTATGCGTTGGTCACGCGTACGCGTCACTGTAAGAATTCCTAGTCACGCGTATGCGTCATCCACGCGTGCGCGTCATTTGTCTACTACAGAAGTCACGCGTACGCGTTGTCCATGCGTGCGCGTCACTACCAGCTTCTGAAATTCCCAATTTCTTGTGTTCCTTCCACTTTTGCGTGCTTCCTTTCCATCCTCTAAGCCATTCCTACCCTGGAAAACCTGAAATCACTTAACACACATATCACGGCATCGAATGGTAATAAGAGAGGATTAAAATTAGCAAATTTAAGGCCAAAGAAGCATGTTTTCAATTATAGCACAAAATTAGGAAGAAAAATGTAAAACATGCGAATTATATGAATAAGTGTGAGAATAATAGATAAAATCCACTCAATATAATACAAAATAAACCGTAAAATAGTGATTTATCATGGACTTAGGTACATGATGAATAATTGCAAAGATTCATTTGCAATTTGTAAATATGCAGGATATCTTAGTTATTTTATCACTATGACTTGTAGTCCTGAATGGGATAAGATAAAGAAAGAAGTGACTCCTATTGGATTGAAGGTAGAAGACCGTCCTGATATATTGTGTTAAATTTTCAAAATCAAGTTTGATGGTATGATTGATAACCTAAAAGAGGAACAAATATTTTGCAAAAAATTGGGATGTAAGTCTGTGTTTATGCAACACCTTATTAAAATCTTTTGTTGTAGATAATGTTTTATTCATTTGACTTTTTCAATTTTTAGATATTTGTACTGTAGAGTTTCAAAAAAAGGACTTTTCACTTTTGCATGCACATATTTTTTTATCACGAGTTATGAGTTCAAGCTACAAATGTCAGATGACATAGACAAACATATAACGGCTAAGATTCCTATGAAAATGAAAGATCGAATCTACATAGAGCTGTGCAAAATTACATGGAAAATGGTCCATGTAGGCCATACAACAGGAATTCACCTTGTACGAAGAATGAATCATGTTCAAAGTTTTATCCCAAAGAGTTAGGTAGTGAACACTCATTGACAATGCTAGGTTTCCCAAGTATAGACGTATTGATAATGGTTGGACTGTGAAGAAAAGAGAATATGTACTAGACAATAAGTTTATTGTTCCGTATAATGCAGAACTGTTGCTCAAGTTCGGGTGCCACATAAATGTGGAATACACATGTCAAACAAGTTCTATCAAGTATCTGTTCAAATATGTACACAAGGGCAATGATCGTGTAATAGCTACCCTATAAAATGCTGGTGATTCATCAAAAACCACACAAGTTGTTGACAAAATTAGGAATTACTATAATTATAGGTACATTTCAGCATGTGAGGTAGTCTGGCGTTTATTTGGATACGAAATCCAAGAGAAAGAACCATTTGTGATTACACTTCCATTATATTTGGAGGATGAGCAATTCATGGTTTACAGTGAAACTTTTAATATAAATGATATCGTCAAAAGAGCAATATCTCATAAGTCCGTGTTTTTGTGATGGATAGCGGCTAACAGGTCATATCCTTATGCTTGAAGTTTGACTTATGATGAGTTTCCAACCAAGTGTGTTTGGAAGGATGATGCTTTAAAGTGGTTTCCTCAAAAGCAAGACTTTGCAATTGGAAGGTTGACTCATGTACCTGCAGGTACTGATGTGTTTATATTCAATTTTGTTCTTATTTGTTGATGATTTAAATTTGAAATCATAAAAGCATATATCCCACGTCTATTTTATTCGATTTATCTACACTAGAAAATAAATGTTCAAATAACTTTCAACAACAATAATCTAATGCTCTATAGATTATACAATTTTATCATTATTCTCTATTTTTTCAGAAAAAATTAATTTTCTACGCATGTGTAGCTACATAATAACTGAAATCATGTAGCCTAATCAATTTAGCAACTTAGAAATTGGGTTTTAACTAACTTTTCTACGACAAATACTGAAGAATATTACCAATAACTTCTCTTGAATACTCAAAGAGGATGTATAAATTTTCGAATTATAAGAATAGTAAGAGGAACAATTCATGCTACTTATAGAGATGCATGCTTCGCTCTTGGACTCTTGCAAGATGACAGAGAATTCATGGATGCAATTAAAGAAGCAAGCTTGTGGGCCTCAAGATCATACGTCAGGAGGTTGTTTGTTATACTACTAACATCCAACAATATCTCAAGTCTAGAACATGTCTGGGATAGTGATGCATTCGCATCTCTAGTAGTTTATATTGTGTTTTTCTTATGTTTTTCTCTTATTTCTCTAGGTTTAATTACATAATCTTCTCTTAATCTCATTACTTTTTAGTACCATTTGCTAATGAATGTTTTCAAAGTGTTTTTAAGAAAATACAGGATTAAAGAGGAGAAAATCAAGTAGCAAAGAGAGGATAATTAGAGAGCTAGCAAGGTACGTGAAGACCTAAGCCATGCAAGTAAGCTGAGACATGGTCATTGATACCAGAGCATCTTAGGATAGTTTCACTAGCCTTTTTCTGTGTTTTTAATAGGTTTTATGCACTTTCTTGAGTTATAAGTAAGCAATTAGGGTAAAAATTCATGCATGCCTAGATTCATCCAACCATAGTTAATTTGATGCAATTTCATGAGAATTATGCTATAATTACTTGTGTGCTAAAAATAATGAGAATTTTCATAACTTATGCCAAGGCTTTGATAAGTATTTTTGGTTGATGATAGGAAGAAAGAAGCAGAAAAAGAGCAAGGAAGAAGAGAAGGAGAGGCCAACGTTGGAGCCAACGTTGGCCCATCAACGTTGAAGGCAACGTTCTGGAAGAAGAAAACATGGGTGCCAACGTTGGAGGGAACGTTGGTGCACCAACGTTACCTCCAACGTCATTGAAAAAGTTCAATTCCGGAGATAAAGGATTTTTGAGCGACGCGTACGCGTCTATGACGTGTACGCGTGAAAGAGAAAAATTTCTATATCCACATGCAAGCGTGAGGCATGTGCACGCGTGGGTCACGCGTACCCATCACCAAATGAACGTTGGAGGTCCGACGTTGCTTCAAATATTGCCTCCAACGTCTACGATGAGAAGCCCAGAATTTGGAATTGAGAAACTTGAATCGACGCGTACGCGTCAGTGACGCGTACTCGTGGATGGGAAAAATGGCAATGCACGCGTAAGCGTGGTATACGCGCACGCGTGAAAAAGCAAAATCACAGCCTTCACGCGTACGTGTAGGTAGCAGAACTTTGGCCCTCCAACGTTGAGTCAAACGCCAATGACAGCAGTTATATATGGTTTTTAAGAAAGGCATTTGAGTCAACGTTGGCCATCAAACGTTGACTCCAACTTGAGCACCAGGACTTTGCAATTCAAACAGATCTCTTCTCAACAGCAAAGGAAACCAATTGAAGCAACTTCAACCCAATTCCATCAAGACCAAAAGCCCAATTCAGAGATTGAAGATCAATGAAAGAAAGTGTATAAATAGTTTAGAATTTAAGTTAGGGAGGACTACACTTTTTACTTTTTACTCTTCGACTCATTTTAATTTTTGGCACTTCTTTGAATTCAGAATGTATCTTTCAATTCCATTTTCCATTTTGAGACCTATGAACAACTAAACCCCTTTCATTGGGTTAGGGAGCTCTATTGTAATTCAATGGATCAATAGTAGTTTTCATCTTCTTCTTCTTTCTTTTCTCTTGATTTTTGTTAGAAAGCTTTCGATCTTAATTCAATTGGATAGTTGTCTTGACAGAGAAGCTACCCATAATTGGAATTCCTTGGATCCTTGAGAGAGGAATGAAGAATTCATGCTAGAATTGCTTTCTCACATTGGATTAGATTGGGGTTGGATGGATATTGTGACATTTAATCCTACCAATACTTTGATCTATGAATTTTTGTGGTATAGTCAGTGACCGAACTTCAACTCTTCCCATGAGCAATTAAATCAAGATATTGGGCAATTGTTCATGCTTAGAGAGATTGGTGAGCCACGACATTGGGATCCAATTATCTAAGATTGCCAAGCAATGTCAATGAATGCATTGATTGAGGAAGAGATAAAAATGATTTGATCCGGAGACTTCAATATCTCCTGAAACCCAATGAATCCCCATCTCTGATCTACCCATTCTATTTACATTCTGCTCTTTAATTTCATGCTTAATCCACATTCACATTTAATTTCTTGCAATTTAAGCTTCTGTTATTTAATTTCCCGCAATTTGATTTCTGACATTTAATTTCTTGCAATTTAAGTTTCCCACCAATTTTATTTTCTGCGATCCCAATTTCAATTTTGATTTCGCTCAACTAGCATAATTCTCCAATTAACATTGATCAGCCAACCAATCCCTGTGGGATTCGACCTCACTCTACACTGAGTTTTTACTTGACGACAATCCGGTGCACTTGCCGGTAGAAAATTTGTTGAGAGGCAAATTTTAGTGAATCAGTCATGCCACGTAGGGAGCAGGGCATGCCATGTCATAGAGTCAAGAAGCAGGGACGTGCAACATAGCAAGGAGGTGCGTCACGCCTTATAAAGAAGCAAGGTCCTGGGACCAAGGCAAGACAGTCGTGCCATGCCTAGGGCAGGGCGTGCCACGCCCATGAAGAAGCCCAGCCTGGCATGCCGTGCATGAACAAGGCGAGCCATGCCCTGGGAGAAGAAGAAGAGGCGTTACATGCCTGAAGCAGGGCGTGCCATGCCCTATGAAAGGTGCTAGGACTATCGTGCAACGTGGCAAGGAGGGCATGCCACGCTTGAAGAAATACAAATTCCTGGGAGCACACAAAACTGAGGCGTTACACGCCTAGGAGAGGGCGTACCACGCCCTATGCTCAACCCAGTAACGGCATGCCACGCTGCTGAAGGGTGTGCCATGCCAAGCCTAAAACTCTAGGCCTAGTTACGTGCCAATGAGTCAATGTGCAACTCCTATTATGATTTCACAAAGTCCACCCTTAGATACCTGATTTCTATTTTGAAGATTGAAGAAGATTTTATTTTGATTAGATTTGAATTTGGTTTATTTCTGTTTTAATTCTGTTTTAAAATTTGAATTAGGAGCTATCTTAATTATTCTAATTAAGATAGGATTTAGTTTTTGAATTAGAGAAAACCCTAGGTATAAATAACTGAATTACATTCACAGCCAGATGGAATTTCCTTTGGCTCAGTTTCATTGTTGATTTTGCACCCACCATGAGCAATTAATTCCTCTATCAAAGCATTAGGAGCTCTATTTATGTTTCTATGAATTATTAATCTAGGTTTTCTTCTATTTTAAAGTATTGCATTGATCTGTTTTATTATTGAGTGTTTCATTCTGCATTCCTAAAGGATTAGTAGTGTCGATATGCATACTAATCCCGTTTTGAATTTTCTTATTACTTAGACAGAATTAATATCCGAATTATGCTTGAAAATAATTTCACATGACTTTTTGAATCGACTATAAATAGTGTTTTTTAAAGTGTGCGACACCATACATGATTTGTAAATTTTCTTAGTTTTGAATACGTGATATATAATTCGGATTAGCATAATTTTTGAAAATTGTGTTTTCTCATAAGATTCAATTGGATAGGACTAACTTAAATACGTGACATATAATCCGACCTACGGACTGCTTTTGAATCTTATGAGGAACTAAATCAGATATTGCACTTAACCTCTTCATTTAATCGATTGACCAAGACATTTGCGGTTGGTTAATTGAAGAGAAACTGAGGAGCTAAGACATTAAGAATTGGTTAATCAAGATTCATCATGAAAAGATCTTTGTTTGATTTAGAATAGGGAAACAAAGTTTGGTTTTTCTAAGGACTAAAACATCTCCGAAACTCTTGACTTCTCCATTATATATTCTCTTTGAATCAATTACATGTTCACTGCCTTCAAGCAATTCAACATTCAAGTCTTTCAAGTTTCCAGCAAGTTTCAACATTCATCAATTCCAGGTTTTATTGATCTAATTAGCTATTTAACTCGATATTTGTGTTTTCAATCCTTTAATCCTCGTGGAAACGATATCCACTCACCATAGTATTACTTGAATGATCCAGTGCACTTACCGGTATCCGTGAGCATTAGTTTTTGCTCATCAGATAGATGTTGGCATGAACTCTCAGATAATATTTTGTATCGACAAAGAACATGAGCGGGTGAGTTTTTATTAACCGCAATTATAAAAGTCTTTCATTATTGATAATTTTTAAATTGATTAGATTTTTACAATATCGTATAATATACAGAATTAACCATGTCAAATGATGAGATTAAGTAGTTGTGCTTAATGGATATAGAGATCTTACATTCCTATGATAAAATCCTGAAAGACTATCCTCCTATGCCTTTAGCAACTAAATTTAATATTTCTTTGTCAACTGAAAGGGGTATCAGTGAAGAACTAAAATTTAATAGGGATGAGTTAAAAAAAGGATTCAGACATGTTGGCCGCTATAATACTTGAGTAGAAACATGCATTCGATAAAATTGTTACAGCTGTGTATTTTGAAGAAGGGGTTTCTCTTTGTGTATGGTCATTAGAGTATTGGAAAAATATTTCTCTGGAACCTTATGCCTGCTAAAATTTGCTCAAGAAGAGATATTGTATTAAACGTTATTTCAAGTGGGCATTGCATCTTTACTTCTTCCTAATGGAAGAATGACATACTCAAGGTTCAAAATACTGCTGAAAAAAACCGAGGATTCTATATACAACATCAAACCTGGTTCTCTTCAAGCAATGTTGCTATTGAGAATGATACTAATAATTTGGGATGAGGCTCCAATGGTTAGTCGGTACTGCTATGAAGTACGTGATAAATGTTTGAGTGATATCATGAAGTTTTCTCCAATGTATAATAACAAAGATTTGTCCTATGGAGAAAAAGTAGTTGTACTAGGTAAAGACTTTAAACAAATTTTTCATGTCATTCTACGAGGGTCGAGACAAAATATTATTCATTTAACCGTGAATTCGTCTTACCTTTGAAAATTTTGTTACATGCTCAAACCTACAAAAAATATGAGCTTTTATGTAGGGGCAACTACTTTAAAGCAATTTGGTAAGTGGTTATTGAAATTTGGTGATAGTCTAATAAGTGACAATATAGATGGTGAATTTGAGATATGTCTTATAGAAGATATTGTTAATTCTTCTTCGAACCAGGCATTTGATGAGTTAGTTCATTTTTCTTATCCAAATATTTTTAAAAATATGTCTTCAAAGAATTTTTTTTCAAAGCAAGAACTATACTAGCTCCTACACTGGACATTGTTGAAGATGTCAACAACCATCTAATGCTATCATCCTTGGAGGAGAAAAATTATATCTTAGTTTGCATTCAGTTTGTATAGATGAAGGAAATATGGGGAGTCAACTAGATCTATATGGTGTTGAATTATTGAATAGCATAAATTATTCTGATTTTTCTCCACATAAATTAATACTGAAGGTTATTGATTCGATAATATTAATGAGGAATACTGACCAATCCAGTGGTTTTTGTAATAGTGCAAGGCTACAAGTTAGGAAGCTTGAAAATCATGTCATACAATGTGAAGTCTTAACGGGTAACAACGTTGGTCACATTCCTTTGATTCTAAGAATGAATATAGTACTAACAAATGAAACTGTCCCAATTAGATTTCAACGAAGACAGTTTTCCATAATTATATCTTTTGCTATGACAATTAATAAGTCTCAGGGACAAATTTTATCTCAAGTTAGATTATACTAATCCAAACTAGTTTTTACACATGGCACTAGGCCTTTGGCCCCTCATCCAATAAAAAAAATTATATGTGGCACTTTTTCAAGAGCTAAGAGTAAGAGCGATTTAAAAGTTTTACTCATGAATCACACAGGAATGTTTGTAAATTCCACCATCAATGTTGTTTATAGAGAAGTCTTTAAAAAGATAGGATCCTAATGTAAATATTTTAATTTTATTTTATATTGTATATTAAAATCAATGAATAATTATTTAACTTTGAAAGAGTGTAAAATGATTATTACTCACCAATCTCAAGTTAAACTTTGATTTTAATAGTGATTTTGTAATTTTTTAGAATAATAATTGTTTTGTGTATTTTTTCTTAAAATATTCAAAAATATAAATACTTTTTGTAATTTTATAAATTTTTTCTTGCATATATAACTTATGGGTGTTCATATTCAAACTAATGTAAATAAAACTAATCAAAATCATACTCATTTGGTTTAGTTTAGATTTTCTTTTTGGAAAATTATAGATTAGATCAAATTTTGGATCTACTTTTAAAACCGAATCAATTAAATCTAAATCCTGAAATGTTATATAATATTATATGTCATCATTAAATATAAATTTTATATATAATATATTTAATTTTTTAAATATTTTTTTATCTTATTCATATATTATTATTATTATTTACTAAGAATTTTATTAATATAAAATTAAATTCATTTATTTATTTATTTTACCAACTCAAAATTACTTTTATTTCTTGATAATAAAATAATAAAATTTTATCTTTTAAAAACCAAATCAATTGAACGAATTCAAATTAGACAATCGATGGAAATGAAGGATAATCGAGGTCGAGGGATTACTAGTTTGAGGTAAGTTGAGCATTAGGGTCAAAACCAGATCTACCACGTGGTTAAATGTGGACACGATGCTAGAACGTACGGATTAGAGATCAAGGCAACATAGAAAGTAGGGATGCCACTATGCAGATTATTTAGGGTCAAGGCAAGGTCCTGGCTTGAGAAAAAAGAAAAATTAGGTCATGGTCAAGATTTTTTAGAAGTAAGTCTATCCTCATGATCTATAAATAGAAGAATCTCGGAAGTGTTCGGGACTTCAATTTTAAAACACTCAAAGTAACACTAAATTCTCTGAAACTTCTAAGTCTCACGAATGCCAAAAAAAAAAAAAAATGGAGTGTAAGTGCATGCAAGTGTCTGGAGTCATCCCTTTCATTCCTTTATTTTATGTATTTCCTTTTATTTCAGATTTATTTGCTTTCTCATTTTCAATTTATCTTGTTTTATTCTTTTATTCTCAATATCTTAATTTTTCTATCAATTTTAAATTTTAATTGATTTACTGTTCATTTCTTTTAATATTCATTTATTTTGTCTTCATTTGTTTTTCTTTAGTCGAAACGTTCCACATATAATTCGACTACATTATTTTGTGGGTTCTATCTATTTTTCGAATGTGAAGTTTAATTGGTTAAATCACATACATTTGTCATTACTGATACGAATGTCAAGTAATTCTCAGGTCGAGCTCACCCTTTATTTTCCAGAGGAGTCGTATTTGCTCTCGGAACTGAGATCTTGATACAAGCTTGAGTCGACACCTCTGTCGAAATCATCAAAAATCAAGCGAAACAGTAATTTACTCTAATTTGATACTATTTCCGAAAGTAGTAATAATAATGATTGTTTAAAAATTATAGTTTAAGGGAAAAGGTTATTATTTGATATATAAGGTTTAATTATTCTCTTGTCCCAATAGATTTACTAAATTTATAACTATGTCTATTTGTTTTTTCAATTAAGTCTCTATACTACTTTTATTTTTGTAATTAGATTATTTTTGTGTCAAAATATTAAAATAACATAATATTTCTCTCAAAAAATATTAGGTTAAAGATTTAATTAGATTCTTAATTGCGAGTATCTTCAATTTGTAGAAAAATATTATGTTAACTCTAACATTTTTTATGCTGATACGGACTTAACACTACAAGAAAAATACCTATTTAGGTACACTTCAAAAGTGTAGCCAAAAGTGAAAAAAAAATGATTTCATAGGCTACGGTTATGCTTTCTGGGCTACGGTTACGCTTTTTGGGGTGATTCCTATTCGGCTGTTGCCTATTCTCAAAGGCTACGCTTTTCTACCACAAGGGCTACGCTTTTGGCGTTTTGGAATAGGGTGCGCTTTTCAAGTGATGCTGTCCAGAACCAAAGGCTACGCTTTTCAGCTTCCATTTTTGCCAGAATAGGCTACGCTTTTCAACGCTACTGCATCACCTGTAAAGCGTAGCCACATTGTATACCATGGGTACTTTTTATAAGTGTAGCCTTAGGTCCCTCATTTTTTTTGTATACTATAGCTACTGTATATAAGTGTAACCTTAGGTCTCGCTTTTTTTTTTATATATACTATAACTACTATATATAAGTGTAGCCTTAGGTTTCGTTTTTTTTTTCTGTATATATATATATATAATAATTATTAATACAACATAATAGTTAATAATATGATTACATGTATAATAATTCTGCATTTTTATTTAAATGAGTAGTTGAATATTATAAAATAAAAATAAATATAAAATTATACTAAACAATTTCTTTAAATAATAAAAATGATCTCTAACCAAATATATTTTATAATAATGATCCAAAAGTACTAGAATGAAGTTAATTGTAAAAATTCATACATCTCACACTAAAGTAAGCATAGCCATATCAAAATAACCATAATATCACTTAGAATTTACTACTAATGCTCTACAAAAATACATATCGTACATACATAAGTATCTTCTAATAAACGTCATTAGTCAACTGATGACAAGTCATTTTGTGCATGTTTTCTATGCTTTTTCATACAAAAAATTAATGATTAAGGCTTAAAAATTGAGTGTTTTAGTGCTTAAATAGTATATTGCTTTGATCTTTTGATTTGATAAACTTTGTAGGAAATAAGTGGAAAAAGAAGCAGAAAAGCATAAAACAAGCTCAAAAGAAGAATTTTGGACACACTTTGGAATTTGAGCACTAGTGCACGAAATTGTGATCTCAATGGCGCCAACAACTTGGTACGCACAATTGTAATCTCAACTATTTTTCACAACTTCGCACAACTAACCAGCAAGTGCACTGGGTCGTCCAAGTAATACCTTACGTGAGTAAGAGTCGATCCCACGGAGATTGTCGGCTTGAAGCAAGCTATGGTCATCCTTGTAAATCTCAGTCAGGTGGATTCAAATGGTTATAAGATTTTGATAATTAAAAGATAAATAACATATAAAATAAGATAGAAATACTTATGAAATTCATAGGTAGGAATTTCAGATAAGCGTCTGGAGATGCTTTGTTGCTTCAGAACCTCTGCTTTCCTATTGCCTTCTTCCAACCATGCGTTACCTCCTTCCATGGCAAGCTGTATGATCCTCTCGGATGAAAACAATTCCATATGCGCTGTCACCACACGGCTAATCATCTGTCAGTTTCCGCTAGCGTCGGAATAAGACCATTGTCTTTTTGCACACTGTCACTTGTGCCTCACATTCGCAGGTTTGAAGCTCGTCACAGTCATCCCTTCCTAGATCCTACTCGGAATACCACAGACAAGGTTTACACTTTCCGGATCCCAGGAATGGCTGCCAATAATTCTAGCCTATACCACGAAGGTTCTAATCTTAGATTAGAAACCCAATAGATATGCCCTCAAGCTATTGCAGATAGAACGAAAGTGGTTGTCAGGCACGCGTTCATAAGTGAGAATGATGATGAGTGTCACGGGTCATCACATTTATCAAGTTGAAGTGCGAGTGAATATCTTAGAGAAGAAGTAGGCGTGAATTGAAGGAAAAACAGTAGTAATTGCATTAATTCAAGAAGAACAGCAGAGCTCCACACCTTAATCTATGGGGTGTAGAAACTCCACCATAGAAAATACATAAGAACAAGGTCTAGATATGGCTGAATGGCCAGCCTCCCAAAGAGGGTTCAATGATTAAAAGAAAGATGATATATCCAAGATGAAAATACAATAGTAAAACGACCTATTTATAATGAACTAGTAGCCTAGGGTTTACAGAAATAAGTAAATAATGCAGAAATCCACTTTTGGGGCCCACTTGGTGTGTGCTTGGGCTGAGCATTGAAGCTTTTTCGTGCTTAGGCTGTTCTTGGAGTTAAATGCCAGCTTTGGTGCCAGTTTGGGCGTTTTACGCCAGAATTCCTTGGGCTGATTTTGAACGCCAGTTTGGGCCATCAAATATCGGGCAAAGTATGAACTATTATATATTGCCGGAAAGCCCAGAATGTCTACTTTTCAATGCAATTGAGAGCACGCAAATTGGGCTTCTTTAGCTCTAGAAAATCTACTTTGAGTGCAGGGAGGTCAGAATCCAACAGCATCTGCAGTCCTTTTTCAGCCTCTGAATCAGATTTTTGCTCAGGTCCCTCAATTTCAGCCAAAAAATACCTGAAATCACAGAAAAACACAAACTCATAGTAAAGTCCAAAAATGTAATTTTTATTTAAAAACTAATAAAAATATAATAAAAAGTAATAAAGATATACTAAAAACTATGTAAAAACAATGCCAAAAAGCATATAAATTATCCGCTCATCACAACACCAAACTTAAATTGTTGCTTATCCCCAAGCAACTAAAAACAAAATAGGATAAAAAGAAGAGAATATACAATAAATTCCAAAAACATCTATGAAGATCAGTCTTAATTAGATGAGCAGGGCTATTAGCTTTTTGCTTCTGAACAGTTTTGGCATCTCACTTTTATCCTTTGAAGTTCAGAATGATTGTCATCTATAGGAACTCAAAATTCAGATAGTGCTATTGATTCTCCTAGTTCAGTATGTTGATTCTTGAACACAGCTACTTATTGAGTCTTGGCCATGGCCCTAAGCATTTTCTTTTCCAGTATTACCACCGGATACATAAATGCCACAGACACATAACTGGGTGAACCCCAGTTAGAGGTGTCCGGATCTCTTAAGCACACTCTTTTTGCTTTGGACCACGACTTTAACCACTCAGTCTCAAGCTTTTCACTTGACACCTTCACGCCACAAGCACATGGTTAGGGACAGCTTGGTTTAGCCGCTTAGGCCAGGATTTTATTCCTGTGGGCCCTCCTATCCATTAATTCTCAAAGCCTTGGATCCTTTTTCTACCCTTTCCTTTTGGTTTAAAGGGTTACTGGCTTTTTCTGCTTGCTTTTTCTTTTTCTTTTTTTTCTCTCCCCTTTTTTTCGCATAAAATTTTTTCTTTTTTTTTCTGCAAGCTTTTCACTGCTTTTTCTTGCATCAAGAATCAATTTTATGATTTTTCAGATTATTGATGCCAGGGCATTTTGGCCAGTTTCATTGACTTTTTCTTTACTGTTTTAGGGTAGTTTCATGCATTTTCTTAGGAAATAAGCGAGTTTTAGGTAGAATTTCACTTACATCTTGATTCAAGCAAACATTGTGCACTTTACATGATTTCATGAGAATTATGCATGAATTAAATGACAAATTGGATGATGCATGTCTCATGACTTGGATTAGAACTTTGATGCACTCTACTGCTTGATTTCAGGACAAAGGAAGCAAGGAAGAACCATGTTAACAGCCACATTAGTCTAACTAACGTGGAAAGGGAGCTAGCTTGCAACGTTAATGAGAAAAGTAATCGCCAATAACGTCTTCGAAGCCATCATAGCCCACGTTAAGAGTCACGCTAACTAAGTTAACGTGAACTCTAACGTGGAAGAAGAAAATGAAGCCAACGTTAGTGAAACTCACCTTTGTCACTAACGTTGGACCAAGCTCATATTAGCCACGTTAAGAGCTATGTTAACTCAATTAACGTGGACTCTAACGTGGGGAAGCAAAAGAATGGCCAACGTTAGTGACACTCACCTTTGTCACTAATGTTGGACTAAGCCACTTTGAGCTACGTTAGTTGCCACGTTAACTTAGTTAACGTGGACTCTAACGTGGAAGGAGCAAAGAATCTCCAACGTTAGTGACACCCACCTTTGTCACTAACGTTGAAATGAGCCACTATGAGCAACGTTAACTCCCACGTTAACTTAGTTAGCGTGGAAGCTAACGTGGAAGAAGAATGATAAGCCAACGTTAATGACACTCACCTTTGTCACTAACGTTGAAGATGGCTATCACTACCACGCTAGAAGCCATGTTAACCTAGTTAACGTGAACTCTAACGTGGGAAGTAAGGGTTTTTTAGAATGTTAGTGACAAAGGTAAGTGTCACTAACGTTCTCGAAGATTTGGCAAGCCTACGTTAAAGGTCACGTTAGCCACACTAACGTGAACTCTAACGTAGGGGGAAGGGAGGACTCTCAACGTTATTGGAAAAGATAAGTCCCAATAACGTGTGCGAAGGACCAAGAGGCAATGTTAGTGGTCACGTTGGTGCCACTAACGTTGAAGTTAACGTAGATCATCCCTGGGTTAGGAACGTTAGTGAAAAAGGTGATTGTCACTAACGTTCTCAAACCCACACTTTCACTTAACGTTAACGCCACTAACGTCCTAAGCTAAAGTCCCTGCCTGCTTCACACTTTCTCTCTGCAAGTAAAGCTAAGCCCACTGAAGAGGATAACTGCTTCAAATTCAAGATCCAAAGGCCCATATCCAAGACTTGAAGAACCAACTAGAAGATTAGAAGAGTAGTATATATAGAGAGAACTTTGAACTAGAAGGGAGCTTTTTGGGCATTATTAGAATTACTCTCTGTATTTTACTTTCTCTGCACTTCTAGTTTAACTTTCAGAATGTACTCTCCATCTATGCTTTATTTTCCCAGAGCTATGAACAACTAAACCCCTTTCATTGGGTTAGGGAGCTCTGTTGTAATTTGATGGATCAATAATAGTTTTCATTATTCTTCTTCTTTCTTTTCTCTTGATTTTACTAGAAAGCTTTCAATCTTCATCCAATTGAGTAGTTATTTTGGAAAAGAAGCTATTCATACTTGGATCTCTTCTGAACCTTGGAAAAGGGATGAAGAGATCATGCTAGAAATGCTTTCTCATGTTGGACCAAATTGGGGTTTGGGCGGATATGGTGACATATAATTCTCCCAATACTTTGATTTGGAAATACATGTGGTATAATCAGTGACCACACTTCATCTCTTCTCATGAGCAATTAGACCAAGGAATTGGCTATTGATCTGATTCGAGAGATTGAATTACCAAGGAATTAGAATTCAATCACTTAAGATTGCCAAGGAGATCAATGAATGCATTGATTGAGGAAGAGATGAAAATGAACTTGATCCAGAGAATGCAACATCTCCTAAGCCCAATGAATTCCCCATTTCTGATCTTACCCATTCTCTTTACTTTATGCCATTTACTTTCATGCTAAACTTCCTTTCCCCAATTAAGATTCTGCAATTTACTTCCCGTCATTTATTTTCTGCTATTTACTTTCCCGCCATTTAATTTCCTGCAATTCTCAACTCACTTTCTGCTTAGCTCAACTAGAACATTCTTCCAATTAAAGTTGCTTGACCAATCAATCCCCGTGGGATTCGACCTCACTCTACTGTGAGTTTTTACTTGACGACTATTCGGTATACTTTCCGAAGGAAATTTGTTGAGAGACAAGTTTCCGTGCATCAAGTTTATGGCGCCGTTGCCGGGGATTGATTTTGTATCAATAATGATTAAATTGGTGGATAACTAGATTGAGCATTTGTTTTTATTTTGTCTGATTTAAGTTCATTTGAGTAATTTACTTTCTGTTCAGTTATTTTCAGTCCACTAACCCACTAACTGTTTGATATATTGCATCTCTCACACTAACAGCAATTCTAACAGAAATACTTTTTGTATCTATTTCCTTGCTTGTGCCTTGTTGGTTGTATGACAAGGAGAAGAAGCAGGGCTTTAACTTCCTTTGGTTCTGAACCTGAGAGGACCTTCCTTAGATTAAGGAGGGAAGCAAGAGGAAAACGAGTAGTTGGTGCGGAGGAAGAAGAGGAGTATTTTAAACCAAACATGGATAAAAATATGGAGAATCATCATGAAGAAGAGGCTCGCAACCATGGCAGAGAAGGTCTAGCAAATCATGCTGGGCAAGAGAGAAGAGTTCTGGGTTCTTACATCAACCCAAACCCAGAAAACTGTGGGAGTAGCATCCAAAGGCTAGCCATACATGCCAACAACTTTGAACTAAAGTCACAGCTCATCACCCTTATTCAGAACAATTGTTCATTTGGAGGAAGTGTCAAAGAAGACCCCAATCAACATCTAACCACCATCCTGAGGATATGCGATACTGTGAAGTCTAATGGTGTTTATCCTAACACCTATAGACTACTTCTGTTTCCCTTCTCGCTCAAGGACAAAGCATCTAAATGGCTAGAATCCTTTCCAAAGGAGAGTTTAGTAACCTGGGAAGATGTGATGAACAAATTCTTGGCAAGATTCTATCCTCCTCAACGGATCAACAGGTTGAGAGCTGAGGTACAAACATTCAGGCAGCAGGATGGTGAGACTCTATATGAAGCATGGGAGAGGTTTAAGGACCTAACAAGAAGATGCCCGCCAGATATGTTCAATGAATGGGTGCAGCTACACATTTTCTATGAAGGCCTCTCCTATGAATCAAAGAAGGCAGTAGACCACTCATCTGGGGGATCTCTGAACAAAAAGAAGACCATTGAGGAGGCCATAGATTTCATTGAGACTGTAGCAGAGAATGACTACTTCTATGCTTCTGAAAGAGGCAACACTAGAGGAGTGATGGAGCTAAACAATGTGGATGCACTGCTGGCCCAAAACAAGCTTATTACCAAGTAGCTGGCTGACCTCACCAAGAAGATGGAGAGGAACCAAGTAGCAGCAATCACCACCTCATCAACAACCCAAGAGGAGGTGAATGTAGAGGCAGAAGGTGAGCATGAACAAGCCAACTACATTGGAAACTCACCCAGGCAGACCCATGATCCATACTCCAAGACCTACAACCCTGGTTGGAGGAATCACCCAAACTTTGGGTGGGGAAATCAACAAGATCAAGGCCAAGATCAGAGACGTCACAACCCCAACAACCATGCAGCTCACCAACATTCCACACAGAGATCATATCAACACCACCCTAACAACACCTTTCTACATCCATACCAAAACCAAGATAACCCTTCTCATCCATCCAATCTCAACCCACCATTATCTGATGACAGACTCTCAAGGATTGAGACTCTACTTGAAGGCATATGCAAGGAGATTCAAGATAACAAGGTGTTCAAGGAGGAGGTGCGAGCCAATATCAAGAATCAGGGAGACACCATAAAGAGGCTGGAATTTCAAGTGGGATACCTCTTCGAGCAGATTCCCAAACCTACAGACAGCTTCCCAAGTGACACAGAGAAAAACCCGAGAGGTGAAGCAAAGAAAGTAAGATGGGAATATTGCAAGATGGTCACTATAAGTGATAAGGAGACCGAGGACGAACCAAACAAACCATTAGAACAACCTGGAGATACATCAGCAAAGAAACAGGAAGAGGAGCACCAAGCACCCAAAATTTCACAGAAGGAGCTGATAAGACTCTATGCACCTTTTCCCCAATTACTTAATGGTGGTGTAGAGAAGAGAATATACTCAAGGTTTCTTGACATATTTGCATCTCTCCATGTAAACATACCATTCATCAAGGCCCTCCAACAAATGCCCTCATACATTAAGTATATGAAGGAGCTGCTGACTAGGAAAAGCTCACTCAAAGGAGGACAAATAATAATGACGAATAAGGAGTGCAGTGCTCTCATTCAACCAGAGCTGCCTACAAAAAGGAAAGACCCCGGGAGTTTTCACAACCCTGTGCCATAGGAGAAACAATGTTTGACAAAGGACTCTGTGATCTGGGAGCAAGTATCAACTTAATGCCTTTATCCCTTATGAAGAGGCTGCAAATCAATGAGCTGATGCCCACAGACGTAGTCATCAGGCTGGCTGACAAAACTCAAAAACAAGCAGTAGGAGTGGTTGAAAATGTGCTGGTGAAGGTTGGAAAATACTTCCTGCCCACAGACTTTGTCATATTGGACATGGAAGAGAGTCACCTCCACCCAATCATATTGGGAAGACCATTCCTAGCTACAGCCAGAGCACTTATAGATGTGGAGCGAGGGGAGCTAATTTTGAGGATCCATGATGAACAACTCACTTTCAATGTTTTCAAGCCCTCACAAGAAACAGATCAAGAGAACAAAGAACCAAGGAAAGATCACAGTGAGATACTGAAGGAAGAAAAAAGCATTGAAGCACAAGTTGTACACCCTGGAATTCTTTTGGGTGATGAACAAGAGAATCAGCAGCTGTCACAGCTAAGGGAAACTCAAGTGGAGCCAAAACCACCAGAAGCATATGAGACCAGCAACAAAATCTCCCTAGGAAAAGAGACCACAAAGAGCAGAATAACAGCAAAAAAAAAAAAGAAGAAAGTACCAAGGAGATGGAGGAATAAAAAGATCCCTACAGAAGATTTCTCTCCAAGGGATAAAGTGATCTCAGCTTACTTCCTAGATATCCCACCTCATCTCCCCACCATCCCATCTCAGTTACCTAAGGTTTTTACCATCAACAAAGTTCTCTCCCTAGAACATGTGGAGATCATTGATGAAGCCAATGGATATAGGTTTACTGCAAGAGGGGAAGATCTGAAGCATTACCAACCACCATGACAAAGGAAGAACGTCAAGCTAGTGACGCTAAAGAAGCGCTTCATGGGAGGCAACCCATGTTTTACATGCTTTTAAAAGTAGTTAATAAAGCAAGGTTCAGGGATTTCAACTCAACTTGACATGCACTTGAATGAATCCTTTTGTGCAACATATAGTGAGGAACAAGTTTGGTGTTCAAGGCACACTAAGAGAACATAAATGTAACCCATATCATGTCACTCTTAGGGGCCTTGAACAAATCTTTTACACCACATGGCACCAAACTAAGTTTGGTGTTGCCAATGTTGCATACATGGATGTCGAGTTAGTCAGTTGGTGTGCACTCATGAACAGCATTTAGTAGTTAGAAACAAAAACTTTAAAAAGTAGTTATTCTTTTAATTTTGCCACCACTTTCCACAAGTTTTCTTTTAATCACATTTCTTTTATTTTGTAGAAGAATTGATGGGACAGTTGAAGGGTTCGGCTACCACAAAAGGAAAGGACTGTACACGTGTCTCCAAGGGGATTGCATTGGGAATTGTTGCCATGCAACATTGGAAAAAGAACAAGCTTGGAAACTAAACCAACACCATCATAAAGTTAATGATCCTTGTGCTCATCCCATGCTAAACCCCATCCGTCCATCACACAACCACCCCATCAATCCACACCTTCTATATAAGTGGTTCTTAGTTCATAACCCTTCCACATTCCAATTCCCATTCCTTATGCTGCACACCTCCGGAACTCAAATCCATTCACTACACCCAATCTTAACCCAACTGAATCCCCTCATCTATCCATACCTTCTACCACCTTCACACATCAACTCCTACTCATGGCATCATCAAGCTCCAAGAGGCAAAAGAGGAAGGAACCGGTGGAGAGCATTCCTTTTGATGAGAGGAGATTCAAAACTGCATTCCATGAACTCGAATTTGAACGGATAAAGCTCAAGAAGATACTGCCTGAGTTAACATTCCAAATTGACGAGGATGAGTGCCCACAGATTCGAGAGAAGATTGAACAAAGGGGTTGGCAAAGGCTTACGAACCTAGAGGGGAAGATAAATGCAAACCTCATCAAAGAGTTCTATAGAAATGTGGTAAGAGAAGACAAAACCAAGGCCCCCACCTTCAAAAGTTACGTAAGAGGGAGAGAGGTGGATTTCAGCCTTAATGCTATAACAAGGACTCTTCAGTTGAAATCACCACATTTTGATGAGCCTAGTTATCATGCAAGAATAAGCAAGAGCCTTGACAATGATGAACTCACCAAAATCGTGACTGACATATGTGTTATAGCAGCTGACTGGGAGAGGTATGCGGATCAGAGACCCCGATTCATCAAGAGAGGAGACCTCAGCTCGGAAGCCAAGGGATGGTTTGAACTCGTGAGGAGGTCTATCCTCCCAGCCGCAAATAATTCTGAGGTCAACGTTACTCGAGCCACCATGGTACATTGCTTAGTACAGGGTGGAGATATCAATGTGCATGAACTTATAGCTGAGGGGATTCAAGAGTCAGCTGAGAAGATTCGGGTGCCAGGCTTTGGTACCCCAGCACCATCCTCAGACTGTGTATGAAAGCCAAAGTAGTCTTCGAGGACAGCAATCCAGACTGGGTAAACTCTGGGAGGCTAATCACGCTTCAGCGTCTAACTTATACGATACCTGCTCAACAACAAAGAAGACCTCAAATAGGGAAGCGAAAGCCAAAATAAGGACCTCACCAAGAAGAGTCTCATCAGGAAGAACACCAACAAAGAGAATATTATGACCCAACCAACATAAACCTGAATCACATTCACGGAGCCATTGAGGAGCTAGCAAGGAGTTATATGGAAGGACAAGAACAACAACTGCACATTCAAGCTCAAAGGATGGATCGTCAAGAAGAGCTCCTTTCTAATTGGATGAATCAACAAGGAGAATAGCAAAAACAGCAAATGGAATACTATTCCCAGCTTACTCAAGCCATAAATCAAGTGACTGAAAGACAAGAGCGACAAGACAAGCGCCTTCAAGAACTCAATCAACGACAGCTAGCTCAGGCGAATGCATTCAATAAGTTCAGCGTACTGAATGAAGGACGGCAACTACATAGGGAGGAGTTCTACATAAACACTCAAGCCAAGTTGAACTATATGTCTAGTCATATGCATAATCTGCACTCTGCAATCCCCATGTATGATGAAGTCCAAAAAGAGCTAACAGAACAAGAGGAAAGGAAGGTAAAACAGCAGAAGGAAACACTGAAGAAGAAGATGGAAGACGCTGGCTTCTGGAAGAAGTTGATTGGAAAAAGCAAGGGAAGTGGGAGTACAAGCACTCAAGAAAAACACAAAGAGGACAAACAAGAAGGAGAGCAGGAGCAACCCCATGAGTAAAAGGTGGTAGAGTTCCCTCATTGTCCCATCTTTTTCAAGTTTTAAATAAGGAAAATCATGTATGAAATAGAACATGCTTCCATGGTAGTTTAGAATTTTTAATTCTGTTTTTAGTATTCTCCTTGCTTAGGTCTATGATTGCTAGTCAAATTGCCTGTTTTCAATTCCATCTTGCTTATTGTATGCTTGTCCTTTTTAAGCCAAATAAAAAGAGAATGTTTGTTATAAAAGACCAGAGTGGAGTTCAAATTGTGGAGTAAGTTCCTAAGTTTGTGGTGTGGTAATAGATTAGCTAAGTTGGTTCACCAATAAGGTAGGAAGGCAACTATCTGTCCTGAATCATATGCTTGAAACACACCCCATGAGACTAGCTAAATAACAAAATCCTAATAAGAAAAAGGGGAAAAGAAAAATGAAAGTTGAAAAATAAAAGAAAAAGAGTAAGAAATAAGGCTAGGCACCAAGGGTTTGAATCTTGAAGCATGTGTCTGTGGTGCTCCTGTGTAAGGGATTTACTTGGATGAATAAGCTCTTAGGGGTGCCTTATCACTTGGTAACTTGGGTTAACTAACCCGGGATTATCAGCTGAAAGTCCACTATCAAGAGTAACCCTTGCTACAAAACACTTAGTAACCCAAAGAGGTACTAGACACCAAGGTCTCAAGAAAGAAAATAAACAAACCATGTGCCTGTGGTGTGTATGTATGGGGGAAAGAGACTTGAGGGAGTAAGTCCTTAGGGGTGTCTTAACACCTAGCACCTTGAACCAACTAGTTCGGGAGTGCTGGCTGAAAGCTTATCTTAAAGAGTCGCCCCCTCGCAGAGCACTTAACCTAAGAGCACAATCAAACCCTGAAAACAACAAAAGGATCAATGAATAAAAGTCTCATAAGGTGCAATCAAGTGAGTATTCCAGGACATGATAAAGGTCTGAAAGCCAGTGAAGGAATGAACCTAAGTTGCTATGCATGAAACCACCATAAAACCAAGGACATGACTTCCACAATAATGACTCATTTCTCTTGGCATTCCATTCATCATTCTCTTGTTCCAGTACTTGCTTAGGGACAAGCAAGCTTTAAGTTTGGTGTTGTGATACCATGGCATTTTGGCCAGTTTCACTGACTTTTTCTTTACTGTTTTAGGGTAGTTTAATGCATTTTCTTAGGAAATAAGCGAGTTTTGGGTAGAATTTCACTTACATCTTGATTCAAGCAAACATTGTGTACTTTACATGATTTCATGAGAATTATGCATGAATTAAATGACAAATTGGATGATGCATGTCTCATGACTTGGATTAGAACTTTGATGCACTCTACTGCTTGATTTCAGGACAAAGGAAGCAAGGAAGAACCACGTTAACAGCCACGTTAGTCTAACTAACGTGACCACTAATGTGGAAAGGGAGCTAGCTTGCAACGTTAATGAGAAAAGTAATCGCCAATAACGTCCTCGAAGCCATCATAGGCCACATTAAGAGTCACGTTAACTAAGTTAACGTGAACTCTAACGTGGAAGAAGAAAATGAAGCCAATGTTAGTGACACTCACCTTTGTCACTAACATTGGACCAAGCTCATATTGGCCACGTTAAGAGCCACGTTAACTCAATTAACGTGGACTCTAACGTGGGGAAGCAAAAGAATGGCCAACATTAGTGACACTCACCTTTGTCACAAACGTTGGACTAAGCCACTTTGAGCTACGTTAGTTGCCACGTTAACTTAGTTAACGTGGACTCTAACATGGAGGGAGCAAAGAATCGCCAACGTTAGTGACACCCACCTTTGTCACTAACGTTGGAATGAGACACTATGAGCAACATTAACTCCCACGTTAACTTAGTTAGCGTTGAAGCTAATGTGGAGGAAAGAATGATGAGCCAACGTTAGTGACACTCACCTTTGTCACTAACGTTGGAGATGGCTATCACTACCACGTTAGAAGCCACGTTAACCTAGTTAACGTGAACTCTAATGTGGGAAGTAGTGGTGTTTTGGAACGTTAGTGACAAAGGTAAGTGTCACTAACGTTCTCGAAGATTTGGCAAGCCTACGTTAAACGTCACGTTAGCCACACTAACGTGAACTCTAACATAGGGGGAAGGGAGGACTCTCAACGTTATTGGAAAAGATAAGTCCCAATAACGTGTGCGAAGGACCAAGAGGCAACGTTAGTGGTCACGTTGGTGCCACAAACATTGAAGTTAATGTAGATCATCCCTGGGTTAGGAACTTTAGTGAAAAAGGTAATTGTCACTAACGTTCTCGAACCCACACTTTCACTTAACGTTAACGCCACTAACGTCCTAAGCTAAAGTCCCTGCCTGCTTCAAACTTTCTCTCTGCAAGTAAAGCTAAGCCCACTGAAGAGGATAACTGCTTCAAATTCAAGATCCAAAGGCCCATATCCAAGACTTGAAGAACCAACTAGATGATCAGAAGAGTAGTATATATAGAGAGAACTTTGAACTAGAAGGGAGCTTTTTGGGCATTATTAGAATTACTCTCTATATTTTACATTCTCTGCACTTCTAGTTTAACTTTTAGAATGTACTCTCCATCTATGCTTTATTTTCCCAGAGCTATGAACAACTAAACCCCTTTCATTAGGTTAGGGAGCTCTGTTGTAATTTGATGGATCAATAATAGTTTTCATTATTCTTCTTCTTTCTTTTCTCTTGATTTTACTAGAAAGCTTTCAATCTTCATCCAATTAAGTAGTTATGTTGGAAATGAAGCTATTCATACTTGGATCTCTTCTGAACCTTGGAAAAGGGATGAAGAGATCATGCTAGAAATACTTTCTCATGTTGGACCAAATTGGGGTTTGGGAGGATATGGTGACATATAATTCTCCCAATACTTTGATTTGGAAATACATGTGGTATAATCAGTGACCACACTTCATCTCTTCTCATGAGCAATTAGACCAAGGAATTGGCTATTGATCTGATTTGAGAGATTGAATTACCAAGGAATTGGAATTCAATCACTTAAGATTGCCAAGGAGATCAATGAATGCATTGATTGAGGAAGAGATGAAAATGAACTTGATCCGGAGAATGCAACATCTCCTAAGCCCAATGAATTCCCCATTTCTGATCTTACCCATTCTCTTTACTTTATGCCATTTACTTTCATGCTAAACTTCCCTTCCCCAATTAAGATTTTGCAATTTACTTCCCGTCATTTATTTTCTGCTATTTACTTTCCCGCCATTTAATTTCCTACAATTCTCAACTCACTTTCTTCTTAGCTCAACTAGAACATTCTTCCAATTAAAGTTGCTTGACCAATCAATCCCTGTGGGATTCGACCTCACTCTACTGTGAGTTTTTACTTGACGACTATTCGGTATACTTGTCGAAGGAAATTTGTTGAGAGACAAGTTTCTGTGCATCAATTGTCAATAACATTTCTCCTTTTTTACTATTCTTTCAAGTGCCAACAATTTTAATATTCATAAACAACAAATTCAAAAATATGCACTGTTCAAGCATTCATTCAGAAAAACAAAAAGTATTGCCACCACCTCAAAATAATTAAACTATTTTAAAATTCAAAATTCATGTACTTCTCTTTCTTTTTCAGAAAACATTTTTCATTTAAGAAAGGTGATGGATTCATAGGACATTCATAGCTTTAAGGCATAGACACTAGACACTAATGATCATGTAATAAAGACACAAACATAGACAAGACATAAATCATAATTTTCGAAAAACAGAAAAATAAAGAATAAGGAAATTAAAGAACGGGTCCACCTTAGTGATGGCGGCTAGTTCTTCCACTTGAAGATCTTATGGAGTGCTTGAGCTCCTCTATGTCTCTTCTTTGCCTTTGTTGCTCTTCCCTCATGGCTATTTGATCCTCTCTAATTTCATGGACAATAATGGAGTGCTCTTGGTGCTCCATTTTTAGTTGCTCCATATTGGAACTCAAATCTCCTAAGGAGGTGTTGATTTGCTCCCAATAGTTGTGTGAAGGAAAATGCGTCCCTTGAGGCATCTCAGGGATTTCTTGATGAGGGATTTCCTCATGCTCTTGTTGAGGTCCATAAGTAGGCTCTCTTATTTGCTCCATCCTCTTTTTAGTGATGGGATTGTCCTCTTCAATGAGGGTGTCTTCCTCTATGACAACTCCAGCTGAATTGCATAGGTGACAAATAAGATGAGGGAAGGCTAACCTTGCCAAAGTGGAGGATTTGTCAGCCACTTTGTAGAGTTCTAGAGATATGACCTCTTGAACTTCTACTTCCTTTTCAATCATGATGCTATGGATCATGATATCCCGGTCTATTGTAACTTCAGACCGGTTGCTAGTAGGAATGATAGAGCGTTAAATGAACTCCAACCATCCCCTAGCCGTGGGTTTGAGGTCAAGCCTTCTTAATTGAACTGGCTTGCCTTTGGAGTCTCTTTTCCACTGAGCTCCTTCCACACATATGTCTAATAGGACTTGGTCCAACCTTTGATCAAAGTTGACCCTTCTAGTGTAGGGGCGTACATCTCCTTGCATCATTGGCAAGCTGAATGCCAACCTTATATTTTCCGGGTTGAAATCTAAGTATTTCCCCTGAACTATTGTAAGCCAATTCTTAGGGTTTGGGTTCACACCTTGGTCATGGTTTCTAGTGATCCATGCATTAGCATAGAACTCTTGAACCATTAAGATTCTGACTTGTTGAATGGGGTTGGTGAGAACTTCCCAACCTCTTTTTCAAATCTCATGTCGGATCTCTGGATACTCATTCCTTTTGAGCATGAAAGAGACCTTAGGGATCACCTTCTTCTTGGCCACAACTTTATAGAAGTGGTCTTGATGGACCTTTGAGATGAATCTCTCCATCTCCCATGACTCAGAGGAGGAAGCTTTTGCCTTCCCTTTCCTCTTTCTAGAAGTTTCTCTGGCCTTAGGTACCATAAATGGTTATGAAAAAACAAAAAGCAACGCTTTTACCACACCAAACTTAGAAGGTTTGCTCGTCCTCGAGCAAAAGAAGAGAGGGAAGTAGAAGAAGAAGAAAATGGAAGAGATGGAGAGATGTGAGTGGTTCGGCTAAGGGGAAAAGAGTGTTTATGATGTATAGAATTGAAGGAGGGATGAGAGGTTTATATAGGAGTGGAGAAAGGGGTAGGGTTCGTGTATTAGGGGTTGGGTGTGGGAGGAAAAAGGATTTTGAATTTGAATTGTGAGGTGATTGGTGAAGAGGTGATTTGGGGAAGGGTGTTATGGGAAGGTGAAGAGAAGAGAGACAGAGAGTTGAGGTAGGTGGGGATCCTGTGGGATCCACAGATCCTGAGGTGTCAAGGATTTCTCATCCCTGCACCATTTTGGCGTGTAAACGCCCCTTGGAGTGCCAATCCTGGCGTTAAACGCCAGGTTGCTACCCATTTCTGGTGTTTAACGCCAGTTTTTCTCCCCTTTCTAGCGTTAAACGCCAGTCTGGTGCCCTGTGTTGAATGCCCAGAATGGTGCCAGACTGGGCGTTTAACGCCCATTCTGCTACCCTTACTGGCGTTTAAACGCCAATAAGCTCATCCTCCAGGGTGTGCTGTTTTCAATGCTATTTTTCATTCTATTTTTGATTTTGTGACTTCAAATGATCATCATCCTAAAGAAAACATAAAGTAACAATAGAAATTTAACATAGATAAGTCAAAATTGGGTTGCCTCCCAACAAGCACTTCTTTAATGTCAATAGCTTGACAGTGGACTCTCATGGAGCCTCACAGATACTCAGAGCATAATGATGGCCTCCCAACACCAAACATAGAGTTTGAATGTGGGGGCTCTGTTTGACTCTGCATTGAGAGAAGCTTATCATGATTCTTCTCTATGTGTAAAGAAGGAGATTATTTAGCTTTAAACACAAGGTAGTCCTCATTCACTTGAAGGACCAATTCTCCTTTGTCAACATCAATCACAGCTTTTGTTGTGGCTAGGAATGGTTTGCCAAGGATGATGGATTCAACCTTATTCTTCCCAGTGTCCAGGATTATGAAGTCAGCAGGGATGTAAAGACCTTCAACCTTTACCAAGACATCCTCTACAAGTCCATAAGCCTGTTTCCTTGAATTGTCTGCCATCTCTAGTGAGATTCTTGCAGCTTGAACCTCAAGGATCCCTAATTTCTCCATTACAGAGAGGGGCATGAGGTTTATACTTGACCCTAAGTCACACAGAGCCTTCTCAAAGGTCATGGTGCCTATGGTACAGTGTATTAAGAATTTTCCAGGGTCTGGTTTCTTCTGAGGTAATTTCTGCCTGATCAAGTCATTCAGTTCCTTGGTGTGCAAGGGGGATTCATCCTCCCGAGTCTCATTACCAAATAACTTGGCATTCAGCTTCACGATTGCTCCCAGGTACTTAGCAATTTCCTCTTCAGTAATATTTTCATCCTATTCAGAGGAAGAATACTCATCAGAGCTCATGAATAGCAGAAGTAGGTTCAATAGAATCTCTATGGTCTCTGTATGAGCCTTAGATTCCCTTGGTTCCTCAAAGGGGAACTTCTTTTCATTCAGAGAACATCCCATGAGGTTTTTCTCACTGGGAATCACATCCTCCTTACTCTCTCCAGGTTCGGCCATGTTAGTCATCGTTATGGCCTTGCACTCTCTCTTGGGATTTTCTTCTGTATTGCTTGGGAGAGTGCTAGGAGGAGTTTCAGTAATTTTCTTACTCAGCTGACCCACTTGTGCCTCTAAATTTCTAATGGAGGATCTTGTTTCATTCACGAAACTTAGTGTGGTCTTAGATAGATCAGAGACTATGGTAGCTAGGCCGAAACGACTCTGCTCAGAGTTCTCTGTTTGTTGTTGAGAAGATGATGAAAAAGGTTTGCTATTGCTAAACCTATTTCTTCCACCATTATTGTTGTTGAAGCCTTGTTGATGCTTCTGTTGGTCCTTCCATGAGAGATTTGGATAATTTCTCCATGAAGGATTATAGATGTTTTCATAGGGTTCTCCCATGTAATTCACCTCTTCCATTGCAGGGTTCTCAAGATCATAAGCTTCTTCTTCAGAAGATGCTTCTTTATTACTGCTGGATGCAGCTTGCATTCCAGTCAGACTCTGAGAAAATCATATTGACTTGCTGAGTCAATATTTTATTCTGAGCCAGTATGGCATTCAGAGTATCAATCTCCAAAACTCCTTTCTTCTGAATTGTCCCATTATTCACAGGATTTCTTTCAGAAGTATACATGAATTGGTTATTCGTAACTATTTCAATGAGTTCCTGGGCTTCTTTGGGCGTCTTCTTCAGATGAAGAGATCCTCCAGCAGAGTTGTCCAATGACATCTTAGACAGTTCAGACAGACCATCATAGAATATGCATATGATTCTCCATTCTGAAAGCATGCCAGAAGGACACCTTCTGATCAACTGCTTGTATCTTTCCCAAGTTTCATAAAGGAATTTGCCTTCCTTCTGTCTGAAGGTTGGGACTTCCACTCTAAGCTTACTCAATTTTTGAGGTGGAAAGAACTTTACCAAGAAGGCATTGACCAGCTTTTCCCAAGAATTCAGGCTTTCTTTAGGTTGTGAGTCCAACCATGTCCTAGCTCTGTCTCTTACAGCAAAGGGAAAAAGCATAAGTCTGTAGACCTCAGGATTAACCCTATTGGTCTTAACAGTGTCACAGATTTGCAAGAATTCAGCTAAAAACTGATGAGGATCTTCCAATGGAAGTCCATGAAACTTGCAACTCTGCTACATTAGAGAAACTAATTGAGGCTTAAGCTCAAAGTTGTTTGCTCCAGTTGCAAGAATTGAGATGCCCCTTCCACAGAAGTCAGAAGAGGGTGCAATAAAGTCACCAAGCATCTTCCTTGCATTGTTGGCATTGTTGTTATTTTTGGCTACCATGTCTTCTTCTTTTTTGAAAATTTCTGTTAGGTCCTCTCCAGAGAGTTGTGCTTTAGCTTCTCTTAGCTTCCTTTTCAAGGTCCTTTCAAGTTCAAGATCAGCTTCAACAAAAATGCCCTTGTTCTTGTTCCTGCTCATAAGAAAGAAAAGAGAACAAGAAAGTATGAAATTCTCTATGTCACAGTATAGAGATTCCTTTAGGTGCTAGAGGAAAATAGGAATAGAGGGATAAGGTAGGTAGATAAGAATTCGAACATATGAAGAGAGAGAGAGAGAGTCCGAATTGCTAATTGAGGAGGAGTGTTAGTCCTTAAATAGAAATAGATGAAAGAGGGAATTTTCGAAAATGTTTTAAAAGAAACAAAATAAAATTAAAATTTAAAATAATTAGTTAATTAAAAAGAATTTTGAAAAATCGTTAATGGTTTTTCAAAAATTAAAAGTGAGAAAGTGGTTAGGTGATTTTAAAGAAGGTATTGAAATCAGTAATAAAAAAGATATGATTGAAAATTATTTTGAAAAAGATGTGGTTGAGAAGATATGATTGAGAAGATATGATTGAAAAACAATTTAAAAAGAAATTTTTTGAATTAATGATATGATTGAGAAGATATGATTGGAATTTTTTTTAAAATTAATGACTTGGCTAACAAGAAATTTAAGAGATATGATTCTAAAATTCAAATATTGAACCTTTCTTAACAAGGAAGTAATAAACTTGAAATTTGTTTTTGAATCAAATCATTAATTATTAGCCAGGATTTTTGAAAATAGTGAGAGAAAAATGGAAAAAGATTTGATTTTGAAAAAGATATGATTTGAAAAAGATATGATTTTGAAAAATTATGAAAATTTGAAAAAGATTTGAATTAAAAACTAACTTACCTCCCTTGTGTTGTCCTGGCGTTAAACGCCCAGAATGGTATCCATTCTGGCGTTAAACGCCCAGAATGGTATCCTTTTGGGCATTTAACACCCAGCCAGGTACCCTGGCTGGCGTTTAAACGCCAGTTTTCCTTCCTCACTGGGCGTGTTGAACGCCTAGCTTTTTCTATGTAATTCCTCTGCTGTATGTTCTGAATCTTCAATTCTCTGTATTCTTGACTTGAAAAGACATAATTTTGAAAGTTTTTTGAATTTTTAATCATGAAAGAGAACAACAACAAAATGAAACTAATCATAAAAAAACTAAGATGAAATAAACAATGCATGCAAGAACGCCTTGAATGTCAAGATGAACATCAACATATATTTTTAAGAAAAGAAAGACATGCAAGACACCAAACTTATAAATTTTCATATTAGAGACACTAACAAATTGAGAATGCACATGAGAAACAACAAAAGACACAAAACAAGAGAATTTAAAGATCAGAACCAAGAAAATGATCAAGAACAACTTGAAGATCAATAAAGAACATAATGCATATATATTAGAAAAATGCAAGAAAATTACAAATATACAAGACACCAAACTTAAAATGTGACACTAGACTCAAACAAGAAACACAAATTATTTTTCATTTTTATGGTTTTAAAATTTTTTTTGTATTTTTTTTCGAAAATTATTTTGAAAAGGAAAATAAAGAAATTCAAAATTTTTAATACGAATTCCAGGAATCATGCAATGTTAGTCTAAAGCTTCAGTCTAAAAAGATTAGACATGGCTAGCCAAGCTTCAGTAGGACATTACATACAACAGCCAAATTGATAGGAATTAACCAGCCCCTGTGATGATAAAAGCATCATCTGAAACTCTAGAATTCATTCTTAAAAATTCTGAAGAATTTTTAGAAAACTAAACATATTTTATTTTTATTTTTTTGAATTATTTTTCGAAAATAAAAAGCTTAAAATTAAAATAAAATTACCTAATCTGAGCAACAAGATGAACCGTCAATTGTCCAAACTCGAACAATCCCCGGCAACGGCGCCAAAAACTTGGTGCACGAAATTGTGATCTCAATGTCGCCAACAACTTGGTACGCACAATTGTAATCTCAACTCTTTTTCACAACTTCGCACAACTAACCAGCAAGTGCACTGGGTCGTCCAAGTAATACCTTATGTGAGTAAGGGTCGATCCCACGGAGATTATCGGCTTGAAGCATGCAATGGTCATCCTTGTAAATCTCAGTCAGGCGAATTCAAATGGTTGTAAGGTGTTGATAATTAAAAGATAAATAAAATATAAAATAAGATAGAAATACTTATGTAATTCATAGGTAGGAATTTCCGATAAGCGTCTGGAGATGCTTTGTTGCTTCAGAACCTCTGTTTTCCTATTGCCTTCTTCCAACCATGCGTTACCTCCTTCCATGGCAAGCTGTATAATCCTCTCGGATGAAAACAATCCCATATGCGCTGTCACCACACGGCTAATCATCTGTTGGTTCCCGCTAGCGTCGGAATAAGACCATTGTCTTTTTGCACACTGCCACTTGTGCCCCATGATGACAAGTCATCCTAGCCCATTTTAGCTAGTCTTTTTCTTTAGTTTTCATTAGAATTATGCACTTTCTTGAGCTACAAGCAAGCTAATTGAGTAGATTTTCATGTTTCCCTTGATTGAACCAACCATATATGAATTCATGCCATTTCATGAGGTTTTGTGCTATATTTGTTGCATATTGTGGAAGATTGAATACCTCATGATTTTGAGCAAAGCTTTGATTAGTTTGGTTGATCAATGATAGGTGAAGAAGGCTTGGAGAAAGGTTGAAGCAAAGAGGAATGGCTAGAAGTGAAGAAAGGGATAAGTGAAAGTGGACTTGGAGGCATGAAGTTAGCCCCAACGTTAGCCCCCTAACTTGGAGGCTAACGTTGGGCATGAAGTACTCCCTGGGCTCCCACGTTTGAGCCAACGTTAGCCCCCTAACTTGGAGGCTAACGTTGGCACATGACATTGCAAAAGAGGTGGCCAACGTTAGCTCCAACGTTAGCCCCCTAACTTGGAGGCTAACGTTGGAACTTGAGAGTTTCTCCCCTGGGCACCAACGTTTGCGCCAACGTTAGCCCCCTAACTTGGAGGCTAACGTTGGCACATGAACCACAAAGGGAGGGGCACCAACGTTTGCGCCAACGTTAGCCCCCTAACTTGGAGGCTAACGTTGGCATCACTAGCATATAAGGAAGGCCAACGTTAGGGTCAAAGTTAGACCCCTAACGTTGGCACCAACGTCCAAACCAGGGAATTTAGCTTGCTGATATGAAAAGTTAGGGTCAAAGTTAGACCCCTAACTTTGACCCTAACGTTGAGACCAACTTTGGCTAACTTCATTTCCGGTTCAATTGGTTCACTTCGGTTCTTCTTCAATCTTCAAAGAGCAATCAATCAAGGCCTCTTTCAACCCAATTCCACCAAGAACAAAGGCCCAACTCAAGGCTTGAAGATCATTTTGGAAAGTGTATAAATAGGATAAAATTCAAGTTATTAGGAGAGCTTTCCTTTTGGAATTTTCATAATAGTTTTCGGAGAGCTTTTGAACTTTAATTTTCTTTGCTTTCATTGCTTTCATTTTCATTTACAATTTTGTCTTGGATCTTGGATTAGAGAATTGAAGAAATTCTGTTTCAATCTCAATCTTGGATCTCTCTGTTTCTTTATTGTTAATTGAATTGCATTTCCGGTTCATTGTTCTTCATCTCTTTTCTTTGCAATTTACAATTTCCTTGCTATTGTTCTTGTTGGATCTAGGAAGGCATTGAGATCTAGACTTGGTTTTCTAGTCTCTGGGTCCTGAGATCTAAATTTCCATTTTAATTCCCTGTTTACTGCTTCTTACGTTCATTTACCTTTCTGCTTCATTTCCAGTTCAATCCCAATTCCCTTTTACTCTTCTGTTTAATGCAATTTAACTTTTCCTTGATTAAATTCTGCAAATCCACATCCCAATCCCCTTTACATTTCAAGCAATTTACATTCCTTGCACTTTAAGATTCCGCAATTTACATTTCTTGCACTCTAAGTTTCTGCCATTTAATTTCTTGTTCTTTAAGATTCAGCAATTTAATTTCCTGCTCTCTTTAATTTCATGCAATTTACATTCTGCAAGTCACAAATCACTCAACCAACACTTGATTCGCTTGACTAAATCAACCACTAAACTAAAATTGCTCAATCCTTCAATCCCTGTGGGATCGACCTCACTCCCGTGAGTTTTTATTACTTGATACGACCCGGTACACTTGCCGGTTGGTTTTGTGATGTTTTGTGAGAGATTCGTTTCTCACCAAAATATCTCATCAAGTTTTTGGCGCCGTTGCCGGGGATTGATTAGATTGACAATGATTAAGTGAGGTGGTGATCTAGATCAAGCACTTTTTCTTTATTTTTCTTTAACCTTTGATTAACCCACTAACTGTTTGAATTTTTGCTTAAGCTAACTAAAACTTCATTCTAGCAGTAGATTGAAGTGTCACTGGTTTGTGTGCTCTTATGTTCTGCTTGTATGTCAGGTACAAGAAGAGCCATACCCAATTTTCATGAATAAGACGAAAGAACTCTCAGGAGGTTAAGAAGAGCCGAAAGAGGGAAAAGTATTGTTGGAGAAGAAGAATCAGACGAAGAATTCCACGAGATGGAAGGAGATACATCTAATCCAGGAGGAGGAGTTAATAATCCACCACAACAGAGGAGAGTATTGGCTTCCTATACTTTTGCAAATGCTAGACATTGTGGAAGCAGCATTCTCACCGCTAATGTCAATGCAAATAACTTCGAACTGAAGCCACAACTCATCACATTGGTCCAGAACAACTGCTCATTTGGAGGAGGACCATTGGAGGATCCAAATCAACATCTATCTACCTTCTTGAGGATCTGTGACACTGTCAAATCCAATGGTGTGAATCCAGAAACCTACAAACTTCTGCTGTTCCCGTTCTCATTAAGGGATAAGGCTGCACAATGGCTTGAAACTTTTCCCCAAGGAAGTATCACTAGTTGGGATGACTTGGTGACTAAATTTCTAGCCAAATTCTATCCACCCCAGAGAGTCATCAGGCTGAAAACCGAGGTGCAGACATTCACACAATTAGATGCTGAATCCTTGTATGAAGCATGGGAGAGGTACAAAGCCTTAATCAGAAAGTGTCCTCCAGAGATGTTCAATGAATGGGACGTGCTGCAAAATTTCTATGAAGGCCTGACATTGAAATCTCAGGAGGCATTGGATCATTCTGCTGGAGGTTCACTACAACTGATGAAAACTGCTGAGGAAGCTCAGAATCTTGTGGATATGGTGGCCAATAACCAATATTTCTTTGCTCATCAAAGAAGCCGCCAACCATCACAAAGGAGAGGAGTTATGGAGCTAGAAGGAGTGGATTCAATCCTAGCTCAAAACAAGATGATGCAGCAGCAAATTCAACAACAATTTGAGCAAATGGCCAAGAGGATTGATAGTCTCCAAGTTGCAGCAGTCAACACTAGCCAACCATCAACCACATGGGGACAGAGTGAAGAAACTCAAGAAGAACAACAACAAGAGCAAGTACAGTATATGCACAACCAAGGACCAAATGAAGTGTATGGTGATACATACAATCCATCCTGGAAGAACCACCCAAACCTCAGATGGGGAGATAACCATACCCAAAACCAACACAACCCAAGAAACAACCAAAATCACAACCAGCAGCAGACTAACCAAAACCCCTACAGAAAACCTCAAAACAACTACCCCAACATCAACCAATACCAATCTAATAACCAACCAACCAACCAAAATGCCTACCATCCACCACCCACATCTCACAACCCACCTCAAATATCACCTGAAGCCCAAAGAATCACTCACTTGGAAGCCATGATAGACAAAATGTTGAAACACCAAGAAATGGTAGCCAAGAATCAGGAAGCTTCTATGAAGAGCCTAGAGAGACAGATGGGGCAACTCTCCAAGCAAGTATCTGTTGAGAGACCTTCAAACTCACTGCCTAGTGACACAATTCCAAATCCCAAGGAAGAATGCAAGGCAATACAATTAAGGAGTGGGAGAACATTGATAAGCAACAATGACACTACAAGGAAGCAAGCAGAGAACATCAAAGAACCAAAGGAGGATGAGAATCAAACAAAGGCAGATGAGGCCAAGGAGCAAGATGTGATGCCAAACAAAGACACTGAGAAACTCAAAGAGAAGGACAACCAGCCACATAGCTCAAAAGAAGTAGCTCAGGGGCAGCAGCAAATAGGAAAAAGCATCACACCTCCACTGCCATATCCCCAAAGGTTCAACAAAGAGGTTAAAGACCAGCATTTTCACAAATTCCTTGAGATCTTTAAGAAGCTCGAAATTAATATCCCCTTTGCTGAAGCACTTGAGCAAATGCCTCTATACTCCAAGTTTCTGAAGGATCTCATCAACAAGAAAAGAAGCTGGGATGAGAAAGAAACCATAATGATTACTGAGGAATGCAGGGCCTTGATTCAAAAGGGGCTTTCCCCCAAGCTTGAGGACCCAGGGAGCTTCCTGTTGCCTTGCACCATTGGGGAATTGACCATCACTAAAGCAATGTGCGATCTCGGAGCAAGTATTAACTTAATACCATCCTCCTTGGTGAAAAAACTGAATATAGAGGGGGTCAAACCAGTACAAATGTCTTTGGAGCTGGTAGACAAGTCAATGGTGTACCCCAGGGGTGTAATTGAAAATCTTTTGGTCAAGGTGGACAGTTTTATTTACCCTGCTGATTTTGTGGTTCTAGAATCAAACGATGATGATGGTAACTCTGTTATACTGGGAAGGCCATTCTTAGCCACTGCTAGAGCTATCATAGACGTAGAGGAAGGGGAATTAACTCTCAGGATGCATGACCAGAGCATCACTCTGAAGGTGTTGCCAGAGGCACAATTTAGCAAGGAAAAGAAAGACTATATGAAAAATAACCAGGAAAGTCACAGCAACATCCCAATGCTAAGTGTAAATCATGTTGCTTGTATGCGAAGTTTGTATTCGTAGGTTTTGATGAATGACAAACCAACAAACGACATGAAAGACAAACCAACAAACAACTTGAATGAACAAGCATATTGAAAGATCAACCAACATTCAACATTGAGGAATGAAGAGTTGAAAGCAACACAACAACAACAAGAAACTCAAGTCCACAACATTTGAAGACAAGTATAGTGTCTTAGGACTTAGGTAACTTCTTGTTAAGAACCAATTGCTAAATCTCTCAACACACACTCACAAAATGTTTTGATGCACATCTTGCAATTCGATGCTAGCCAAATGGTTTAAAAACTTGTTTTCAAAGGTACAAAAGCATAGGAATTGACTCCAACAAGTTTGAGATCAATCCTAAGCATTTTGAAGTGATTTTAAGCCATTCTTTAAGGTTTGCATCGATGCACACTCATCTTGCATCGATGCAAAGCATGCAACGACTTTTTGCATCGATGCAAAGATGTTTGCATCGATGCAACCTAGCTGAAAATTTAAATTTCAGCTTCAAAGACACATTTGCATCGATGCAAAGTGTTATGCATCGATGCAAATGATTCAAAAACATAAAAAACGGCTAGTTTTAACAAAACGGCTCCATCCCATTAACTCCCCAACGTTTCTAAGGTTTGGGAAGTCTATAAATAGATGGATTAAAGCCTTATTTCATACAAGTGAGTATTTGCAAACTATCTTGTTCATATTCTTTCATTCTACACATTTTTAAGGTGTTATAATACACAATTTGAGAGAGCAATATCAATTGGTTCAATAGTGCTAAACTTGTAATCATACACTCTTCTAGAGAGTACTCATTTCATCTCAACAATTCTTTGAGAATTGTTTTCTTGTAACACTTTGTAAATTGGAGTGTGATCTCCAAGGTTGAGTCAAGAGTTATAAACACTATAGTCGGTGAGGATACCAAAGAAGTATACTAAGTACTCAAGGCAAATCTTAGAGAAGGAGTCTCTAAGTGGAGTGGGTTAGTATACGAGTGGTGATCATATACCGTGAGGTGTTAGAAACTAAGGACTCGGATTGTAAAAGGTTTTGCGCAAGCACCTTGAAGCTTGGCAATAGTGGAACTTCTCAATAGCGATTGAGAAAGAAAGTGGACGTAGGACAAGGATTGTGCCGAACCACTCTAAATAGCGTTTGCATCTCTCCAAACTCATCTCTTCAATATTATTGTCTTTTACCTTTGAGCAAATAAATTGTGATCGAAAAGTAGCTTCGTAAGTACTTAAGGAATAGCTTAAGTCCGATTGGTGAAAAGCTTGATCAATTTATTTGAGTTGGTGTCTATTGGAAAGTAAAAGCTCCTTATAAATGCTTAGCAATTGAGTTAAGCTCTTGGAAAAATACTAGTACAATAACACTTTTATATATTGTCTTTAACTTCCGCAAAAAGATTCATTGTTGTTGCAATACTCAATTCACCCCCCCCCTCTTGAGTAATTGTGCATAGGTTCTACAAGTGGCATCAGAGCTTAACCCTTTGACAGACTTAACCGTTTAAGGGAAAAGATCATGGCAAGCACAAGCTTTAACAACAACAACACCAGTGAAGGTAACTCAACCGCTAGACCTCCTCTTTTTAGCGGAACAAATTACTCTTATTGGAAAAATAAGATGAGAATTTGGATCCGTTCTCAAGATGTGAGAATTTGGAAAGTGATTGAGAATGGAAATCACATTCCAACAAAGACAACAAGCGCTAAAGAAGGAGAAGTCTCCGTCTTAAAGCAAGTACCGAAAGGAGAAAGTGAATATAATGACGATGATTGGAAGAAAGTGGCAATGAATGATAAAGCCATCAACTTCATTCATTGTGCACTTAACGAGCATGATTATATGAAGATCTCTACATGTGAAACCGCTAAAGAGATTTGGGATAAACTCCAAATCACTTACGAAGGAACCGACCACGTTAAAGAATCAAAGGTATTTATGTTGGTTCATGAATGGGAAAATTTTAAAATGAAAGATGAAGAGAGCATTGAAGAAGCTCTTGAAAGACTCTCCAAGATCTTCAACAACCTAAGCATGCTTGGCACAAAATACAATGATAAACAAATTGTGACCAAGGTGCTTACAAGCCTTACACCAAAATGGAACTCCAAAGTGAACGCCATTGTGGAAGGAAGGCTCTATGATCAACTTACATTTGATCAACTACGAGGTAATCTTCTCACCTATGAAATGACTATGCTAAATAGACAAAAAGGTGAAGAAAGCAAGAAGAAAAGTCTCGCCCTTAAAACAACATCACTACAAGAAGAGAGTGATGATAATGAGGAAGAAGGAGATGAAGAATTTGCACTCTTATTAAAAAGATTCAATAAGTTTGCAATGAAGAAAAACTTCAAGAGCAAAACAAAGGTACCAAAATGCTATGAGTGTGGAGAAGTTGGACACATTAAACCCAATTGTCCAAAACTTCAAAAGGAGGACAAAAACAAGAAATTTAAGAAGAAGGAGAAAGCATACATATCATGGGAGAACGAGGATGAATCCGACTCCGATGACGACGAGGTTGCAAATCTTTGCTTAATGGCAAGCGAAGAAAAGGTTAGTAATGACAACTCCACTTCTTTTAATTTACAAGATGAATATGATGCCTTACTTGAGGTGTACACAAAACTTACCCAAGATTATTCTCTCTTAAAGAAAAAGAATATGGATCTTTTAAAACAAAATGAGATGTTGAAAAATGAGAATATCAATCTTGGAAAAGATAAGTGTAGCACAAGTAGTGATCCATACAAATCTTGTAAAATGCATGAAAATGAAATTACAAATCTTAAGAACACTTTAGCTAAGTTCAATGAATCTTCAAAGAACTTAGATAAAATGTTGAAAAATCAAAAGCATGTTCATAATAAGGAAGGTTTAGGTTTTGAAAAAGGAAAATTTAAAAATACTAAAACTCCTATTAGGCAACCGCAAGCCCAAAAGGCAAGCATGCCTAAAAGGAATGAAGCCTTTAAACATCCTCCTCAACATGCTTCATTTAGAAATTATAATCACAATGCATATAGATCAAAAGATGTTGCATTTAGGAAACAACCTAGGCAACCATTTAGAAACATGCATAGGATGCATAATCCAAATGTCATATGTCATTATTGCAATAAAGTAGGTCATATAGCACCCGTATGCTTTACTAGAATTAAACATATAAACTTTCGTAGTCAAGATACGAGATGGGCACCTTATGGGCATTATGCTCATACTAACCATCAAGGACCCAAATTCACTTGGGTACCTAAATCTCAATTTTAATTGTTTTGTAGGTACGTGTTGGAGCTAAGGATACAAATTGGTATGTTGATAGTGGATGCTCCAAACACATGACCGGCGATGAATCAAAGTTCACCGCAATAGAGCCTACAAACGGAGGAAACGTGATCTATGGAGACAACAACACCGGCAAAGTAATCGGCGTTGGAAAAGTTGGTAAAAATTCTTCTACCTCCATAGATAATGTTATACTTGTCAAAGGTCTCAAACATAATCTCATTAGTGTTAGCCAACTTTGTGACAAAGGAAACTTAGTCACCTTTGATTCAAAATGTTGTTTGATAAAAAGGCAAGACACTAATGAAATTGTGCTAATTGGACACCGTGTTGACAATGTATACATGATTAATCTAGATGAAGTTTCCTCAAATGATGTGAAATGCCTTGTTAGTAAAAATGATGAAACTTGGTTATGGCATCGTAGAGTAGCTCATGCTAACATGGACCATCTTAGCAAGTTGGTCTCTAAAGAGTTAGTAATTGGCTTACCAAAGCTACGTTTTGAAAAAGACGTCCTTTGCGACGCATGTCAAAAGGGAAAACAAGTAAAGGCCTCTTTTAAATCCAAAAACATTGTTTCAACAACAAGGCCATTACAACTTTTGCACATGGATTTATTTGGTCCTTCTAGGATTATGAGCTTTGGTGGCAATTACTATGCTTTAGTTATTGTTGATGATTACTCTCGATTTACATGGACCTTGTTCCTAGCAAACAAGAGTGATGCATTTCGAGCATTCAAAAGATTAGCCAAAGTTATTCAAAATGAAAAGAATTTGCATATATCATCTATTAGAAGTGATCATGGTGGAGAATTTGAAAAACAATCTTTTTGAAACTTTTTGTGAAGAAAATGGCATTGAGCATAATTTTTCCTCTCCTAGAACACCACAACAAAATGGTGTGGTTGAAAGGAAAAATCGTCATTTAGAAGAAATGGCGAGAACTATGCTCAATGAGGCTAATATTCCTAAGTACTTTTGGGCGGATGCGGTTAGTACCGCGTGTTATGTTATGAATAGGATTATCATTCGACCTATTCTTAAGAAAACACCGTACGAATTGTACAAAGGAAGAAAGCCAAATATTTCCCACCTTCACGTCTTTGGCTGTAAATGCTTTATTCTAAATAATGGAAAAGATAACTTAGGCAAATTTGATGCTAAGGCTGATGAAGGAATCTTCTTAGGCTACTCTTTAACTAGCAAAGCTTTTAGAGTATATAATAAACGCATCATGACTATGGAAGAAAGTATTCATGTCGCTTTTGATGAAACTAACCGTTGTTATGCTAGAAAAGATTTTGATGAAAATGTAGAAAACTTTGATTCACTAAATTTGAATGGTGAAGACAAAGAAAAAGATTTAAATAAAGCCTCTACAACAAAGGATAATGTTCAAGTTGAAGAAATTGCACCATCACAAGCACAAATAAATGCACTTCCAAAGGACTGGCGTACTTCAAAGGATCATCCTCTAGACAACGTCATTGGTAATATTTCGAAAGGGGTAACAACTCGATCCTCTTTTAGAAATTTATTTACATATAGTGCTTTTGTTTCTCAAATTGAACCATCTACCATTGAGTCTGCAATTGATGATGAACATTGGGTTATGGCAATGCAAGAGGAGCTTAACCAATTCAAACGAAATGACGTTTGGGAATTGGTGCCTAAACCAAGTAATCAAACAATTGTCGGAACAAAATGGGTTTTTAGAAATAAACTCGATGAAAATGGTACAATTGTTAGAAACAAAGCTAGATTAGTAGCTAAAGGTTATAATCAAGAGGAAGGCATTGATTATGACGAAACTTATGCTCCCGTAGCTAGATTAGAAGCTATTAGGATGTTACTTGCTTTTGCATCCTCTTATAACTTCAAACTTTATCAAATGGATGTTAAGAGTGCCTTTCTTAATGGTTTCATTCAAGAAGAAGTATATGTTGAACAACCTCCCGGTTTTGAGGATTATGAAAATCCTAATCATGTTTTTAAACTCAAGAAAGCTCTTTATGGTCTTAAACAAGCTCCAAGAGCTTGGTATGAACGTTTGAGCAAGTTTTTAATAGAAAAGGGTTTTAGAAGAGGGAAGGTTGATACAACTTTATTTATCATGATTGAAAACAAAAATATTCTTTTGGTACAAGTTTACGTCGATGACATAATATTTGGTTCAACTAACGAATCACTTTGCAAGTTTTTCTCAAACCTCATGCAAAGTGAATTTGAAATGTCCATGATGGGCGAACTCAACTTCTTCCTTGGTCTTCAAATCAAACAAGGAAAAGAAGGAACTTTCGTTGGCCAAACCAAATATTGCAAGGAATTGCTCAAAAGATTTGGAATGGACAATGCTAAGGCAATGGACACACCAATGAGCACTACTTGCTACCTTGACAAAGATGAACAAGGTAAAAACATAGATGTAAAGAAGTATCGAGGCATGATAGGATCATTGCTTTATCTAACGGCAAGTAGGCCAGATATCATGTTTAGTGTATGCATGTGTGCGAGATACCAAACTAATCCTAAGGAATCTCACTTAAGTGCGGTGAAAAGGATTATGAAGTATCTCCTAGGAACATTAAATGTTGGATTGTGGTATCCGAAAGGATCCACTTGTGATTTGATTGGTTATTCCGATTCCGATTTTGCCGGTTGCAAATTGGATAGGAAAAGCACTAGCGGCACTTGTCACTTGCTAGGAAACTCTCTTGTTTCATGGCATAGCAAGAAACAAGTAAGTGTAGCCTTATCTACCGCCGAAGCCGAGTATGTAGCCGCCGGTAGTTGTTGCGCCCAAATTTTATGGATGAAACAACAACTTGTGGACTATGGACTCATGCTTGATCACATTCCTATCAAATGTGATAATACTAGTGCAATAAATTTAACCAAGAATCCGGTTCAACATTCAAGAACCAAGCATATTGAGATTAGACATCACTTCATAAGAGACCATGTTGAAAAGGGTGATGTGGTTATTGAATTTGTCGAAACTAGTAAACAACTAGCGGACATCTTCACTAAACCTTTATGTAAAGAAAGTTTTTTTAACATCCGAAATGAACTTGGTATCTTGGATTCTAATCTAATATGATTTGTTTGAATTCATTGTATTTATATTGCTATTTTATCTCTTACTAACTTAAGCATTGGAGATATCCAATTAGCCATTGTTTTGTAGGTTTATGAGTTGATAAATGAGTGATTAATCTTGAGGTAGATTGAAGAATTTGAAGATTATAAACAATGGAGGATCAACAAATTGAAGTTTATAATAGTTTAAATGAGTATATACATGATGGAACTCAAAGGATTGAAGAAAGAACCACCAAAGGATGAAAATTTGGTGATTTTGGGCAAAATGATGCATGTTGCATCGATGCAACCAAGCTTTGCATCGATGCAAAGCACACGACGTGCTATGTGCATCGATGCAAAGCCCATTGCATCGATGCAAACAAGACCAAATTACATAAAAACACGTAAATTTGGCATTTTTGTGCAACAAAACCCCACTTTTTCATCATCTTCAACCTCACAACTCATATCTCCACCTCCAAACCTCCATTACCTCCAAAACAAGCTCACATATAGCTTCATACAACTCACAAAACTTAGATACCCACTACAAACAAATTACATATTTGAAGTCCCCACATTCTCCTCTACAAAACCCATAAAACAAAATCATCCACAATGCCTAGAATCAAGAGAACCGTCAAGAAGTCAAAAGGTTCTTCAAGTGTGGTTCCACCTCCAAATAATCATCCTTTGGCAAGGTACTTTGCTTCTAATGAAGATCTTCAATTCTATGAGGCAAGGCTCGCCGGAAGAAAGGAAATTCCTCCGAGGTATTTGGATCCGACCCTTCTTGTCATTCATAACTTTGATACTCTTAAGGCTATTCTAGTTCATCAAGGTCTCATGGATTTTGTTCAAATTAAGAGTAAATTTTATCCGGATTTAGTTGCCATAGCCTATAGTACACTCATGATTGAGATTGATGAGGAAGATGAATCAAGTTTCACATTATTCTTCAAGATAGGAAGAAAGGATTATAGGCTAGATGGTGATGAGTTAGCCACCATTTGGGAGCTGCCAAATCAAGGTGACTTGTTTCAAGGTGGTAAAACCCCAATTGATGAATGGGGTTATTCAAAGGACAATGCCATGCATTTGTTCAATCTTGTACAAGGAGCTCACTCCAAAATTAGTTGCAATTCAATGAGTGCGGAACATAGAACTTTGTTATATCTAGTCACCTATGTATTGCAACCTAGAATATCCGGGCATGCGAATGTAAATGATGAAGATTTGATTGTCATGTGGGCTATGATAAATGGAATTAAGATTAATTGGCCATACTTTATAATACAACATATGGTTAGGCTCAAGATGAAGGATAGGAATGGTGGATTAGGATTCCTTTGCCTATGGTCTAAAGTCTTTGATTATGTTGGTATTGATGTATCAAATGAGATTACCAAGGAAGTACCACCTCAATCTTGTATCAACACTCATATTCTCAACAAAATGGGAAGAAGAAATGTTGATGAACAAGGTCCTCAAGAGGAAGCTCCTCCACAAGCACCTCAAGCTCAAGAACCACCCTCCTTGGTTGATATAATGAGAGAATTACAATCCATCAACCAAAACATCCAAAGGATTGACGTAGAGCATGGTAGGCAACTTGAAGCACTTAATCGTCGTGTGTCTCGTGTAGATCGTCGCACGGGTCGCTTGGATCGTCGTATTGATGACTTATATGAGCATTTCGGGATCCACCTACCATATGAAGAGGACACTGATGATGATGAAGACCAAGATTGATTGTCTCCTCTTCATCAAGTCACTTTTTATTGCTTTATGTTTATTTCATTATATGAATTGTTAAACTAACTCCTAGTAAGCTAAGGATTTCTATTATGGTTTTAATATTTTGATATGCTCTTCATAATTTTGTTTAATGATTAATGCTTGTATGCTTATTTGGTGAATAACTCAAAATAGGCTTGGTACCCCTATTTTAAGTTAATGAGCATGCTTTAATATATTTCACTTATTTAGGGGGAATTATGCATGCTTGTTTTATATATAAAAAGAGAAAATCAAATTCTTTTTGAAAGGGGGAAATATCTATTTTCATTGTTTTATGCATGCTTCTATGACACATTTCAAAATCCTTTCTTTTTGATAATGTCAAAAGGGGGAAGAGAAGTTTGAGGATATTTGAAATTTTAAACTTTTGAAAAAGAAGAAGTTTAAGGATTTGAAAAGAAGAAATAAGTGTGCGAAACAATGTTTTCAAAAAGACTTCCGCTAAGCAAAAACTTTGATATCTAAATTGTTTTCTTTGATAAACGCCCATTAAGGGAACAAATGCACATATTTAGGGGGAACTCCTGCAAAATTTTTTTTTTTGTGAAGTCTTCTCCAAAGCTTTCTATAAAACAAAGTGCATTATTGTTGCTTTCAAAATCATTTATAAATGCATATCCTCAAAATTGGTTTGTCATTATCAAAAAGGGGGAAATTGTAAATCATGTTGCTTGTATGCGAAGTTTGTATTCGTAGGTTTTGATGAATGACAAACCAACAAACGACATGAAAGACAAACCAACAAACAACTTGAATGAACAAGCATATTGAAAGATCAACCAACATTCAACGTTGAGGAATGAAGAGTTGAAAGCAACACAACAACAACAAGAAACTCAAGTCCACAACATTTGAAGACAAGTATAGTGTCTTAGGACTTAGGTAACTTCTTGTTAAGAACCAATTGCTAAATCTCTCAACACACACTCACAAAATGTTTTGATGCACATCTTGCAATTCGATGCTAGCCAAATGGTTTAAAAACTTGTTTTCAAAGGTACAAAAGCATAGGAATTGACTCCAACAAGTTTGAGATCAATCCTAAGCATTTTGAAGTGATTTTAAGCCATTCTTTAAGGTTTGCATCGATGCACACTCATCTTGCATCGATGCAAAGCATGCAACGACTTTTTGCATCGATGCAACCTAGCTGAAAATTTAAATTTCAGCTTCAAAGACACATTTGCATCGATGCAAAGTGTTATGCATCGATGCAAAGTGTTATGCATCGATGCAAATGATTCAAAAACATAAAAAACGGCTAGTTTTAACAAAACGGCTCCATCCCATTAACTCCCCAACGTTTCTAAGGTTTGGGAAGTCTATAAATAGATGGATTAAAGCCTTATTTCATACAAGTGAGTATTTGCAAACTATCTTGTTCATATTCTTTCATTCTACACATTTTTAAGGTGTTATAATACACAATTTGAGAGAGCAATATCAATTGGTTCAATAGTGCTAAACTTGTAATCATACACTCTTCTAGAGAGTACTCATTTCATCTCAACAATTCTTTGAGAATTGTTTTCTTGTAACACTTTGTAAATTGGAGTGTGATCTCCAAGGTTGAGTCAAGAGTTATAAACACTATAGTCGGTGAGGATACCAAAGAAGTATACTAAGTACTCAAGGCAAATCTTAGAGAAGGAGTCTCTAAGTGGAGTGGGTTAGTATACGAGTGGTGATCATATACCGTGAGGTGTTAGAAACTAAGGACTCGGATTGTAAAAGGTTTTGCGCAAGCACCTTGAAGCTTGGCAATAGTGGAACTTCTCAATAGCGATTGAGAAAGAAAGTGGACGTAGGACAAGGATTGTGCCGAACCACTCTAAATAGCGTTTGAATCTCTCCAAACTCATCTCTTCAATATTATTGTCTTTTACCTTTGAGCAAATAAATTGTGATCGAAAAGTAGCTTCGTAAGTACTTAAGGAATAGCTTAAGTCCGATTGGTGAAAAGCTTGATCAATTTATTTGAGTTGGTGTCTATTGGAAAGTAAAAGCTCCTTATAAATGCTTAGCAATTGAGTTAAGCTCTTGGAAAAATACTAGTACAATAACACTTTTATATATTGTCTTTAACTTCCGCAAAAAGATTCATTGTTGTTGCAATACTCAATTCACCCCCCCCCCTCTTGAGTAATTGTGCATAGGTTCTACACTAAGGATTGTGCAGACTGATGAAAAAGTCCAAGAGGATGTTAGAGTATTAGCCACTGAAAAGAGAAGTCCTCAAGGAAAGCCTATGGCCAGAAAAGAAAGATCAACAAAAGGAAAGATGAAACGCAGAAACAAAGCAAAAAGGGGCTGGAAGAATAGAAAGATTCCAACAAAGGGGCTTTCCAAAGGTGACAAAGTGCAACTGATATATCAACAGCTGGGGGCAAATCAACAAACCGAGGATTACTACACTGTCAGCAACATACTATCATTAGAGCATGCTGAAATAGAACACCAGAAAACAAAAAAGAGGATCACGGTCAGAGGAGACAAATTGAGGCCCTACAAGCACCAACCACCATAAAAGAAAGCCTCAGTGTCAAGCTAGTGACAATAAAAGAGCGCTTGTTGGGAGGCAACCCAACCTGAGGTAGTTTTCTTTTCATAGTTATTTCAATAAAAAGGTTAAATGATTGGTGTGTATTGCAAGGAGCTAAGTTTGGTGTTTCACACCAAAACAAATTAAGGGAGAATAAAGAATTCTAAGTTTGGTGTTCCACCAAAATCTCACTTAAAAGCACATTCTCACTTTCTAGCTCCAAGCAATCTGATAAATCATTTAATCATTGTCTGTTTCTAGTTTTTAGTAAAGACTTAGGCTTTCTCATATGGTTATGCATAAGAAACATGGCAAGGGACTAAGTTTGGTGTTCACACACCAAAGTAAGTTCAAACGCCTACAAGAAAGTCTTGCACACTAACCAGTCATCTAAGGGCTTGAGAAACAAGCAACTTCCATTAACACTGTAGGAATTCAATCACTCTCTTGGGAGGACCACACACCATTAGCCAAGAGAAAGAAAAAGAAGCCACCAAGAGGTTGTATTGTCACTTAACTCCATCAGCATTGAATTGCTCTAAATTTGAAGTGTGAATATGCCCATCTTAACAGTGACTGTTAGTGTAGTAGTCTGTACAGCATGTTTGTTTCTTTTAAAATAAGTAGGCTAGTTTATGTGTGTGCTTCTGTGTTTACTTTCACTTGACAAGAAGCATGTGTTGTCCCCTGCATCTTTCAATTCAATAAAAGAACAGTTTGAATGTGAAGCAAGATAGTCTCTGTTAGTTAGAAGTAGAATAAAAGTAAGTGGTGGTATGTGTGTGATTGTATAATAGCTCACTTTTAGTGAATAAAGAGCTAGGATATCTCCTTCTAAGTAAAGAAGTGGCCTACTGTCTAGGAATCTCAATTGAATTAAATTCCTTGGTTAGAAAGAAAAACAAAAAGAAGGAAAGAAGAAAAAGATAGCCAAAAAGTGGCAAAAAAAAAAAAAAGAAAAACAAAAAGAAACAAAAGCTGGACACCAATAGCTTGAACTCTGAAATATATGCCTGTGATGTTTTTGTACTAGGATCTGCTTGGATTAGTAAGCTCTTAGGAGTGCCTCAACACTTGATGACTTGGGTTAACTAACCCGGGATCATCAGCTGAAAATCCACTATCAAGAGCAACCTAACTACAAAGCATTTAGTAGCCCAAAGAGGTGCTGGGCATCAATGTTTTAAGAAGGAATGTGAGCCAAGTGTCTATGGTGAATAATGTGTCAAGTAGAAAGAAAAGAAAATGAACTTGCTACACATGACACTCAAATAAAGCTTGAGAATAAAGTAAAAGCCAAGGATAAAGGAATAATGAGAGGTCATAGCAGTATGTCACTTGAAGCTTGAAGGAGACTTTCTAGGCCTAGGAGTCAATAAGAAGTGAGCATTTGCATATCCACATAAAACCCCATGAACCATCAATAACACTCTGCTAGCATGAACTTCCTCTTCCATTTCATTCTTTCTTCTTAATAATTCATTTCTTGCTTGGGGACAAGCAAGCTTTAAGTTTGGTGTTGTGATGACAAGTCATCCTAGCCCATTTTAGCTAGTTTTTTTCTTTAGTTTTCATTAGAATTATGCACTTTCTTGAACTACAAGCAAGCTAATTGAGTAGATTTTCATGTTTCCCTTGATTGAACCAACCATATATGAATTCATGCCATTTCATGAGGTTTTGTGCTATATTTGTTGCATATTGTGGAAGATTGAATACCTCATGATTTTGAGCAAAGCTTTGATTAGTTTGGTTGATCAATGATAGGTGAAGAAGGCTTGGAGAAAGGTTGAAGCAAAGAGGAATGGCTAGAAGTGAAGAAAGGGATAAGTGAAAGTGGACTTGGAGGCATGAAGTTAGCCCCAACGTTAGCCCCCTAACTTGGAGGCTAACGTTGGGCAAGAAGTACTCCCTGGGCTCCCACGTTTGAGCCAACGTTAGCCCCCTAACTTGGAGGCTAACGTTGGCACATGACATTGCAAAAGAGGTGGCCAACGTTAGCTCCAACGTTAGCCCCCTAACTTGGAGGCTAACGTTGGAACTTGAGAGTTTCTCCCCTGGGCACCAACGTTTGCGCCAACGTTAGCCCCCTAACTTGGAGGCTAACGTTGGCACATGAACCACAAAGGGAGGGGCACCAACGTTTGCGCCAACGTTAGCCCCCTAACTTGGAGGCTAACGTTGGCATCACTAGCATATAAGGAAGGCCAACGTTAGGGTCAAAGTTAGACCCCTAACGTTGGCACCAACGTCCAAACCAGGGAATTTAGCTTGTTGATATGAAAAGTTAGGGTCAAAGTTAGACCCCTAACTTTGACCCTAACGTTGAGACCAACTTTGGCTAACTTCATTTCCGGTTCAATTGGTTCACTTCGGTTCTTCTTCAATCTTCAAAGAGCAATCAATCAAGGCCTCTTTCAACCCAATTCCACCAAGAACAAAGGCCCAACTCAAGGCTTGAAGATCATTTTGGAAAGTGTATAAATAGGATAAAATTCAAGTTATTAGGAGAGCTTTCCTTTTGGAATTTTCATAATAGTTTTCGGAGAGCTTTTGAACTTTAATTTTCTTTGCTTTCATTGCTTTCATTTTCATTTACAATTTTGTCTTGGATCTTGGATTAGAGAATTGAAGAAATTCTGTTTCAATCTCAATCTTGGATCTCTCTGTTTCTTTATTGTTAATTGAATTGCATTTCCGGTTCATTGTTCTTCATCTCTTTTCTTTGCAATTTACAATTTCCTTGCTATTGTTCTTGTTGGATCTAGGAAGGCATTGAGATCTAGACTTGGTTTTCTAGTCTCTGGGTCCTGAGATCTAAATTTCCATTTTAATTCCCTGTTTACTGCTTCTTACGTTCATTTACCTTTCTGCTTCATTTCCGGTTCAATCCCAATTCCCTTTTACTCTTCTGTTTAATGCAATTTAACTTTTCCTTGATTAAATTCTGCAAATCCACATCCCAATCCCCTTTACATTTCAAGCAATTTACATTCCTTGCACTTTAAGATTTCGCAATTTACATTTCTTGCACTCTAAGTTTCTGCCATTTAATTTCTTGTTCTTTAAGATTCAGCAATTTAATTTCCTGCTCTCTTTAATTTCATGCAATTTACATTCTGCAAGTCACAAATCACTCAACCAACACTTGATTCGCTTGACTAAATCAACCACTAAACTAAAATTGCTCAATCCTTCAATCCCTGTGGGATCGACCTCACTCCCGTGAGTTTTTATTACTTGATACGACCCGGTACACTTGCCGGTTGGTTTTGTGATGTTTTGTGAGAGATTCGTTTCTCACCAAAATATCTCATCAAGTTTTTGGCGCCGTTGCCGGGGATTGATTAGATTGACAATGATTAAGTGAGGTGGTGATCTAGATCAAGCACTTTTTCTTTATTTTTCTTTAACCTTTGATTAACCCACTAACTGTTTGAATTTTTGCTTAAGCTAACTAAAACTTCATTCTAGCAGTAGATTGAAGTGTCACTGGTTTGTGTGCTCTTATGTTCTGCTTGTATGTCAGGTACAAGAAGAGCCATACCCAATTTTCATGAATAAGACGAAAGAACTCTCAGGAGGTTAAGAAGAGCCGAAAGAGGGAAAAGTATTGTTGGAGAAGAAAAATCAGACGAAGAATTCCACGAGATGGAAGGAGATACATCTAATCCAGGAGGAGGAGTTAATAATCCACCACAACAGAGGAGAGTATTGGCTTCCTATACTTTTGCAAATGCTAGACATTGTGGAAGCAGCATTCTCACCCCTAATGTCAATGCAAATAACTTCGAACTGAAGCCACAACTCATCACATTGGTCCAGAACAACTGCTCATTTGGAGGAGGACCATTGGAGGATCCAAATCAACATCTATCTACCTTCTTGAGGATCTGTGACACTGTCAAATCCAATGGTGTGAATCCAGAAACCTACAAACTTCTGCTGTTCCCGTTCTCATTAAGGGATAAGGCTGCACAATGGCTTGAAACTTTTCCCCAAGGAAGTATCACTAGTTGGGATGACTTGGTGACTAAATTTCTAGCCAAATTCTATCCACCCCAGAGAGTCATCAGGCTGAAAACCGAGGTGCAGACATTCACACAATTAGATGCTGAATCCTTGTATGAAGCATGGGAGAGGTACAAAGCCTTAATCAGAAAGTGTCCTCCAGAGATGTTCAATGAATGGGACGTGCTGCAAAATTTCTATGAAGGCCTGACATTGAAATCTCAGGAGGCATTGGATCATTCTGCTGGAGGTTCACTACAACTGATGAAAACTGCTGA